>NW_026046810.1:2512506-3140633 GCF_023864275.1 Schistocerca cancellata | reverse complement strand
GGAGTAACTATGACACTCTTAATGTAGCCAAATGCTCGTACCAGGCGAAATACATCGGCCGACTCGAGGAGCACCTGGCAGAAATAACTGTAAAAGTCTTAAGGTCGACAAATAATGGCGTATCGCTTCTGATGAACTGACCAGAGAAAGCTTGAATATGTGATTATGGTAAAGCGTCGAGCAACTGGTATGAGTAACTATGACTCTCTTAAGGTAGCCAAATGCCTCGTCAACAATGGAATAAATCGGCAAACAAGAGGAGCACCTGGCAGGAGTAACTGTGGAAGTCTTAAGATCGACAAAAAATGGTGTAACACTTCTGGTGAAATGGCCAGAGAAAGCTTCAAGACGTAACTGTGATAAAACAGGGAGCAACTTGCAGGAGTAACTATGACTCTCTTAAGGTAGCCAAATGCTCGTCACCAGGCGAAATACATCGGCAAACTCGTGGAGCACCTAGCAGAAATAACTGTGAATGTCTTAAGTTCGACAAATAAAGGCGTATCACTTCTGGTGAACTGGTCAGATAAAGGTTGAAGATGAGACTATGGTAAAACCGGGAGCAATTGGTAGGAGTAACTATGACTCTCTTAATGTAGCCAAATGCGCCGTCACCAGGCAGAATACATCGGCAAACTCGAGGAGCAAATAGCAGATATAACTGTGAAAGTCTTAAGGTCGAGAAATAAAGGCGTATCGCTTGTGGTGAACTGGCCCGAGAAATCTTGAACATTGGACTGTGGTAAAACAGGGAGCAAGTTGCAGGAGTAACTATGACTCTCTTAAGGTTGCCAATGCTCGTCGCCCGGCAAAAGGCATCGGAAAACTCGAGGAGCACCTGGCAGAAATAACTGTGAAGGTCTTAAGTTCGGCAAATAATGGCGTATCGCTTCTGATGAACTGAACAGAGAAAGCTTGAATATGTGACTATGGTAAAACGGGGAGCAACTGGTATGAGTAACTATGTCTCTCTTAAGGTAGCCAAATGTCTCGTCACCAACGGAATAACTCGGCAAACTCGAGGAGCATCTGGCAGGAGTAACTGTGAAAATCTTAAGGTCGACAAATAATGGTGTATCACTTCTGGTGAACCGGCCGGAGAAAGCTTGAAGACGTGACTGTGATAAAACACGCAGCAACTAGCAGGAGTAACTATGACACTCTTAAAGTAGCCAAATGCTCGTACCAGGCGAAATACATCGGCCGATTCGAGGAGCAATTGGCAGAAATAACTGTAAAAGTCTTAAGGTCGACAAATAATGGCGTATCGCTTCTGATGAACTGACCAGAGAGAGCTTGAATATGTGATTATGGTAAAGCGTCGAGAAACCTGGTATGAGTAACTATGACTCTCTTAAGATAGCCAAATGCCTCGTCAACAATGGAATAAATCGGCAAACTCGAGGAGCACCTGGCAGGAGTAACTGTGAAAGTCTTAAGGTCGACAAAAAATAGTGTAACACTTCTGGTGAAATGGCCAGAGAAAGCTTCAAGACGTAACTGTGATAAAACAGGGAGCAACTTGCAGGAGTAACTATGACTCTCTTAAGGAAGCCAAATGCCTCGTCACCAACGGAATAACTCGGCAAACTCGAGGAGCATCTGGCAGGAGTAACTGTGAAAAGCTTAAGGTCGACAAATAATGGTGTATCACTTCTGGTGAACCGGCCGGAGAAAGCTTGAAGACGTGACTGTGATAAAACACGCAGCAACTAGCAGGAGTAACTATGACACTCTTAATGTAGCCAAATGCTCGTACCAGGCGAAATACATCGGCCAACTCGAGGAGCACCTGGCAGAAATAACTGTAAAAGTCTTAAGGTCGACAAATAATGGCGTATCGCTTCTGATGAACTGACCAGAGAAAGCTTGAATATGTGATTATGATAAAGCGTCGAGCAACTGGTATGAGTAACTATGACTCTCTTAAGGTAGCCAAATGCCTCGTCAACAATGGAATAAATCGGCAAACTCGAGGAGCACCTGGCAGGAGTAACTGTGAAAGTCTTAAGGTCGACAAAAAATGGCGTATCGCTTCTGATGAACTGACCAGAGAAAGCTTGAATATGTGAATATGGTAAAGCGTCGAGAAACCTGGTATGAGTAACTATGACTCTCTTAAGATAGCCAAATATCTCGTCAACAATGGAATAAATCGGCAAACTCGAGGAGCACCTGGCAGGAGTAACTGTGAAAGTCTTAAGGTCGACAAAAAATAGTGTAACACTTCTGGTGAAATGGCCAGAGAAAGCTTCAAGACGTAACTGTGATAAAACAGGGAGCAACTTGCAGGAGTAACTATGACTCTCTTAAGGAAGCCAAATGCCTCGTCACCAACGGAATAACTCGGCAAACTCGAGGAACATCTGGCAGGAGTAACTGTGAAAAGCTTAAGGTCGACAAATAATGGTGTATCACTTCTGGTGAACCGGCCGGAGAAAGCTTGAAGACGTGACTGTGATAAAACACGCAGCAACTAGCAGGAGTAACTATGACACTCTTAATGTAGCCAAATGCTCGTACCAGGCGAAATACATCGGCCAACTCGAGGAGCACCTGGCAGAAATAACTGTAAAAGTCTTAAGGTCGACAAATAATGGCGTATCGCTTCTGATGAACTGACCAGAGAAAGCTTGAATATGTGATTATGATAAAGCGTCGAGCAACTGGTATGAGTAACTATGACTCTCTTAAGGTAGCCAAATGCCTCGTCAACAATGGAATAAATCGGCAAACTCGAGGAGCACCTGGCAGGAGTAACTGTGAAAGTCTTAAGGTCGACAAAAAATGGCGTATCGCTTCTGATGAACTGAACAGAGAAAGCTTGAATATGTGAATATGGTAAAGCGTCGAGAAACCTGGTATGAGTAACTATGACTCTCTTAAGATAGCCAAATATCTCGTCAACAATGGAATAAATCGGCAAACTCGAGGAGCACCTGGCAGGAGTAACTGTGAAAGTCTTAAGGTCGACAAAAAATAGTGTAACACTTCTGGTGAAATGGCCAGAGAAAGCTTCAAGACGTAACTGTGATAAAACAGGGAGCAACTTGCAGGAGTAACTATGACTCTCTTAAGGTAGCCAAATGCTCGTCACCAGGCAAAATACATCGGCAAACTCGTGGAGCACCTGGCAGAAATAACTGTGAATGTCTTAAGTTCGAAAAATAATGGCGTATCACTTCTGGTGAACTGGTCAGATAAAGGTTGAAGATGCGACTATGGTAAAACCGGGAGCAATTGGTAGGAGTAACTATGACTCTCTTAAGGTAGCCAAATGCGCCGTCACCAGGCAGAATACATCGGCAAACTCGAGGAGCAAATAGCAGAAATAACTGTGAAAATCTTAAGGTCGAGAAATAAAGGCGTATCGCTTGTGGTGAACTGGCCCGAGAAATCTTGAACATTTGACTGTGGTAAAACGGGGAGCAAGTTGCAGGAGTAACTATGACTCTCTTAAGGTTGCCAATGCTCGTCGCCCGGCAAAAAGCATCGGAAAACTCGAGGAGCACCTGGCAGAAATAACTGTGAAGGTCTTAAGTTCGGCAAATAATGGCGTATCGCTTCTGATGAACTGAACAGAGAAAGCTTGAATATGTGACTATGGTAAAACGGGGAGCAACTGGTATGAGTAACTATGACTCTCTTAAGGTAGCCAAATGCCTCGTCACCAACGGAATAACTCGGCAACTCGAGGAGCATCTGGCAGGAGTAACTGTGAAAAGCTTAAGGTCGACAAATAATGGTGTATCACTTCTGGTGAACCGGCCGGAGAAAGCTTGAAGACGTGACTGTGATAAAACACGCAGCAACTAGCAGGAGTAACTATGACACTCTTAATGTAGCCAAATGCTCGTCACCAGGCGAAATACATCGGCCAACTCGAGGAGCACCTGGCAGAAATAACTGTAAAAGTCTTAAGGTCGACAAATAATGGCGTATCGCTTCTGATGAACTGACCAGAGAAAGCTTGAATATGTGATTATGATAAAGCGTCGAGCAACTGGTATGAGTAACTATGACTCTCTTAAGGTAGCCAAATGCCTCGTCAACAATGGAATTAATCGGCAAACTCGAGGAGCACCTGGCAGGAGTAACTGTGAAAGTCTTAAGGTCGACAAAAAATGGCGTATCGCTTCTGATGAACTGACCAGAGAAAGCTTGAATATGTGATTATGGTAAAGCGTCGAGAAACCTGGTATGAGTAACTATGACTCTCTTAAGATAGCCAAATGCCTCGTCAACAATGGAATAAATCGGCAAACTCGAGGAGCACCTGGCAGGAGTAACTGTGAAAGTCTTAAGGTCGACAAAAAATAGTGTAACACTTCTGGTGAAATGGCCAGAGAAAGCTTCAAGACGTAACTGTGATAAAACAGGGAGCAACTTGCAGGAGTAACTATGACTCTCTTAAGGTAGCCAAATGCTCGTCACCAGGCAAAATACATCGGCAAACTCGTGGAGCACCTGGCAGAAATAACTGTGAATGTCTTAAGTTCGAAAAATAATGGCGTATCACTTCTGGTGAACTGGTCAGATAAAGGTTGAAGATGCGACTATGGTAAAACCGGGAGCAATTGGTAGGAGTAACTATGACTCTCTTAAGGTAGCCAAATGCGCCGTCACCAGGCAGAATACATCGGCAAACTCGAGGAGCAAATAGCAGAAATAACTGTGAAAATCTTAAGGTCGAGAAATAAAGGCGTATCGCTTGTGGTGAACTGGCCCGAGAAATCTTGAACATTTGACTGTGGTAAAACGGGGAGCAAGTTGCAGGAGTAACTATGACTCTCTTAAGGTTGCCAATGCTCGTCGCCCGGCAAAAAGCATCGGAAAACTCGAGGAGCACCTGGCAGAAATAACTGTGAAGGTCTTAAGTTCGGCAAATAATGGCGTATCGCTTCTGATGAACTGAACAGAGAAAGCTTGAATATGTGACTATGGTAAAACGGGGAGCAACTGGTATGAGTAACTATGACTCTCTTAAGGTAGCCAAATGCCTCGTCACCAACGGAATAACTCGGCAACTCGAGGAGCATCTGGCAGGAGTAACTGTGAAAAGCTTAAGGTCGACAAATAATGGTGTATCACTTCTGGTGAACCGGCCGGAGAAAGCTTGAAGACGTGACTGTGATAAAACACGCAGCAACTAGCAGGAGTAACTATGACACTCTTAATGTAGCCAAATGCTCGTCACCAGGCGAAATACATCGGCCAACTCGAGGAGCACCTGGCAGAAATAACTGTAAAAGTCTTAAGGTCGACAAATAATGGCGTATCGCTTCTGATGAACTGACCAGAGAAAGCTTGAATATGTGATTATGATAAAGCGTCGAGCAACTGGTATGAGTAACTATGACTCTCTTAAGGTAGCCAAATGCCTCGTCAACAATGGAATTAATCGGCAAACTCGAGGAGCACCTGGCAGGAGTAACTGTGAAAGTCTTAAGGTCGACAAAAAATGGCGTATCGCTTCTGATGAACTGACCAGAGAAAGCTTGAATATGTGATTATGGTAAAGCGTCGAGAAACCTGGTATGAGTAACTATGACTCTCTTAAGATAGCCAAATGCCTCGTCAACAATGGAATAAATCGGCAAACTCGAGGAGCACCTGGCAGGAGTAACTGTGAAAGTCTTAAGGTCGACAAAAAATAGTGTAACACTTCTGGTGAAATGGCCAGAGAAAGCTTCAAGACGTAACTGTGATAAAACAGGGAGCAACTTGCAGGAGTAACTATGACTCTCTTAAGGTAGCCAAATGCTCGTCACCAGGCAAAATACATCGGCAAACTCGTGGAGCACCTGGCAGAAATAACTGTGAATGTCTGAAGTTCGAAAAATAATGGCGTATCACTTCTGGTGAACTGGTCAGATAAAGGTTGAAGATGCGACTATGGTAAAACCGGGAGCAATTGGTAGGAGTAACTATGACTCTCTTAAGGTAGCCAAATGCGCCGTCACCAGGCAGAATACATCGGCAAACTCGAGGAGCAAATAGCAGAAATAACTGTGAAAATCTTAAGGTCGAGAAATAAAGGCGTATCGCTTGTGGTGAACTGGCCCGAGAAATCTTGAACATTTGACTGTGGTAAAACGGGGAGCAAGTTGCAGGAGTAACTATGACTCTCTTAAGGTTGCCAATGCTCGTCGCCCGGCAAAAAGCATCGGAAAACTCGAGGAGCACCTGGCAGAAATAACTGTGAAGGTCTTAAGTTCGGCAAATAATGGCGTATCGCTTCTGATGAACTGAACAGAGAAAGCTTGAATATGTGACTATGGTAAAACGGGGAGCAACTGGTATGAGTAACTATGACTCTCTTAAGGTAGCCAAATGCCTCGTCACCAACGGAATAACTCGGCAAACTCGAGGAGCATCTGGCAAGAGTAACTGTGAAAAGCTTAAGGTCGACAAATAATGGTGTATCACTTCTGGTGAACCGGCCGGAGAAAGCTTGAAGACGTGACTGTGATAAAACACGCAGCAACTAGCAGGAGTAACTATGACACTCTTAATGTAGCCAAATGCTCGTCACCAGGCGAAATACATCGGCCAACTCGAGGAGCACCTGGCAGAAATAACTGTAAAAGTCTTAAGGTCGACAAATAATGGCGTATCGCTTCTGATGAACTGACCAGAGAAAGCTTGAATATGTGATTATGATAAAGCGTCGAGCAACTGGTATGAGTAACTATGACTCTCTTAAGGTAGCCAAATGCCTCGTCAACAATGGAATAAATCGGCAAACTCGAGGAGCACCTGGCAGGAGTAACTGTGAAAGTCTTAAGGTCGACAAAAAATGGCGTATCGCTTCTGATGAACTGACCAGAGAAAGCTTGAATATGTGATTATGGTAAAGCGTCGAGAAACCTGGTATGAGTAACTATGACTCTCTTAAGATAGCCAAATGCCTCGTCAACAATGGAATAAATCGGCAAACTCGAGGAGCACCTGGCAGGAGTAACTGTGAAAGTCTTAAGGTCGACAAAAAATAGTGTAACACTTCTGGTGAAATGGCCAGAGAAAGCTTCAAGACGTAACTGTGATAAAACAGGGAGCAACTTGCAGGAGTAACTATGACTCTCTTAAGGCAGCCAAATGCTCGTCACCAGGCAAAATACATCGGCAAACTCGTGGAGCACCTGGCAGAAATAACTGTGAATGTCTGAAGTTCGAAAAATAATGGCGTATCACTTCTGGTGAACTGGTCAGATAAAGGTTGAAGATGCGACTATGGTAAAACCGGGAGCAATTGGTAGGAGTAACTATGACTCTCTTAAGGTAGCCAAATGCGCCGTCACCAGGCAGAATACATCGGCAAACTCGAGGAGCAAATAGCAGAAATAACTGTGAAAATCTTAAGGTCGAGAAATAAAGGCGTATCGCATGTGGTGAACTGGCCCGAGAAATCTTGAACATTTGACTGTGGTAAAACGGGGAGCAAGTTGCAGGAGTAACTATGACTCTCTTAAGGTTGCCAATGCTCGTCGCCCAGCAAAAAGCATCGGAAAACTCGAGGAGCACCTGGCAGAAAAAACTGTGAAGGTCTTAAGTTCGGCAAATAATGGCGTATCGCTTCTGATGAACTGAACAGAGAAAGCTTGAATATGTGACTATGGTAAAACGGGGAGCAACTGGTATGAGTAACTATGACTCTCTTAAGGTAGCCAAATGCCTCGTCACCAACGGAATAACTCGGCAAACTCGAGGAGCATCTGGCAGGAGTAACTGTGAAAATCTTAAGGTCGACAAATACTGGTGTATCACTTCTGGTGAACCGGCCGGAGAAAGCTTGAAGACGTGACTGTGATAAAACACGCAGCAACTAGCAGGAGTAACTATGACACTCTTAATGTAGCCAAATGCTCGTAACCAGGCGAAATACATCGGCCGACTCGAGGAGCACCTGGCAGAAATAACTGTAAAAGTCTTAAGGTCGACAAATAATGGCGTATCGCTTCTGATGAACTGACCAGAGAAAGCTTGAGTATGTGATTATGATAAAGCGTCGAGCAACTGGTATGAGTAACTATGACTCTCTTAAGGTAGCCAAATGCCTCGTCAACAATGGAATAAATCGGCAAACAAGAGGAGCACCTGGCAGGAGTAACTGTGGAAGTCTTAAGATCGACAAAAAATGGTGTAACACTTCTGGTGAAATGGCCAGAGAAAGCTTCAAGACGTAACTGTGATAAAACAGGGAGCAACTTGCAGGAGTAACTATGACTCTCTTAAGGTAGCCAAATGCTCGTCACCAGGCGAAATACATCGGCAAACTCGTGGAGCACCTGGCAGAAATAACTGTGAATGTCTTAAGTTCGACAAATAAAGGCGTATCACTTCTGGTGAACTGGTCAGATAAAGGTTGAAGATGCGACTATGGTAAAACCGGGAGCAATTGGTAGGAGTAACTATGACTCTCTTAATGTAGCCAAATGCGCCGTCACCAGGCAGAATACATCGGCAAACTCGAGGAGCAAATAGCAGATATAACTGTGAAAGTCTTAAGGTCGAGAAATAAAGGCGTATCGCTTGTGGTGAACTGGCCCGAGAAATCTTGAACATTGGACTGTGGTAAAACAGGGAGCAAGTTGCAGGAGTAACTATGACTCTCTTAAGGTTGCCAATGCTCGTCGCCCGGCAAAAGGCATCGGAAAACTCGAGGAGCACCTGGCAGAAATAACTGTGAAGGTCTTAAGTTCGGCAAATAATGGCGTATCGCTTCTGATGAACTGAACAGAGAAAGCTTGAATATGTGACTATGGTAAAACGGGGAGCAACTGGTATGAGTAACTATGTCTCTCTTAAGGTAGCCAAATGCCTCGTCACCAACGGAATAACTCGGCAAACTCGAGGAGCATCTGGCAGGAGTAACTGTGAAAATCTTAAGGTCGACAAATAATGGTGTATCACTTCTGGTGAACCGGCCGGAGAAAGCTTGAAGACGTGACTGTGATAAAACACGCAGCAACTAGCAGGAGTAACTATGACACTCTTAAAGTAGCCAAATGCTCGTACCAGGCGAAATACATCGGCCGATTCGAGGAGCAATTGGCAGAAATAACTGTAAAAGTCTTAAGGTCGACAAATAATGGCGTATCGCTTCTGATGAACTGACCAGAGAAAGCTTGGATATGTGATTATGGTAAAGCGTCGAGAAACCTGGTATGAGTAACTATGACTCTCTTAAGATAGCCAAATGCCTCGTCAACAATGGAATAAATCGGCAAACTCGAGGAGCACCTGGCAGGAGTAACTGTGAAAGTCTTAAGGTCGACAAAAAATAGTGTAACACTTCTGGTGAAATGGCCAGAGAAAGCTTCAAGACGTAACTGTGATAAAACAGTGAGCAACTTGCAGGAGTAACTATGACTCTCTTTAGGAAGCCAAATGCCTCGTCACCAACGGAATAACTCGGCAAACTCGAGGAGCATCTGGCAGGAGTAACTGTGAAAAGCTTAAGGTCGACAAATAATGGTGTATCACTTCTGGTGAACCGGCCGGAGAAAGCTTGAAGACGTGACTGTGATAAAACACGCAGCAACTAGCAGGAGTAACTATGACACTCTTAATGTAGCCAAATGCTCGTCACCAGGCGAAATACATCGGCCAACTCGAGGAGCACCTGGCAGAAATAACTGTAAAAGTCTTAAGGTCGACAAATAATGGCGTATCGCTTCTGATGAACTGACCAGAGAAAGCTTGAATATGTGATTATGATAAAGCGTCGAGCAACTGGTATGAGTAACTATGACTCTCTTAAGGTAGCCAAATGCCTCGTCAACAATGGAATAAATCGGCAAACTCGAGGAGCACCTGGCAGGAGTAACTGTGAAAGTCTTAAGGTCGACAAAAAATGGCGTATCGCTTCTGATGAACTGACCAGAGAAAGCTTGAATATTTGATTATGGTAAAGCGTCGAGAAACCTGGTATGAGTAACTATGACTCTCTTAAGATAGCCAAATGCCTCGTCAACAATGGAATAAATCGGCAAACTCGAGGAGCACCTGGCAGGAGTAACTGTGAAAGTCTTAAGGTCGACAAAAAATAGTGTAACACTTCTGGTGAAATGGCCAGAGAAAGCTTCAAGACGTAACTGTGATAAAACAGGGAGCAACTTGCAGGAGTAACTATGACTCTCTTAAGGTAGCCAAATGCTCGTCACCAGGCAAAATACATCGGCAAACTCGTGGAGCACCTGGCAGAAATAACTGTGAATGTCTGAAGTTCGAAAAATAATGGCGTATCACTTCTGGTGAACTGGTCAGATAAAGGTTGAAGATGCGACTATGGTAAAACCGGGAGCAATTGGTAGGAGTAACTATGACTCTCTTAAGGTAGCCAAATGCGCCGTCACCAGGCAGAATACATCGGCAAACTCGAGGAGCAAATAGCAGAAATAACTGTGAAAATCTTAAGGTCGAGAAATAAAGGCGTATCGCTTGTGGTGAACTGGCCCGAGAAATCTTGAACATTTGACTGTGGTAAAACGGGGAGCAAGTTGCAGGAGTAACTATGACTCTCTTAAGGTTGCCAATGCTCGTCGCCCGGCAAAAAGCATCGGAAAACTCGAGGAGCACCTGGCAGAAATAACTGTGAAGGTCTTAAGTTCGGCAAATAATGGCGTATCGCTTCTGATGAACTGAACAGAGAAAGCTTGAATATGTGACTATGGTAAAACGGGGAGCAACTGGTATGAGTAACTATGACTCTCTTAAGGTAGCAAATGCCTCGTCACCAACGGAATAACTCGGCAAACTCGAGGAGCATCTGGCAGGAGTAACTGTGAAAAGCTTAAGGTCGACAAATAATGGTGTATCACTTCTGGTGAACCGGCCAGAGAAAGCTTGAAGACGTGACTGTGATAAAACACGCAGCAACTAGCAGGAGTAACTATGACACTCTTAATGTAGCCAAATGCTCGTCACCAGGCGAAATACATCGGCCAACTCGAGGAGCACCTGGCAGAAATAACTGTAAAAGTCTTAAGGTCGACAAATAATGGCGTATCGCTTCTGATGAACTGCCCAGAGAAAGCTTGAATATGTGATTATGATAAAGCGTCGAGCAACTGGTATGAGTAACTATGACTCTCTTAAGGTAGCCAAATGCCTCGTCAACAATGGAATAAATCGGCAAACTCGAGGAGCACCTGGCAGGAGTAACTGTGAAAGTCTTAAGGTCGACAAAAAATGGCGTATCGCTTCTGATGAACTGACCAGAGAAAGCTTGAATATGTGATTATGGTAAAGCGTCGAGAAACCTGGTATGAGTAACTATGACTCTCTTAAGATAGCCAAATGCCTCGTCAACAATGGAATAAATCGGCAAACTCGAGGAGCACCTGGCAGGAGTAACTGTGAAAGTCTTAAGGTCGACAAAAAATAGTGTAACACTTCTGGTGAAATGGCCAGAGAAAGCTTCAAGACGTAACTGTGATAAAACAGGGAGCAACTTTCAGGAGTAACTATGACTCTCTTAAGGTAGCCAAATGCTCGTCACCAGGCAAAATACATCGGCAAACTCGTGGAGCACCTGGCAGAAATAACTGTGAATGTCTGAAGTTCGAAAAATAATGGCGTATCACTTCTGGTGAACTGGTCAGATAAAGGTTGAAGATGCGACTATGGTAAAACCGGGAGCAATTGGTAGGAGTAACTATGACTCTCTTAAGGTAGCCAAATGCGCCGTCACCAGGCAGAATACATCGGCAAACTCGAGGAGCAAATAGCAGAAATAACTGTGAAAATCTTAAGGTCGAGAAATAAAGGCGTATCGCTTGTGGTGAACTGGCCCGAGAAATCTTGAACATTTGACTGTGGTAAAACGGGGAGCAAGTTGCAGGAGTAACTATGACTCTCTTAAGGTTGCCAATGCTCGTCGCCCGGCAAAAAGCATCGGAAAACTCGAGGAGCACCTGGCAGAAATAACTGTGAAGGTCTTAAGTTCGGCAAATAATTGCGTATCGCTTCTGATGAACTGAACAGAGAAAGCTTGAATATGTGACTATGGTAAAACGGGGAGCAACTGGTATGAGTAACTATGACTCTCTTAAGGTAGCAAATGCCTCGTCACCAACAGAATAACTCGGCAAACTCGAGGAGCATCTGGCAGGAGTAACTGTGAAAAGCTTAAGGTCGACAAATAATGGTGTATCACTTCTGGTGAACCGGCCAGAGAAAGCTTGAAGACGTGACTGTGATAAAACACGCAGCAACTAGCAGGAGTAACTATGACACTCTTAATGTAGCCAAATGCTCGTCACCAGGCGAAATACATCGGCCAACTCGAGGAGCACCTGGCAGAAATAACTGTAAAAGTCTTAAGGTCGACAAATAATGGCGTATCGCTTCTGATGAACTGCCCAGAGAAAGCTTGAATATGTGATTATGATAAAGCGTCGAGCAACTGGTATGAGTAACTATGACTCTCTTAAGGTAGCCAAATGCCTCGTCAACAATGGAATAAATCGGCAAACTCGAGGAGCACCTGGCAGGAGTAACTGTGAAAGTCTTAAGGTCGACAAAAAATGGCGTATCGCTTCTGATGAACTGACCAGAGAAAGCTTGAATATGTGATTATGGTAAAGCGTCGAGAAACCTGGTATGAGTAACTATGACTCTCTTAAGATAGCCAAATGCCTCGTCAACAATGGAATAAATCGGCAAACTCGAGGAGCACCTGGCAGGAGTAACTGTGAAAGTCTTAAGGTCGACAAAAAATAGTGTAACACTTCTGGTGAAATGGCCAGAGAAAGCTTCAAGACGTAACTGTGATAAAACAGGGAGCAACTTTCAGGAGTAACTATGACTCTCTTAAGGTAGCCAAATGCTCGTCACCAGGCAAAATACATCGGCAAACTCGTGGAGCACCTGGCAGAAATAACTGTGAATGTCTGAAGTTCGAAAAATAATGGCGTATCACTTCTGGTGAACTGGTCAGATAAAGGTTGAAGATGCGACTATGGTAAAACCGGGAGCAATTGGTAGGAGTAACTATGACTCTCTTAAGGTAGCCAAATGCGCCGTCACCAGGCAGAATACATCGGCAAACTCGAGGAGCAAATAGCAGAAATAACTGTGAAAATCTTAAGGTCGAGAAATAAAGGCGTATCGCTTGTGGTGAACTGGCCCGAGAAATCTTGAACATTTGACTGTGGTAAAACGGGGAGCAAGTTGCAGGAGTAACTATGACTCTCTTAAGGTTGCCAATGCTCGTCGCCCGGCAAAAAGCATCGGAAAACTCGAGGAGCACCTGGCAGAAATAACTGTGAAGGTCTTAAGTTCGGCAAATAATTGCGTATCGCTTCTGATGAACTGAACAGAGAAAGCTTGAATATGTGACTATGGTAAAACGGGGAGCAACTGGTATGAGTAACTATGACTCTCTTAAGGTAGCCAAATGCCTCGTCACCAACGGAATAACTCGGCAAACTCGAGGAGCATCTGGCAGGAGTAACTGTGAAAAGCTTAAGGTCGACAAATAATGGTTTATCACTTCTGGTGAACCGGCCGGAGAAAGCTTGAAGACGTGACTGTGATAAAACACGCAGCAACTAGCAGGAGTAACTATGACACTCTTAATGTAGCCAAATGCTCGTCACCAGGCGAAATACATCGGCCAACTCGAGGAGCACCTGGCAGAAATAACTGTAAAAGTCTTAAGGTCGACAAATAATGGCGTATCGCTTCTGATGAACTGACCAGAGAAAGCTTGAATATGTGATTATGATAAAGCGTCGAGCAACTGGTATGAGTAACTATGACTCTCTTAAGGTAGCCAAATGCCTCGTCAACAATGGAATAAATCGGCAAACTCGAGGAGCACCTGGCAGGAGTAACTGTGAAAGTCTTAAGGTCGACAAAAAATGGCGTATCGCTTCTGATGAACTGACCAGAGAAAGCTTGAATATGTGATTATGGTAAAGCGTCGAGAAACCTGGTATGAGTAACTATGACTCTCTTAAGATAGCCAAAAGGCTCGTCAACAATGGAATAAATCGGCAAACTCGAGGAGCACCTGGCAGGAGTAACTGTGAAAGTCTTAAGGTCGACAAAAAATAGTGTAACACTTCTGGTGAAATGGCCAGAGAAAGCTTCAAGACGTAACTGTGATAAAACAGGGAGCAACTTGCAGGAGTAACTATGACTCTCTTAAGGTAGCCAAATGCTCGTCACCAGGCAAAATACATCGGCAAACTCGTGGAGCACCTGGCAGAAATAACTGTGAATGTCTGAAGTTCGAAAAATAATGGCGTATCACTTCTGGTGAACTGGTCAGATAAAGGTTGAAGATGCGACTATGGTAAAACCGGGAGCAATTGGTAGGAGTAACTATGACTCTCTTAAGGTAGCCAAATGCGCCGTCACCAGGCAGAATACATCGGCAAACTCGAGGAGCAAATAGCAGAAATAACTGTGAAAATCTTAAGGTCGAGAAATAAAGGCGTATCGCTTGTGGTGAACTGGCCCGAGATATCTTGAACATTTGACTGTGGTAAAACGGGGAGCAAGTTGCAGGAGTAACTATGACTCTCTTAAGGTTGCCAATGCTCGTCGCCCGGCAAAAAGCATCGGAAAACTCGAGGAGCACCTGGCAGAAATAACTGTGAAGGTCTTAAGTTCGGCAAATAATGGCGTATCGCTTCTGATGAACTGAACAGAGAAAGCTTGAATATGTGACTATGGTAAAACGGGGAGCAACTGGTATGAGTAACTATGACTCTCTTAAGGTAGCCAAATGCCTCGTCACCAACGGAATAACTCGGCAAACACGAGGAGCATCTGGCAGGAGTAACTGTGAAAAGCTTAAGGTCGACAAATAATGGTGTATCACTTCTGGTGAACCGGCCAGAGAAAGCTTGAAGACGTGACTGTGATAAAACACGCAGCAACTAGCAGGAGTAACTATGACACTCTTAATGTAGCCAAATGCTCGTCACCAGGCGAAATACATCGGCCAACTCGAGGAGCACCTGGCAGAAATAACTGTAAAAGTCTTAAGGTCGACAAATAATGGCGTATCGCTTCTGATGAACTGACCAGAGAAAGCTTGAATATGTGATTATGATAAAGCGTCGAGCAACTGGTATGAGTAACTATGACTCTCTTAAGGTAGCCAAATGCCTCGTCAACAATGGAATAAATCGGCAAACTCGAGGAGCACCTGGCAGGAGTAACTGTGAAAGTCTTAAGGTCGACAAAAAATGGTGTAACACTGCTGGTGAAATGGCCAGAGAAAGCTTCAAGACGTAATTGTGATAAAATAGGGAGCAACTTGCAGGAGTAACTATGACTCTCTTAAGGTAGCCAAATGCTCGTCACCAGGCGAAATACATCGGCAAACTCGTGGAGCACCTGGCAGAAATAACTGTGAATGTCTTAAGTTCGACAAATAAAGGCGTATCACTTCTGGTGAACTGGTCAGATAAAGGTTGAAGATGCGACTATGGTAAAACCGGGAGCAATTGGTAGGAGTAACTATGACTCTCTTAATGTAGCCAAATGCGCCATCACCAGGCAGAATACATCGGCAAACTCGAGGAGCAAATAGCAGAAATAACTGTGAAAGTCTTGAGGTCGAGAAATAAAGGCGTATCGCTTGTGGTGAACTGGCCCGAGAAATCTTGAACATTTGACTGTGGTAAAACGGGGAGCAAGTTGCAGGAGTAACTATGACTCTCTTAAGGTTGCCAATGCTCGTCGCCCAGCAAAAAGCATCGGAAAACTCGAGGAGCACCTGGCAGAAAAAACTGTGAAGGTCTTAAGTTCGGCAAATAATGGCGTATCGCTTCTGATGAACTGAACAGAGAAAGCTTGAATATGTGACTATGGTAAAACGGGGAGCAACTGGTATGAGTAACTATGACTCTCTTAAGGTAGCCAAATGCCTCGTCACCAACGGAATAACTCGGCAAACTCGAGGAGCATCTGGCAGGAGTAACTGTGAAAAGCTTAAGGTCGACAAATAATGGTGTATCACTTCTGGTGAACCGGCCGGAGAAAGCTTGAAGACGTGACTGTGATAAAACACGCAGCAACTAGCAGGAGTAACTATGACACTCTTAATGTAGCCAAATGCTCGTCACCAGGCGAAATACATCGGCCAACTCGAGGAGCACCTGGCAGAAATAACTGTAAAAGTCTTAAGGTCGACAAATAATGGCGTATCGCTTCTGATGAACTGCCCAGAGAAGGCTTGAATATGTGATTATGATAAAGCGTCGAGCAACTGGTATGAGTAACTATGACTCTCTTAAGGTAGCCAAATGCCTCGTCAACAATGGAATAAATCGGCAAACTCGAGGAGCACCTGGCAGGAGTAACTGTGAAAGTCTTAAGGTCGACAAAAAATGGCGTATCGCTTCTGATGAACTGACCAGAGAAAGCTTGAATATGTGATTATGGTAAAGCGTCGAGAAACCTGGTATGAGTAACTATGACTCTCTTAAGATAGCCAAATGCCTCGTCAACAATGGAATAAATCGGCAAACTCGAGGAGCACCTGGCAGGAGTAACTGTGAAAGTCTTAAGGTCGACAAAAAATAGTGTAACACTTCTGGTGAAATGGCCAGAGAAAGCTTCAAGACGTAACTGTGATAAAACAGGGAGCAACTTGCAGGAGTAACTATGACTCTCTTAAGGTAGCCAAATGCTCGTCACCAGGCAAAATACATCGGCAAACTCGTGGAGCACCTGGCAGAAATAACTGTGAATGTCTGAAGTTCGAAAAATAATGGCGTATCACTTCTGGTGAACTGGTCAGATAAAGGTTGAAGATGCGACTATGGTAAAACCGGGAGCAATTGGTAGGAGTAACTATGACTCTCTTAAGGTAGCCAAATGCGCCGTCACCAGGCAGAATACATCGGCAAGCTCGAGGAGCAAATAGCAGAAATAACTGTGAAAATCTTAAGGTCGAGAAATAAAGGCGTATCGCTTGTGGTGAACTGGCCCGAGAAATCTTGAACATTTGACTGTGGTAAAACGGGGAGCAAGTTGCAGGAGTAACTATGACTCTCTTAAGGTTGCCAATGCTCGTCGCCCGGCAAAAAGCATCGGAAAACCCGAGGAGCACCTGGCAGAAATAACTGTGAAGGTCTTAAGTTCGGCAAATAATGGCGTATCGCTTCTGATGAACTGAACAGAGAAAGCTTGAATATGTGACTATGGTAAAACGGGGAGCAACTGGTATGAGTAACTATGACTCTCTTAAGGTAGCCAAATGCCTCGTCACAAACGGAATAACTCGGCAAACTCGAGGAGCATCTGGCAGGAGTAACTGTGAAAAGCTTAAGGTCGACAAATAATGGTGTATCACTTCTGGTGAACCGGCCGGAGAAAGCTTGAAGACGTGACTGTGATAAAACACGCAGCAACTAGCAGGAGTAACTATGACACTCTTAATGTAGCCAAATGCTCGTCACCAGGCGAAATACATCGGCCAACTCGAGGAGCACCTGGCAGAAATAACTGTAAAAGTCTTAAGGTCGACAAATAATGGCGTATCGCTTCTGATGAACTGACCAGAGAAAGCTTGAATATGTGATTATGATAAAGCGTCGAGCAACTGGTATGAGTAACTATGACTCTCTTAAGGTAGCCAAATGCCTCGTCAACAATGGAATAAATCGGCAAACTCGAGGAGCACCTGGCAGGAGTAACTGTGAAAGTCTTAAGGTCGACAAATAATGGCGTATCGCTTCTGATGAACTGACCAGAGAAAGCTTGAATATGTGATTATGGTAAAGCGTCGAGAAACCTGGTATGAGTAACTATGACTCTCTTAAGATAGCCAAATGCCTCGTCAACAATGGAATAAATCGGCAAACTCGAGGAGCACCTGGCAGGAGTAACTGTGAAAGTCTTAAGGTCGACAAAAAATAGTGTAACACTTCTGGTGAAATGGCCAGAGAAAGCTTCAAGACGTAACTGTGATAAAACAGGGAGCAACTTGCAGGAGTAACTATGACTCTCTTAAGGTAGCCAAATGCTCGTCACCAGGCAAAATACATCGGCAAACTCGTGGAGCACCTGGCAGAAATAACTGTGAATGTCTGAAGTTCGAAAAATAATGGCGTATCACTTCTGGTGAACTGGTCAGATAAAGGTTGAAGATGCGACTATGGTAAAACCGGGAGCAATTGGTATGAGTAACTATGACTCTCTTAAGGTAGCCAAATGCGCCGTCACCAGGCAGAATACATCGGCAAACTCGAGGAGCAAATAGCAGAAATAACTGTGAAAATCTTAAGGTCGAGAAATAAAGGCGTATCGCTTGTGGTGAACTGGCCCGAGATATCTTGAACATTTGACTGTGGTAAAACGGGGAGCAAGTTGCAGGAGTAACTATGACTCTCTTAAGGTTGCCAATGCTCGTCGCCCGGCAAAAAGCATCGGAAAACTCGAGGAGCACCTGGCAGAAATAACTGTGAAGGTCTTAAGTTCGGCAAATAATGGCGTATCGCTTCTGATGAACTGAACAGAGAAAGCTTGAATATGTGACTATGGTAAAACGGGGAGCAACTGGTATGAGTAACTATGACTCTCTTAAGGTAGTCAAATGCCTCGTCACCAACGGAATAACTCGGCAAACTCGAGGAGCATCTGGCAGGAGTAACTGTGAAAAGCTTAAGGTCGACAAATAATGGTGTATCACTTCTGGTGAACCGGCCGGAGAAAGCTTGAAGACGTGACTGTGATAAAACACGCAGCAACTAGCAGGAGTAACTATGACACTCTTAATGTAGCCAAATGCTCGTCACCAGGCGAAATACATCGGCCAACTCGAGGAGCACCTGGCAGAAATAACTGTAAAAGTCTTAAGGCCGACAAATAATGGCGTATCGCTTCTGATGAACTGACCAGAGAAAGCTTGAATATGTGATTATGATAAAGCGTCGAGCAACTGGTATGAGTAACTATGACTCTCTTAAGGTAGCCAAATGCCTCGTCAACAATGGAATAAATCGGCAAACTCGAGGAGCACCTGGCAGGAGTAACTGTGAAAGTCTTAAGGTCGACAAAAAATGGTGTAACACTGCTGGTGAAATGGCCAGAGAAAGCTTCAAGACGTAACTGTGATAAAATAGGGAGCAACTTGCAGGAGTAACTATGACTCTCTTAAGGTAGCCAAATGCTCGTCACCAGGCGAAATACATCGGCAAACTCGTGGAGCACCTGGCAGAAATAACTGTGAATGTCTTAAGTTCGACAAATAAAGGCGTATCACTTCTGGTGAACTGGTCAGATAAAGGTTGCAGATGCGACTATGGTAAAACCGGGAGCAATTGGTAGGAGTAACTATGACTCTCTTAATGTAGCCAAATGCGCCATCACCAGGCAGAATACATCGGCAAACTCGAGGAGCAAATAGCAGAAATAACTGTGAAAGTCTTGAGGTCGAGAAATAAAGGCGTATCGCTTGTGGTGAACTGGCCCGAGAAATCTTGAACATTTGACTGTGGTAAAACGGGGAGCAAGTTGCAGGAGTAACTATGACTCTCTTAAGGGTGGCAATGCTCGTCGCCCAGCAAAAAGCATCGGAAAACTCGAGGAGCACCTGGCAGAAATAACTGTGAAGGTCTTAAGTTCGGCAAATAATGGCGTATCGCTTCTGATGAACTGAACAGAGAAAGCTTGAATATGTGACTATGGTAAAACGGGGAGCAACTGGTATGAGTAACTATGACTCTCTTTAGGTAGCCAAATGCCTCGTCACCAACGGAATAACTCGGCAAACTCGAGGAGCATCTGGCAGGAGTAACTGTGAAAATCTTAAGGTCGACAAATAATGGTGTATCACTTCTGGTGAACCGGCCGGAGAAAGCTTGAAGACGTGACTGTGATGAAACACGCAGCAACTAGCTGGAGCAACTATGACACTCTTAATGTAGCCAAATGCTCGTAACCAGGCGAAATACATCGGCCGACTCGAGGAGCACCTGGCAGAAATAACTGTAAAAGTCTTAAGGTCGACAAATAATGGCGTATCGCTTCTGATGAACTGACCAGAGAAAGCTTGAATATGTGATTATGGTAAAGCGTCGAGCAACTGGTATGAGTAAATATGGCTCTCTTAAGGTAGCCAAATGCCTCGTCAACAATGGAATAAATCGGCAAACTCGAGGAGCACCTGGCAGGAGTAACTGTGAAAGTCTTAAGGTCGACAAAAATTAGTGTAACACTTCTGGTGAAATGGCCAGAGAAAGCTTCAAGACGTAACTGTAATAAAACAGGGAGCAACTTGCAGGAGTAACTATGACTCTCTTAAGGTTGCCAAATGCTCGTCACCAGGCGAAATACATCGGCAAACTCGTGGAGCACCTGGCAGAAATAACTGTAAATGTCTTAAGTTCGACAAATAAAGGCGTATCTTTTCTGGTGAACTGGTCAGATAAAGGTTGAAGATGCGACTATGGTAAAACCGGGAGCAATTGGTAGGCGTAACTATGACTCTCTTAATGTAGCCAAATGCGCCGTCACCAGGCAGAATACATCGGCAAACTCGAGGAGCAAATAGCAGAAATAACTGTGAAAGTCTTAAGGGCGAGAAATAAAGGCGTATCGCTTGTGGTGAACTGGCCTGAGAAATCTTGAACATTTGACTGTGGTAAAACGGGGAGCAAGTTGCAGGAGTAACTATGACTCTCTTAAGGTTGCCAATGCTCGTCGCCCGGCAAAACGCATCGGAAAACTCGAGGAGCACCTGGCAGAAATAACTGTGAAGGTCTTAAGTTCGGCAAAAAATGGCGTATCGCTTCTGATGAACTGACCAGAGAAAGCTTGAATATGTGATTATGGTAAAGCGTCGTGCAACTGGTATGAGTAACTATGACTCTCTTAAGGTAGCCAAATGCCTCGTCAACAATGGAATAAATCGGCAAACTCGAGGAGCACCTGGCAGGAGTAACTGTGAAAGTCTTAAGGTCGACAAAAAATGGTGTTTCACTTCTGGTGAAATGGCCAGAGAAAGCTTCAAGACGTAACTGTGATAAAACAGGGAACAACTGGCAGGAGTAACTATGACTCTCTTAAGGTAGCCAAATGCTCGTCACCAGGCGAAATACATCGGAAAACTCGAGGAGCACCTGGCAGAAATAACTGTGAATGTCTTAAGTTCGACAAATAAAGGCGTATCTTTTCTGGTGAACTGGTCAGATAAAGGTTGAAGATGCGACTATGGTAAAACCGGGAGCAATTGGTAGGAGTAACTATGACTCTCTTAATGTAGCCAAATGCGCCGTCACCAGGCAGAATACATCGGCAAACTCGAGGAGCAAATAGCAGAAATAACTGTGAAAGTCTTAAGGTCGAGAAATAAAGGCGTATCGCTTGTGGTGAACTGGCCCGAGAAATCTTGAACATTTGACTGTGGTAAAACGGGGAGCAAGTTGCAGGAGTAACTATGACTCTCTTAAGGTTGCCAATGCTCGTCGCCCGGCAAAAAGCATCGGAAAACTCGAGGAGCACCTGGCAGAAATAACTGTGAAGGTCTTAAGTTCGGCAAATAATGGCGTATCGCTTCTGATGAACTGAACAGAGAAAGCTTGAATATGTGACTATGGTAAAACGGGGAGCAACTGGTATGAGTACCTATGACTCTCTTAAGGTAGCCAAATGCCTCGTCACCAACGGAATAACTCGGCAAACTCGAGGAGCATCTGGCAGGAGTAACTGTGAAAATCTTAAGGTCGACAAATAATGGTGTATCACTTCTGGTGAACCGGCTGGAGAAAGCTTGAAGACGTGACTGTGATAAAACACGCAGCAACTAGCAGGAGCAACTATGACACTCTTAATGTAGCCAAATGCTCGTAACCAGGCGAAATACATCGGCCGACTCGAGGAGCACCTGGCAGAAATAACTGTAAAAGTCTTAAGGTCGACAAATAATGGCGTATCGCTTCTGATGAACTGAACAGAGAAAGCTTGAATATGTGATTATGGTAAAGCGTCGAGCAACTGGTATGAGTAACTATGACTCTCTTAAGGTAGCCAAATGCCTCGTCAACAATGGAATAAATCGGCAAACTCGAGGAGCACCTGGCAGGAGTAACTGTGAAAGTCTTAAGTCGACAAAAAATAGTGTAACACTTCTGGTGAAATGGCCAGAGAAAGCTTCAAGACGTAACTGTGATAAAACAGGGAGCAACTTGCAGGAGTAACTATGACTCTCTTAAGGTAGCCAAATGCTCGTCACCAGGCGAAATACATCGGCAAACTCGTGGAGCACCAGGCAGAAATAACTGTGAATGTCTTAAGTTCGACAAATAAAGGCGTATCTTTTCTGGTGAACTGGTCAGATTAAGGTTGAAGATGCGACTATGGTAAAACCGGGAACAATTGGTAGGAGTAACTATGACTCCCTTAATGTAGCCAAATGCGCCGTCACATGGCAGAATACATCGGCAAACTCGAGGAGCAAATAGCAGAAATAACTGTGAAAGTCTTAAGGTCGAGAAATAAAAGCGTATCGCTTGTGGTGAATTGGCCCGAGAAATCTTGAACATTTGACTGTGGTAAAACGGGGAGCAAGTTGCAGGAGTAACTATGACTCTCTTAAGGTTGCCAATGCTCGTCGCCCGGCAAAAAGCATCGGAAAACTCGAGGAGCACCTGGCAGAAATAACTGTGAAGGTCTTAAGTTCGGCAAATAATGGCGTATCGCTTCTGATGAACTGAACAGAGATAGCTTGAATATGTGACTATGGTAAAACGGGGAGCAACTGGTATGAGTAACTATGACTCTCTTAAGGTAGCCAAATGCCTCGTCACCAACGGAATAACTCGGCAAACTCGAGGAGCATCTGGCAGGAGTAACTGTGAAAATCTTAAGGTCGACAAATAATGGTGTATCACTTCTGATGAACCGGCCGGAGAAAGCTTGAAGACGTGACTGTGATAAAACACGCAGCACCTAGCAGGAGTAACTATGACACTCGTAATGTAGCCAAATGCTCGTAACCAGGCGAAATACATCGGCCGACTCGAGGAGCACCTGGCAGAAATAACTGTAAAAGTCTTAAGGTCGACAAATAATGGCGTATCGCTTCTGATGAACTGACCAGAGAAAGCTTGAGTATGTGATTATGATAAAGCGTCGAGCAACTGGTATGAGTAACTATGACTCTCTTAAGGTAGCCAAATGCCTCGTCAACAATGGAATAAATCGGCAAACTCTAGGAGCACCTGGCAGGAGTAACTGTGAAAGTCTTAAGGTCGACAAAAAATGGTGTAACACTTCTGGTGAAATGGCCAGAGAAAGCTTCAAGACGTAACTGTGATAAAACAGGGAGCAACTTGCAGGAGTAACTATGACTCTCTTAAGGTAGGCAAATGATCGTCACCAGGCGAAATACATCGGCAAACTCGTGGAGCACCTGGCAGAAATAACTGTGAATGTCTTACGTTCGACAAATAAAGGCGTATCTTTTCTGGTGAACTGGTCAGATAAAGGTTGAAGATGCGACTATGGTAAAACCGGGAGCAATTGGTAGGAGTAACTATGTCTCTCTTAATGTAGCCAAATGCGCCGTCACCAGGCAGAATACATCGGCAAACTCGAGGAGCAAATAGCAGAAATAACTGTGAAAGTCTTGAGGTCGAGAAATAAAGGCGTATCGCTTGTGGTGAACTGGCCCGAGAAATCTTGAACATTTGACTGTGGTAAAACAGGGAGCAAGTTGCAGGAGTAACTATGACTCTCTTAAGGTTGCCAATGCTCGTCGCCCAGCAAAAAGCATCGGAAAACTCGAGGAGCACCTGGCAGAAATAACTGTGAAGGTCTTAAGTTCGGCAAATAATGGCGTATCGCTTCTGATGAACTGAACAGAGAAAGCTTGAATATGTGACTATGGTAAAACGGGGAGCAACTGGTATGAGTAACTATGACTCTCTTAAGGTAGCCAAATGCCTCGTCACCAACGGAATAACTCGGCAAACTCGAGGAGCATCTGGCAGGAGTAACTGTGAAAATCTTATGGTCGACAAATAATGGTGTATCACTTCTGGTGAACCGGCTGGAGAAAGCTTGAAGACGTGACTGTGATGAAACACGCAGCAACTAGCAGGAGCAACTATGACACTCTTAATGTAGCCAAATGCTCGTAACCAGGCGAAATACATCGGCCGCCTCGAGGAGCACCTGGCAGAAATAACTGTAAAAGTCTTAAGGTCGACAAATAATGGCGTATCGCTTCTGATGAACTGACCAGAGAAAGCTTGAATATGTGATTATGGTAAAGCGTCGAGCAACTGGTATGAGTAACTATGACTCTCTTAAGGTAGCCAAATGCCTCGTCAACAATGGAATAAATCGGCAAACTCGAGGAGCACCTGGCAGGAGTAACTGTGAAAGTCTTAAGGTCGACAAAAAATGGTGTAACACTTCTGGTGAAATGGCCAGAGAAAGCTTCAAGACGTAACTGTGATAAAACAGGGAACAACTGGCAGGAGTAACTATGACTCTCTTAAGGTAGCCAAATACTCGTCACCAGGAGAAATACATCGGCAAACTCGTGGAGCACCTGGCAGAAATAACTGTGAATGTCTTAAGTTCGACAAATAAAGGCGTATCTTTTCTGGTGAACTGGTCAGGTAAAGGTTGCAGATGCGACTATGGTAAAACCGGGAGCAATTGGTAGGAGTAACTATGACTCTCTTAATGTAGCCAAATGCGCCGTCACCAGGCAGAATACATCGGCAAACTCGAGGAGCAAATAGCAGAAATAACTGTGAAAGTCTTAAGGTCGAGAAATTAAGGCGTATCGCTTGTGGTGAACTGGCCCGAGAAATCTTGAACATTTGACTGTGGTAAAACGGGGAGCAAGTTGCAGGAGTAACTATGACTCTCTTAAGGTTGCCAATGCTCGTCGCCCGGCAAAAAGCATCGGAAAACTCGAGGAGCACCTGGCAGAAATAACTGTGAAGGTCTTAAGTTCGGCAAATAATGGCGTATCGCTTCTGATGAACTGAACAGAGAAAGCTTGAAAATGTGACTATGGTAAAACGGGGAGCAACTGGTATGAGTAACTATGACTCTCTTAAGGTAGCCAAATGCCTCGTCACCAACGGAATAACTCGGCAAACTCGAGGAGCATCTGGCAGGAGTAACTGTGAAAATCTTAAGGTCGACAAATAATGGTGTATCACTTCTGGTGAACCGGCTGGAGAAAGCTTGAAGACGTGACTGTGATAAAACACGCAGCAACTAGCAGGAGCAACTATGACACTCTTAATGTAGCCAAATGCTCGTAACCAGGCGAAATACATCGGCCGACTCGAGGAGCACCTGGCAGAAATAACTGTAAAAGTCTTAAGGTCGACAAATAATGGCGTATCGCTTCTGATGAACTGAACAGAGAAAGCTTGAATATGTGATTATGGTAAAGCGTCGAGCAACTGGTATGAGTAACTATGACTCTCTTAAGGTAGCCAAATGCCTCGTCAACAATGGAATAAATCGGCATACTCGAGGAGCACCTGGCAGGAGTAACTGTGAAAGTCTTAAGTCGACAAAAAATAGTGTAACACTTCTGGTGAAATGGCCAGAGAAAGCTTCAAGACGTAACTGTGATAAAACAGGGAGCAACTTGCAGGAGTAACTATGACTCTCTTAAGGTAGCCAAATGCTCGTCACCAGGCGAAATACATCGGCAAACTCGTGGAGCACCAGGCAGAAATAACTGTGAATGTCTTAAGTTCGACAAATAAAGGCGTATCTTTTCTGGTGAACTGGTCAGATTAAGGTTGAAGATGCGACTATGGTAAAACCGGGAACAATTGGTAGGAGTAACTATGACTCCCTTAATGTAGCCAAATGCGCCGTCACATGGCAGAATACATCGGCAAACTCGAGGAGCAAATAGCAGAAATAACTGTGAAAGTCTTAAGGTCGAGAAATAAAAGCGTATCGCTTGTGGTGAATTGGCCCGAGAAATCTTGAACATTTGACTGTGGTAAAACGGGGAGCAAGTTGCAGGAGTAACTATGACTCTCTTAAGGTTGCCAATGCTCGTCGCCCGGCAAAAAGCATCGGAAAACTCGAGGAGCACCTGGCAGAAATAACTGTGAAGGTCTTAAGTTCGGCAAATAATGGCGTATCGCTTCTGATGAACTGAACAGAGAAAGCTTGAATATGTGACTATGGTAAAACGGGGAGCAACTGGAATGAGTAACTATGACTCTCTTAAGGTAGCCAAATGCCTCGTCACCAACGGAATAACTCGGCAAACTCGAGGAGCATCTGGCAGGAGTAACTGTGAAAATCTTAAGGTCGACAAATAATGGTGTATCACTTCTGATGAACCGGCCGGAGAAAGCTTGAAGACGTGACTGTGATAAAACACGCAGCAACTTGCAGGAGTAACTATGACACTCTTAATGTAGCCAAATGCTCGTAACCAGGCGAAATACATCGGCCGACTCGAGGAGCACCTGGCAGAAATAACTGTAAAAGTCTTAAGGTCGACAAATAATGGCGTATCGCTTCTGATGAACTGACCAGAGAAAGCTTGAGTATGTGATTATGATAAAGCGTCGAGCAACTGGTATGAGTAACTATCACTCTCTTAAGGTAGCCAAATGCCTCGTCAACAATGGAATAAATCGGCAAACTCTAGGAGCACCTGGCAGGAGTAACTGTGAAAGTCTTAAGGTCGACAAAAAATGGTGTAACACTTCTGGTGAAATGGCCAGAGAAAGCTTCAAGACGTAACTGTGATAAAACAGGGAGCAACTTGCAGGAGTAACTATGACTCTCTTAAGGTAGCCAAATGATCGTCACCAGGCGAAATACATCGGCAAACTCGTGGAGCACCTGGCAGAAATAACTGTGAATGTCTTACGTTCGACAAATAAAGGCGTATCTTTTCTGGTGAACTGGTCAGATGAAGGTTGAAGATGCGACTATGGTAAAACCGGGAGCAATTGGTAGGAGTAACTATGTCTCTCTTAATGTAGCCAAATGCGCCGTCACCAGGCAGAATACATCGGCAAACTCGAGGAGCAAATAGCAGAAATAACTGTGAAAGTCTTGAGGTCGAGAAATAAAGGCGTATCGCTTGTGGTGAACTGGCCCGAGAAATCTTGAACATTTGACTGTGGTAAAACAGGGAGCAAGTTGCAGGAGTAACTATGACTCTCTTAAGGTTGCCAATGCTCGTCGCCCAGCAAAAAGCATCGGAAAACTCGAGGAGCACCTGGCAGAAATAACTGTGAAGGTCTTAAGTTCGGCAAATAATGGCGTATCGCTTCTGATGAACTGAACAGAGAAAGCTTGAATATGTGACTATGGTAAAACGGGGAGCAACTGGTATGAGTAACTATGACTCTCTTAAGGTAGCCAAATGCCTCGTCACCAACGGAATAACTCGGCAAACTCGAGGAGCATCTGGCAGGAGTAACTGTGAAAATCTTAAGGTCGACAAATAATGGTGTATCACTTCTGGTGAACCGGCTGGAGAAAGCTTGAAGACGTGACTGTGATAAAACACGCAGCAACTAGCAGGAGCAACTATGACACTCTTAATGTAGCCAAATGCTCGTAACCAGGCGAAATACATCGGCCGACTCGAGGAGCACCTGGCAGAAATAACTGTAAAAGTCTTAAGGTCGACAAATAATGGCGTATCGCTTCTGATGAACTGAACAGAGAAAGCTTGAATATGTGATTATGGTAAAGCGTCGAGCAACTGGTATGAGTAACTATGACTCTCTTAAGGTAGCCAAATGCCTCGTCAACAATGGAATAAATCGGCATACTCGAGGAGCACCTGGCAGGAGTAACTGTGAAAGTCTTAAGTCGACAAAAAATAGTGTAACACTTCTGGTGAAATGGCCAGAGAAAGCTTCAAGACGTAACTGTGATAAAACAGGGAGCAACTTGCAGGAGTAACTATGACTCTCTTAAGGTAGCCAAATGCTCGTCACCAGGCGAAATACATCGGCAAACTCGTGGAGCACCAGGCAGAAATAACTGTGAATGTCTTAAGTTCGACAAATAAAGGCGTATCTTTTCTGGTGAACTGGTCAGATTAAGGTTGAAGATGCGACTATGGTAAAACCGGGAACAATTGGTAGGAGTAACTATGACTCCCTTAATGTAGCCAAATGCGCCGTCACATGGCAGAATACATCGGCAAACTCGAGGAGCAAATAGCAGAAATAACTGTGAAAGTCTTAAGGTCGAGAAATAAAAGCGTATCGCTTGTGGTGAATTGGCCCGAGAAATCTTGAACATTTGACTGTGGTAAAACGGGGAGCAAGTTGCAGGAGTAACTATGACTCTCTTAAGGTTGCCAATGCTCGTCGCCCGGCAAAAAGCATCGGAAAACTCGAGGAGCACCTGGCAGAAATAACTGTGAAGGTCTTAAGTTCGGCAAATAATGGCGTATCGCTTCTGATGAACTGAACAGAGAAAGCTTGAATATGTGACTATGGTAAAACGGGGAGCAACTGGTATGAGTAACTATGACTCTCTTAAGGTAGCCAAATGCCTCGTCACCAACGGAATAACTCGGCAAACTCGAGGAGCATCTGGCAGGAGTAACTGTGAAAATCTTAAGGTCGACAAATAATGGTGTATCACTTCTGATGAACCGGCCGGAGAAAGCTTGAAGACGTGACTGTGATAAAACACGCAGCAACTTGCAGGAGTAACTATGACACTCTTAATGTAGCCAAATGCTCGTAACCAGGCGAAATACATCGGCCGACTCGAGGAGCACCTGGCAGAAATAACTGTAAAAGTCTTAAGGTCGACAAATAATGGCGTATCGCTTCTGATGAACTGACCAGAGAAAGCTTGAGTATGTGATTATGATAAAGCGTCGAGCAACTGGTATGAGTAACTATCACTCTCTTAAGGTAGCCAAATGCCTCGTCAACAATGGAATAAATCGGCAAACTCTAGGAGCACCTGGCAGGAGTAACTGTGAAAGTCTTAAGGTCGACAAAAAATGGTGTAACACTTCTGGTGAAATGGCCAGAGAAAGCTTCAAGACGTAACTGTGATAAAACAGGGAGCAACTTGCAGGAGTAACTATGACTCTCTTAAGGTAGCCAAATGATCGTCACCAGGCGAAATACATCGGCAAACTCGTGGAGCACCTGGCAGAAATAACTGTGAATGTCTTACGTTCGACAAATAAAGGCGTATCTTTTCTGGTGAACTGGTCAGATGAAGGTTGAAGATGCGACTATGGTAAAACCGGGAGCAATTGGTAGGAGTAACTATGTCTCTCTTAATGTAGCCAAATGCGCCGTCACCAGGCAGAATACATCGGCAAACTCGAGGAGCAAATAGCAGAAATAACTGTGAAAGTCTTGAGGTCGAGAAATAAAGGCGTATCGCTTGTGGTGAACTGGCCCGAGAAATCTTGAACATTTGACTGTGGTAAAACAGGGAGCAAGTTGCAGGAGTAACTATGACTCTCTTAAGGTTGCCAATGCTCGTCGCCCAGCAAAAAGCATCGGAAAACTCGAGGAGCACCTGGCAGAAATAACTGTGAAGGTCTTAAGTTCGGCAAATAATGGCGTATCGCTTCTGATGAACTGAACAGAGAAAGCTTGAATATGTGACTATGGTAAAACGGGGAGCAACTGGTATGAGTAACTATGACTCTCTTAAGGTAGCCAAATGCCTCGTCACCAACGGAATAACTCGGCAAACTCGAGGAGCATCTGGCAGGAGTAACTGTGAAAATCTTAAGGTCGACAAATAATGGTGTATCACTTCTGGTGAACCGGCTGGAGAAAGCTTGAAGACGTGACTGTGATGAAACACGCAGCAACTAGCAGGAGGAACTATGACACTCTTAATGTAGCCAAATGCTCGTAACCAGGCGAAATACATCGGCCGCCTCGAGGAGCACCTGGCAGAAATAACTGTAAAAGTCTTAAGGTCGACAAATAATGGCGTATCGCTTCTGATGAACTGACCAGAGAAAGCTTGAATATGTGATTATGGTAAAGCGTCGAGCAACTGGTATGAGTAACTATGACTCTCTTAAGGTAGCCAAATGCCTCGTCAACAATGGAATAAATCGGCAAACTCGAGGAGCACCTGGCAGGAGTAACTGTGAAAGTCTTAAGGTCGACAAAAAATGGTGTAACATTTCTGGTGAAATGGCCAGAGAAAGCTTCAAGACGTAACTGTGATAAAACAAGGAACAACTGGCAGGAGTAACTATGACTCTCTTAAGGTAGCCAAATACTCGTCACCAGGCGAAATACATCGGCAAACTCGTGGAGCACCTGGCAGAAATAACTGTGAATGTCTTAAGTTCGACAAATAAAGGCGTATCTTTTCTGGTGAACTGGTCAGGTAAAGGTTGCAGATGCGACTATGGTAAATCCGGGAGCAATTGGTAGGAGTAACTATGACTCTCTTAATGTAGCCAAATGCGCCGTCACCAGGCAGAATACATCGGCAAACTCGAGGAGCAAATAGCAGAAATAACTGTGAAAGTCTTAAGGTCGAGAAATAAAGGCGTATCGCTTGTGGTGAACTGGCCCGAGAAATCTTGAACATTTGACTGTGGTAAAACGGGGAGCAAGTTGCAGGAGTAACTATGACTCTCTTAAGGTTGCCAATGCTCGTCGCCCGGCAAAAAGCATCGGAAAACTCGAGGAGCACCTGGCAGAAATAACTGTGAAGGTCTTAAGTTAGGCAAATAATGGCGTATCGCTTCTGATGAACTGAACAGAGAAAGCTTGAATATGTGACTATGGTAAAACGGGGAGCAACTGGTATGAGTAACTATGACTCTCTTAAGGTAGCCAAATGCCTCGTCAACAATGGAATAAATCGGCAAACTCGAGGAGCACCTGGCAGGAGTAACTGTGAAAGTCTTAAGGTCGACAAAAAATGGTGTAACACTTCTGGTGAAATGGCCAGAGAAAGCTTCAAGACGTAACTGTGATAAAACAGGGAACAACTGGCAGGAGTAACTATGACTCTCTTAAGGTAACCAAATGCTCGTCACCAGGTGAAATATATCGGCAAACTCGTGGAGCACCTGGCAGAAATAACTGTGAATGTCTTAAGTTCGACAAATAAAGGCGTATCTTTTCTGGTGAACTGGTCAGATAAAGGTTGCAGATGCGACTATGGTAAAACCGGGAGCAATTGGTAGGAGTAACTATGACTCTCTTAATGTAGCCAAATGCGCCGTCACCAGGCAGAATACGTCGGCAAACTCGAGGAGCAAATAGCAGAAATAACTGTGAAAGTCTTAAGGTCGAGAAATAAAGGCGTATCGCTTGTGGTGAACTGGCCCGAGAAATCTTGAACATTTGACTGTGGTAAAACGGGGAGCAAGTTGCAGGAGTAACTATGACTCTCTTAAGGTTGCCAATGCTCGTCGCCCGGCAAAAAGCATCGGAAAACTCGAGGAGCACCTGGCAGAAATAACTGTGAAGGTCTTAAGTTCGGCAAATAATGGCGTATCGCTTCTGATGAACTGAACAGAGAAAGCTTGAATATGTGACTATGGTAAAACAGGGAGCAACTGGTATGAGTAACTATGACTCTCTTAAGGTAGCCAAATGCCTCGTCACCAACGGAATAACTCGGCAAACTCGAGGAGCATCTGGCAGGAGTAACTGTGAAAATCTTAAGGTCGACAAATAATGGTGTATCACTTCTGGTGAACCGGCTGGAGAAAGCTTGAAGACGTGACTGTGATAAAACACGCAGCAACTAGCAGGAGCAACTATGACACTCTTAATGTAGCCAAATGCTCGTAACCAGGCGAAATACATCGGCCGACTCGAGGAGCACCTGGCAGAAATAACTGTAAAAGTCTTAAGGTCGACAAATAATGGCGTATCGCTTCTGATGAACTGAACAGAGAAAGCTTGAATATGTGATTATGGTAAAGCGTCGAGTAACTGGTATGAGTAACTATGACTCTCTTAAGGTAGCCAAATGCCTCGTCAACAATGGAATAAATCGGCAAACTCGAGGAGCACCTGGCAGGAGTAACTGTGAAAGTCTTAAGGTCGACAAAAAATAGTGTAACACTTCTGGTGAAATGGCCAGAGAAAGCTTCAAGACGTAACTGTGATAAAACAGGGAGCAACTTGCAGGAGTAACTATGACTCTCTTAAGGTAGCCAAATGCTCGTCACCAGGCGAAATACATCGGCAAACTCGTGGAGCACCAGGCAGAAATAACTGTGAATGTCTTAAGTTCGACAAATAAAGGCGTATCTTTTCTGGTGAACTGGTCAGATTAAGGTTGAAGATGCGACTATGGTAAAACCGGGAGCAATTGGTAGGAGTAACTATGACTCTCTTAATGTAGCCAAATGCGCCGTCACATGGCAGAATACATCGGAAAACTCGAGGAGCAAATAGCAGAAATAACTGTGAAAGTCTTAAGGTCGAGAAATAAAAGCGTATCGCTTGTGGTGAATTGGCCCGAGAAATCTTGAACATTTGACTGTGGTAAAACGGGGAGCAAATTGCAGGAGTAACTATGACTCTCTTAAGGTTGCCAATGCTCGTCGCCCGGCAAAAAGCATCGGAAAACTCGAGGAGCACCTGGCAGAAATAACTGTGAAGGTCTTAAGTTCGGCAAATAATGGCGTATCGCTTCTGATGAACTGAACAGAGAAAGCTTGAATATGTGACTATGGTAAAACGGGGAGCAACTGGTATGAGTAACTATGACTCTGTTAAGGTAGCCAAATGCCTCGTCACCAACGGAATAACTCGGCAAACTCGAGGAGCATCTGGCAGGAGTAACTGTGAAAATCTTAAGGTCGACAAATAATGGTGTATCACTTCTGATGAACCGGCCGGAGAAAGCTTGAAGACGTGACTGTGATAAAACACGCAGCAACTAGCAGGAGTAACTATGACACTCTTAATGTAGCCAAATGCTCGTAACCAGGCGAAATACATCGGCCGACTCGAGGAGCACCTGGCAGAAATAACTGTAAAAGTCTTAAGGTCGACAAATAATGGCGTATCGCTTCTGATGAACTGACCAGAGAAAGCTTGAGTATGTGATTATGATAAAGCGTCGAGCAACTGGTATGAGTAACTATCACTCTCTTAAGGTAGCCAAATGCCTCGTCAACAATGGAATAAATCAGCAAACTCTAGGAGCACCTGGCAGGAGTAACTGTGAAAGTCTTAAGGTCGACAAAAAATGGTGTAACACTTCTGGTGAAATGGCCAGAGAAAGCTTCAAGACGTAACTGTGATAAAACAGGGAGCAACTTGCAGGAGTAACTATGACTCTCTTAAGGTAGCCAAATGATCGTCACCAGGCGAAATACATCGGCAAACTCGTGGAGCACCTGGCAGAAATAACTGTGAATGTCTTACGTTCGACAAATAAAGGCGTATCTTTTCTGGTGAACTGGTCAGATAAAGGTTGAAGATGCGACTATGGTAAAACCGGGAGCAATTGGTAGGAGTAACTATGTCTCTCTTAATGTAGCCAAATGCGCCGTCACCAGGCAGAATACATCGGCAAACTCGAGGAGCAAATAGCAGAAATAACTGTGAAAGTCTTGAGGTCGAGAAATAAAGGCGTATCGCTTGTGGTGAACTGGCCCGAGAAATCTTGAACATTTGACTGTGGTAAAACAGGGAGCAAGTTGCAGGAGTAACTATGACTCTCTTAAGGTTGCCAATGCTCGTCGCCCAGCAAAAAGCATCGGAAAACTCGAGGAGCACCTGGCAGAAATAACTGTGAAGGTCTTAAGTTCGGCAAATAATGGCGTATCGCTTCTGATGAACTGAACAGAGAAAGCTTGAATATGTGACTATGGTAAAACGGGGAGCAACTGGTATGAGTAACTATGACTCTCTTAAGGTAGCCAAATGCCTCGTCACCAACGGAATAACTCGGCAAACTCGAGGAGCATCTGGCAGGAGTAACTGTGAAAATCTTAAGGTCGACAAATAATGGTGTATCACTTCTGGTGAACCGGCTGGAGAAAGCTTGAAGACGTGACTGTGATGAAACACGCAGCAACTAGCAGGAGCAACTATGACACTCTTAATGTAGCCAAATGCTCGTAACCAGGCGAAATACATCGGCCGCCTCGAGGAGCACCTGGCAGAAATAACTGTAAAAGTCTTAAGGTCGACAAATAATGGCGTATCGCTTCTGATGAACTGACCAGAGAAAGCTTGAATATGTGATTATGGTAAAGCGTCGAGCAACTGGTATGAGTAACTATGACTCTCTTAAGGTAGCCAAATGCCTCGTCAACAATGGAATAAATCGGCAAACTCGAGGAGCACCTGGCAGGAGTAACTGTGAAAGTCTTAAGGTCGACAAAAAATGGTGTAACACTTCTGGTGAAATGGCCAGAGAAAGCTTCAAGACGTAACTGTGATAAAACAGGGAACAACTGGCAGGAGTAACTATGACTCTCTTAAGGTAGCCAAATACTCGTCACCAGGCGAAATACATCGGCAAACTCGTGGAGCACCTGGCAGAAATAACTGTGAATGTCTTAAGTTCGACAAATAAAGGCGTATCTTTTCTGGTGAACTGGTCAGGTAAAGGTTGCAGATGCGACTATGGTAAATCCGGGAGCAATTGGTAGGAGTAACTATGACTCTCTTAATGTAGCCAAATGCGCCGTCACCAGGCAGAATACATCGGCAAACTCGAGGAGCAAATAGCAGAAATAACTGTGAAAGTCTTAAGGTCGAGAAATAAAGGCGTATCGCTTGTGGTGAACTGGCCCGAGAAATCTTGAACATTTGACTGTGGTAAAACGGGGAGCAAGTTGCAGGAGTAACTATGACTCTCTTAAGGTTGCCAATGCTCGTCGCCCGGCAAAAAGCATCGGAAAACTCGAGGAGCACCTGGCAGAAATAACTGTGAAGGTCTTAAGTTAGGCAAATAATGGCGTATCGCTTCTGATGAACTGAACAGAGAAAGCTTGAATATGTGACTATGGTAAAACGGGGAGCAACTGGTATGAGTAACTATGACTCTCTTAAGGTAGCCAAATGCCTCGTCAACAATGGAATAAATCGGCAAACTCGAGGAGCACCTGGCAGGAGTAACTGTGAAAGTCTTAAGGTCGACAAAAAATGGTGTAACACTTCTGGTGAAATGGCCAGAGAAAGCTTCAAGACGTAACTGTGATAAAACAGGGAACAACTGGCAGGAGTAACTATGACTCTCTTAAGGTAGCCAAATACTCGTCACCAGGCGAAATACATCGGCAAACTCGTGGAGCACCTGGCAGAAATAACTGTGAATGTCTTAAGTTCGACAAATAAAGGCGTATCTTTTCTGGTGAACTGGTCAGGTAAAGGTTGCAGATGCGACTATGGTAAATCCGGGAGCAATTGGTAGGAGTAACTATGACTCTCTTAATGTAGCCAAATGCGCCGTCACCAGGCAGAATACATCGGCAAACTCGAGGAGCAAATAGCAGAAATAACTGTGAAAGTCTTAAGGTCGAGAAATAAAGGCGTATCGCTTGTGGTGAACTGGCCCGAGAAATCTTGAACATTTGACTGTGGTAAAACGGGGAGCAAGTTGCAGGAGTAACTATGACTCTCTTAAGGTTGCCAATGCTCGTCGCCCGGCAAAAAGCATCGGAAAACTCGAGGAGCACCTGGCAGAAATAACTGTGAAGGTCTTAAGTTAGGCAAATAATGGCGTATCGCTTCTGATGAACTGAACAGAGAAAGCTTGAATATGTGACTATGGTAAAACGGGGAGCAACTGGTATGAGTAACTATGACTCTCTTAAGGTAGCCAAATGCCTCGTCAACAATGGAATAAATCGGCAAACTCGAGGAGCACCTGGCAGGAGTAACTGTGAAAGTCTTAAGGTCGACAAAAAATGGTGTAACACTTCTGGTGAAATGGCCAGAGAAAGCTTCAAGACGTAACTGTGATAAAACAGGGAACAACTGGCAGGAGTAACTATGACTCTCTTAAGGTAACCAAATGCTCGTCACCAGGTGAAATATATCGGCAAACTCGTGGAGCACCTGGCAGAAATAACTGTGAATGTCTTAAGTTCGACAAATAAAGGCGTATCTTTTCTGGTGAACTGGTCAGATAAAGGTTGCAGATGCGACTATGGTAAAACCGGGAGCAATTGGTAGGAGTAACTATGACTCTCTTAATGTAGCCAAATGCGCCGTCACCAGGCAGAATACGTCGGCAAACTCGAGGAGCAAATAGCAGAAATAACTGTGAAAGTCTTAAGGTCGAGAAATAAAGGCGTATCGCTTGTGGTGAACTGGCCCGAGAAATCTTGAACATTTGACTGTGGTAAAACGGGGAGCAAGTTGCAGGAGTAACTATGACTCTCTTAAGGTTGCCAATGCTCGTCGCCCGGCAAAAAGCATCGGAAAACTCGAGGAGCACCTGGCAGAAATAACTGTGAAGGTCTTAAGTTCGGCAAATAATGGCGTATCGCTTCTGATGAACTGAACAGAGAAAGCTTGAATATGTGACTATGGTAAAACAGGGAGAACTGGTATGAGTAACTATGACTCTCTTAAGGTAGCCAAATGCCTCGTCACCAACGGAATAACTCGGCAAACTCGAGGAGCATCTGGCAGGAGTAACTGTGAAAATCTTAAGGTCGACAAATAATGGTGTATCACTTCTGGTGAACCGGCTGGAGAAAGCTTGAAGACGTGACTGTGATAAAACACGCAGCAACTAGCAGGAGCAACTATGACACTCTTAATGTAGCCAAATGCTCGTAACCAGGCGAAATACATCGGCCGACTCGAGGAGCACCTGGCAGAAATAACTGTAAAAGTCTTAAGGTCGACAAATAATGGCGTATCGCTTCTGATGAACTGAACAGAGAAAGCTTGAATATGTGATTATGGTAAAGCGTCGAGTAACTGGTATGAGTAACTATGACTCTCTTAAGGTAGCCAAATGCCTCGTCAACAATGGAATAAATCGGCAAACTCGAGGAGCACCTGGCAGGAGTAACTGTGAAAGTCTTAAGGTCGACAAAAAATAGTGTAACACTTCTGGTGAAATGGCCAGAGAAAGCTTCAAGACGTAACTGTGATAAAACAGGGAGCAACTTGCAGGAGTAACTATGACTCTCTTAAGGTAGCCAAATGCTCGTCACCAGGCGAAATACATCGGCAAACTCGTGGAGCACCAGGCAGAAATAACTGTGAATGTCTTAAGTTCGACAAATAAAGGCGTATCTTTTCTGGTGAACTGGTCAGATTAAGGTTGAAGATGCGACTATGGTAAAACCGGGAGCAATTTGTAGGAGTAACTATGACTCTCTTAATGTAGCCAAATGCGCCGTCACATGGCAGAATACATCGGAAAACTCGAGGAGCAAATAGCAGAAATAACTGTGAAAGTCTTAAGGTCGAGAAATAAAAGCGTATCGCTTGTGGTGAATTGGCCCGAGAAATCTTGAACATTTGACTGTGGTAAAACGGGGAGCAAATTGCAGGAGTAACTATGACTCTCTTAAGGTTGCCAATGCTCGTCGCCCGGCAAAAAGCATCGGAAAACTCGAGGAGCACCTGGCAGAAATAACTGTGAAGGTCTTAAGTTCGGCAAATAATGGCGTATCGCTTCTGATGAACTGAACAGAGAAAGCTTGAATATGTGACTATGGTAAAACGGGGAGCAACTGGTATGAGTAACTATGACTCTCTTAAGGTAGCCAAATGCCTCGTCACCAACGGAATAACTCGGCAAACTCGAGGAGCATCTGGCAGGAGTAACTGTGAAAATCTTAAGGTCGACAAATAATGGTGTATCACTTCTGGTGAACCGGCTGGAGAAAGCTTGAAGACGTGACTGTGATGAAACACGCAGCAACTAGCAGGAGCAACTATGACACTCTTAATGTAGCCAAATGCTCGTAACCAGGCGAAATACATCGGCCGACTCGAGGAGCACCTGGCAGAAATAACTGTAAAAGTCTTAAGGTCGACAAATAATGGCGTATCGCTTCTGATGAACTGAACAGAGAAAGCTTGAATATGTGATTATGGTAAAGCGTCGAGCAACTGGTATGAGTAACTATGACTCTCTTAAGGTAGCCAAATGCCTCGTCAACAATGGAATAAATCGGCAAACTCGAGGAGCACCTGGCAGGAGTAACTGTGAAAGTCTTAAGGTCGACAAAAAATAGTGTAACACTTCTGGTGAAATGGCCAGAGAAAGCTTCAAGACGTAACTGTGATAAAACAGGGAGCAACTTGCAGGAGTAACTATGACTCTCTTAAGGTAGCCAAATGCTCGTCACCAGGCGAAATACATCGGCAAACTCGTGGAGCACCTGGCAGAAATAACTGTAAATGTCTTAAGTTCGACAAATAAAGGCGTATCTTTTCTGGTGAACTGGTCAGATAAAGGTTGAAGATGCGACTATGGTAAAACCGGGAGCAATTGGTAGGAGTAACTATGACTCTCTTAATGTAGCCAAATGCGCCGTCACCAGGCAGAATACATCGGCAAACTCGAGGAGCAAATAGCAGAAATAACTGTGAAAGTCTTAAGGTCGAGAAATAAAGGCGTATCGCTTGTGGCGAACTGGCCCGAGAAATCTTGAACATTTGACTGTGGTAAAATGGGGAGCAAGTTGCAGGAGTAACTATGACTCTCTTAAGGTTGCCAATGCTCGTCGCCCGGCAAAAAGCATCGGAAAACTCGAGGAGCACCTGGCAGAAATAACTGTAAAGGTCTTAAGTTCGGCAAATAATGGCGTATCGCTTCTGATGAACTGAACAGAGAAAGCTTGAATATGTGACTATGGTAAACGGGGAGCAACTGTATGAGTAACTATGACTCTCTTAAGGTAGCCAAATGCCTCGTCAACAATGGAATAAATCGGCAAACTCGAGGAGCACCTGGCAGGAGTAACTGTGAAAGTCTTAAGGTCGACAAAAAATGGTGTAACACTTCTGGTGAAATGGCCAGAGAAAGCTTCAAGACGTAACTGTGATAAAACAGGGAGCAACTTGCAGGAGTAACTATGACTCTCTTAAGGTAGCCAAATGCTCGTGACCAGGCGAAATACATCGGCAAACTCGTGGAGCACCTGGCAGAAATAACTGTGAATGTCTTAAGTTCGAAAAATAAAGGCGTATCACTTCTGGTGAACTGGTCAGATAAAGGTTGAAGATGCGACTATGGTAAAACCGGGAGCAATTGGTAGGAGTAACTATGTCTCTCTTAATGTAGCCAAATGCGCCGTCACCAGGCAGAATACATCGGCAAACTCGAGGAGCAAATAGCAGAAATAACTGTGAAAGTCTTGAGGTCGAGAAATAAAGGCGTATCGCTTGTGGTGAACTGGCCCGAGAAATCTTGAACATTTGACTGTGGTAAAACGGGGAGCAAGTTGCAGGAGTAACTATGACTCTCTTAAGGTTGCCAATGCTCGTCGCCCAGCAAAAAGCATCGGAAAACTCGAGGAGCACCTGGCAGAAATAACTGTGAAGGTCTTAAGTTCGGCAAATAATGGCGTATCGCTTCTGATGAACTGAACAGAGAAAGCTTGAATATGTGACTATGGTAAAACGGGGAGCAACTGGTATGAGTAACTATGACTCTCTTAAGGTAGCCAAATGCCTCGTCACCAACGGAATACTCGGCAAACTCAGGGAGCATCTGGCAGGAGTAACTGTGAAAATCTTAAGGTCGACAAAAAATGGTATAACACTTCTGGTGAAATGGCCAGAGAAAGCTTCAAGACGTAACTGTGATAAAACAGGGAGCAACTTGCAGGAGTAACTATGACTCTCTTAAGGTAGCCAAATGCTCGTCACCAGGCGAAATACATCGGCAAACTCGTGGAGCACCTGGCAGAAATAACTGTAAATGTCTTAAGTTCGACAAATAAAGGCGTATCTTTTCTGGTGAACTGGTCAGATAAAGGTTGAAGATGCGACTATGGTAAAACCGGGAGCAATTGGTAGGAGTAACTATGACTCTCTTAATGTAGCCAAATGCGCCGTCACCAGGCAGAATACATCGGCAAACTCGAGGAACAAATAGCAGAAATAACTGTGAAAGTCTTAAGGTCGAGAAATAAAGGCGTATCGCTTGTGGCGAACTGGCCCGAGAAATCTTGAACATTTGACTGTGGTAAAATGGGGAGCAAGTTGCAGGAGTAACTATGACTCTCTTAAGGTTGCCAATGCTCGTCGCCCGGCAAAAAGCATCGGAAAACTCGAGGAGCACCTGGCAGAAATAACTGTGAAGGTCTTAAGTTCGGCAAATAATGGCGTATCGCTTCTGATGAACTGAACAGAGAAAGCTTGAATATGTGACTATGGTAAAACGGGGAGCAACTGGTATGAGTAACTATGACTCTCTTAAGGTAGCCAAATGCCTCGTCACCAACGGAATAACTCGGCAAACTCGAGGAGAATCTGGCAGGAGTAACTGTGAAAATCTTAAGGTCGACAAATAATGGTGTATCACTTCTGGTGAACCGGCCGGAGAAAGCTTGAAGACGTGACTGTGATAAAACACGCAGCAACTAGCAGGAGTAACTATGACACTCTTAATGTAGCCAAATGCTCGTAACCAGGCGAAATACATCGGCCGACTCGAGGAGCACCTGGCAGAAATAACTGTAAAAGTCTTAAGGTCGACAAATAATGGCGTATCGCTTCTGATGAACTGACCAGAGAAAGCTTGAGTATGTGATTATGATAAAGCGTCGAGCAACTGGTATGAGTAACTATGACTCTCTTAAGGTAGCCAAATGCCTCGTCAACAATGGAATAAATCGGCAAACAAGAGGAGCACCTGGCAGGAGTAACTGTGAAAGTCTTAAGGTCGACAAAAAATGGTGTAACACTTCTGGTGAAATGGCCAGAGAAAGCTTCAAGACGTAACTGTGATAAAACAGGGAGCAACTTGCAGGAGTAACTATGACTCTCTTAAGGTAGCCAAATGCTCGTCACCAGGCGAAATACATCGGCAAACTCGTGGAGCACCTGGCAGAAATAACTGTGAATGTCTTAAGTTCGAAAAATAAAGGCGTATCACTTCTGGTGAACTGGTCAGATAAAGGTTGAAGATGCGACTATGGTAAAACCGGGAGCAATTGGTAGGAGTAACTATGTCTCTCTTAATGTAGCCAAATGCGCCGTCACCAGGCAGAATACATCGGCAAACTCGAGGAGCAAATAGCAGAAATAACTGTGAAAGTCTTGAGGTCGAGAAATAAAGGCGTATCGCTTGTGGTGAACTGGCCCGAGAAATCTTGAACATTTGACTGTGGTAAAACGGGGAGCAAGTTGCAGGAGTAACTATGACTCTCTTAAGGTTGCCAATGCTCGTCGCCCAGCAAAAAGCATCGGAAAACTCGAGGAGCACCTGGCAGAAATAACTGTGAAGGTCTTAAGTTCGGCAAATAATGGCGTATCGCTTCTGATGAACTGAACAGAGAAAGCTTGAATATATGACTATGGTAAAACGGGGAGCAACTGGTATGAGTAACTATGACTCTCTTAAGGTAGCCAAATGCCTCGTCACCAACGGAATAACTCGGCAAACTCGAGGAGCATCTGGCAGGAGTAACTGTGAAAATCTTAAGGTCGACAAATAATGGTGTATCACTTCTGGTGAACCGGCTGGAGAAAGCTTGAAGACGTGACTGTGATGAAACACGCAGCAACTAGCAGGAGCAACTATGACACTCTTAATGTAGCCAAATGCTCGTAACCAGGCGAAATACATCGGCCGACTCGAGGAGCACCTGGCAGAAATAACTGTAAAAGTCTTAAGGTCGACAAATAATGGCGTATCGCTTCTGATGAACTGACCAGAGAAAGCTTGAATATGTGATTATGGTAAAGCGTCGAGCAACTGGTATGAGTAACTATGACTCTCTTAAGGTAGCCAAATGCCTCGTCAACAATGGAATAAATCGGCAAACTCGAGGAGCACCTGGCAGGAGTAACTGTGAAAGTCTTAAGGTCGACAAAAAATGGTATAACACTTCTGGTGAAATGGCCAGAGAAAGCTTCAAGACGTAACTGTGATAAAACAGGGAACAACTGGCAGGAGTAACAATGACTCCCTTAAGGTAGCCAAATGCTCGTCACCAGGCGAAATACATCGGCAAACTCGTGGAGCACCTGGCAGAAATAACTGTGAATGTCTTAAGTTCGACAAATAAAGGCGTATCTTTTCTGGTGAACTGGTCAGATAAAGGTTGAAGATGCGACTATGGTAAAACCGGGAGCAATTGGTAGGAGTAACTATGACTCTCTTAATGTAGCCAAATGCGCCGTCACCAGGCAGAATACATCGGCAAACTCGAGGAGCAAATAGCAGAAATAACTGTGAAAGTCTTAAGGTCGAGAAATAAAGGCGTATCGCTTGTGGTGAACTGGCCCGAGAAATCTTGAACATTTGACTGTGGTAAAACGGGGAGCAAGTTGCAGGAGTAACTATGACTCTCTTAAGGTTGCCAATGCTCGTCGCCTAGCAAAAAGCATCGGAAAACTCGAGGAGCACCTGGCAGAAATAACTGTGAAGGTCTTAAGTTCGGCAAATAATGGCGTATCGCTTCTGATGAACTGACCAGAGAAAGCATGAATATGTGATTATGGTAAAGCGTCGTGCAACTGGTATGAGTAACTATGACTCTCTTAAGGTAGCCAAATGCCTCGTCACCAACGGAATAACTCGGCAAACTCGAGGAGCATCTGGCAGGAGTAACTGTGAAAATCTTAAGGTCGACAAATAATGGTGTATCACTTCTGGTGAACCGGCTGGAGAAAGCTTGAAGACGTGACTGTGATAAAACACGCAGCAACTAGCAGGAGCAACTATGACACTCTTAATGTAGCCAAATGCTCGTAACCAGGCGAAATACATCGGCCGACTCCAGGAGCACCTGGCAGAAATAACTGTAAAAGTCTTAAGGTCGACAAATAATGGCGTATCGCTTCTGATGAACTGAACAGAGAAAGCTTGAATATGTGATTATGGTAAAGCGTCGAGCAACTGGTATGAGTAACTATGACTCTCTTAAGGTAGCCAAATGCCTCGTCAACAATGGAATAAATCGGCAAACTCGAGGAGCACCTGGCAGGAGTAACTGTGAAAGTCTTAAGTCGACAAAAAATAGTGTAACACTTCTGGTGAAATGGCCAGAGAAAGCTTCAAGACGTAACTGTGATAAAACAGGGAGCAACTTGCAGGAGTAACTATGACTCTCTTAAGGTAGCCAAATGATCGTCACCAGGCGAAATACATCGGCAAACTCGTGGAGCACCTGGCAGAAATAACTGTGAATGTCTTACGTTCGACAAATAAAGGCGTATCTTTTCTGGTGAACTGGTCAGATAAAGGTTGAAGATGCGACTATGGTAAAACCGGGAGCAATTGGTAGGAGTAACTGTGTCTCTCTTAATGTAGCCAAATGCGCCGTCACCAGGCAGAATACATCGGCAAACTCGAGGAGCAAATAGCAGAAATAACTGTGAAAGTCTTGAGGTCGAGAAATAAAGGCGTATCGCTTGTGGTGAACTGGCCCGAGAAATCTTGAACATTTGACTGTGGTAAAACACGGAGCAAGTTGCAGGAGTAACTATGACTCTCTTAAGGTTGCCAATGCTCGTCGCCCAGCAAAAAGCATCGGAAAACTCGAGGAGCACCTGGCAGAAATAACTGTGAAGGTCTTAAGTTCGGCAAATAATGGCGTATTGCTTCTGATGAACTGAACAGAGAAAGCTTGAATATGTGACTATGGTAAAACGGGGAGCAACTGGTATGAGTAACTATGACTCTCTTAAGGTAGCCAAATGCCTCGTCACCAACGGAATAACTCGGCAAACTCGAGGAGCATCTGGCAGGAGTAACTGTGAAAATCTTAAGGTCGACAAATAATGGTGTATCACTTCTGGTGAACCGGCTGGAGAAAGCTTGAAGACGTGACTGTGATGAAACACGCAGCAACTAGCAGGAGCAACTATGACACTCTTAATGTAGCCAAATGCTCGTAACCAGGCGAAATACATCGGCCGCCTCGAGGAGCACCTGGCAGAAATAACTGTAAAAGTCTTAAGGTCGACAAATAATGGCGTATCGCTTCTGATGAACTGACCAGAGAAAGCTTGAATATGTGATTATGGTAAAGCGTCGAGCAACTGGTATGAGTAACTATGACTCTCTTAAGGTAGCCAAATGCCTCGTCAACAATGGAATAAATCGGCAAACTCGAGGAGCACCTGGCAGGAGTAACTGTGAAAGTCTTAAGGTCGACAAAAAATGGTGTAACACTTCTGGTGAAATGGCCAGAGAAAGCTTCAAGACGTAACTGTGATAAAACAGGGAACAACTGGCAGGAGTAACTATGACTCTCTTAAGGTAGCCAAATACTCGTCACCAGGCGAAATACATCGGCAAACTCGTGGAGCACCTGGCAGAAATAACTGTGAATGTCTTAAGTTCGACAAATAAAGGCGTATCTTTTCTGGTGAACTGGTCAGGTAAAGGTTGCAGATGCGACTATGGTAAATCCGGGAGCAATTGGTAGGAGTAACTATGACTCTCTTAATGTAGCCAAATGCGCCGTCACCAGGCAGAATACATCGGCAAACTCGAGGAGCAAATAGCAGAAATAACTGTGAAAGTCTTAAGGTCGAGAAATAAAGGCGTATCGCTTGTGGTGAACTGGCCCGAGAAATCTTGAACATTTGACTGTGGTAAAACGGGGAGCAAGTTGCAGGAGTAACTATGACTCTCTTAAGGTTGCCAATGCTCGTCGCCCGGCAAAAAGCATCGGAAAACTCGAGGAGCACCTGGCAGAAATAACTGTGAAGGTCTTAAGTTAGGCAAATAATGGCGTATCGCTTCTGATGAACTGAACAGAGAAAGCTTGAATATGTGACTATGGTAAAACGGGGAGCAACTGGTATGAGTAACTATGACTCTCTTAAGGTAGCCAAATGCCTCGTCAACAATGGAATAAATCGGCAAACTCGAGGAGCACCTGGCAGGAGTAACTGTGAAAGTCTTAAGGTCGACAAAAAATGGTGTAACACTTCTGGTGAAATGGCCAGAGAAAGCTTCAAGACGTAACTGTGATAAAACAGGGAACAACTGGCAGGAGTAACTATGACTCTCTTAAGGTAACCAAATGCTCGTCACCAGGTGAAATATATCGGCAAACTCGTGGAGCACCTGGCAGAAATAACTGTGAATGTCTTAAGTTCGACAAATAAAGGCGTATCTTTTCTGGTGAACTGGTCAGATAAAGGTTGCAGATGCGACTATGGTAAAACCGGGAGCAATTGGTAGGAGTAACTATGACTCTCTTAATGTAGCCAAATGCGCCGTCACCAGGCAGAATACGTCGGCAAACTCGAGGAGCAAATAGCAGAAATAACTGTGAAAGTCTTAAGGTCGAGAAATAAAGGCGTATCGCTTGTGGTGAACTGGCACGAGAAATCTTGAACATTTGACTGTGGTAAAACGGGGAGCAAGTTGCAGGAGTAACTATGACTCTCTTAAGGTTGCCAATGCTCGTCGCCCGGCAAAAAGCATCGGAAAACTCGAGGAGCACCTGGCAGAAATAACTGTGAAGGTCTTAAGTTCGGCAAATAATGGCGTATCGCTTCTGATGAACTGAACAGAGAAAGCTTGAATATGTGACTATGGTAAAACAGGGAGCAACTGGTATGAGTAACTATGACTCTCTTAAGGTAGCCAAATGCCTCGTCACCAACGGAATAACTCGGCAAACTCGAGGAGCATCTGGCAGGAGTAACTGTGAAAATCTTAAGGTCGACAAATAATGGTGTATCACTTCTGGTGAACCGGCTGGAGAAAGCTTGAAGACGTGACTGTGATAAAACACGCAGCAACTAGCAGGAGCAACTATGACACTCTTAATGTAGCCAAATGCTCGTAACCAGGCGAAATACATCGGCCGACTCGAGGAGCACCTGGCAGAAATAACTGTAAAAGTCTTAAGGTCGACAAATAATGGCGTATCGCTTCTGATGAACTGAACAGAGAAAGCTTGAATATGTGATTATGGTAAAGCGTCGAGTAACTGGTATGAGTAACTATGACTCTCTTAAGGTAGCCAAATGCCTCGTCAACAATGGAATAAATCGGCAAACTCGAGGAGCACCTGGCAGGAGTAACTGTGAAAGTCTTAAGGTCGACAAAAAATAGTGTAACACTTCTGGTGAAATGGCCAGAGAAAGCTTCAAGACGTAACTGTGATAAAACAGGGAGCAACTTGCAGGAGTAACTATGACTCTCTTAAGGTAGCCAAATGCTCGTCACCAGGCGAAATACATCGGCAAACTCGTGGAGCACCAGGCAGAAATAACTGTGAATGTCTTAAGTTCGACAAATAAAGGCGTATCTTTTCTGGTGAACTGGTCAGATTAAGGTTGAAGATGCGACTATGGTAAAACCGGGAGCAATTGGTAGGAGTAACTATGACTCTCTTAATGTAGCCAAATGCGCCGTCACATGGCAGAATACATCGGAAAACTCGAGGAGCAAATAGCAGAAATAACTGTGAAAGTCTTAAGGTCGAGAAATAAAAGCGTATCGCTTGTGGTGAATTGGCCCGAGAAATCTTGAACATTTGACTGTGGTAAAACGGGGAGCAAATTGCAGGAGTAACTATGACTCTCTTAAGGTTGCCAATGCTCGTCGCCCGGCAAAAAGCATCGGAAAACTCGAGGAGCACCTGGCAGAAATAACTGTGAAGGTCTTAAGTTCGGCAAATAATGGCGTATCGCTTCTGATGAACTGAACAGAGAAAGCTTGAATATGTGACTATGGTAAAACGGGGAGCAACTGGTATGAGTAACTATGACTCTCTTAAGGTAGCCAAATGCCTCGTCACCAACGGAATAACTCGGCAAACTCGAGGAGCATCTGGCAGGAGTAACTGTGAAAATCTTAAGGTCGACAAATAATGGTGTATCACTTCTGGTGAACCGGCTGGAGAAAGCTTGAAGACGTGACTGTGATGAAACACGCAGCAACTAGCAGGAGCAACTATGACACTCTTAATGTAGCCAAATGCTCGTAACCAGGCGAAATACATCGGCCGACTCGAGGAGCACCTGGCAGAAATAACTGTAAAAGTCTTAAGGTCGACAAATAATGGCGTATCGCTTCTGATGAACTGACCAGAGAAAGCTTGAATATGTGATTATGGTAAAGCGTCGAGCAACTGGTATGAGTAACTATGACTCTCTTAAGGTAGCCAAATGCCTCGTCAACAATGGAATAAATCGGCAAACTCGAGGAGCACCTGGCAGGAGTAACTGTGAAAGTCTTAAGGTCGACAAAAAATAGTGTAACACTTCTGGTGAAATGGCCAGAGAAAGCTTCAAGACGTAACTGTGATAAAACAGGGAGCAACTTGCAGGAGTAACTATGACTCTCTTAAGGTAGCCAAATGCTCGTCACCAGGCGAAATACATCGGCAAACTCGTGGAGCACCTGGCAGAAATAACTGTAAATGTCTTAAGTTCGACAAATAAAGGCGTATCTTTTCTGGTGAACTGGTCAGATAAAGGTTGAAGATGCGACTATGGTAAAACCGGGAGCAATTGGTAGGAGTAACTATGACTCTCTTAATGTAGCCAAATGCGCCGTCACCAGGCAGAATACATCGGAAAACTCGAGGAGCAAATAGCAGAAATAACTGTGAAAGTCTTAAGGTCGAGAAATAAAGGCGTATCGCTTGTGGCGAACTGGCCCGAGAAATCTTGAACATTTGACTGTGGTAAAATGGGGAGCAAGTTGCAGGAGTAACTATGACTCTCTTAAGGTTGCCAATGCTCGTCGCCCGGCAAAAAGCATCGGAAAACTCGAGGAGCACCTGGCAGAAATAACTGTAAAAGTCTTAAGTTCGGCAAATAATGGCGTATCGCTTCTGATGAACTGACCAGAGAAAGCATGAATATGTGATTATGGTAAAGCGTCGTGCAACTGGTATGAGTAACTATGACTCTCTTAAGGTAGCCAAATGCCTCGTCACCAACGGAATAATTCGGCAAACTCGAGGAGCATCTGGCAGGAGTAACTGTGAAAATCTTAAGGTCGACAAATAATGGTGTATCACTTCTGGTGAACCGGCTGGAGAAAGCTTGAAGACGTGACTGTGATAAAACACGCAGCAACTAGCAGGAGCAACTATGACACTCTTAATGTAGCCAAATGCTCGTAACCAGGCGAAATACATCGGCCGACTCCAGGAGCACCTGGCAGAAATAACTGTAAAAGTCTTAAGGTCGACAAATAATGGCGTATCGCTTCTGATGAACTGAACAGAGAAAGCTTGAATATGTGATTATGGTAAAGCGTCGAGCAACTGGTATGAGTAACTATGACTCTCTTAAGGTAGCCAAATGCCTCGTCAACAATGGAATAAATCGGCAAACTCGAGGAGCACCTGGCAGGAGTAACTGTGAAAGTCTTAAGTCGACAAAAAATAGTGTAACACTTCTGGTGAAATGGCCAGAGAAAGCTTCAAGACGTAACTGTGATAAAACAGGGAGCAACTTGCAGGAGTAACTATGACTCTCTTAAGGTAGCCAAATGATCGTCACCAGGCGAAATACATCGGCAAACTCGTGGAGCACCTGGCAGAAATAACTGTGAATGTCTTACGTTCGACAAATAAAGGCGTATCTTTTCTGGTGAACTGGTCAGATAAAGGTTGAAGATGCGACTATGGTAAAACCGGGAGCAATTGGTAGGAGTAACTGTGTCTCTCTTAATGTAGCCAAATGCGCCGTCACCAGGCAGAATACATCGGCAAACTCGAGGAGCAAATAGCAGAAATAACTGTGAAAGTCTTGAGGTCGAGAAATAAAGGCGTATCGCTTGTGGTGAACTGGCCCGAGAAATCTTGAACATTTGACTGTGGTAAAACAGGGAGCAAGTTGCAGGAGTAACTATGACTCTCTTAAGGTTGCCAATGCTCGTCGCCCAGCAAAAAGCATCGGAAAACTCGAGGAGCACCTGGCAGAAATAACTGTGAAGGTCTTAAGTTCGGCAAATAATGGCGTATCGCTTCTGATGAACTGAACAGAGAAAGCTTGAATATGTGACTATGGTAAAACGGGGAGCAACTGGTATGAGTAACTATGACTCTCTTAAGGTAGCCAAATGCCTCGTCACCAACGGAATAACTCGGCAAACTCGAGGAGCATCTGGCAGGAGTAACTGTGAAAATCTTAAGGTCGACAAATAATGGTGTATCACTTCTGGTGAACCGGCTGGAGAAAGCTTGAAGACGTGACTGTGATGAAACACGCAGCAACTAGCAGGAGCAACTATGACACTCTTAATGTAGCCAAATGCTCGTAACCAGGCGAAATACATCGGCCGCCTCGAGGAGCACCTGGCAGAAATAACTGTAAAAGTCTTAAGGTCGACAAATAATGGCGTATCGCTTCTGATGAACTGACCAGAGAAAGCTTGAATATGTGATTATGGTAAAGCGTCGAGCAACTGGTATGAGTAACTATGACTCTCTTATGGTAGCCAAATGCCTCGTCAACAATGGAATAAATCGGCAAACTCGAGGAGCACCTGGCAGGAGTAACTGTGAAAGTCTTAAGGTCGACAAAAAATGGTGTACCACTTCTGGTGAAATGGCCAGAGAAAGCTTCAACACGTAACTGTGATAAAACAGGGAACAACTGGCAGGAGTAACTATGACTCTCTTAAGGTAGCCAAATACTCGTCACCAGGCGAAATACATCGGCAAACTCGTGGAGCACCTGGCAGAAATAACTGTGAATGTCTTAAGTTCGACAAATAAAGGCGTATCTTTTCTGGTGAACTGGTCAGGTAAAGGTTGCAGATGCGACTATGGTAAATCCGGGAGCAATTGGTAGGAGTAACTATGACTCTCTTAATGTAGCCAAATGCGCCGTCACCAGGCAGAATACATCGGCAAACTCGAGGAGCAAATAGCAGAAATAACTGTGAAAGTCTTAAGGTCGAGAAATAAAGGCGTATCGCTTGTGGTGAACTGGCCCGAGAAATCTTGAACATTTGACTGTGGTAAAACGGGGAGCAAGTTGCAGGAGTAACTATGACTCTCTTAAGGTTGCCAATGCTCGTCGCCCGGCAAAAAGCATCGGAAAACTCGAGGAGCACCTGGCAGAAATAACTGTGAAGGTCTTAAGTTAGGCAAATAATGGCGTATCGCTTCTGATGAACTGAACAGAGAAAGCTTGAATATGTGACTATGGTAAAACGGGGAGCAACTGGTATGAGTAACTATGACTCTCTTAAGGTAGCCAAATGCCTCGTCAACAATGGAATAAATCGGCAAACTCGAGGAGCACCTGGCAGGAGTAACTGTGAAAGTCTTAAGGTCGACAAAAAATGGTGTAACACTTCTGGTGAAATGGCCAGAGAAAGCTTCAAGACGTAACTGTGATAAAACAGGGAACAACTGGCAGGAGTAACTATGACTCTCTTAAGGTAACCAAATGCTCGTCACCAGGTGAAATATATCGGCAAACTCGTGGAGCACCTGGCAGAAATAACTGTGAATGTCTTAAGTTCGACAAATAAAGGCGTATCTTTTCTGGTGAACTGGTCAGATAAAGGTTGCAGATGCGACTATGGTAAAACCGGGAGCAATTGGTAGGAGTAACTATGACTCTCTTAATGTAGCCAAATGCGCCGTCACCAGGCAGAATACGTCGGCAAACTCGAGGAGCAAATAGCAGAAATAACTGTGAAAGTCTTAAGGTCGAGAAATAAAGGCGTATCGCTTGTGGTGAACTGGCACGAGAAATCTTGAACATTTGACTGTGGTAAAACGGGGAGCAAGTTGCAGGAGTAACTATGACTCTCTTAAGGTTGCCAATGCTCGTCGCCCGGCAAAAAGCATCGGAAAACTCGAGGAGCACCTGGCAGAAATAACTGTGAAGGTCTTAAGTTCGGCAAATAATGGCGTATCGCTTCTGATGAACTGAACAGAGAAAGCTTGAATATGTGACTATGGTAAAACAGGGAGCAACTGGTATGAGTAACTATGACTCTCTTAAGGTAGCCAAATGCCTCGTCACCAACGGAATAACTCGGCAAACTCGAGGAGCATCTGGCAGGAGTAACTGTGAAAATCTTAAGGTCGACAAATAATGGTGTATCACTTCTGGTGAACCGGCTGGAGAAAGCTTGAAGACGTGACTGTGATAAAACACGCAGCAACTAGCAGGAGCAACTATGACACTCTTAATGTAGCCAAATGCTCGTAACCAGGCGAAATACATCGGCCGACTCGAGGAGCACCTGGCAGAAATAACTGTAAAAGTCTTAAGGTCGACAAATAATGGCGTATCGCTTCTGATGAACTGAACAGAGAAAGCTTGAATATGTGATTATGGTAAAGCGTCGAGTAACTGGTATGAGTAACTATGACTCTCTTAAGGTAGCCAAATGCCTCGTCAACAATGGAATAAATCGGCAAACTCGAGGAGCACCTGGCAGGAGTAACTGTGAAAGTCTTAAGGTCGACAAAAAATAGTGTAACACTTCTGGTGAAATGGCCAGAGAAAGCTTCAAGACGTAACTGTGATAAAACAGGGAGCAACTTGCAGGAGTAACTATGACTCTCTTAAGGTAGCCAAATGCTCGTCACCAGGCGAAATACATCGGCAAACTCGTGGAGCACCAGGCAGAAATAACTGTGAATGTCTTAAGTTCGACAAATAAAGGCGTATCTTTTCTGGTGAACTGGTCAGATTAAGGTTGAAGATGCGACTATGGTAAAACCGGGAGCAATTGGTAGGAGTAACTATGACTCTCTTAATGTAGCCAAATGCGCCGTCACATGGCAGAATACATCGGAAAACTCGAGGAGCAAATAGCAGAAATAACTGTGAAAGTCTTAAGGTCGAGAAATAAAAGCGTATCGCTTGTGGTGAATTGGCCCGAGAAATCTTGAACATTTGACTGTGGTAAAACGGGGAGCAAATTGCAGGAGTAACTATGACTCTCTTAAGGTTGCCAATGCTCGTCGCCCGGCAAAAAGCATCGGAAAACTCGAGGAGCACCTGGCAGAAATAACTGTGAAGGTCTTAAGTTCGGCAAATAATGGCGTATCGCTTCTGATGAACTGAACAGAGAAAGCTTGAATATGTGACTATGGTAAAACGGGGAGCAACTGGTATGAGTAACTATGACTCTCTTAAGGTAGCCAAATGCCTCGTCACCAACGGAATAACTCGGCAAACTCGAGGAGCATCTGGCAGGAGTAACTGTGAAAATCTTAAGGTCGACAAATAATGGTGTATCACTTCTGGTGAACCGGCTGGAGAAAGCTTGAAGACGTGACTGTGATGAAACACGCAGCAACTAGCAGGAGCAACTATGACACTCTTAATGTAGCCAAATGCTCGTAACCAGGCGAAATACATCGGCCGACTCGAGGAGCACCTGGCAGAAATAACTGTAAAAGTCTTAAGGTCGACAAATAATGGCGTATCGCTTCTGATGAACTGACCAGAGAAAGCTTGAATATGTGATTATGGTAAAGCGTCGAGCAACTGGTATGAGTAACTATGACTCTCTTAAGGTAGCCAAATGCCTCGTCAACAATGGAATAAATCGGCAAACTCGAGGAGCACCTGGCAGGAGTAACTGTGAAAGTCTTAAGGTCGACAAAAAATAGTGTAACACTTCTGGTGAAATGGCCAGAGAAAGCTTCAAGACGTAACTGTGATAAAACAGGGAGCAACTTGCAGGAGTAACTATGACTCTCTTAAGGTAGCCAAATGCTCGTCACCAGGCGAAATACATCGGCAAACTCGTGGAGCACCTGGCAGAAATAACTGTAAATGTCTTAAGTTCGACAAATAAAGGCGTATCTTTTCTGGTGAACTGGTCAGATAAAGGTTGAAGATGCGACTATGGTAAAACCGGGAGCAATTGGTAGGAGTAACTATGACTCTCTTAATGTAGCCAAATGCGCCGTCACCAGGCAGAATACATCGGCAAACTCGAGGAGCAAATAGCAGAAATAACTGTGAAAGTCTTAAGGTCGAGAAATAAAGGCGTATCGCTTGTGGCGAACTGGCCCGAGAAATCTTGAACATTTGACTGTGGTAAAATGGGGAGCAAGTTGCAGGAGTAACTATGACTCTCTTAAGGTTGCCAATGCTCGTCGCCCGGCAAAAAGCATCGGAAAACTCGAGGAGCACCTGGCAGAAATAACTGTAAAAGTCTTAAGTTCGGCAAATAATGGCGTATCGCTTCTGATGAACTGAACAGAGAAAGCTTGAATATGTGACTATGGTAAACGGGGAGCAACTGTATGAGTAACTATGACTCTCTTAAGGTAGCCAAATGCCTCGTCAACAATGGAATAAATCGGCAAACTCGAGGAGCACCTGGCAGGAGTAACTGTGAAAGTCTTAAGGTCGACAAAAAATGGTGTAACACTTCTGGTGAAATGGCCAGAGAAAGCTTCAAGACGTAACTGTGATAAAACAGGGAGCAACTTGCAGGAGTAACTATGACTCTCTTAAGGTAGCCAAATGCTCGTGACCAGGCGAAATACATCGGCAAACTCGTGGAGCACCTGGCAGAAATAACTGTGAATGTCTTAAGTTCGAAAAATAAAGGCGTATCACTTCTGGTGAACTGGTCAGATAAAGGTTGAAGATGCGACTATGGTAAAACCGGGAGCAATTGGTAGGAGTAACTATGTCTCTCTTAATGTAGCCAAATGCGCCGTCACCAGGCAGAATACATCGGCAAACTCGAGGAGCAAATAGCAGAAATAACTGTGAAAGTCTTGAGGTCGAGAAATAAAGGCATATCGCTTGTGGTGAACTGGCCCGAGAAATCTTGAACATTTGACTGTGGTAAAACGGGGAGCAAGTTGCAGGAGTAACTATGACTCTCTTAAGGTTGCCAATGCTCGTCGCCCAGCAAAAAGCATCGGAAAACTCGAGGAGCACCTGGCAGAAATAACTGTGAAGGTCTTAAGTTCGGCAAATAATGGCGTATCGCTTCTGATGAACTGAACAGAGAAAGCTTGAATATGTGACTATGGTAAAACGGGGAGCAACTGGTATGAGTAACTATGACTCTCTTAAGGTAGCCAAATGCCTCGTCACCAACGGAATACTCGGCAAACTCAGGGAGCATCTGGCAGGAGTAACTGTGAAAATCTTAAGGTCGACAAAAAATGGTATAACACTTCTGGTGAAATGGCCAGAGAAAGCTTCAAGACGTAACTGTGATAAAACAGGGAGCAACTTGCAGGAGTAACTATGACTCTCTTAAGGTAGCCAAATGCTCGTCACCAGGCGAAATACATCGGCAAACTCGTGGAGCACCTGGCAGAAATAACTGTAAATGTCTTAAGTTCGACAAATAAAGGCGTATCTTTTCTGGTGAACTGGTCAGATAAAGGTTGAAGATGCGACTATGGTAAAACCGGGAGCAATTGGTAGGAGTAACTATGACTCTCTTAATGTAGCCAAATGCGCCGTCACCAGGCAGAATACATCGGCAAACTCGAGGAACAAATAGCAGAAATAACTGTGAAAGTCTTAAGGTCGAGAAATAAAGGCGTATCGCTTGTGGCGAACTGGCCCGAGAAATCTTGAACATTTGACTGTGGTAAAATGGGGAGCAAGTTGCAGGAGTAACTATGACTCTCTTAAGGTTGCCAATGCTCGTCGCCCGGCAAAAAGCATCGGAATACTCGAGGAGCACCTGGCAGAAATAACTGTGGAGGTCTTAAGTTCGGCAAATAATGGCGTATCGCTTCTGATGAACTGAACAGAGAAAGCTTGAATATGTGACTATGGTAAAACGGGGAGCAACTGGTATGAGTAACTATGACTCTCTTAAGGTAGCCAAATGCCTCGTCACCAACGGAATAACTCGGCAAACTCGAGGAGAATCTGGCAGGAGTAACTGTGAAAATCTTAAGGTCGACAAATAATGGTGTATCACTTCTGGTGAACCGGCTGGAGAAAGCTTGAAGACGTGACTGTGATAAAACACGCAGCAACTAGCAGGAGCAACTATGACACTCTTAATGTAGCCAAATGCTCGTAACCAGGCGAAATACATCGGCCGACTCGAGGAGCACCTGGCAGAAATAACTGTAAAAGTCTTAAGGTCGACAAATAATGGCGTATCGCTTCTGATGAACTGAACAGAGAAAGCTTGAATATGTGATTATGGTAAAGCGTCGAGTAACTGGTATGAGTAACTATGACTCTCTTAAGGTAGCCAAATGCCTCGTCAACAATGGAATAAATCGGCAAACTCGAGGAGCACCTGGCAGGAGTAACTGTGAAAGTCTTAAGGTCGACAAAAAATAGTGTAACACTTCTGGTGAAATGGCCAGAGAAAGCTTCAAGACGTAACTGTGATAAAACAGGGAGCAACTTGCAGGAGTAACTATGACTCTCTTAAGGTAGCCAAATGCTCGTCACCAGGCGAAATACATCGGCAAACTCGTGGAGCACCAGGCAGAAATAACTGTGAATGTCTTAAGTTCGACAAATAAAGGCGTATCTTTTCTGGTGAACTGGTCAGATTAAGGTTGAAGATGCGACTATGGTAAAACCGGGAGCAATTGGTAGGAGTAACTATGACTCTCTTAATGTAGCCAAATGCGCCGTCACATGGCAGAATACATCGGAAAACTCGAGGAGCAAATAGCAGAAATAACTGTGAAAGTCTTAAGGTCGAGAAATAAAAGCGTATCGCTTGTGGTGAATTGGCCCGAGAAATCTTGAACATTTGACTGTGGTAAAACGGGGAGCAAATTGCAGGAGTAACTATGACTCTCTTAAGGTTGCCAATGCTCGTCGCCCGGCAAAAAGCATCGGAAAACTCGAGGAGCACCTGGCAGAAATAACTGTGAAGGTCTTAAGTTCGGCAAATAATGGCGTATCGCTTCTGATGAACTGAACAGAGAAAGCTTGAATATGTGACTATGGTAAAACGGGGAGCAACTGGTATGAGTAACTATGACTCTCTTAAGGTAGCCAAATGCCTCGTCACCAACGGAATAACTCGGCAAACTCGAGGAGCATCTGGCAGGAGTAACTGTGAAAATCTTAAGGTCGACAAATAATGGTGTATCACTTCTGGTGAACCGGCTGGAGAAAGCTTGAAGACGTGACTGTGATGAAACACGCAGCAACTAGCAGGAGCAACTATGACACTCTTAATGTAGCCAAATGCTCGTAACCAGGCGAAATACATCGGCCGACTCGAGGAGCACCTGGCAGAAATAACTGTAAAAGTCTTAAGGTCGACAAATAATGGCGTATCGCTTCTGATGAACTGACCAGAGAAAGCTTGAATATGTGATTATGGTAAAGCGTCGAGCAACTGGTATGAGTAACTATGACTCTCTTAAGGTAGCCAAATGCCTCGTCAACAATGGAATAAATCGGCAAACTCGAGGAGCACCTGGCAGGAGTAACTGTGAAAGTCTTAAGGTCGACAAAAAATAGTGTTACACTTCTGGTGAAATGGCCAGAGAAAGCTTCAAGACGTAACTGTGATAAAACAGGGAGCAACTTGCAGGAGTAACTATGACTCTCTTAAGGTAGCCAAATGCTCGTCACCAGGCGAAATACATCGGCAAACTCGTGGAGCACCTGGCAGAAATAACTGTAAATGTCTTAAGTTCGACAAATAAAGGCGTATCTTTTCTGGTGAACTGGTCAGATAAAGGTTGAAGATGCGTCTATGGTAAAACCGGGAGCAATTGGTAGGAGTAACTATGACTCTCTTAATGTAGCCAAATGCGCCGTCACCAGGCAGAATACATCGGCAAACTCGAGGAGCAAATAGCAGAAATAACTGTGAAAGTCTTAAGGTCGAGAAATAAAGGCGTATCGCTTGTGGCGAACTGGCCCGAGAAATCTTGAACATTTGACTGTGGTAAAATGGGGAGCAAGTTGCAGGAGTAACTATGACTCTCTTAAGGTTGCCAATGCTCGTCGCCCGGCAAAAAGCATCGGAAAACTCGAGGAGCACCTGGCAGAAATAACTGTAAAGGTCTTAAGTTCGGCAAATAATGGCGTATCGCTTCTGATGAACTGAACAGAGAAAGCTTGAATATGTGACTATGGTAAACGGGGAGCAACTGTATGAGTAACTATGACTCTCTTAAGGTAGCCAAATGCCTCGTCAACAATGGAATAAATCGGCAAACTCGAGGAGCACCTGGCAGGAGTAACTGTGAAAGTCTTAAGGTCGACAAAAAATGGTGTAACACTTTTGGTGAAATGGCCAGAGAAAGCTTCAAGACGTAACTGTGATAAAACAGGGAGCAACTTGCAGGAGTTACTATGACTCTCTTAAGGTAGCCAAATGCTCGTGACCAGGCGAAATACATCGGCAAACTCGTGGAGCACCTGGCAGAAATAACTGTGAATGTCTTAAGTTCGAAAAATAAAGGCGTATCACTTCTGGTGAACTGGTCAGATAAAGGTTGAAGATGCGACTATGGTAAAACCGGGAGCAATTGGTAGGAGTAACTATGTCTCTCTTAATGTAGCCAAATGCGCCGTCACCAGGCAGAATACATCGGCAAACTCGAGGAGCAAATAGCAGAAATAACTGTGAAAGTCTTGAGGTCGAGAAATAAAGGCATATCGCTTGTGGTGAACTGGCCCGAGAAATCTTGAACATTTGACTGTGGTAAAACGGGGAGCAAGTTGCAGGAGTAACTATGACTCTCTTAAGGTTGCCAATGCTCGTCGCCCAGCAAAAAGCATCGGAAAACTCGAGGAGCACCTGGCAGAAATAACTGTGAAGGTCTTAAGTTCGGCAAATAATGGCGTATCGCTTCTGATGAACTGAACAGAGAAAGCTTGAATATGTGACTATGGTAAAACGGGGAGCAACTGGTATGAGTAACTATGACTCTCTTAAGGTAGCCAAATGCCTCGTCACCAACGGAATACTCGGCAAACTCAGGGAGCATCTGGCAGGAGTAACTGTGAAAATCTTAAGGTCGACAAAAAATGGTATAACACTTCTGGTGAAATGGCCAGAGAAAGCTTCAAGACGTAACTGTGATAAAACAGGGAGCAACTTGCAGGAGTAACTATGACTCTCTTAAGGTAGCCAAATGCTCGTCACCAGGCGAAATACATCGGCAAACTCGTGGAGCACCTGGCAGAAATAACTGTAAATGTCTTAAGTTCGACAAATAAAGGCGTATCTTTTCTGGTGAACTGGTCAGATAAAGGTTGAAGATGCGACTATGGTAAAACCGGGAGCAATTGGTAGGAGTAACTATGACTCTCTTAATGTAGCCAAATGCGCCGTCACCAGGCAGAATACATCGGCAAACTCGAGGAACAAATAGCAGAAATAACTGTGAAAGTCTTAAGGTCGAGAAATAAAGGCGTATCGCTTGTGGCGAACTGGCCCGAGAAATCTTGAACATTTGACTGTGGTAAAATGGGGAGCAAGTTGCAGGAGTAACTATGACTCTCTTAAGGTTGCCAATGCTCGTCGCCCGGCAAAAAGCATCGGAATACTCGAGGAGCACCTGGCAGAAATAACTGTGAAGGTCTTAAGTTCGGCAAATAATGGCGTATCGCTTCTGATGAACTGAACAGAGAAAGCTTGAATATGTGACTATGGTAAAACGGGGAGCAACTGGTATGAGTAACTATGACTCTCTTAAGGTAGCCAAATGCCTCGTCACCAACGGAATAACTCGGCAAACTCGAGGAGAATCTGGCAGGAGTAACTGTGAAAATCTTAAGGTCGACAAATAATGGTGTATCACTTCTGGTGAACCGGCCGGAGAAAGCTTGAGGACGTGACTGTGATAAAACACGCAGCAACTAGCAGGAGTAACTATGACACTCTTAATGTAGCCAAATGCTCGTAACCAGGCGAAATACATCGGCCGACTCGAGGAGCACCTGGCAGAAATAACTGTAAAAGTCTTAAGGTCGACAAATAATGGCGTATCGCTTCTGATGAACTGACCAGAGAAAGCTTGAGTATGTGATTATGATAAAGCGTCGAGCAACTGGTATGAGTAACTATGACTCTCTTAAGGTAGCCAAATGCCTCGTCAACAATGGAATAAATCGGCAAACAAGAGGAGCACCTGGCAGGAGTAACTGTGAAAGTCTTAAGGTCGACAAAAAATGGTGTAACACTTCTGGTGAAATGGCCAGAGAAAGCTTCAAGACGTAACTGTGATAAAACAGGGAGCAACTTGCAGGAGTAACTATGACTCTCTTAAGGTAGCCAAATGCTCGTCACCAGGCGAAATACATCGGCAAACTCGTGGAGCACCAGGCAGAAATAACTGTGAATGTCTTAAGTTCGACAAATAAAGGCGTATCTTTTCTGGTGAACTGGTCAGATAAAGGTTGAAGATGCGACTATGGTAAAACCGGGAGCAATTGGTAGGAGTAACTATGACTCTCTTAATGTAGCCAAATGCGCCGTCACATGGCAGAATACATCGGAAAACTCGAGGAGCAAATAGCAGAAATAACTGTGAAAGTCTTAAGGTCGAGAAATAAAAGCGTATCGCTTGTGGTGAATTGGCCCGAGAAATCTTGAACATTTGACTGTGGTAAAACGGGGAGCAAATTGCAGGAGTAACTATGACTCTCTTAAGGTTGCCAATGCTCGTCGCCCGGCAAAAAGCATCGGAAAACTCGAGGAGCACCTGGCAGAAATAACTGTGAAGGTCTTAAGTTCGGCAAATAATGGCGTATCGCTTCTGATGAACTGAACAGAGAAAGCTTGAATATGTGACTATGGTAAAACGGGGAGCAACTGGTATGAGTAACTATGACTCTCTTAAGGTAGCCAAATGCCTCGTCACCAACGGAATAACTCGGCAAACTCGAGGAGCATCTGGCAGGAGTAACTGTGAAAATCTTAAGGTCGACAAATAATGGTGTATCACTTCTGGTGAACCGGCTGGAGAAAGCTTGAAGACGTGACTGTGATGAAACACGCAGCAACTAGCAGGAGCAACTATGACACTCTTAATGTAGCCAAATGCTCGTAACCAGGCGAAATACATCGGCCGACTCGAGGAGCACCTGGCAGAAATAACTGTAAAAGTCTTAAGGTCGACAAATAATGGCGTATCGCTTCTGATGAACTGACCAGAGAAAGCTTGAATATGTGATTATGGTAAAGCGTCGAGCAACTGGTATGAGTAACTATGACTCTCTTAAGGTAGCCAAATGCCTCGTCAACAATGGAATAAATCGGCAAACTCGAGGAGCACCTGGCAGGAGTAACTGTGAAAGTCTTAAGGTCGACAAAAAATAGTGTTACACTTCTGGTGAAATGGCCAGAGAAAGCTTCAAGACGTAACTGTGATAAAACAGGGAGCAACTTGCAGGAGTAACTATGACTCTCTTAAGGTAGCCAAATGCTCGTCACCAGGCGAAATACATCGGCAAACTCGTGGAGCACCTGGCAGAAATAACTGTAAATGTCTTAAGTTCGACAAATAAAGGCGTATCTTTTCTGGTGAACTGGTCAGATAAAGGTTGAAGATGCGTCTATGGTAAAACCGGGAGCAATTGGTAGGATTAACTATGACTCTCTTAATGTAGCCAAATGCGCCGTCACCAGGCAGAATACATCGGCAAACTCGAGGAGCAAATAGCAGAAATAACTGTGAAAGTCTTAAGGTCGAGAAATAAAGGCGTATCGCTTGTGGCGAACTGGCCCGAGAAATCTTGAACATTTGACTGTGGTAAAATGGGGAGCAAGTTGCAGGAGTAACTATGACTCTCTTAAGGTTGCCAATGCTCGTCGCCCGGCAAAAAGCATCGGAAAACTCGAGGAGCACCTGGCAGAAATAACTGTAAAGGTCTTAAGTTCGGCAAATAATGGCGTATCGCTTCTGATGAACTGAACAGAGAAAGCTTGAATATGTGACTATGGTAAACGGGGAGCAACTGTATGAGTAACTATGACTCTCTTAAGGTAGCCAAATGCCTCGTCAACAATGGAATAAATCGGCAAACTCGAGGAGCACCTGGCAGGAGTAACTGTGAAAGTCTTAAGGTCGACAAAAAATGGTGTAACACTTTTGGTGAAATGGCCAGAGAAAGCTTCAAGACGTAACTGTGATAAAACAGGGAGCAACTTGCAGGAGTAACTATGACTCTCTTAAGGTAGCCAAATGCTCGTGACCAGGCGAAATACATCGGCAAACTCGTGGAGCACCTGGCAGAAATAACTGTGAATGTCTTAAGTTCGAAAAATAAAGGCGTATCACTTCTGGTGAACTGGTCAGATAAAGGTTGAAGATGCGACTATGGTAAAACCGGGAGCAGTTGGTAGGAGTAACTATGTCTCTCTTAATGTAGCCAAATGCGCCGTCACCAGGCAGAATACATCGGCAAACTCGAGGAGCAAATAGCAGAAATAACTGTGAAAGTCTTGAGGTCGAGAAATAAAGGCATATCGCTTGTGGTGAACTGGCCCGAGAAATCTTGAACATTTGACTGTGGTAAAACGGGGAGCAAGTTGCAGGAGTAACTATGACTCTCTTAAGGTTGCCAATGCTCGTCGCCCAGCAAAAAGCATCGGAAAACTCGAGGAGCACCTGGCAGAAATAACTGTGAAGGTCTTAAGTTCGGCAAATAATGGCGTATCGCTTCTGATGAACTGAACAGAGAAAGCTTGAATATGTGACTATGGTAAAACGGGGAGCAACTGGTATGAGTAACTATGACTCTCTTAAGGTAGCCAAATGCCTCGTCACCAACGGAATACTCGGCAAACTCAGGGAGCATCTGGCAGGAGTAACTGTGAAAATCTTAAGGTCGACAAAAAATGGTATAACACTTCTGGTGAAATGGCCAGAGAAAGCTTCAAGACGTAACTGTGATAAAACAGGGAGCAACTTGCAGGAGTAACTATGACTCTCTTAAGGTAGCCAAATGCTCGTCACCAGGCGAAATACATCGGCAAACTCGTGGAGCACCTGGCAGAAATAACTGTAAATGTCTTAAGTTCGACAAATAAAGGCGTATCTTTTCTGGTGAACTGGTCAGATAAAGGTTGAAGATGCGACTATGGTAAAACCGGGAGCAATTGGTAGGAGTAACTATGACTCTCTTAATGTAGCCAAATGCGCCGTCACCAGGCAGAATACATCGGCAAACTCGAGGAACAAATAGCAGAAATAACTGTGAAAGTCTTAAGGTCGAGAAATAAAGGCGTATCGCTTGTGGCGAACTGGCCCGAGAAATCTTGAACATTTGACTGTGGTAAAATGGGGAGCAAGTTGCAGGAGTAACTATGACTCTCTTAAGGTTGCCAATGCTCGTCGCCCGGCAAAAAGCATCGGAATACTCGAGGAGCACCTGGCAGAAATAACTGTGAAGGTCTTAAGTTCGGCAAATAATGGCGTATCGCTTCTGATGAACTGAACAGAGAAAGCTTGAATATGTGACTATGGTAAAACGGGGAGCAACTGGTATGAGTAACTATGACTCTCTTAAGGTAGCCAAATGCCTCGTCACCAACGGAATAACTCGGCAAACTCGAGGAGAATCTGGCAGGAGTAACTGTGAAAATCTTAAGGTCGACAAATAATGGTGTATCACTTCTGGTGAACCGGCCGGAGAAAGCTTGAGGACGTGACTGTGATAAAACACGCAGCAACTAGCAGGAGTAACTATGACACTCTTAATGTAGCCAAATGCTCGTAACCAGGCGAAATACATCGGCCGACTCGAGGAGCACCTGGCAGAAATAACTGTAAAAGTCTTAAGGTCGACAAATAATGGCGTATCGCTTCTGATGAACTGACCAGAGAAAGCTTGAGTATGTGATTATGATAAAGCGTCGAGCAACTGGTATGAGTAACTATGACTCTCTTAAGGTAGCCAAATGCCTCGTCAACAATGGAATAAATCGGCAAACAAGAGGAGCACCTGGCAGGAGTAACTGTGAAAGTCTTAAGGTCGACAAAAAATGGTGTAACACTTCTGGTGAAATGGCCAGAGAAAGCTTCAAGACGTAACTGTGATAAAACAGGGAGCAACTTGCAGGAGTAACTATGACTCTCTTAAGGTAGCCAAATGCTCGTCACCAGGCGAAATACAACGGCAAACTCGTGGAGCACCTGGCAGAAATAACTGTGAATGTCTTAAGTTCGAAAAATAAAGGCGTATCACTTCTGGTGAACTGGTCAGATAAAGGTTGAAGATGCGACTATGGTAAAACCGGGAGCAATTGGTAGGAGTAACTATGTCTCTCTTAATGTAGCCAAATGCGCCGTCACCAGGCAGAATACATCGGCAAACTCGAGGAGCAAATAGCAGAAATAACTGTGAAAGTCTTGAGGTCGAGAAATAAAGGCGTATCGCTTGTGGTGAACTGGCCCGAGAAATCTTGAACATTTGACTGTGGTAAAACGGGGAGCAAGTTGCAGGAGTAACTATGACTCTCTTAAGGTTGCCAATGCTCGTCGCCCAGCAAAAAGCATCGGAAAACTCGAGGAGCACCTGGCAGAAATAACTGTGAAGGTCTTAAGTTCGGCAAATAATGGCGTATCGCTTCTGATGAACTGAACAGAGAAAGCTTGAATATGTGACTATGGTAAAACGGGGAGCAACTGGTATGAGTAACTATGACTCTCTTAAGGTAGCCAAATGCCTCGTCACCAACGGAATAACTCGGCAAACTCGAGGAGCATCTGGCAGGAGTAACTGTGAAAATCTTAAGGTCGACAAATAATGGTGTATCACTTCTGGTGAACCGGCTGGAGAAAGCTTGAAGACGTGACTGTGATGAAACACGCAGCAACTAGCAGGAGCAACTATGACACTCTTAATGTAGCCAAATGCTCGTAACCAGGCGAAATACATCGGCCGACTCGAGGAGCACCTGGCAGAAATAACTGTAAAAGTCTTAAGGTCGACAAATAATGGCGTATCGCTTCTGATGAACTGACCAGAGAAAGCTTGAATATGTGATTATGGTAAAGCGTCGAGCAACTGGTATGAGTAACTATGACTCTCTTAAGGTAGCCAAATGCCTCGTCAACAATGGAATAAATCGGCAAACTCGAGGAGCACCTGGCAGGAGTAACTGTGAAAGTCTTAAGGTCGACAAAAAATGGTATAACACTTCTGGTGAAATGGCCAGAGAAAGCTTCAAGACGTAACTGTGATAAAACAGGGAACAACTGGCAGGAGTAACAATGACTCTCTTAAGGTAGCCAAATGCTCGTCACCAGGCGAAATACATCGGCAAACTCGTGGAGCACCTGGCAGAAATAACTGTGAATGTCTTAAGTTCGACAAATAAAGGCGTATCTTTTCTGGTGAACTGGTCAGATAAAGGTTGAAGATGCGACTATGGTAAAACCGGGAGCAATTGGTAGGAGTAACTATGACTCTCTTAATGTAGCCAAATGCGCCGTCACCAGGCAGAATACATCGGCAAACTCGAGGAGCAAATAGCAGAAATAACTGTGAAAGTCTTAAGGTCGAGAAATAAAGGCGTATCGCTTGTGGTGAACTGGCCCGAGAAATCTTGAACATTTGACTGTGGTAAAACGGGGAGCAAGTTGCAGGAGTAACTATGACTCTCTTAAGGTTGCCAATGCTCGTCGCCTAGCAAAAAGCATCGGAAAACTCGAGGAGCACCTGGCAGAAATAACTGTGAAGGTCTTAAGTTCGGCAAATAATGGCGTATCGCTTCTGATGAACTGACCAGAGAAAGCATGAATATGTGATTATGGTAAAGCGTCGTGCAACTGGTATGAGTAACTATGACTCTCTTAAGGTAGCCAAATGCCTCGTCACCAACGGAATAACTCGGCAAACTCGAGGAGCATCTGGCAGGAGTAACTGTGAAAATCTTAAGGTCGACAAATAATGGTGTATCACTTCTGGTGAACCGGCTGGAGAAAGCTTGAAGACGTGACTGTGATAAAACACGCAGCAACTAGCAGGAGCAACTATGACACTCTTAATGTAGCCAAATGCTCGTAACCAGGCGAAATACATCGGCCGACTCCAGGAGCACCTGGCAGAAATAACTGTAAAAGTCTTAAGGTCGACAAATAATGGCGTATCGCTTCTGATGAACTGAACAGAGAAAGCTTGAATATGTGATTATGGTAAAGCGTCGCGCAACTGGTATGAGTAACTATGACTCTCTTAAGGTAGCCAAATGCCTCGTCAACAATGGAATAAATCGGCAAACTCGAGGAGCACCTGGCAGGAGTAACTGTGAAAGTCTTAAGTCGACAAAAAATAGTGTAACACTTCTGGTGAAATGGCCAGAGAAAGCTTCAAGACGTAACTGTGATAAAACAGGGAGCAACTTGCAGGAGTAACTATGACTCTCTTAAGGTAGCCAAATGCTCGTCACCAGGCGAAATACATCGGCAAACTCGTGGAGCACCAGGCAGAAATAACTGTGAATGTCTTAAGTTCGACAAATAAAGGCGTATCTTTTCTGGTGAACTGGTCAGATTAAGGTTGAAGGTGCGACTATGGTAAAACCGGGAGCAATTGGTAGGAGTAACTATGACTCTCTTAATGTAGCCAAATGCGCCGTCACATGGCAGAATACATCGGCAAACTCGAGGAGCAAATAGCAGAAATAACTGTGAAAGTCTTAAGGTCGAGAAATAAAGGCGTATCGCTTGTGGTGAACTGGCCCGAGAAATCTTGAACATTTGACTGTGGTAAAACGGGGAGCAAGTTGCAGGAGTAACTATGACTCTCTTAAGGTTGCCAATGCTCGTCGCCTAGCAAAAAGCATCGGAAAACTCGAGGAGCACCTGGCAGAAATAACTGTGAAGGTCTTAAGTTCGGCAAATAATGGCGTATCGCTTCTGATGAACTGAACAGAGAAAGCTTGAATATGTGACTATGGTAAAACGGGGAGCAACTGGTATGAGTAACTATGACTCTCTTAAGGTAGCCAAATGCCTCGTCACCAACGGAATAACTCGGCAAACTCGAGGAGCATCTGGCAGGAGTAACTGTGAAAATCTTAAGGTCGACAAATAATGGTGTATCACTTCTGGTGAACCGGCTGGAGAAAGCTTGAAGACGTGACTGTGATAAAACACGCAGCAACTAGCAGGAGCAACTATGACACTCTTAATGTAGCCAAATGCTCGTAACCAGGCGAAATACATCGGCCGACTCGAGGAGCACCTGGCAGAAATAACTGTAAAAGTCTTAAGGTCGACAAATAATGGCGTATCGCTTCTGATGAACTGAACAGAGAAAGCTTGAATATGTGATTATGGTAAAGCGTCGAGCAACTGGTATGAGTAACTATGACTCTCTTAAGGTAGCCAAATGCCTCGTCAACAATGGAATAAATCGGCAAACTCGAGGAGCACCTGGCAGGAGTAACTGTGAAAGTCTTAAGTCGACAAAAAATAGTGTAACACTTCTGGTGAAATGGCCAGAGAAAGCTTCAAGACGTAACTGTGATAAAACAGGGAGCAACTTGCAGGAGTAACTATGACTCTCTTAAGGTAGCCAAATGCTCGTCACCAGGCGAAATACATCGGCAAACTCGTGGAGCACCAGGCAGAAATAACTGTGAATGTCTTAAGTTCGACAAATAAAGGCGTATCTTTTCTGGTGAACTGGTCAGATTAAGGTTGAAGATGCGACTATGGTAAAACCGGGAACAATTGGTAGGAGTAACTATGACTCTCTTAATGTAGCCAAATGCGCCGTCACATGGCAGAATACATCGGCAAACTCGAGGAGCAAATAGCAGAAATAACTGTGAAAGTCTTAAGGTCGAGAAATAAAAGCGTATCGCTTGTGGTGAATTGGCCCGAGAAATCTTGAACATTTGACTGTGGTAAAACGGGGAGCAAGTTGCAGGAGTAACTATGACTCTCTTAAGGTTGCCAATGCTCGTCGCCCGGCAAAAAGCATCGGAAAACTCGAGGAGCACCTGGCAGAAATAACTGTGAAGGTCTTAAGTTCGGCAAATAATGGCGTATCGCTTCTGATGAACTGAACAGAGAAAGCTTGAATATGTGACTATGGTAAAACGGGGAGCAACTGGTATGAGTAACTATGACTCTCTTAAGGTAGCCAAATGCCTCGTCACCAACGGAATAACTCGGCAAACTCGAGGAGCATCTGGCAGGAGTAACTGTGAAAATCTTAAGGTCGACAAATAATGGTGTATCACTTCTGATGAACCGGCCGGTGAAAGCTTGAAGACGTGACTGTGATAAAACACGCAGCAACAAGCAGGAGTAACTATGACACTCTTAATGTAGCCAAATGCTCGTAACCAGGCGAAATACATCGGCCGACTCGAGGAGCACCTGGCAGAAATAACTGTAAAAGTCTTAAGGTCGACAAATAATGGCGTATCGCTTCTGATGAACTGACCAGAGAAAGCTTGAGTATGTGATTATGATAAAGCGTCGAGCAACTGGTATGAGTAACTATCACTCTCTTAAGGTAGCCAAATGCCTCGTCAACAATGGAATAAATCGGCAAACTCTAGGAGCACCTGGCAGGAGTAACTGTGAAAGTCTTAAGGTCGACAAAAAATGGTGTAACACTTCTGGTGAAATGGCCAGAGAAAGCTTCAAGACGTAACTGTGATAAAACAGGGAGCAACTTGCAGGAGTAACTATGACTCTCTTAAGGTAGCCAAATGATCGTCACCAGGCGAAATACATCGGCAAACTCGTGGAGCACCTGGCAGAAATAACTGTGAATGTCTTAAGTTCGACAAATAAAGGCGTATCTTTTCTGGTGAACTGGTCAGATAAAGGTTGAAGATGCGACTATGGTAAAACCGGGAGCAATTGGTAGGAGTAACTATGTCTCTCTTAATGTAGCCAAATGCGCCGTCACCAGGCAGAATACATCGGCAAACTCGAGGAGCAAATAGCAGAAATAACTGTGAAAGTCTTGAGGTCGAGAAATAAAGGCGTATCGCTTGTGGTGAACTGGCCCGAGAAATCTTGAACATTTGACTGTGGTAAAACAGGAAGCAAGTTGCAGGAGTAACTATGACTCTCTTAAGGTTGCCAATGCTCGTCGCCCAGCAAAAAGCATCGGAAAACTCGAGGAGCACCTGGCAGAAATAACTGTGAAGGTCTTAAGTTCGGCAAATAATGGCGTATCGCTTCTGATGAACTGAACAGAGAAAGCTTGAATATGTGACTATGGTAAAACGGGGAGCAACTGGTATGAGTAACTATGACTCTCTTAAGGTAGCCAAATGCCTCGTCACCAACGGAATAACTCGGCAAACTCGAGGAGCATCTGGCAGGAGTAACTGTGAAAATCTTAAGGTCGACAAGTAATGGTGTATCACTTCTGGTGAACCGGCTGGAGAAAGCTTGAAGACGTGACTGTGATGAAACACGCAGCAACTAGCAGGAGCAACTATGACACTCTTAATGTAGCCAAATGCTCGTAACCAGGCGAAATACATCGGCCGCCTCGAGGAGCACCTGGCAGAAATAACTGTAAAAGTCTTAAGGTCGACAATTAATGGCGTATCGCTTCTGATGAACTGACCAGAGAAAGCTTGAATATGTGATTATGGTAAAGCGTCGAGCAACTGGTATGAGTAACTATGACTCTCTTAAGGTAGCCAAATGCCTCGTCAACAATGGAATAAATCGGCAAACTCGAGGAGCACCTGGCAGGAGTAACTGTGAAAGTCTTAAGGTCGACAAAAAATGGTGTAACACTTCTGGTGAAATGGCCAGAGAAAGCTTCAAGACGTAACTGTGATAAAACAGGGAACAACTGGCAGGAGTAACTATGACTCTCTTAAGGTAACCAAATGCTCGTCACCAGGTGAAATACATCGGCAAACTCGTGGAGCACCTGGCAGAAATAACTGTGAATGTCTTAAGTTCGACAAATAAAGGCGTATCTTTTCTGGTGAACTGGTCAGATAAAGGTTGCAGATGCGACTATGGTAAAACCGGGAGCAATTGGTAGGAGTAACTATGACTCTCTTAATGTAGCCAAATGCGCCGTCACCAGGCAGAATACGTCGGCAAACTCGAGGAGCAAGTAGTAGAAATAACTGTGAAAGTCTTAAGGTCGAGAAATAAAGGCGTATCGCTTGTGGTGAACTGGCCCGAGAAATCTTGAACATTTGACTGTGGTAAAACGGGGAGCAAGTTGCAGGAGTAACTATGACTCTCTTAAGGTTGCCAATGCTCGTCGCCCGGCAAAAAGCATCGGAAAACTCGAGGAGCACCTGGCAGAAATAACTGTGAAGGTCTTAAGTTCGGCAAATAATGGCGTATCGCTTCTGATGAACTGAACAGAGAAAGCTTGAATATGTGACTATGGTAAAACAGGGAGCAACTGGTATGAGTAACTATGACTCTCTTAAGGTAGCCAAATGCCTCGTCACCAACGGAATAACTCGGCAAACTCGAGGAGCATCTGGCAGGAGTAACTGTGAAAATCTTAAGGTCGACAAATAATGGTGTATCACTTCTGGTGAACCGGCTGGAGAAAGCTTGAAGACGTGACTGTGATAAAACACGCAGCAACTAGCAGGAGCAACTATGACACTCTTAATGTAGCCAAATGCTCGTAACCAGGCGAAATACATCGGCCGACTCGAGGAGCACCTGGCAGAAATAACTGTAAAAGTCTTAAGGTCGACAAATAATGGCGTATCGCTTCTGATGAAATGAACAGAGAAAGCTTGAATATGTGATTATGGTAAAGCGTCGAGTAACTGGTATGAGTAACTATGACTCTCTTAAGGTAGCCAAATGCCTCGTCAACAATGGAATAAATCGGCAAACTCGAGGAGCACCTGGCAGGAGTAACTGTGAAAGTCTTAAGGTCGACAAAAAATAGTGTAACACTTCTGGTGAAATGGCCAGAGAAAGCTTCAAGACGTAACTGTGATAAAACAGGGAGCAACTTGCAGGAGTAACTATGACTCTCTTAAGGTAGCCAACTGCTCGTCACCAGGCGAAATACATCGGCAAACTCGTGGAGCACCAGGCAGAAATAACTGTGAATGTCTTAAGTTCGACAAATAAAGGCGTATCTTTTCTGGTGAACTGGTCAGATTAAGGTTGAAGATGCGACTATGGTAAAACCGGGAGCAATTGGTAGGAGTAACTATGACTCTCTTAATGTAGCCAAATGCGCCGTCACATGGCAGAATACATCGGAAAACTCGAGGAGCAAATAGCAGAAATAACTGTGAAAGTCTTAAGGTCGAGAAATAAAAGCGTATCGCTTGTGGTGAATTGGCCCGAGAAATCTTGAACATTTGACTGTGGTAAAACGGGGAGCAAGTTGCAGGAGTAACTATGACTCTCTTAAGGTTGCCAATGCTCGTCGCCCGGCAAAAAGCATCGGAAAACTCGAGGAGCACCTGGCAGAAATAACTGTGAAGGTCTTAAGTTCGGCAAATAATGGCGTATCGCTTCTGATGAACTGAACAGAGAAAGCTTGAATATGTGACTATGGTAAAACGGGGAGCAACTGGTATGAGTAACTATGACTCTCTTAAGGTAGCCAAATGCCTCGTCACCAACGGAATAACTCGGCAAACTCGAGGAGCATCTGGCAGGAGTAACTGTGAAAATCTTAAGGTCGACAAATAATGGTGTATCACTTCTGGTGAACCGGCTGGAGAAAGCTTGAAGACGTGACTGTGATGAAACACGCAGCAACTAGCAGGAGCAACTATGACACTCTTAATGTAGCCAAATGCTCGTAACCAGGCGAAATACATCGGCCGACTCGAGGAGCACCTGGCAGAAATAACTGTAAAAGTCTTAAGGTCGACAAATAATGGCGTATCGCTTCTGATGAACTGACCAGAGAAAGCTTGAATATGTGATTATGGTAAAGCGTCGAGCAACTGGTATGAGTAACTATGACTCTCTCAAGGTAGCCAAATGCCTCGTCAACAATGGAATAAATCGGCAAACTCGAGGAGCACCTGGCAGGAGTAACTGTGAAAGTCTTAAGGTCGACAAAAAATAGTGTAACACTTCTGGTGAAATGGCCAGAGAAAGCTTCAAGACGTAACTGTGATAAAACAGGGAGCAACTTGCAGGAGTAACTATGACTCTCTTAAGGTAGCCAAATGCTCGTCACCAGGCGAAATACATCGGCAAACTCGTGGAGCACCTGGCAGAAATAACTGTAAATGTCTTAAGTTCGACAAATAAAGGCGTATCTTTTCTGGTGAACTGGTCAGATAAAGGTTGAAGATGCGACTATGGTAAAACCGGGAGCAATTTGTAGGAGTAACTATGACTCTCTTAATGTAGCCAAATGCGCCGTCACCAGGCAGAATACATCGGCAAACTCGAGGAGCAAATAGCAGAAATAACTGTGAAAGTTTTAAGGTCGAGAAATAAAGGCGTATCGCTTGTGGCGAACTGGCCCGAGAAATCTTGAACATTTGACTGTGGTAAAATGGTTAGCAAGTTGCAGGAGTAACTATGACTCTCTTAAGGTTGCCAATGCTCGTCGCCCGGCAAAAAGCATCGGAAAACTCGAGGAGCACCTGGCAGAAATAACTGTAAAGGTCTTAAGTTCGGCAAATAATGGCGTATCGCTTCTGATGAACTGAACAGAGAAAGCTTGAATATGTGACTATGGTAAACGGGGAGCAACTGGTATGAGTAACTATGACTCTCTTAAGGTAGCCAAATGCCTCGTCAACAATGGAATAAATCGGCAAACTCGAGGAGCACCTGGCAGGAGTAACTGTGAAAGTCTTAAGGTCGACAAAAAATGGTGTAACACTTCTGGTGAAATGGCCAGAGAAAGCTTCAAGACGTAACTGTGATAAAACAGGGAACAACTGGCAGGAGTAACTATGACTCTCTTAAGGTAGCCAAATGCTCGTCACCAGGCGAAATACATCGGCAAACTCGTGGAGCACCTGGCAGAAATAACTGTGAATGTCTTAAGTTCGACAAATAAAGGCGTATCTTTTCTGGTGAACTGGTCAGATAAAGGTTGAAGATGCGACTATGGTAAAACCGGGAGCAATTGGTAGGAGTAACTATGACTCTCTTAATGTAGCCAAATGCGCCGTCACCAGGCAGAATACATCGGCAAACTCGAGGAGCAAATAGCAGAAATAACTGTGAAAGTCTTAAGGTCGAGAAATAAAGGCGTATCGCTTGTGGTGAACTGGCCCGAGAAATCTTGAACATTTGACTGTGGTAAAACGGGGAGCAAGTTGCAGGAGTAACTATGACTCTCTTAAGGTTGCCAATGCTCGTCGCCCGGCAAAAAGCATCGGAAAACTCGAGGAGCACCTGGCAGAAATAACTGTGAAGGTCTTAAGTTCGGCAAATAATGGCGTATCGCTTCTGATGAACTGAACAGAGAAAGCTTGAATATGTGACTATGGTAAAACGGGGAGCAACTGGTATGAGTAACTATGATTCTCTTAAGGTAGCCAAATGCCTCGTCACCAACGGAATAACTCGGCAAACTCGAGGAGCATCTGGCAGGAGTAACTGTGAAAATCTTAAGGTCGACAAATAATGGTGTATCACTTCTGGTGAACCGGCCGGAGAAAGCTTGAAGACGTGACTGTGATAAAACACGCAGCAACTAGCAGGAGTAACTATGACACTCTTAATGTAGCCAAATGCTCGTAACCAGGCGAAATACATCGGCCGACTCGAGGAGCACCTGGCAGAAATAACTGTAAAAGTCTTAAGGTCGACAAATAATGGCGTATCGCTTCTGATGAACTGACCAGAGAAAGCTTGAGTATGTGATTATGATAAAGCGTCGAGCAACTGGTATGAGTAACTATCACTCTCTTAAGGTAGCCAAATGCCTCGTCAACAATGGAATAAATCGGCAAACAAGAGGAGCACCTGGCAGGAGTAACTGTGAAAGTCTTAAGGTCGACAAAAAATGGTGTAACACTTCTGGTGAAATGGCCAGAGAAAGCTTCAAGACGTAACTGTGATAAAACAGGGAGCAACTTGCAGGAGTAACTATGACTCTCTTAAGGTAGCCAAATGCTCGTGACCAGGCGAAATACATCGGCAAACTCGTGGAGCACCTGGCAGAAATAACTGTGAATGTCTTAAGTTCGAAAAATAAAGGCGTATCACTTCTGGTGAACTGGTCAGATAAAGGTTGAAGATGCGACTATGGTAAAACCGGGAGCAATTGGTAGGAGTAACTATGTCTCTCTTAATGTAGCCAAATGCGCCGTCACCAGGCAGAATACATCGGCAAACTCGAGGAGCAAATAGCAGAAATAACTGTGAAAGTCTTGAGGTCGAGAAATAAAGGCGTATCGCTTGTGGTGAACTGGCCCGAGAAATCTTGAACATTTGACTGTGGTAAAACGGGGAGCAAGTTGCAGGAGTAACTATGACTCTCTTAAGGTTGCCAATGCTCGTCGCCCAGCAAAAAGCATCGGAAAACTCGAGGAGCACCTGGCAGAAATAACTGTGAAGGTCTTAAGTTCGGCAAATAATGGCGTATCGCTTCTGATGAACTGAACAGAGAAAGCTTGAATATGTGACTATGGTAAAACGGGGAGCAACTGGTATGAGTAACTATGACTCTCTTAAGGTAGCCAAATGCCTCGTCACCAACGGAATACTCGGCAAACTCAGGGAGCATCTGGCAGGAGTAACTGTGAAAATCTTAAGGTCGACAAAAAATGGTATAACACTTCTGGTGAAATGGCCAGAGAAAGCTTCAAGACGTAACTGTGATAAAACAGGGAGCAACTTGCAGGAGTAACTATGACTCTCTTAAGGTAGCCAAATGCTCGTCACCAGGCGAAATACATCGGCAAACTCGTGGAGCACCTGGCAGAAATAACTGTAAATGTCTTAAGTTCGACAAATAAAGGCGTATCTTTTCTGGTGAACTGGTCAGATAAAGGTTGAAGATGCGACTATGGTAAAACCGGGAGCAATTGGTAGGAGTAACTATGACTCTCTTAATGTAGCCAAATGCGCCGTCACCAGGCAGAATACATCGGCAAACTCGAGGAACAAATAGCAGAAATAACTGTGAAAGTCTTAAGGTCGAGAAATAAAGGCGTATCGCTTGTGGCGAACTGGCCCGAGAAATCTTGAACATTTGACTGTGGTAAAATGGGGAGCAAGTTGCAGGAGTAACTATGACTCTCTTAAGGTTGCCAATGCTCGTCGCCCGGCAAAAAGCATCGGAAAACTCGAGGAGCACCTGGCAGAAATAACTGTGAAGGTCTTAAGTTCGGCAAATAATGGCGTATCGCTTCTGATGAACTGAACAGAGAAAGCTTGAATATGTGACTATGGTAAAACGGGGAGCAACTGGTATGAGTAACTATGACTCTCTTAAGGTAGCCAAATGCCTCGTCAACAATGGAATAAATCGGCAAACTCGAGGAGCACCTGGCAGGAGTAACTGTGAAAGTCTTAAGGTCGACAAAAAATAGTGTAACACTTCTGGTGAAATGGCCAGAGAAAGCTTCAAGACGTAACTGTGATAAAACAGGGAGCAACTTGCAGGAGTAACTATGACTCTCTTAAGGTAGCCAAATGCTCGTCACCAGGCGAAATACATCGGCAAACTCGTGGAGCACCTGGCAGAAATAACTGTAAATGTCTTAAGTTCGACAAATAAAGGCGTATCTTTTCTGGTGAACTGGTCAGATAAAGGTTGAAGATGCGACTATGGTAAAACCGGGAGCAATTTGTAGGAGTAACTATGACTCTCTTAATGTAGCCAAATGCGCCGTCACCAGGCAGAATACATCGGCAAACTCGAGGAGCAAATAGCAGAAATAACTGTGAAAGTCTTAAGGTCGAGAAATAAAGGCGTATCGCTTGTGGCGAACTGGCCCGAGAAATCTTGAACATTTGACTGTGGTAAAATGGGGAGCAAGTTGCAGGAGTAACTATGACTCTCTTAAGGTTGCCAATGCTCGTCGCCCGGCAAAAAGCATCGGAAAACTCGAGGAGCACCTGGCAGAAATAACTGTAAAGGTCTTAAGTTCGGCAAATAATGGCGTATCGCTTCTGATGAACTGAACAGAGAAAGCTTGAATATGTGACTATGGTAAACGGGGAGCAACTGGTATGAGTAACTATGACTCTCTTAAGGTAGCCAAATGCCTCGTCAACAATGGAATAAATCGGCAAACTCGAGGAGCACCTGGCAGGAGTAACTGTGAAAGTCTTAAGGTCGACAAAAAATGGTGTAACACTTCTGGTGAAATGGCCAGAGAAAGCTTCAAGACGTAACTGTGATAAAACAGGGAACAACTGGCAGGAGTAACTATGACTCTCTTACGGTAGCCAAATGCTCGTCACCAGGCGAAATACATCGGCAAACTCGTGGAGCACCTGGCAGAAATAACTGTGAATGTCTTAAGTTCGACAAATAAAGGCGTATCTTTTCTGGTGAACTGGTCAGATAAAGGTTGAAGATGCGACTATGGTAAAACCGGGAGCAATTGGTAGGAGTAACTATGACTCTCTTAATGTAGCCAAATGCGCCGTCACCAGGCAGAATACATCGGCAAACTCGAGGAGCAAATAGCAGAAATAACTGTGAAAGTCTTAAGGTCGAGAAATAAAGGCGTATCGCTTGTGGTGAACTGGCCCGAGAAATCTTGAACATTTGACTGTGGTAAAACGGGGAGCAAGTTGCAGGAGTAACTATGACTCTCTTAAGGTTGCCAATGCTCGTCGCCCGGCAAAAAGCATCGGAAAACTCGAGGAGCACCTGGCAGAAATAACTGTGAAGGTCTTAAGTTCGGCAAATAATGGCGTATCGCTTCTGATGAACTGAACAGAGAAAGCTTGAATATGTGACTATGGTAAAACGGGGAGCAACTGGTATGAGTAACTATGACTCTCTTAAGGTAGCCAAATGCCTCGTCACCAACGGAATAACTCGGCAAACTCGAGGAGCATCTGGCAGGAGTAACTGTGAAAATCTTAAGGTCGACAAATAATGGTGTATCACTTCTGGTGAACCGGCCGGAGAAAGCTTGAAGACGTGACTGTGATAAAACACGCAGCAACTAGCAGGAGTAACTATGACACTCTTAATGTAGCCAAATGCTCGTAACCAGGCGAAATACATCGGCCGACTCGAGGAGCACCTGGCAGAAATAACTGTAAAAGTCTTAAGGTCGACAAATAATGGCGTATCGCTTCTGATGAACTGACCAGAGAAAGCTTGAGTATGTGATTATGATAAAGCGTCGAGCAACTGGTATGAGTAACTATCACTCTCTTAAGGTAGCCAAATGCCTCGTCAACAATGGAATAAATCGGCAAACAAGAGGAGCACCTGGCAGGAGTAACTGTGAAAGTCTTAAGGTCGACAAAAAATGGTGTAACACTTCTGGTGAAATGGCCAGAGAAAGCTTCAAGACGTAACTGTGATAAAACAGGGAGCAACTTGCAGGAGTAACTATGACTCTCTTAAGGTAGCCAAATGCTCGTGACCAGGCGAAATACATCGGCAAACTCGTGGAGCACCTGGCAGAAATAACTGTGAATGTCTTAAGTTCGAAAAATAAAGGCGTATCACTTCTGGTGAACTGGTCAGATAAAGGTTGAAGATGCGACTATGGTAAAACCGGGAGCAATTGGTAGGAGTAACTATGTCTCTCTTAATGTAGCCAAATGCGCCGTCACCAGGCAGAATACATCGGCAAACTCGAGGAGCAAATAGCAGAAATAACTGTGAAAGTCTTGAGGTCGAGAAATAAAGGCGTATCGCTTGTGGTGAACTGGCCCGAGAAATCTTGAACATTTGACTGTGGTAAAACGGGGAGCAAGTTGCAGGAGTAACTATGACTCTCTTAAGGTTGCCAATGCTCGTCGCCCAGCAAAAAGCATCGGAAAACTCGAGGAGCACCTGGCAGAAATAACTGTGAAGGTCTTAAGTTCGGCAAATAATGGCGTATCGCTTCTGATGAACTGAACAGAGAAAGCTTGAATATGTGACTATGGTAAAACGGGGAGCAACTGGTATGAGTAACTATGACTCTCTTAAGGTAGCCAAATGCCTCGTCACCAACGGAATACTCGGCAAACTCAGGGAGCATCTGGCAGGAGTAACTGTGAAAATCTTAAGGTCGACAAAAAATGGTATAACACTTCTGGTGAAATGGCCAGAGAAAGCTTCAAGACGTAACTGTGATAAAACAGGGAGCAACTTGCAGGAGTAACTATGACTCTCTTAAGGTAGCCAAATGCTCGTCACCAGGCGAAATACATCGGCAAACTCGTGGAGCACCTGGCAGAAATAACTGTAAATGTCTTAAGTTCGACAAATAAAGGCGTATCTTTTCTGGTGAACTGGTCAGATAAAGGTTGAAGATGCGACTATGGTAAAACCGGGAGCAATTGGTAGGAGTAACTATGACTCTCTTAATGTAGCCAAATGCGCCGTCACCAGGCAGAATACATCGGCAAACTCGAGGAACAAATAGCAGAAATAACTGTGAAAGTCTTAAGGTCGAGAAATAAAGGCGTATCGCTTGTGGCGAACTGGCCCGAGAAATCTTGAACATTTGACTGTGGTAAAATGGGGAGCAAGTTGCAGGAGTAACTATGACTCTCTTAAGGTTGCCAATGCTCGTCGCCCGGCAAAAAGCATCGGAAAACTCGAGGAGCACCTGGCAGAAATAACTGTGAAGGTCTTAAGTTCGGCAAATAATGGCGTATCGCTTCTGATGAACTGAACAGAGAAAGCTTGAATATGTGACTATGGTAAAACGGGGAGCAACTGGTATGAGTAACTATGACTCTCTTAAGGTAGCCAAATGACTCGTCACCAACGGACTAACTCGGCAAACTCGAGGAGAATCTGGCAGGAGTAACTGTGAAAATCTTAAGGTCGACAAATAATGGTGTATCACTTCTGGTGAACCGGCCGGAGAAAGCTTGAAGACGTGACTGTGATAAAACACGCAGCAACTAGCAGGAGTAACTATGACACTCTTAATGTAGCCAAATGCTCGTAACCAGGCGAAATACATCGGCCGACTCGAGGAGCACCTGGCAGAAATAACTGTAAAAGTCTTAAGGTCGACAAATAATGGCGTATCGCTTCTGATGAACTGACCAGAGAAAGCTTGAGTATGTGATTATGATAAAGCGTCGAGCAACTGGTATGAGTAACTATGACTCTCTTAAGGTAGCCAAATGCCTCGTCAACAATGGAATAAGTCGGCAAACAAGAGGAGCACCTGGCAGGAGTAACTGTGAAAGTCTTAAGGTCGACAAAAAATGGTGTAACACTTCTGGTGAAATGGCCAGAGAAAGCTTCAAGACGTAACTGTGATAAAACAGGGAGCAACTTGCAGGAGTAACTATGACTCTCTTAAGGTAGCCAAATGCTCGTGACGAGGCGAAATACATCGGCAAACTCGTGGAGCACCTGGCAGAAATAACTGTGAATGTCTTAAGTTCGAAAAATAAAGGCGTATCACTTCTGGTGAACTGATCAGATAAAGGTTGAAGATGCGACTATGGTAAAACCGGGAGCAATTGGTAGGAGTAACTATGTCTCTCTTAATGTAGCCAAATGCGCCGTCACCAGGCAGAATACATCGGCAAACTCGAGGAGCAAATAGCAGAAATAACTGTGAAAGTCTTGAGGTCGAGAAATAAAGGCGTATCGCTTGTGGTGAACTGGCCCGAGAAATCTTGAACATTTGACTGTGGTAAAACGGGGAGCAAGTTGCAGGAGTAACTATGACTCTCTTAAGGTTGCCAATGCTCGTCGCCCGGCAAAAAGCATCGGAAAACTCGAGGAGCACCTGGCAGAAATAACTGTGAAGGTCTTAAGTTCGGCAAATAATGGCGTATCGCTTCTGATGAACTGAACAGAGAAAGCTTGAATATGTGACTATGGTAAAACGGGGAGCAACTGGTATGAGTAACTATGACTCTCTTAAGGTAGCCAAATGCCTCGTCAACAATGGAATAAATCGGCAAACTCGAGGAGCACCTGGCAGGAGTAACTGTGAAAGTCTTAAGGTCGACAAAAAATGGTGTAACACTTCTGGTGAAATGGCCAGAGAAAGCTTCAAGACGTAACTGTGATAAAACAGGGAACAACTGGCAGGAGTAACTATGACCCTCTTAAGGTAACCAAATGCTCGTCACCAGGTGAAATACATCGGCAAACTCGTGGAGCACCTGGCAGAAATAACTGTGAATGTCTTAAGTTCGACAAATAAAGGCGTATCTTTTCTGGTGAACTGGTCAGATAAAGGTTGCAGATGCGACTATGGTAAAACCGGGAGCAATTGGTAGGAGTAACTATGACTCTCTTAATGTAGCCAAATGCGCCGTCACCAGGCAGAATACGTCGGCAAACTCGAGGAGCAAATAGCAGAAATAACTGTGAAAGTCTTAAGGTCGAGAAATAAAGGCGTATCGCTTGTGGTGAACTGGCCCGAGAAATCTTGAACATTTGACTGTGGTAAAACGGGGAGCAAGTTGCAGGAGTAACTATGACTCTCTTAATGTTGCCAATGCTCGTCGCCCGGCAAAAAGCATCGGAAAACTCGAGGAGCACCTGGCAGAAATAACTGTGAAGGTCTTAAGTTCGGCAAATAATGGCGTATCGCTTCTGATGAACTAAACAGAGAAAGCTTGAATATGTGACTATGGTAAAACAGGGAGCAACTGGTATGAGTAACTATGACTCTCTTAAGGTAGCCAAATGCCTCGGCACCAACGGAATAACTCGGCAAACTCGAGGAGCATCTGGCAGGAGTAACTGTGAAAATCTTAAGGTCGACAAATAATGGTGTATCACTTCTGGTGAACCGGCTGGAGAAAGCTTGAAGACGTGACTGTGATAAAACACGCAGCAACTAGCAGGAGCAACTATGACACTCTTAATGTAGCCAAATGCTCGTAACCAGGCGAAATACATCGGCCGACTCGAGGAGCACCTGGCAGAAATAACTGTAAAAGTCTTAAGGTCGACAAATAATGGCGTATCGCTTCTGATGAACTGAACAGAGAAAGCTTGAATATGTGATTATGGTAAAGCGTCGAGTAACTGGTATGAGTAACTATGACTCTCTTAAGGTAGCCAAATGCCTCGTCAACAATGGAATAAATCGGCAAACTCGAGGAGCACCTGGCAGGAGTAACTGTGAAAGTCTTAAGGTCGACAAAAAATAGTGTAACACTTCTGGTGAAATGGCCAGAGAAAGCTTCAAGACGTAACTGTGATAAAACAGGGAGCAACTTGCAGGAGTAACTATGACTCTCTTAAGGTAGCCAACTGCTCGTCACCAGGCGAAATACATCGGCAAACTCGTGGAGCACCAGGCAGAAATAACTGTGAATGTCTTAAGTTCGACAAATAAAGGCGTATCTTTTCTGGTGAACTGGTCAGATTAAGGTTGAAGATGCGACTATGGTAAAACCGGGAGCAATTGGTAGGAGTAACTATGACTCTCTTAATGTAGCCAAATGCGCCGTCACATGGCAGAATACATCGGAAAACTCGAGGAGCAAATAGCAGAAATAACTGTGAAAGTCTTAAGGTCGAGAAATAAAAGCGTATCGCTTGTGGTGAATTGGCCCGAGAAATCTTGAACATTTGACTGTGGTAAAACGGGGAGCAAGTTGCAGGAGTAACTATGACTCTCTTAAGGTTGCCAATGCTCGTCGCCCGGCAAAAAGCATCGGAAAACTCGAGGAGCACCTGGCAGAAATAACTGTGAAGGTCTTAAGTTCGGCAAATAATGGCGTATCGCTTCTGATGAACTGAACAGAGAAAGCTTGAATATGTGACTATGGTAAAACGGGGAGCAACTGGTATGAGTAACTATGACTCTCTTAAGGTAGCCAAATGCCTCGTCACCAACGGAATAACTCGGCAAACTCGAGGAGCATCTGGCAGGAGTAACTGTGAAAATCTTAAGGTCGACAAATAATGGTGTATCACTTCTGGTGAACCGGCTGGAGAAAGCTTGAAGACGTGACTGTGATGAAACACGCAGCAACTAGCAGGAGCAACTATGACACTCTTAATGTAGCCAAATGCTCGTAACCAGGCGAAATACATCGGCCGACTCGAGGAGCACCTGGCAGAAATAACTGTAAAAGTCTTAAGGTCGACAAATAATGGCGTATCGCTTCTGATGAACTGACCAGAGAAAGCTTGAATATGTGATTATGGTAAAGCGTCGAGCAACTGGTATGAGTAACTATGACTCTCTTAAGGTAGCCAAATGCCTCGTCAACAATGGAATAAATCGGCAAACTCGAGGAGCACCTGGCAGGAGTAACTGTGAAAGTCTTAAGGTCGACAAAAAATAGTGTAACACTTCTGGTGAAATGGCCAGAGAAAGCTTCAAGACGTAACTGTGATAAAACAGGGAGCAACTTGCAGGAGTAACTATGACTCTCTTAAGGTAGCCAAATGCTCGTCACCAGGCGAAATACATCGGCAAACTCGTGGAGCACCTGGCAGAAATAACTGTAAATGTCTTAAGTTCGACAAATAAAGGCGTATCTTTTCTGGTGAACTGGTCAGATAAAGGTTGAAGATGCGACTATGGTAAAACCGGGAGCAATTTGTAGGAGTAACTATGACTCTCTTAATGTAGCCAAATGCGCCGTCACCAGGCAGAATACATCGGCAAACTCGAGGAGCAAATAGCAGAAATAACTGTGAAAGTCTTAAGGTCGAGAAATAAAGGCGTATCGCTTGTGGCGAACTGGCCCGAGAAATCTTGAACATTTGACTGTGGTAAAATGGGGAGCAAGTTGCAGGAGTAACTATGACTCTCTTAAGGTTGCCAATGCTCGTCGCCCGGCAAAAAGCATCGGAAAACTCGAGGAGCACCTGGCAGAAATAACTGTAAAGGTCTTAAGTTCGGCAAATAATGGCGTATCGCTTCTGATGAACTGAACAGAGAAAGCTTGAATATGTGACTATGGTAAACGGGGAGCAACTGGTATGAGTAACTATGACTCTCTTAAGGTAGCCAAATGCCTCGTCAACAATGGAATAAATCGGCAAACTCGAGGAGCACCTGGCAGGAGTAACTGTGAAAGTCTTAAGGTCGACAAAAAATGGTGTAACACTTCTGGTGAAATGGCCAGAGAAAGCTTCAAGACGTAACTGTGATAAAACAGGGAACAACTGGCAGGAGTAACTATGACTCTCTTACGGTAGCCAAATGCTCGTCACCAGGCGAAATACATCGGCAAACTCGTGGAGCACCTGGCAGAAATAACTGTGAATGTCTTAAGTTCGACAAATAAAGGCGTATCTTTTCTGGTGAACTGGTCAGATAAAGGTTGAAGATGCGACTATGGTAAAACCGGGAGCAATTGGTAGGAGTAACTATGACTCTCTTAATGTAGCCAAATGCGCCGTCACCAGGCAGAATACATCGGCAAACTCGAGGAGCAAATAGCAGAAATAACTGTGAAAGTCTTAAGGTCGAGAAATAAAGGCGTATCGCTTGTGGTGAACTGGCCCGAGAAATCTTGAACATTTGACTGTGGTAAAACGGGGAGCAAGTTGCAGGAGTAACTATGACTCTCTTAAGGTTGCCAATGCTCGTCGCCCGGCAAAAAGCATCGGAAAACTCGAGGAGCACCTGGCAGAAATAACTGTGAAGGTCTTAAGTTCGGCAAATAATGGCGTATCGCTTCTGATGAACTGAACAGAGAAAGCTTGAATATGTGACTATGGTAAAACGGGGAGCAACTGGTATGAGTAACTATGACTCTCTTAAGGTAGCCAAATGCCTCGTCACCAACGGAATAACTCGGCAAACTCGAGGAGCATCTGGCAGGAGTAACTGTGAAAATCTTAAGGTCGACAAATAATGGTGTATCACTTCTGGTGAACCGGCCGGAGAAAGCTTGAAGACGTGACTGTGATAAAACACGCAGCAACTAGCAGGAGTAACTATGACACTCTTAATGTAGCCAAATGCTCGTAACCAGGCGAAATACATCGGCCGACTCGAGGAGCACCTGGCAGAAATAACTGTAAAAGTCTTAAGGTCGACAAATAATGGCGTATCGCTTCTGATGAACTGACCAGAGAAAGCTTGAGTATGTGATTATGATAAAGCGTCGAGCAACTGGTATGAGTAACTATCACTCTCTTAAGGTAGCCAAATGCCTCGTCAACAATGGAATAAATCGGCAAACAAGAGGAGCACCTGGCAGGAGTAACTGTGAAAGTCTTAAGGTCGACAAAAAATAGTGTAACACTTCTGGTGAAATGGCCAGAGAAAGCTTCAAGACGTAACTGTGATAAAACAGGGAGCAACTTGCAGGAGTAACTATGACTCTCTTAAGGTAGCCAACTGCTCGTCACCAGGCGAAATACATCGGCAAACTCGTGGAGCACCAGGCAGAAATAACTGTGAATGTCTTAAGTTCGACAAATAAAGGCGTATCTTTTCTGGTGAACTGGTCAGATTAAGGTTGAAGATGCGACTATGGTAAAACCGGGAGCAATTGGTAGGAGTAACTATGACTCTCTTAATGTAGCCAAATGCGCCGTCACATGGCAGAATACATCGGAAAACTCGAGGAGCAAATAGCAGAAATAACTGTGAAAGTCTTAAGGTCGAGAAATAAAAGCGTATCGCTTGTGGTGAATTGGCCCGAGAAATCTTGAACATTTGACTGTGGTAAAACGGGGAGCAAGTTGCAGGAGTAACTATGACTCTCTTAAGGTTGCCAATGCTCGTCGCCCGGCAAAAAGCATCGGAAAAGTCGAGGAGCACCTGGCAGAAATAACTGTGAAGGTCTTAAGTTCGGCAAATAATGGCGTATCGCTTCTGATGAACTGAACAGAGAAAGCTTGAATATGTGACTATGGTAAAACGGGGAGCAACTGGTATGAGTAACTATGACTCTCTTAAGGTAGCCAAATGCCTCGTCACCAACGGAATAACTCGGCAAACTCGAGGAGCATCTGGCAGGAGTAACTGTGAAAATCTTAAGGTCGACAAATAATGGTGTATCACTTCTGGTGAACCGGCTGGAGAAAGCTTGAAGACGTGACTGTGATGAAACACGCAGCAACTAGCAGGAGCAACTATGACACTCTTAATGTAGCCAAATGCTCGTAACCAGGCGAAATACATCGGCCGACTCGAGGAGCACCTGGCAGAAATAACTGTAAAAGTCTTAAGGTCGACAAATAATGGCGTATCGCTTCTGATGAACTGACCAGAGAAAGCTTGAATATGTGATTATGGTAAAGCGTCGAGCAACTGGTATGAGTAACTATGACTCTCTTAAGGTAGCCAAATGCCTCGTCAACAATGGAATAAATCGGCAAACTCGAGGAGCACCTGGCAGGAGTAACTGTGAAAGTCTTAAGGTCGACAAAAAATAGTGTAACACTTCTGGTGAAATGGCCAGAGAAAGCTTCAAGACGTAACTGTGATAAAACAGGGAGCAACTTGCAGGAGTAACTATGACTCTCTTAAGGTAGCCAAATGCTCGTCACCAGGCGAAATACATCGGCAAACTCGTGGAGCACCTGGCAGAAATAACTGTAAATGTCTTAAGTTCGACAAATAAAGGCGTATCTTTTCTGGTGAACTGGTCAGATAAAGGTTGAAGATGCGACTATGGTAAAACCGGGAGCAATTTGTAGGAGTAACTATGACTCTCTTAATGTAGCCAAATGCGCCGTCACCAGGCAGAATACATCGGCAAACTCGAGGAGCAAATAGCAGAAATAACTGTGAAAGTCTTAAGGTCGAGAAATAAAGGCGTATCGCTTGTGGCGAACTGGCCCGAGAAATCTTGAACATTTGACTGTGGTAAAATGGGGAGCAAGTTGCAGGAGTAACTATGACTCTCTTAAGGTTGCCAATGCTCGTCGCCCGGCAAAAAGCATCGGAAAACTCGAGGAGCACCTGGCAGAAATAACTGTAAAGGTCTTAAGTTCGGCAAATAATGGCGTATCGCTTCTGATGAACTGAACAGAGAAAGCTTGAATATGTGACTATGGTAAACGGGGAGCAACTGGTATGAGTAACTATGACTCTCTTAAGGTAGCCAAATGCCTCGTCAACAATGGAATAAATCGGCAAACTCGAGGAGCACCTGGCAGGAGTAACTGTGAAAGTCTTAAGGTCGACAAAAAATGGTATAACACTTCTGGTGAAATGGCCAGAGAAAGCTTCAAGACGTAACTGTGATAAAACAGGGAGCAACTTGCAGGAGTAACTATGACTCTCTTAAGGTAGCCAAATGCTCGTCACCAGGCGAAATACATCGGCAAACTCGTGGAGCACCTGGCAGAAATAACTGTAAATGTCTTAAGTTCGACAAATAAAGGCGTATCTTTTCTGGTGAACTGGTCAGATAAAGGTTGAAGATGCGACTATGGTAAAACCGGGAGCAATTGGTAGGAGTAACTATGACTCTCTTAATGTAGCCAAATGCGCCGTCACCAGGCAGAATACATCGGCAAACTCGAGGAACAAATAGCAGAAATAACTGTGAAAGTCTTAAGGTCGAGAAATAAAGGCGTATCGCTTGTGGCGAACTGGCCCGAGAAATCTTGAACATTTGACTGTGGTAAAATGGGGAGCAAGTTGCAGGAGTAACTATGACTCTCTTAAGGTTGCCAATGCTCGTCGCCCGGCAAAAAGCATCGGAAAACTCGAGGAGCACCTGGCAGAAATAACTGTGAAGGTCTTAAGTTCGGCAAATAATGGCGTATCGCTTCTGATGAACTGAACAGAGAAAGCTTGAATATGTGACTATGGTAAAACGGGGAGCAACTGGTATGAGTAACTATGACTCTCTTAAGGTAGCCAAATGACTCGTCACCAACGGACTAACTCGGCAAACTCGAGGAGAATCTGTCAGGAGTAACTGTGAAAATCTTAAGGTCGACAAATAATGGTGTATCACTTCTGGTGAACCGGCCGGAGAAAGCTTGAAGACGTGACTGTGATAAAACACGCAGCAACTAGCAGGAGTAACTATGACACTCTTAATGTAGCCAAATGCTCGTAACCAGGCGAAATACATCGGCCGACTCGAGGAGCACCTGGCAGAAATAACTGTAAAAGTCTTAAGGTCGACAAATAATGGCGTATCGCTTCTGATGAACTGACCAGAGAAAGCTTGAGTATGTGATTATGATAAAGCGTCGAGCAACTGGTATGAGTAACTATGACTCTCTTAAGGTAGCCAAATGCTCGTCACCAGGCTTAATACATCGGCAAACTCGTGGATCACTAGGCAGAAATAACTGTGAATGTCTTAAGTTCGACAAATAAAGGCGTATCACTTCTGGTGAACTGGTCAGATAAAGGTTGAAGATGCGACTATGGTAAAACCGGGAGCAATTGGTAGGAGTAACTATGACTCTCTTAATGTAGCCAAATGCGCCGTCACCAGACAGAATACATCGGCAAACTCGAGGAGCAAATAGTAGAAATAACTGTGAAAATCTTAAGGTCGAGAAATAAAGGAGTATCGCTTGTGGTGAACTGGCCCGAGAAATCTTGAACATTTGACTGTGGTAAAACGGGGAGCAAGTTGCAGGAGTAACTATGACTCTCTTAAGGTTGCCAATGCACGTCGCCCGGCAAAAAGCATCGGAAAACTCGAGGAGCACCTAGCAGAAATAACTGTGAAGGTCTTAAGTTCGACAAATAATTGCGTATCGCTTCTGATGAACTGAACAGAGAAAGCTTGAATATGTGACTATGGTAAAACGGGGAGCAACTGGTATGAGTAACTATGACTCTCTTAAGGTAGCCAACTGCCTCGTCACCAACGGAATAACTCGGCAAACTCGAGGAGCATCTGGCAGGAATAACTGTGAAAATCTTAAGGTCGACAAATAATGGTGTATCACTTCTGGTGAACCGGCCGGAGAAAGCTTGAAGACGTGACTGTGATAAAACACGCAGCAACTAGCAGGAGTAACTATGACACTCTTAATGTAGCCAAATGCTCGTAACCAGGCGAAATACATCGGCCGACTCGAGGAGCACCTGGCAGAAATAACTGTAAAAGTCTTAAGGTCGACAAATAATGGCGTATCGCTTCTGATGAACTGACCAGAGAAAGCTTGAGTATGTGATTATGATAAAGCGTCGAGCAACTGGTATGAGTAACTATGACTCTCTTAAGGTAGCCAAATGCCTCGTCAACAATGGAATAAATCGGCAAACTCTAGGAGCACCTGGCAGGAGTAACTGTGAAAGTCTTAAGGTCGACAAAAAATGGTGTAACACTTCTGGTGAAATGGCCAGAGAAAGCTTCAAGACGTAACTGTGATAAAACAGGGAGCAACTTGCAGGAGTAACTATGACTCTCTTAAGGTAGCCAAATGCTCGTCACCAGGCGAAATACATCAGCAAACTCGTGGAGCACCTGGCAGAAATAACTGTGAATGTCTTAAGTTTGAAAAATAAAGGCGTATCACTTCTGGTGAACTGGTCAGATAAAGGTTGAAGATGCGACTATGGTAAAACCGGGAGCAATTGGTAGGAGTAACTATGACTCTCTTAATGTAGCCAAATGCGCCGTCACCAGGCAGAATACATCGGCAAACTCGAGGAGCAAATAGCAGAAATAACTGTGAAAGTCTTGAGGTCGAGAAATAAAGGCGTATCCCTTGTGGTGAACTGGCCCGAGAAATCTTGAACATTTGACTGTGGTAAAACGGGGAGCAAGTTGCAGGAGTAACTATGACTCTCTTAAGGTTGCCAATGCACGTCGCCCGGCAAAAAGCATCGGAAAACTCGAGGAGCACCTAGCAGAAATAACTGTGAAGGTCTTAAGTTCGACAAATAATTGCGTATCGCTTCTGATGAACTGAACAGAGAAAGCTCGAATATGTGACTATGGTAAAACGGGGAGCAACTGGTATGAGTAACTATGACTCTCTTAAGGTAGCCAAATGCCTCGTCACCAACGGAATAACTCGGCAAACTCGAGGAGCATCTGGCAGGAGTAACTGTGAAAATCTTAAGGGCGACAAATAATGGTGTATCACTTCTGGTGAACCGGCCGGAGAAAGCTTGAAGACGTGACTGTGATAAAACACGCAGCAACTAGCAGGAGTAACTATGACACTCTTAATGTAGCCAAATGCTCGTAACCAGGCGAAATACATCGGCCGACTCGAGGAGCACCTGGCAGAAATAACTGTAAAAGTCTTAAGGTCGACAAATAATGGCGTATCGCTTCTGATGAACTGACCAGAGAATGCTTGAGTATGTGATTATGATAAAGCGTCGAGCAACTGGTATGAGTAACTATGACTCTCTTAAGGTAGCCAAATGCCTCGTCAACAATGGAATAAAACGGCAAACTCGAGGAGCACCTGGCAGGAGTAACTGTGAAAGTCTTAAGGTCGACAAAAAATAGTGTAACACTTCTGGTGAAATGGCCAGAGAAAGCTTCAAGACGTAACTGTGATAAAACAGGGAGCAACTTGCAGGAGTAACTATGACTCTCTTAAGGTAGCCAAATGCTCGTCACCAGGCGAAATACATCGGCAAACTCGTGGAGCACCTGGCAGAAATAACTGTGAATGTCTTAAGTTCGACAAATAAAGGCGTATCTTTTCTGGTGAACTGGACAGATAAAGGTTGAAGATGCGACTATGGTAAAACCGGGAGCAATTGGTAGGAGTAACTATGACTCTCTTAATGTAGCCAAATGCGCCGTCACCAGGCAGAATACATCGGCAAACTCGAGGAGCAAATAGCAGAAATAACTGTGAGAGTCTTAAGGTCGAGAAATAAAGGCGTATCGCTTGTGGTGAACTGGCCCGAGAAATCTTGAACATTTGACTGTGGTAAAACGGGGAGCAAGTTGCAGGAGTAACTATGACTCTCTTAAGGTTGCCAATGCTCGTCGCCCGACAAAAAGCATCGGAAAACTCGAGGAGCACCTGGCAGAAATAACTGTGAAGGTCTTAAGTTCGGCAAATAATGGCGTATCGCTTCTGATGAACTGAACAGAGAAAGCTTGAATATGTGACTATGGTAAAACGGGGAGCAACTGGTATGAGTAACTATGACTCTCTTAAGGTAGCCAAATGCCTCGTCACCAACGGAATAACTCGGCAAACTCGAGGAGCATCTGGCAGGAGTAACTGTGAAAATCTTAAGGTCGACAAATAATGGTGTATCACTTCTGGTAAACCGGCCGGAGAAAGCTTGAAGACGTGACTGTGATAAAACACGCAGCAACTAGCAGGAGCAACTATGACACTCTTAATGTAGCCAAATGCTCGTAACCAGGCGAAATACATCGGCCGATTCGAGGAGCACCTGGCAGAAATAACTGTAAAAGTCTTAAGGTCGACAAATAATGGCGTATCGCTTCTGATGAACTGACCAGAGAAAGCTTGAGTATGTGATTATAATAAAGCGTCGAGCAACTGGTATGAGTAACTATGACTCTCTTAAGGTAGCCAAATGCCTCGTCAACAATGGAATAAATCGGCAAACTCTAGGAGCACCTGGCAGGAGTAACTGTGAAAGTCTTAAGGTCGACAAAAAATGGTGTAACACTTCTGGTGAAATGGCCAGAGAAAGCTTCAAGACGTAACTGTGATAAAACAGGGAGCAACTTGCAGGAGTAACTATGACTCTCTTAAGGTAGCCAAATGCTCGTCACCAGGCGAAATACATCGGCAAACTCGTGGAGCACCTGGCAGAAATAACTGTGAATGTCTTAAGTTTGAAAAATAAAGGCGTATCACTTCTGGTGAACTGGTCAGATAAAGGTTGAAGATGCGACTATGGTAAAACCGGGAGCAATTGGTAGGAGTAACTATGACTCTCTTAATGTAGCCAAATGCGCCGTCACCAGGCCGAATACATCGGCAAACTCGAGGAGCAAATAGCAGAAATAACTGTGAAAGTCTTGAGGTCGAGAAATAAAGGCGTATCGCTTGTGGTGAACTGGCCCGAGAAATCTTGAACATTTGACTGTGGTAAAACGGGGAGCAGGTTGCAGGAGTAACTATGACTCTCTTAAGGTTGCCAATGCTCGTCGCCCAGCAAAAAGCATCGGAAAACTCGTGGAGCACCTGGCAGAAATAACTGTGAAGGTCTTAAGTTCGGCAAATAATGGCGTATCGCTTCTGATGAACTGAACAGAGAAAGCTTGAATATGTGACTATGGTAAAACGGGGAGCAACTGGTATGAGTAACTATGACTCTCTTAAGGTAGCCAAATGCCTCGTCACCAACGGAATAACTCGGCAAACTCAAGGAGCATCTGGCAGGAGTAACTGTGAAAATCTTAAGGTCGACAAATAATGGTGTATCACTTCTGGTGAACCGGCTGGAGAAAGCTTGAAGACGTGACTGTGATAAAACACGCAGTAACTAGCAGTAGTAACTATGACACTCTTAATGTAGCCAAATGCTCGTCACCAGGCGAAATACATCGGCCGACTCGAGGAGCACCTGGCAGAAATAACTGTAAAAGTCTTAAGGGCGACAAATAATGGCGTATCGCTTCTGATGAACTGACCAGAGAAAGCTTGAATATGTGATTATGGCAAAGCGTCGAGCAACTGGTATGAGTAACTATGACTCTCTTAAGGTAGCCAAATGCCTCGTCAACAATGGAATAAAACGGCAAACTCGAGGAGCACCTGGCAGGAGTAACTGTGAAAGTCTTAAGGTCGACAAAAAATAGTGTAGCACTTCTGGTGAAATGGCCAGAGAAAGCTTCAAGACGTAACTGTGATAAAACAGGGAGCAACTTGCAGGAGTAACTATGACTCTCTTAAGGTAGCCAAATGCTCGTCACCAGGCGAAATACATCGGCAAACTCGTGGAGCACCTGGCAGAAATAACTGTGAATGTCTTAAGTTAGACAAATAAAGGCGTATCTTTTCTGGTGAACTGGTCAGATAAAGGTTGAAGATGCTTCTATGGTAAAACCGGGAGCAATTGGTAGGAGTAACTATGACTTTCTTAATATAGCCAAATGCGCCGTCACCAGGCAGAATACATCGGCAAACTCGAGGAGCAAATAGCAGAAATAACTGTGAAAGTCTTGAGGTCGGGAAATAAAGGCGTATCGCTTGTGGTGAACTGGCCCGAGAAATCTTGAACATTTGACTGTGGTAAAACGGGGAGCAAGTTGCAGGAGTAACTATGACTCTCTTAAGGTTGCCAATGCTTGTCGCCCGGCAAAAAGCATCGGAAAAGTCGAGGAGCACCTGGCAGAAATAACTGTGAAGGTCTTAAGTTCGGCAAATAATGGCGTATCGCTTCTGATGAACTGAACAGAGAAAGCTTGAATATGTGACTATGGTAAAACGGGGAGCAACTGGTATGAGTAACTATGACTCTCTTAAGGTAGCCAAATGCCTCGTCACCAACGGAATAACTCGGCAAACTCGAGGAGCATCTGGCAGTAGTAACTGTGAAAATCTTAAGGTCGACAAATAATGGTGTATCACTTCTGGTGAACCGGCCGGAGAAAGCTTGTAGACGTGACTGTGATAAAACACGCAGCAACTAGCAGGAGTAACTATGACACTCTTAATGTAGTCAAATGCTCGTAACCAGGCGAAATACATCGGCCGACTCGAGGAGCACCTGGCAGAAATAACTGTAAAAGTCTTAAGGTCGACAAATAATGGCGTATCGCTTCTGATGAACTGACCAGAGAAAGCTTGAGTATGTGATTATGATAAAGCGTCGAGCAACTGGTATGAGTAACTATGACTCTCTTAAGGTAGCCACATGCCTTGTCAACAATGGAATAAATCGGCAAACTCGAGGAGTACCTGGCAGGAGTAACTGTGAGAGTCTTAAGGTCGACAAAAAATGGTGTAACACTTCTGGTGAAATGGCCAGAGAAAGCTTCAAGACGTAACTGTGATAAAACAGGGAGCAACTTGCAGGAGTAACTATGACTCTCTTAAGGTAGCCAAATGCTCGTCACCAGGCGAAATACATCGGCAAACTCGTGGAGCACCTGGCAGAAATAACTGTGAATGTCTTAAGTTTGAAAAATTAAGGCGTATCACTTCTGGTGAACTGGTCAGATAAAGGTTGAAGATGCGACTATGGTAAAACCGGGAGCAATTGGTAGGAGTAACTATGACTCTCTTAATATAGCCAAATGCGCCGTCACCAGGCAGAATACATCGGCAAACTCGAGGAGCAAATAGCAGAAATAACTGTGAAAGTCTTGAGGTCGGGAAATAAAGGCGTATCGCTTGTGGTGAACTGGCCCGAGAAATCTTGAACATTTGACTGTGGTAAAACGGGGAGCAAGTTGCAGGAGTAACTATGACTCTCTTAAGGTTGCCAATGCTTGTCGCCCGGCAAAAAGCATCGGAAAACTCGAGGAGCACCTGGCAGAAATAACTGTGAAGGTCTTAAGTTCGGCAAATAATGGCGTATCGCTTCTGATGAACTGAACAGAGAAAGCTTGAATATGTGACTATGGTAAAACGGGGAGCAACTGGTATGAGTAACTATGACTCTCTTAAGGTAGCCAAATGCCTCGTCACCAACGGAATAACTCGGCAAACTCGAGGAGCATCTGGCAGTAGTAACTGTGAAAATCTTAAGGTCGACAAATAATGGTGTATCACTTCTGGTGAACCGGCCGGAGAAAGCTTGTAGACGTGACTGTGATAAAACACGCAGCAACTAGCAGGAGTAACTATGACACTCTTAATGTAGTCAAATGCTCGTAACCAGGCGAAATACATCGGCCGACTCGAGGAGCACCTGGCAGAAATAACTGTAAAAGTCTTAAGGTCGACAAATAATGGCGTATCGCTTCTGATGAACTGACCAGAGAAAGCTTGAGTATGTGATTATGATAAAGCGTCGAGCAACTGGTATGAGTTACTATGACTCTCTTAAGGTAGCCACATGCCTTGTCAACAATGGAATAAATCGGCAAACTCGAGGAGTACCTGGCAGGAGTAACTGTGAGAGTCTTAAGGTCGACAAAAAATGGTGTAACACTTCTGGTGAAATGGCCAGAGAAAGCTTCAAGACGTAACTGTGATAAAACAGGGAGCAACTTGCAGGAGTAACTATGACTCTCTTAAGGTAGCCAAATGCTCGTCACCAGGCGAAATACATCGGCAAACTCGTGGAGCACCTGGCAGAAATAACTGTGAATGTCTTAAGTTTGAAAAATTAAGGCGTATCACTTCTGGTGAACTGGTCAGATAAAGGTTGAAGATGCGACTATGGTAAAACCGGGAGCAATTGGTAGGAGTAACTATGACTCTCTTAATGTAGCCAAATGCGCCGTCACCAGGCAGAATACATCGGCAAACTCGAGGAGCAAATAGCAGAAATAACTGTGAAAGTCTTGAGGTCGAGAAATAAAGGCGTATCGCTTGTGGTGAACTGGCCCGAGAAATCTTGAACATTTGACTGTGGTAAAACGGGGAGCAAGTTGCAGGAGTAACTATGACTCTCTTAAGGTTGCCAATGCTCGTCGCCCAGCAAAAAGCATCGGAAAACTCGTGGAGCACCTGGCAGAAATAACTGTGAAGGTCTTAAGTTCGGCAAATAATGGCGTATCGCTTCTGATGAACTGAACAGAGAAAGCTTGAATATGTGACTATGGTAAAACGGGGAGCAACTGGTATGAGTAACTATGACTCTCTTAAGGTAGCCAAATGCCTCGTCACCAACGGAATAACTCGGCAAACTCGAGGAGCATCTGGCAGGAGTAACTGTGAAAATCTTAAGGTCGACAAATAATGGTGTATCACTTCTGGTGAACCGGCTGGAGAAAGCTTGAAGACGTGACTGTGATAAAACACGCAGCAACTAGCAGTAGTAACTATGACACTCTTAATGTAGCCAAATGCTCGTCACCAAGCGAAATACATCGGCCGACTCGAGGAGCACCTGGCAGAAATAACTGTAAAAGTCTTAAGGTCGACAAATAATGGCGTATCGCTTCTGATGAACTGACCAGAGAAAGCTTGAATATGTGATTATGGTAAAGCGTCGAGCAACTGGTATGAGTAACTATGACTCTCTTAAGGTAGCCAAATGCCTCGTCAACAATGGAATAAAACGGCAAACTCGAGGAGCACCTGGCAGGAGTAACTGTGAAAGTCTTAAGGTCGACAAAAAATAGTGTAACACTTCTGGTGAAATGGCCAGAGAAAGCTTCAAGACGTAACTGTGATAAAACAGGGAGCAACTTGCAGGAGTAACTATGACTCTCTTAAGGTAGCCAAATGCTCGTCACCAGGCGAAATACATCGGCAAACTCGTGGAGCACCTGGCAGAAATAACTGTGAATGTCTTAAGTTCGACAAATAAAGGCGTATCTTTTCTGGTGAACTGGACAGATAAAGGTTGAAGATGCGACTATGGTAAAACCGGGAGCAATTGGTAGGAGTAACTATGACTCTCTTAATGTAGCCAAATGCGCCGTCACCAGGCAGAATACATCGGCAAACTCGAGGAGCAAATAGCAGAAATAACTGTGAGAGTCTTAAGGTCGAGAAATAAAGGCGTATCGCTTGTGGTGAACTGGCCCGAGAAATCTTGAACATTTGACTGTGGTAAAACGGGGAGCAAGTTGCAGGAGTAACTATGACTCTCTTAAGGTTGCCAATGCTTGTCGCCCGGCAAAAAGCATCGGAAAAGTCGAGGAGCACCTGGCAGAAATAACTGTGAAGGTCTTAAGTTCGGCAAATAATGGCGTATCGCTTCTGATGAACTGAACAGAGAAAGCTTGAATATGTGACTATGGTAAAACGGGGAGCAACTGGTATGAGTAACTATGACTCTCTTAAGGTAGCCAAATGCCTCGTCACCAACGGAATAACTCGGCAAACTCGAGGAGCATCTGGCAGTAGTAACTATGAAAATCTTAAGGTCGACAAATAATGGTGTATCACTTCTGGTGAACCGGCCGGAGAAAGCTTGTAGACGTGACTGTGATAAAACACGCAGCAACTAGCAGGAGTAACTATGACACTCTTAATGTAGTCAAATGCTCGTAACCAGGCGAAATACATCGGCCGACTCGAGGAGCACCTGGCAGAAATAACTGTAAAAGTCTTAAGGTCGACAAATAATGGCGTATCGCTTCTGATGAACTGACCAGAGAAAGCTTGAGTATGTGATTATGATAAAGCGTCGAGCAACTGGTATGAGTAAATATGACTCTCTTAAGGTAGCCACATGCCTTGTCAACAATGGAATAAATCGGCAAACTCGAGGAGTACCTGGCAGGAGTAACTGTGAGAGTCTTAAGGTCGACAAAAAATGGTGTAACACTTCTGGTGAAATGGCCAGAGAAAGCTTCAAGACGTAACTGTGATAAAACAGGGAGCAACTTGCAGGAGTAACTATGACTCTCTTAAGGTAGCCAAATGCTCGTCACCAGGCGAAATACATCGGCAAACTCGTGGAGCACCTGGCAGAAATAACTGTGAATGTCTTAAGTTTGAAAAATTAAGGCGTATCACTTCTGGTGAACTGGTCAGATAAAGGTTGAAGATGCGACTATGGTAAAACCGGGAGCAATTGGTAGGAGTAACTATGACTCTCTTAATGTAGCCAAATGCGCCGTCACCAGGCAGAATACATCGGCAAACTCGAGGAGCAAATAGCAGAAATAACTGTGAAAGTCTTGAGGTCGAGAAATAAAGGCGTATCGCTTGTGGTGAACTGGCCCGAGAAATCTTGAACATTTGACTGTGGTAAAACGGGGAGCAAGTTGCAGGAGTAACTATGACTCTCTTAAGGTTGCCAATGCTCGTCGCCCAGCAAAAAGCATCGGAAAACTCGTGGAGCACCTGGCAGAAATAACTGTGAAGGTCTTAAGTTCGGCAAATAATGGCGTATCGCTTCTGATGAACTGAACAGAGAAAGCTTGAATATGTGACTATGGTAAAACGGGGAGCAACTGGTATGAGTAACTATGACTCTCTTAAGGTAGCCAAATGCCTCGTCACCAACGGAATAACTCGGCAAACTCGAGGAGCATCTGGCAGGAGTAACTGTGAAAATCTTAAGGTCGACAAATAATGGTGTATCACTTCTGGTGAACCGGCTGGAGAAAGCTTGAAGACGTGACTGTGATAAAACAGGGAGCAACTTGCAGGAGTAACTATGACTCTCTTAAGGTAGCCAAATGCTCGTCACCAGGCGAAATACATCGGCAAACTCGTGGAGCACCTGGCAGAAATAACTGTGAATGTCTTAAGTTAGACAAATAAAGGCGTATCTTTTCTGGTGAACTGGTCAGATAAAGGTTGAAGATGCTTCTATGGTAAAACCGGGAGCAATTGGTAGGAGTAACTATGACTTTCTTAATATAGCCAAATGCGCCGTCACCAGGCAGAATACATCGGCAAACTCGAGGAGCAAATAGCAGAAATAACTGTGAAAGTCTTGAGGTCGGGAAATAAAGGCGTATCGCTTGTGGTGAACTGGCCCGAGAAATCTTGAACATTTGACTGTGGTAAAACGGGGAGCAAGTTGCAGGAGTAACTATGACTCTCTTAAGGTTGCCAATGCTTGTCGCCCGGCAAAAAGCATCGGAAAACTCGAGGAGCACCTGGCAGAAATAACTGTGAAGGTCTTAAGTTCGGCAAATAATGGCGTATCGCTTCTGATGAACTGAACAGAGAAAGCTTGAATATGTGACTATGGTAAAACGGGGAGCAACTGGTATGAGTAACTATGACTCTCTTAAGGTAGCCAAATGCCTCGTCACCAACGGAATAACTCGGCAAACTCGAGGAGCATCTGGCAGTAGTAACTGTGAAAATCTTAAGGTCGACAAATAATGGTGTATCACTTCTGGTGAACCGGCCGGAGAAAGCTTGTAGACGTGACTGTGATAAAACACGCAGCAACTAGCAGGAGTAACTATGACACTCTTAATGTAGTCAAATGCTCGTAACCAGGCGAAATACATCGGCCGACTCGAGGAGCACCTGGCAGAAATAACTGTAAAAGTCTTAAGGTCGACAAATAATGGCGTATCGCTTCTGATGAACTGACCAGAGAAAGCTTGAGTATGTGATTATGATAAAGCGTCGAGCAACTGGTATGAGTAACTATGACTCTCTTAAGGTAGCCACATGCCTTGTCAACAATGGAATAAATCGGCAAACTCGAGGAGTACCTGGCAGGAGTAACTGTGAGAGTCTTAAGGTCGACAAAAAATGGTGTAACACTTCTGGTGAAATGGCCAGAGAAAGCTTCAAGACGTAACTGTGATAAAACAGGGAGCAACTTGCAGGAGTAACTATGACTCTCTTAAGGTAGCCAAATGCTCGTCACCAGGCGAAATACATCGGCAAACTCGTGGAGCACCTGGCAGAAATAACTGTGAATGTCTTAAGTTTGAAAAATTAAGGCGTATCACTTCTGGTGAACTGGTCAGATAAAGGTTGAAGATGCGACTATGGTAAAACCGGGAGCAATTGGTAGGAGTAACTATGACTCTCTTAATGTAGCCAAATGCGCCGTCACCAGGCAGAATACATCGGCAAACTCGAGGAGCAAATAGCAGAAATAACTGTGAAAGTCTTGAGGTCGAGAAATAAAGGCGTATCGCTTGTGGTGAACTGGCCCGAGAAATCTTGAACATTTGACTGTGGTAAAACGGGGAGCAAGTTGCAGGAGTAACTATGACTCTCTTAAGGTTGCCAATGCTCGTCGCCCAGCAAAAAGCATCGGAAAACTCGTGGAGCACCTGGCAGAAATAACTGTGAAGGTCTTAAGTTCGGCAAATAATGGCGTATCGCTTCTGATGAACTGAACAGAGAAAGCTTGAATATGTGACTATGGTAAAACGGGGAGCAACTGGTATGAGTAACTATGACTCTCTTAAGGTAGCCAAATGCCTCGTCACCAACGGAATAACTCGGCAAACTCGAGGAGCATCTGGCAGGAGTAACTGTGAAAATCTTAAGGTCGACAAATAATGGTGTATCACTTCTGGTGAACCGGCTGGAGAAAGCTTGAAGACGTGACTGTGATAAAACACGCAGCAACTAGCAGTAGTAACTATGACACTCTTAATGTAGCCAAATGCTCGTCACCAAGCGAAATACATCGGCCGACTCGAGGAGCACCTGGCAGAAATAACTGTAAAAGTCTTAAGGTCGACAAATAATGGCGTATCGCTTCTGATGAACTGACCAGAGAAAGCTTGAATATGTGATTATGGTAAAGCGTCGAGCAACTGGTATGAGTAACTATGACTCTCTTAAGGTAGCCAAATGCCTCGTCAACAATGGAATAAAACGGCAAACTCGAGGAGCACCTGGCAGGAGTAACTGTGAAAGTCTTAAGGTCGACAAAAAATAGTGTAACACTTCTGGTGAAATGGCCAGAGAAAGCTTCAAGACGTAACTGTGATAAAACAGGGAGCAACTTGCAGGAGTAACTATGACTCTCTTAAGGTAGCCAAATGCTCGTCACCAGGCGAAATACATCGGCAAACTCGTGGAGCACCTGGCAGAAATAACTGTGAATGTCTTAAGTTCGACAAATAAAGGCGTATCTTTTCTGGTGAACTGGACAGATAAAGGTTGAAGATGCGACTATGGTAAAACCGGGAGCAATTGGTAGGAGTAACTATGACTCTCTTAATGTAGCCAAATGCGCCGTCACCAGGCAGAATACATCGGCAAACTCGAGGAGCAAATAGCAGAAATAACTGTGAGAGTCTTAAGGTCGAGAAATAAAGGCGTATCGCTTGTGGTGAACTGGCCCGAGAAATCTTGAACATTTGACTGTGGTAAAACGGGGAGCAAGTTGCAGGAGTAACTATGACTCTCTTAAGGTTGCCAATGCTTGTCGCCCGGCAAAAAGCATCGGAAAAGTCGAGGAGCACCTGGCAGAAATAACTGTGAAGGTCTTAAGTTCGGCAAATAATGGCGTATCGCTTCTGATGAACTGAACAGAGAAAGCTTGAATATGTGACTATGGTAAAACGGGGAGCAACTGGTATGAGTAACTATGACTCTCTTAAGGTAGCCAAATGCCTCGTCACCAACGGAATAACTCGGCAAACTCGAGGAGCATCTGGCAGTAGTAACTATGAAAATCTTAAGGTCGACAAATAATGGTGTATCACTTCTGGTGAACCGGCCGGAGAAAGCTTGTAGACGTGACTGTGATAAAACACGCAGCAACTAGCAGGAGTAACTATGACACTCTTAATGTAGTCAAATGCTCGTAACCAGGCGAAATACATCGGCCGACTCGAGGAGCACCTGGCAGAAATAACTGTAAAAGTCTTAAGGTCGACAAATAATGGCGTATCGCTTCTGATGAACTGACCAGAGAAAGCTTGAGTATGTGATTATGATAAAGCGTCGAGCAACTGGTATGAGTAAATATGACTCTCTTAAGGTAGCCACATGCCTTGTCAACAATGGAATAAATCGGCAAACTCGAGGAGTACCTGGCAGGAGTAACTGTGAGAGTCTTAAGGTCGACAAAAAATGGTGTAACACTTCTGGTGAAATGGCCAGAGAAAGCTTCAAGACGTAACTGTGATAAAACAGGGAGCAACTTGCAGGAGTAACTATGACTCTCTTAAGGTAGCCAAATGCTCGTCACCAGGCGAAATACATCGGCAAACTCGTGGAGCACCTGGCAGAAATAACTGTGAATGTCTTAAGTTTGAAAAATTAAGGCGTATCACTTCTGGTGAACTGGTCAGATAAAGGTTGAAGATGCGACTATGGTAAAACCGGGAGCAATTGGTAGGAGTAACTATGACTCTCTTAATGTAGCCAAATGCGCCGTCACCAGGCAGAATACATCGGCAAACTCGAGGAGCAAATAGCAGAAATAACTGTGAAAGTCTTGAGGTCGAGAAATAAAGGCGTATCGCTTGTGGTGAACTGGCCCGAGAAATCTTGAACATTTGACTGTGGTAAAACGGGGAGCAAGTTGCAGGAGTAACTATGACTCTCTTAAGGTTGCCAATGCTCGTCGCCCAGCAAAAAGCATCGGAAAACTCGTGGAGCACCTGGCAGAAATAACTGTGAAGGTCTTAAGTTCGGCAAATAATGGCGTATCGCTTCTGATGAACTGAACAGAGAAAGCTTGAATATGTGACTATGGTAAAACGGGGAGCAACTGGTATGAGTAACTATGACTCTCTTAAGGTAGCCAAATGCCTCGTCACCAACGGAATAACTCGGCAAACTCGAGGAGCATCTGGCAGGAGTAACTGTGAAAATCTTAAGGTCGACAAATAATGGTGTATCACTTCTGGTGAACCGGCTGGAGAAAGCTTGAAGACGTGACTGTGATAAAACAGGGAGCAACTTGCAGGAGTAACTATGACTCTCTTAAGGTAGCCAAATGCTCGTCACCAGGCGAAATACATCGGCAAACTCGTGGAGCACCTGGCAGAAATAACTGTGAATGTCTTAAGTTAGACAAATAAAGGCGTATCTTTTCTGGTGAACTGGTCAGATAAAGGTTGAAGATGCTTCTATGGTAAAACCGGGAGCAATTGGTAGGAGTAACTATGACTTTCTTAATATAGCCAAATGCGCCGTCACCAGGCAGAATACATCGGCAAACTCGAGGAGCAAATAGCAGAAATAACTGTGAAAGTCTTGAGGTCGGGAAATAAAGGCGTATCGCTTGTGGTGAACTGGCCCGAGAAATCTTGAACATTTGACTGTGGTAAAACGGGGAGCAAGTTGCAGGAGTAACTATGACTCTCTTAAGGTTGCCAATGCTTGTCGCCCGGCAAAAAGCATCGGAAAACTCGAGGAGCACCTGGCAGAAATAACTGTGAAGGTCTTAAGTTCGGCAAATAATGGCGTATCGCTTCTGATGAACTGAACAGAGAAAGCTTGAATATGTGACTATGGTAAAACGGGGAGCAACTGGTATGAGTAACTATGACTCTCTTAAGGTAGCCAAATGCCTCGTCACCAACGGAATAACTCGGCAAACTCGAGGAGCATCTGGCAGTAGTAACTGTGAAAATCTTAAGGTCGACAAATAATGGTGTATCACTTCTGGTGAACCGGCCGGAGAAAGCTTGTAGACGTGACTGTGATAAAACACGCAGCAACTAGCAGGAGTAACTATGACACTCTTAATGTAGTCAAATGCTCGTAACCAGGCGAAATACATCGGCCGACTCGAGGAGCACCTGGCAGAAATAACTGTAAAAGTCTTAAGGTCGACAAATAATGGCGTATCGCTTCTGATGAACTGACCAGAGAAAGCTTGAGTATGTGATTATGATAAAGCGTCGAGCAACTGGTATGAGTAACTATGACTCTCTTAAGGTAGCCACATGCCTTGTCAACAATGGAATAAATCGGCAAACTCGAGGAGTACCTGGCAGGAGTAACTGTGAGAGTCTTAAGGTCGACAAAAAATGGTGTAACACTTCTGGTGAAATGGCCAGAGAAAGCTTCAAGACGTAACTGTGATAAAACAGGGAGCAACTTGCAGGAGTAACTATGACTCTCTTAAGGTAGCCAAATGCTCGTCACCAGGCGAAATACATCGGCAAACTCGTGGAGCACCTGGCAGAAATAACTGTGAATGTCTTAAGTTTGAAAAATTAAGGCGTATCACTTCTGGTGAACTGGTCAGATAAAGGTTGAAGATGCGACTATGGTAAAACCGGGAGCAATTGGTAGGAGTAACTATGACTCTCTTAATGTAGCCAAATGCGCCGTCACCAGGCAGAATACATCGGCAAACTCGAGGAGCAAATAGCAGAAATAACTGTGAAAGTCTTGAGGTCGAGAAATAAAGGCGTATCGCTTGTGGTGAACTGGCCCGAGAAATCTTGAACATTTGACTGTGGTAAAACGGGGAGCAAGTTGCAGGAGTAACTATGACTCTCTTAAGGTTGCCAATGCTCGTCGCCCAGCAAAAAGCATCGGAAAACTCGTGGAGCACCTGGCAGAAATAACTGTGAAGGTCTTAAGTTCGGCAAATAATGGCGTATCGCTTCTGATGAACTGAACAGAGAAAGCTTGAATATGTGACTATGGTAAAACGGGGAGCAACTGGTATGAGTAACTATGACTCTCTTAAGGTAGCCAAATGCCTCGTCACCAACGGAATAACTCGGCAAACTCGAGGAGCATCTGGCAGGAGTAACTGTGAAAATCTTAAGGTCGACAAATAATGGTGTATCACTTCTGGTGAACCGGCTGGAGAAAGCTTGAAGACGTGACTGTGATAAAACAGGGAGCAACTTGCAGGAGTAACTATGACTCTCTTAAGGTAGCCAAATGCTCGTCACCAGGCGAAATACATCGGCAAACTCGTGGAGCACCTGGCAGAAATAACTGTGAATGTCTTAAGTTAGACAAATAAAGGCGTATCTTTTCTGGTGAACTGGTCAGATAAAGGTTGAAGATGCTTCTATGGTAAAACCGGGAGCAATTGGTAGGAGTAACTATGACTTTCTTAATATAGCCAAATGCGCCGTCACCAGGCAGAATACATCGGCAAACTCGAGGAGCAAATAGCAGAAATAACTGTGAAAGTCTTGAGGTCGGGAAATAAAGGCGTATCGCTTGTGGTGAACTGGCCCGAGAAATCTTGAACATTTGACTGTGGTAAAACGGGGAGCAAGTTGCAGGAGTAACTATGACTCTCTTAAGGTTGCCAATGCTTGTCGCCCGGCAAAAAGCATCGGAAAACTCGAGGAGCACCTGGCAGAAATAACTGTGAAGGTCTTAAGTTCGGCAAATAATGGCGTATCGCTTCTGATGAACTGAACAGAGAAAGCTTGAATATGTGACTATGGTAAAACGGGGAGCAACTGGTATGAGTAACTATGACTCTCTTAAGGTAGCCAAATGCCTCGTCACCAACGGAATAACTCGGCAAACTCGAGGAGCATCTGGCAGTAGTAACTGTGAAAATCTTAAGGTCGACAAATAATGGTGTATCACTTCTGGTGAACCGGCCGGAGAAAGCTTGTAGACGTGACTGTGATAAAACACGCAGCAACTAGCAGGAGTAACTATGACACTCTTAATGTAGTCAAATGCTCGTAACCAGGCGAAATACATCGGCCGACTCGAGGAGCACCTGGCAGAAATAACTGTAAAAGTCTTAAGGTCGACAAATAATGGCGTATCGCTTCTGATGAACTGACCAGAGAAAGCTTGAGTATGTGATTATGATAAAGCGTCGAGCAACTGGTATGAGTAACTATGACTCTCTTAAGGTAGCCACATGCCTTGTCAACAATGGAATAAATCGGCAAACTCGAGGAGTACCTGGCAGGAGTAACTGTGAGAGTCTTAAGGTCGACAAAAAATGGTGTAACACTTCTGGTGAAATGGCCAGAGAAAGCTTCAAGACGTAACTGTGATAAAACAGGGAGCAACTTGCAGGAGTAACTATGACTCTCTTAAGGTAGCCAAATGCTCGTCACCAGGCGAAATACATCGGCAAACTCGTGGAGCACCTGGCAGAAATAACTGTGAATGTCTTAAGTTTGAAAAATTAAGGCGTATCACTTCTGGTGAACTGGTCAGATAAAGGTTGAAGATGCGACTATGGTAAAACCGGGAGCAATTGGTAGGAGTAACTATGACTCTCTTAATGTAGCCAAATGCGCCGTCACCAGGCAGAATACATCGGCAAACTCGAGGAGCAAATAGCAGAAATAACTGTGAAAGTCTTGAGGTCGAGAAATAAAGGCGTATCGCTTGTGGTGAACTGGCCCGAGAAATCTTGAACATTTGACTGTGGTAAAACGGGGAGCAAGTTGCAGGAGTAACTATGACTCTCTTAAGGTTGCCAATGCTCGTCGCCCAGCAAAAAGCATCGGAAAACTCGTGGAGCACCTGGCAGAAATAACTGTGAAGGTCTTAAGTTCGGCAAATAATGGCGTATCGCTTCTGATGAACTGAACAGAGAAAGCTTGAATATGTGACTATGGTAAAACGGGGAGCAACTGGTATGAGTAACTATGACTCTCTTAAGGTAGCCAAATGCCTCGTCACCAACGGAATAACTCGGCAAACTCGAGGAGCATCTGGCAGGAGTAACTGTGAAAATCTTAAGGTCGACAAATAATGGTGTATCACTTCTGGTGAACCGGCTGGAGAAAGCTTGAAGACGTGACTGTGATAAAACAGGGAGCAACTTGCAGGAGTAACTATGACTCTCTTAAGGTAGCCAAATGCTCGTCACCAGGCGAAATACATCGGCAAACTCGTGGAGCACCTGGCAGAAATAACTGTGAATGTCTTAAGTTAGACAAATAAAGGCGTATCTTTTCTGGTGAACTGGTCAGATAAAGGTTGAAGATGCTTCTATGGTAAAACCGGGAGCAATTGGTAGGAGTAACTATGACTTTCTTAATATAGCCAAATGCGCCGTCACCAGGCAGAATACATCGGCAAACTCGAGGAGCAAATAGCAGAAATAACTGTGAAAGTCTTGAGGTCGGGAAATAAAGGCGTATCGCTTGTGGTGAACTGGCCCGAGAAATCTTGAACATTTGACTGTGGTAAAACGGGGAGCAAGTTGCAGGAGTAACTATGACTCTCTTAAGGTTGCCAATGCTTGTCGCCCGGCAAAAAGCATCGGAAAACTCGAGGAGCACCTGGCAGAAATAACTGTGAAGGTCTTAAGTTCGGCAAATAATGGCGTATCGCTTCTGATGAACTGAACAGAGAAAGCTTGAATATGTGACTATGGTAAAACGGGGAGCAACTGGTATGAGTAACTATGACTCTCTTAAGGTAGCCAAATGCCTCGTCACCAACGGAATAACTCGGCAAACTCGAGGAGCATCTGGCAGTAGTAACTGTGAAAATCTTAAGGTCGACAAATAATGGTGTATCACTTCTGGTGAACCGGCCGGAGAAAGCTTGTAGACGTGACTGTGATAAAACACGCAGCAACTAGCAGGAGTAACTATGACACTCTTAATGTAGTCAAATGCTCGTAACCAGGCGAAATACATCGGCCGACTCGAGGAGCACCTGGCAGAAATAACTGTAAAAGTCTTAAGGTCGACAAATAATGGCGTATCGCTTCTGATGAACTGACCAGAGAAAGCTTGAGTATGTGATTATGATAAAGCGTCGAGCAACTGGTATGAGTAACTATGACTCTCTTAAGGTAGCCACATGCCTTGTCAACAATGGAATAAATCGGCAAACTCGAGGAGTACCTGGCAGGAGTAACTGTGAGAGTCTTAAGGTCGACAAAAAATGGTGTAACACTTCTGGTGAAATGGCCAGAGAAAGCTTCAAGACGTAACTGTGATAAAACAGGGAGCAACTTGCAGGAGTAACTATGACTCTCTTAAGGTAGCCAAATGCTCGTCACCAGGCGAAATACATCGGCAAACTCGTGGAGCACCTGGCAGAAATAACTGTGAATGTCTTAAGTTTGAAAAATTAAGGCGTATCACTTCTGGTGAACTGGTCAGATAAAGGTTGAAGATGCGACTATGGTAAAACCGGGAGCAATTGGTAGGAGTAACTATGACTCTCTTAATGTAGCCAAATGCGCCGTCACCAGGCAGAATACATCGGCAAACTCGAGGAGCAAATAGCAGAAATAACTGTGAAAGTCTTGAGGTCGAGAAATAAAGGCGTATCGCTTGTGGTGAACTGGCCCGAGAAATCTTGAACATTTGACTGTGGTAAAACGGGGAGCAAGTTGCAGGAGTAACTATGACTCTCTTAAGGTTGCCAATGCTCGTCGCCCAGCAAAAAGCATCGGAAAACTCGTGGAGCACCTGGCAGAAATAACTGTGAAGGTCTTAAGTTCGGCAAATAATGGCGTATCGCTTCTGATGAACTGAACAGAGAAAGCTTGAATATGTGACTATGGTAAAACGGGGAGCAACTGGTATGAGTAACTATGACTCTCTTAAGGTAGCCAAATGCCTCGTCACCAACGGAATAACTCGGCAAACTCGAGGAGCATCTGGCAGGAGTAACTGTGAAAATCTTAAGGTCGACAAATAATGGTGTATCACTTCTGGTGAACCGGCTGGAGAAAGCTTGAAGACGTGACTGTGATAAAACACGCAGCAACTAGCAGTAGTAACTATGACACTCTTAATGTAGCCAAATGCTCGTCACCAAGCGAAATACATCGGCCGACTCGAGGAGCACCTGGCAGAAATAACTGTAAAAGTCTTAAGGTCGACAAATAATGGCGTATCGCTTCTGATGAACTGACCAGAGAAAGCTTGAATATGTGATTATGGTAAAGCGTCGAGCAACTGGTATGAGTAACTATGACTCTCTTAAGGTAGCCAAATGCCTCGTCAACAATGGAATAAAACGGCAAACTCGAGGAGCACCTGGCAGGAGTAACTGTGAAAGTCTTAAGGTCGACAAAAAATAGTGTAACACTTCTGGTGAAATGGCCAGAGAAAGCTTCAAGACGTAACTGTGATAAAACAGGGAGCAACTTGCAGGAGTAACTATGACTCTCTTAAGGTAGCCAAATGCTCGTCACCAGGCGAAATACATCGGCAAACTCGTGGAGCACCTGGCAGAAATAACTGTGAATGTCTTAAGTTCGACAAATAAAGGCGTATCTTTTCTGGTGAACTGGACAGATAAAGGTTGAAGATGCGACTATGGTAAAACCGGGAGCAATTGGTAGGAGTAACTATGACTCTCTTAATGTAGCCAAATGCGCCGTCACCAGGCAGAATACATCGGCAAACTCGAGGAGCAAATAGCAGAAATAACTGTGAGAGTCTTAAGGTCGAGAAATAAAGGCGTATCGCTTGTGGTGAACTGGCCCGAGAAATCTTGAACATTTGACTGTGGTAAAACGGGGAGCAAGTTGCAGGAGTAACTATGACTCTCTTAAGGTTGCCAATGCTCGTCGCCCGACAAAAAGCATCGGAAAACTCGAGGAGCACCTGGCAGAAATAACTGTGAAGGTCTTAAGTTCGGCAAATAATGGCGTATCGCTTCTGATGAACTGAACAGAGAAAGCTTGAATATGTGACTATGGTAAAACGGGGAGCAACTGGTATGAGTAACTATGACTCTCTTAAGGTAGCCAAATGCCTCGTCACCAACGGAATAACTCGGCAAACTCGAGGAGCATCTGGCAGGAGTAACTGTGAAAATCTTAAGGTCGACAAATAATGGTGTATCACTTCTGGTGAACCGGCCGGAGAAAGCTTGAAGACGTGACTGTGATAAAACACGCAGCAACTAGCAGGAGCAACTATGACACTCTTAATGTAGCCAAATGCTCGTAACCAGGCGAAATACATCGGCCGATTCGAGGAGCACCTGGCAGAAATAACTGTAAAAGTCTTAAGGTCGACAAATAATGGCGTATCGCTTCTGATGAACTGACCAGAGAAAGCTTGAGTATGTGATTATAATAAAGCGTCGAGCAACTGGTATGAGTAACTATGACTCTCTTAAGGTAGCCAAATGCCTCGTCAACAATGGAATAAATCGGCAAACTCTAGGAGCACCTGGCAGGAGTAACTGTGAAAGTCTTAAGGTCGACAAAAAATGGTGTAACACTTCTGGTGAAATGGCCAGAGAAAGCTTCAAGACGTAACTGTGATAAAACAGGGAGCAACTTGCAGGAGTAACTATGACTCTCTTAAGGTAGCCAAATGCTCGTCACCAGGCGAAATACATCGGCAAACTCGTGGAGCACCTGGCAGAAATAACTGTGAATGTCTTAAGTTTGAAAAATAAAGGCGTATCACTTCTGGTGAACTGGTCAGATAAAGGTTGAAGATGCGACTATGGTAAAACCGGGAGCAATTGGTAGGAGTAACTATGACTCTCTTAATGTAGCCAAATGCGCCGTCACCAGGCCGAATACATCGGCAAACTCGAGGAGCAAATAGCAGAAATAACTGTGAAAGTCTTGAGGTCGAGAAATAAAGGCGTATCGCTTGTGGTGAACTGGCCCGAGAAATCTTGAACATTTGACTGTGGTAAAACGGGGAGCAAGTTGCAGGAGTAACTATGACTCTCTTAAGGTTGCCAATGCTCGTCGCCCAGCAAAAAGCATCGGAAAACTCGTGGAGCACCTGGCAGAAATAACTGTGAAGGTCTTAAGTTCGGCAAATAATGGCGTATCGCTTCTGATGAACTGAACAGAGAAAGCTTGAATATGTGACTATGGTAAAACGGGGAGCAACTGGTATGAGTAACTATGACTCTCTTAAGGTAGCCAAATGCCTCGTCACCAACGGAATAACTCGGCAAACTCGAGGAGCATCTGGCAGGAGTAACTGTGAAAATCTTAAGGTCGACAAATAATGGTGTATCACTTCTGGTGAACCGGCTGGAGAAAGCTTGAAGACGTGACTGTGATAAAACACGCAGTAACTAGCAGTAGTAACTATGACACTCTTAATGTAGCCAAATGCTCGTCACCAGGCGAAATACATCGGCCGACTCGAGGAGCACCTGGCAGAAATAACTGTAAAAGTCTTAAGGGCGACAAATAATGGCGTATCGCTTCTGATGAACTGACCAGAGAAAGCTTGAATATGTGATTATGGCAAAGCGTCGAGCAACTGGTATGAGTAACTATGACTCTCTTAAGGTAGCCAAATGCCTCGTCAACAATGGAATAAAACGGCAAACTCGAGGAGCACCTGGCAGGAGTAACTGTGAAAGTCTTAAGGTCGACAAAAAATAGTGTAGCACTTCTGGTGAAATGGCCAGAGAAAGCTTCAAGACGTAACTGTGATAAAACAGGGAGCAACTTGCAGGAGTAACTATGACTCTCTTAAGGTAGCCAAATGCTCGTCACCAGGCGAAATACATCGGCAAACTCGTGGAGCACCTGGCAGAAATAACTGTGAATGTCTTAAGTTAGACAAATAAAGGCGTATCTTTTCTGGTGAACTGGTCAGATAAAGGTTGAAGATGCTTCTATGGTAAAACCGGGAGCAATTGGTAGGAGTAACTATGACTTTCTTAATATAGCCAAATGCGCCGTTACCAGGCAGAATACATCGGCAAACTCGAGGAGCAAATAGCAGAAATAACTGTGAAAGTCTTGAGGTCGGGAAATAAAGGCGTATCGCTTGTGGTGAACTGGCCCGAGAAATCTTGAACATTTGACTGTGGTAAAACGGGGAGCAAGTTGCAGGAGTAACTATGACTCTCTTAAGGTTGCCAATGCTTGTCGCCCGGCAAAAAGCATCGGAAAACTCGAGGAGCACCTGGCAGAAATAACTGTGAAGGTCTTAAGTTCGGCAAATAATGGCGTATCGCTTCTGATGAACTGAACAGAGAAAGCTTGAATATGTGACTATGGTAAAACGGGGAGCAACTGGTATGAGTAACTATGACTCTCTTAAGGTAGCCAAATGCCTCGTCACCAACGGAATAACTCGGCAAACTCGAGGAGCATCTGGCAGTAGTAACTGTGAAAATCTTAAGGTCGACAAATAATGGTGTATCACTTCTGGTGAACCGGCCGGAGAAAGCTTGTAGACGTGACTGTGATAAAACACGCAGCAACTAGCAGGAGTAACTATGACACTCTTAATGTAGTCAAATGCTCGTAACCAGGCGAAATACATCGGCCGACTCGAGGAGCACCTGGCAGAAATAACTGTAAAAGTCTTAAGGTCGACAAATAATGGCGTATCGCTTCTGATGAACTGACCAGAGAAAGCTTGAGTATGTGATTATGATAAAGCGTCGAGCAACTGGTATGAGTAACTATGACTCTCTTAAGGTAGCCACATGCCTTGTCAACAATGGAATAAATCGGCAAACTCGAGGAGTACCTGGCAGGAGTAACTGTGAGAGTCTTAAGGTCGACAAAAAATGGTGTAACACTTCTGGTGAAATGGCCAGAGAAAGCTTCAAGACGTAACTGTGATAAAACAGGGAGCAACTTGCAGGAGTAACTATGACTCTCTTAAGGTAGCCAAATGCTCGTCACCAGGCGAAATACATCGGCAAACTCGTGGAGCACCTGGCAGAAATAACTGTGAATGTCTTAAGTTTGAAAAATTAAGGCGTATCACTTCTGGTGAACTGGTCAGATAAAGGTTGAAGATGCGACTATGGTAAAACCGGGAGCAATTGGTAGGAGTAACTATGACTCTCTTAATGTAGCCAAATGCGCCGTCACCAGGCAGAATACATCGGCAAACTCGAGGAGCAAATAGCAGAAATAACTGTGAAAGTCTTGAGGTCGAGAAATAAAGGCGTATCGCTTGTGGTGAACTGGCCCGAGAAATCTTGAACATTTGACTGTGGTAAAACGGGGAGCAAGTTGCAGGAGTAACTATGACTCTCTTAAGGTTGCCAATGCTCGTCGCCCAGCAAAAAGCATCGGAAAACTCGTGGAGCACCTGGCAGAAATAACTGTGAAGGTCTTAAGTTCGGCAAATAATGGCGTATCGCTTCTGATGAACTGAACAGAGAAAGCTTGAATATGTGACTATGGTAAAACGGGGAGCAACTGGTATGAGTAACTATGACTCTCTTAAGGTAGCCAAATGCCTCGTCAACAATGGAATAAAACGGCAAACTCGAGGAGCACCTGGCAGGAGTAACTGTGAAAGTCTTAAGGTCGACAAAAAATAGTGTAGCACTTCTGGTGAAATGGCCAGAGAAAGCTTCAAGACGTAACTGTGATAAAACAGGGAGAAATTTGCAGGAGTAACTATGACTCTCTTAAGGTAGCCAAATGCTCGTCACCAGGCGAAATACATCGGCAAACTCGTGGAGCACCTGGCAGAAATAACTGTGAATGTCTTAAGTTCGACAAATAAAGGCGTATCTTTTCTGGTGAACTGGTCAGATAAAGGTTGAAGATGCGACTATGGTAAAACCGGGAGCAATTGGTAGGAGTAACTATGACTCTCTTAATGTAGCCAAATGCGCCGTCACCAGGCCGAATACATCGGCAAACTCGAGGAGCAAATAGCAGAAATAACTGTTAGTGTCTTAAGGTCGAGAAATAAAGGCGTATCGCTTGTGGTGAACTGGCCCGAGAAATCTTGAACATTTGACTGTGGTAAAACGGGGAGCAAGTTGCAGGAGTAACTATGACTCTCTTAAGGTTGCCAATGCTCGTCGCCCGGCAAAAATCATCGGAAAACTCGAGGAGCACCTGGCAGAAATAACTGTGAAGGTCTTAAGTTCGGCAAATAATGGCGTATCGCTTCTGATGAACTGAACAGAGAAAGCTTGAATATGTGACTATGGTAAAACGGGGAGCAACTGGTATGAGTAACTATGACTCTCTTAAGGTAGCCAAATGCCTCGTCACCAACGGAATAACTCGGCAAACTCGAGGAGCATCTGGCAGGAGTAACTGTGAAAATCTTAAGGTCGACAAATAATGGTGTATCACTTCTGGTGAACCGGCTGGAGAAAGCTTGAAGACGTGACTGTGATAAAACACGCAGCAACTAGCAGGAGTAACTATGACACTCTTAATGTAGGCAAATACTCGTCACCAGGCGAAATACATCGGCCGACTCGAGGAGCACCTGGCAGAAATAACTGTAAAAGTCTTAAGGTCGACAAATAATGGCGTATCGCTTCTCATGAACTGACCAGAGAAAGCTTGAATATGTGATTATGGTAAAGCGTCGAGCAACTGGTATGAGTAACTATGACTCTCTTAAGCTAGCCAAATGCCTCGTCAACAATGGAATAAAACGGCAAACTCGAGGAGCACCTGGCAGGAGTAACTGTGAAAGTCTTAAGGTCGACAAAAAATAGTGTAACACTTCTGGTGAAATGGCCAGAGAAAGATTCAAGACGTAACTGTGATAAAACAGGGAGCAACTTGCAGGAGTAACTATGACTCTCTTAAGGTAGCCAAATGCTCGTCACCAGGCGAAATACATCGGCAAACTCGTGGAGCACCTGGCAGAAATAACTGTGAATGTCTTAAGTTCGACAAATAAAGGCGTATCTTTTCTGGTGAACTGGTCAGATAAAGGTTGAAGATGCTTCTATGGTAAAACCGGGAGCAATTGGTAGGAGTAACTATGACTCTCTTAATATAGCCAAATGCGCCGTCACCAGGCAGAATACATCGGCAAACTCGAGGAGCAAATAGCAGAAATAACTGTGAAAGTCTTGAGGTCGAGAAATAAAGGCGTATCGCTTGTGGTGAACTGGCCCGAGAAATCTTGAACATTTGACTGTGGTAAAACGGGGAGCAAGTTGCAGGAGTAACTATGACTCTCTTAAGGTTGCCAATGCTCGTCGCCCGGCAAAAATCATCGGAAAACTCGAGGAGCACCTGGCAGAAATAACTGTGAAGGTCTTAAGTTCGGCAAATAATGGCGTATCGCTTCTGATGAACTGAACAGAGAAAGCTTGAATATGTGACTATGGTAAAACGGGGAGCAACTGGTATGAGTAACTATGACTCTCTTAAGGTAGCCAAATGCCTCGTCACCAACGGAATAACTCGGCAAACTCGAGGAGCATCTGGCAGGAGTAACTGTGAAAATCTTAAGGTCGACAAATAATGGTGTATCACTTCTGGTGAACCGGCTGGAGAAAGCTTGAAGACGTGACTGTGATAAAACACGCAGCAGGAGTAACTATGACTCTCTTAAGGTTGCCAATGCTCGTCGCCCGGCAAAAAGCTTCGGAAAACTCGAGGAGCACCTGGCAGAAATAACTGTGAAGGTCTTAAGTTCGGCAAATAATGGCGTATCGCTTCTGATGAACTGAACAGAGAAAGCTTGAATATGTGACTATGGTAAAACGGGGAGCAACTGGTATGAGTAACTATGACTCTCTTAAGGTAGCCAAATGCCTCGTCACCAACGGAATAACTCGGCAAACTCGAGGAGCATCTGGCAGTAGTAACTGTGAAAATCTTAAGGTCGACAAATAATGGTGTATCACCTCTGGTGAACCGGCCAGAGAAAGCTTGAAGACGTGACTGTGATAAAACACGCAGCAACTAGCAGGAGTAACTATGACACTCTTAATGTAGCCAAATGCTCGTAACCAGGCGAAATACATCGGCCGACTCGAGGAGCACCTGGCAGAAATAACTGTAAAAGTCTTAAGGTCGACAAATAATGGCGTATCGCTTCTGATGAACTGACCAGAGAAAGCTTGAATATGTGATTATGGTAAAGCGTCGAGCAACTGGTATGAGTAACTATGACTCTCTTAAGGTAGCCAAATGCCTCGTCAACAATGGAATAAAACGGCAAACTCGAGGAGCACCTGGCAGGAGTAACTGTGAAAGTCTTAAGGTCGACAAAAAATAGTGTAACACTTCTGGTGAAATGGCCAGAGAAAGATTCAAGACGTAACTGTGATAAAACAGGGAGCAACTTGCAGGAGTAACTATGACTCTCTTAAGGTAGCCAAATGCTTGTCACCAGGCGAAATACATCGGCAAACTCGTGGAGCACCTGGCAGAAATAACTGTGAATGTCTTAAGTTCGACAAATAAAGGCGTATCTTTTCTGGTGAACTGGTCAGATAAAGGTTGAAGATGCTTCTATGGTAAAACCGGGAGCAATTGGTAGGAGTAACTATGACTCTCTTAATATAGCCAAATGCGCCGTCACCAGGCAGAATACATCGGCAAACTCGAGGAGCAAATAGCAGAAATAACTGTGAAAGTCTTGAGGTCGAGAAATAAAGGCGTATCGCTTGTGGTGAACTGGCCCGAGAAATCTTGAACATTTGACTGTGGTAAAACGGGGAGCAAGTTGCAGGAGTAACTATGACTCTCTTAAGGTTGCCAATGCTCGTCGCCCGGCAAAAATCATCGGAAAACTCGAGGAGCACCTGGCAGAAATAACTGTGAAGGTCTTAAGTTCGGCAAATAATGGCGTATCGCTTCTGATGAACTGAACAGAGAAAGCTTGAATATGTGACTATGGTAAAACGGGGAGCAACTGGTATGAGTAACTATGACTCTCTTAAGGTAGCCAAATGCCTCGTCACCAACGGAATAACTCGGCAAACTCGAGGAGCATCTGGCAGGAGTAACTGTGAAAATCTTAAGGTCGACAAATAATGGTGTATCACTTCTGGTGAACCGGCTGGAGAAAGCTTGAAGACGTGACTGTGATAAAACACGCAGCAGGAGTAATTATGACTCTCTTAAGGTTGCCAATGCTCGTCGCCCGGCAAAAAGCATCGGAAAACTCGAGGAGCACCTGGCAGAAATAACTGTGAAGGTCTTAAGTTCGGCAAATAATGGCGTATCGCTTCTGATGAACTGAACAGAGAAAGCTTGAATATGTGACTATGGTAAAACGGGGAGCAACTGGTATGAGTAACCATGACTCTCTTAAGGTAGCCAAATGCCTCGTCACCAACGGAATAACTCGGCAAACTCGAGGAGCATCTGGCAGTAGTAACTGTGAAAATCTTAAGGTCGACAAATAATGGTGTATCACCTCTGGTGAACCGGCCAGAGAAAGCTTGAAGACGTGACAGTGATAAAACACGCAGCAACTAGCAGGAGTAACTATGACACTCTTAATGTAGCCAAATGCTCGTAACCAGGCGAAATACATCGGCCGACTCGAGGAGCACCTGGCAGAAATAACTGTAAAAGTCTTAAGGTCGACAAATAATGGCGTATCGCTTCTGATGAACTGACCAGAGAAAGCTTGAATATGTGATTATGGTAAAGCGTCGAGCAACTGGTATGAGTAACTATGACTCTCTTAAGGTAGCCAAATGCCTCGTCAACAATGGAATAAAACGGCAAACTCGAGGAGCACCTGGCAGGAGTAACTGTGAAAGTCTTAAGGTCGACAAAAAATAGTGTAACACTTCTGGTGAAATGGCCAGAGAAAGATTCAAGACGTAACTGTGATAAAACAGGGAGCAACTTGCAGGAGTAACTATGACTCTCTTAAGGTAGCCAAATGCTCGTCACCAGGCGAAATACATCGGCAAACTCGTGGAGCACCTGGCAGAAATAACTGTGAATGTCTTAAGTTCGACAAATAAAGGCGTATCTTTTCTGGTGAACTGGTCAGATAAAGGTTGAAGATGCTTCTATGGTAAAACCGGGAGCAATTGGTAGGAGTAACTATGACTCTCTTAATATAGCCAAATGCGCCGTCACCAGGCAGAATACATCGGCAAACTCGAGGAGCAAATAGCAGAAATAACTGTGAAAGTCTTGAGGTCGAGAAATAAAGGCGTATCGCTTGTGGTGAACTGGCCCGAGAAATCTTGAACATTTGACTGTGGTAAAACGGGGAGCAAGTTGCAGGAGTAACTATGACTCTCTTAAGGTTGCCAATGCTCGTCGCCCGGCAAAAATCATCGGAAAACTCGAGGAGCACCTGGCAGAAATAACTGTGAAGGTCTTAAATTCGGCAAATAATGGCGTATCGCTTCTGATGAACTGAACAGAGAAAGCTTGAATATGTGACTATGGTAAAACGGGGAGCAACTGGTATGAGTAACTATGACTCTCTTAAGGTAGCCAAATGCCTCGTCACCAACGGAATAACTCGGCAAACTCGAGGAGCATCTGGCAGGAGTAACTGTGAAAATCTTAAGGTCGACAAATAATGGTGTATCACTTCTGGTGAACCGGCCGGAGAAAGCTTGAAGACGTGACTGTGATAAAACACGCAGCAACTAGCAGGAGCAACTATGACACTCTTAATGTAGCCAAATGCTCTAACCAGGCGAAATACATCGGCCGACTCGAGGAGCACCTGGCAGAAATAACTGTAAAAGTCTTAAGGTCGACAAATAATGGCGTATCGCTTCTGATGAACTGACCAGAGAAAGCTTGAGTATGTGATTATGATAAAGCGTCGAGCAACTGGTATGAGTAACTATGACTCTCTTAAGGTAGCCAAATGCCTCGTCAACAATGGAATAAATCGGCAAACTCTAGGAGCACCTGGCAGGAGTAACTGTGAAAGTCTTAAGGTCGACAAAAAATGGTGTAACACTTCTGGTGAAATGGCCAGAGAAAGCTTCAAGACGTAACTGTGATAAAACAGGGAGCAACTTGCAGGAGTAACTATGACTCTCTTAAGGTAGCCAAATGCTCGTCACCAGGCGAAATACATCGGCAAACTCGTGGAGCACCTGGCAGAAATAACTGTGAATGTCTTAAGTTAGACAAATAAAGGCGTATCTTTTCTGGTGAACTGGTCAGATAAAGGTTGATGATGCTTCTATGGTAAAACCGGGAGCAATTGGTAGGAGTAACTATGACTCTCTTAATATAGCCAAATGCGCCGTCACCAGGCAGAATACATCGGCAAACTCGAGGAGCAAATAGCAGAAATAACTGTGAAAGTCTTGAGGTCGAGAAATAAAGGCGTATCGCTTGTGGTGAACTGGCCCGAGAAATCTTGAACATTTGACTGTGGTAAAACGGGGAGCAAGTTGCAGGAGTAACTATGACTCTCTTAAGGTTGCCAATGCTCGTCGCCCGGCAAAAATCATCGGAAAACTCGAGGAGCACCTGGCAGAAATAACTGTGAAGGTCTTAAGTTCGGCAAATAATGGCGTATCGCTTCTGATGAACTGAACAGAGAAAGCTTGAATATGTGACTATGGTAAAACGGGGAGCAACTGGTATGAGTAACTATGACTCTCTTAAGGTAGCCAAATGCCTCGTCACCAACGGAATAACTCGGCAAACTCGAGGAGCATCTGGCAGGAGTAACTGTGAAAATCTTAAGGTCGACAAATAGTGGTGTATCACTTCTGGTGAACCGGCTGGAGAAAGCTTGAAGACGTGACTGTGATAAAACACGCAGCAGGAGTAACTATGACTCTCTTAAGGTTGCCAATGCTCGTCGCCCGGCAAAAAGCATCGGAAAACTCGAGGAGCACCTGGCAGAAATAACTGTGAAGGTCTTAAGTTCGGCAAATAATGGCGTATCGCTTCTGATGAACTGAACAGAGAAAGCTTGAATATGTGACTATGGTAAAACGGGGAGCAACTGGTATGAGTAACTATGACTCTCTTAAGGTAGCCAAATGCCTCGTCACCAACGGAATAACTCGGCAAACTCGAGGAGCATCTGGCAGTAGTAACTGTGAAAATCTTAAGGTCGACAAATAATGGTGTATCACCTCTGGTGAACCGGCCAGAGAAAGCATGAAGACGTGACTGTGATAAAACACGCAGCAACTAGCAGGAGTAACTATGACACTCTTAATGTAGCCAAATGCTCGTAACCAGGCGAAATACATCGGCCGACTCGAGGAGCACCTGGCAGAAATAACTGTAAAAGTCTTAAGGTCGACAAATAATGGCGTATCGCTTCTGATGAACTGACCAGAGAAAGCTTGAATATGTGATTATGGTAAAGCGTCGAGCAACTGGTATGAGTAACTATGACTCTCTTAAGGTAGCCAAATGCCTCGTCAACAATGGAATAAAACGGCAAACTCGAGGAGCACCTGGCAGGAGTAACTGTGAAAGTCTTAAGGTCGACAAAAAATAGTGTAACACTTCTGGTGAAATGGCCAGAGAAAGATTCAAGACGTAACTGTGATAAAACAGGGAGCAACTTGCAGGAGTAACTATGACTCTCTTAAGGTAGCCAAATGCTCGTCACCAGGCGAAATACATCGGCAAACTCGTGGAGCACCTGGCAGAAATAACTGTGAATGTCTTAAGTTCGACAAATAAAGGCGTATCTTTTCTGGTGAACTGGTCAGATAAAGGTTGAAGATGCTTCTATGGTAAAACCGGGAGCAATTGGTAGGAGTAACTATGACTCTCTTAATATAGCCAAATGCGCCGTCACCAGGCAGAATACATCGGCAAACTCGAGGAGCAAATAGCAGAAATAACTGTGAAAGTCTTGAGGTCGAGAAATAAAGGCGTATCGCTTGTGGTGAAGTGGCCCGAGAAATCTTGAACATTTGACTGTGGTAAAACGGGGAGCAAGTTGCAGGAGTAACTATGACTCTCTTAAGGTTGCCAATGCTCGTCGCCCGGCAAAAATCATCGGAAAACTCGAGGAGCACCTGGCAGAAATAACTGTGAAGGTCTTAAATTCGGCAAATAATGGCGTATCGCTTCTGATGAACTGAACAGAGAAAGCTTGAATATGTGACTATGGTAAAACGCGGAGCAACTGGTATGAGTAACTATGACTCTCTTAAGGTAGCCAAATGCCTCGTCACCAACGGAATAACTCGGCAAACTCGAGGAGCATCTGGCAGGAGTAACTGTGAAAATCTTAAGGTCGACAAATAATGGTGTATCACTTCTGGTGAACCGGCCGGAGAAAGCTTGAAGACGTGACTGTGATAAAACACGCAGCAACTAGCAGGAGCAACTATGACACTCTTAATGTAGCCAAATGCTCTAACCAGGCGAAATACATCGGCCGACTCGAGGAGCACCTGGCAGAAATAACTGTAAAAGTCTTAAGGTCGACAAATAATGGCGTATCGCTTCTGATGAACTGACCAGAGAAAGCTTGAGTATGTGATTATGATAAAGCGTCGAGCAACTGGTATGAGTAACTATGACTCTCTTAAGGTAGCCAAATGCCTCGTCAACAATGGAATAAATCGGCAAACTCTAGGAGCACCTGGCAGGAGTAACTGTGAAAGTCTTAAGGTCGACAAAAAATGGTGTAACACTTCTGGTGAAATGGCCAGAGAAAGCTTCAAGACGTAACTGTGATAAAACAGGGAGCAACTTGCAGGAGTAACTATGACTCTCTTAAGGTAGCCAAATGCTCGTCACCAGGCGAAATACATCGGCAAACTCGTGTAGCACCTGGCAGAAATAACTGTGAATGTCTTAAGTTAGACAAATAAAGGCGTATCTTTTCTGGTGAACTGGTCAGATAAAGGTTGATGATGCTTCTATGGTAAAACCGGGAGCAATTGGTAGGAGTAACTATGACTCTCTTAATATAGCCAAATGCGCCGTCACCAGGCAGAATACATCGGCAAACTCGAGGAGCAAATAGCAGAAATAACTGTGAAAGTCTTGAGGTCGAGAAATAAAGGCGTATCGCTTGTGGTGAACTGGCCCGAGAAATCTTGAACATTTGACTGTGGTAAAACGGGGAGCAAGTTGCAGGAGTAACTATGACTCTCTTAAGGTTGCCAATGCTCGTCGCCCGGCAAAAATCATCGGAAAACTCGAGGAGCACCTGGCAGAAATAACTGTGAAGGTCTTAAGTTCGGCAAATAATGGCGTATCGCTTCTGATGAACTGAACAGAGAAAGCTTGAATATGTGACTATGGTAAAACGGGGAGCAACTGGTATGAGTAACTATGACTCTCTTAAGGTAGCCAAATGCCTCGTCACCAACGGAATAACTCGGCAAACTCGAGGAGCATCTGGCAGGAGTAACTGTGAAAATCTTAAGGTCGACAAATAATGGTGTATCACTTCTGGTGAACCGGCTGGAGAAAGCTTGAAGACGTGACTGTGATAAAACACGCAGCAGGAGTAACTATGACTCTCTTAAGGTTGCCAATGCTCGTCGCCCGGCAAAAAGCATCGGAAAACTCGAGGAGCACCTGGCAGAAATAACTGTGAAGGTCTTAAGTTCGGCAAATAATGGCGTATCGCTTCTGATGAACTGAACAGAGAAAGCTTGAATATGTGACTATGGTAAAACGGGGAGCAACTGGTATGAGTAACTATGACTCTCTTAAGGTAGCCAAATGCCTCGTCACCAACGGAATAACTCGGCAAACTCGAGGAGCATCTGGCAGTAGTAACTGTGAAAATCTTAAGGTCGACAAATAATGGTGTATCACCTCTGGTGAACCGGCCAGAGAAAGCATGAAGACGTGACTGTGATAAAACACGCAGCAACTAGCAGGAGTAACTATGACACTCTTAATGTAGCCAAATGCTCGTAACCAGGCGAAATACATCGGCCGACTCGAGGAGCACCTGGCAGAAATAACTGTAAAAGTCTTAAGGTCGACAAATAATGGCGTATCGCTTCTGATGAACTGACCAGAGAAAGCTTGAATATGTGATTATGGTAAAGCGTCGAGCAACTGGTATGAGTAACTATGACTCTCTTAAGGTAGCCAAATGCCTCGTCAACAATGGAATAAAACGGCAAACTCGAGGAGCACCTGGCAGGAGTAACTGTGAAAGTCTTAAGGTCGACAAAAAATAGTGTAACACTTCTGGTGAAATGGCCAGAGAAAGATTCAAGACGTAACTGTGATAAAACAGGGAGCAACTTGCAGGAGTAACTATGACTCTCTTAAGGTAGCCAAATGCTCGTCACCAGGCGAAATACATCGGCAAACTCGTGGAGCACCTGGCAGAAATAACTGTGAATGTCTTAAGTTCGACAAATAAAGGCGTATCTTTTCTGGTGAACTGGTCAGATAAAGGTTGAAGATGCTTCTATGGTAAAACCGGGAGCAATTGGTAGGAGTAACTATGACTCTCTTAATATAGCCAAATGCGCCGTCACCAGGCAGAATACATCGGCAAACTCGAGGAGCAAATAGCAGAAATAACTGTGAAAGTCTTGAGGTCGAGAAATAAAGGCGTATCGCTTGTGGTGAAGTGGCCCGAGAAATCTTGAACATTTGACTGTGGTAAAACGGGGAGCAAGTTGCAGGAGTAACTATGACTCTCTTAAGGTTGCCAATGCTCGTCGCCCGGCAAAAATCATCGGAAAACTCGAGGAGCACCTGGCAGAAATAACTGTGAAGGTCTTAAATTCGGCAAATAATGGCGTATCGCTTCTGATGAACTGAACAGAGAAAGCTTGAATATGTGACTATGGTAAAACGCGGAGCAACTGGTATGAGTAACTATGACTCTCTTAAGGTAGCCAAATGCCTCGTCACCAACGGAATAACTCGGCAAACTCGAGGAGCATCTGGCAGGAGTAACTGTGAAAATCTTAAGGTCGACAAATAATGGTGTATCACTTCTGGTGAACCGGCCGGAGAAAGTTTGAAGACGTGACTGTGATAAAACACGCAGCAACTAGCAGGAGCAACTATGACACTCTTAATGTAGCCAAATGCTCTAACCAGGCGAAATACATCGGCCGACTCGAGGAGCACCTGGCAGAAATAACTGTAAAAGTCTTAAGGTCGACAAATAATGGCGTATCGCTTCTGATGAACTGACCAGAGAAAGCTTGAGTATGTGATTATGATAAAGCGTCGAGCAACTGGTATGAGTAACTATGACTCTCTTAAGGTAGCCAAATGCCTCGTCAACAATGGAATAAATCGGCAAACTCTAGGAGCACCTGGCAGGAGTAACTGTGAAAGTCTTAAGGTCGACAAAAAATGGTGTAACACTTCTGGTGAAATGGCCAGAGAAAGCTTCAAGACGTAACTGTGATAAAACAGGGAGCAACTTGCAGGAGTAACTATGACTCTCTTAAGGTAGCCAAATGCTCGTCACCAGGCGAAATACATCGGCAAACTCGTGGAGCACCTGGCAGAAATAACTGTGAATGTCTTAAGTTAGACAAATAAAGGCGTATCTTTTCTGGTGAACTGGTCAGATAAAGGTTGATGATGCTTCTATGGTAAAACCGGGAGCAATTGGTAGGAGTAACTATGACTCTCTTAAGGTAGCCAAAATTCGCCGTCACCAGGCAGAATACATCGGCAAACTCGAGGAGCAAATAGCAGAAATAACTGTGAAAGTCTTGAGGTCGAGAAATAAAGGCGTATCGCTTGTGGTGAACTGGCCCGAGAAATCTTGAACATTTGACTGTGGTAAAACGGGGAGCAAGTTGCAGGAGTAACTATGACTCTCTTAAGGTTGCCAATGCTCGTCGCCCGGCAAAAATCATCGGAAAACTCGAGGAGCACCTGGCAGAAATAACTGTGAAGGTCTTAAGTTCGGCAAATAATGGCGTATCGCTTCTGATGAACTGAACAGAGAAAGCTTGAATATGTGACTATGGTAAAACGGGGAGCAACTGGTATGAGTAACTATGACTCTCTTAAGGTAGCCAAATGCCTCGTCACCAACGGAATAACTCGGCAAACTCGAGGAGCATCTGGCAGGAGTAACTGTGAAAATCTTAAGGTCGACAAATAATGGTGTATCACTTCTGGTGAACCGGCTGGAGAAAGCTTGAAGACGTGACTGTGATAAAACACGCAGCAGGAGTAACTATGACTCTCTTAAGGTTGCCAATGCTCGTCGCCCGGCAAAAAGCATCGGAAAACTCGAGGAGCACCTGGCAGAAATAACTGTGAAGGTCTTAAGTTCGGCAAATAATGGCGTATCGCTTCTGATGAACTGAACAGAGAAAGCTTGAATATGTGACTATGGTAAAACGGGGAGCAACTGGTATGAGTAACTATGACTCTCTTAAGGTAGCCAAATGCCTCGTCACCAACGGAATAACTCGGCAAACTCGAGGAGCATCTGGCAGTAGTAACTGTGAAAATCTTAAGGTCGACAAATAATGGTGTATCACCTCTGGTGAACCGGCCAGAGAAAGCTTGAAGACGTGACTGTGATAAAACACGCAGCAACTAGCAGGAGTAACTATGACACTCTTAATGTAGCCAAATGCTCGTAACCAGGCGAAATACATCGGCCGACTCGAGGAGCACCTGGCAGAAATAACTGTAAAAGTCTTAAGGTCGACAAATAATGGCGTATCGCTTCTGATGAACTGACCAGAGAAAGCTTGAATATGTGATTATGGTAAAGCGTCGAGCAACTGGTATGAGTAACTATGACTCTCTTAAGGTAGCCAAATGCCTCGTCAACAATGGAATAAAACGGCAAACTCGAGGAGCACCTGGCAGGAGTAACTGTGAAAGTCTTAAGGTCGACAAAAAATAGTGTAACACTTCTGGTGAAATGGCCAGAGAAAGATTCAAGACGTAACTGTGATAAAACAGGGAGCAACTTGCAGGAGTAACTATGACTCTCTTAAGGTAGCCAAATGCTCGTCACCAGGCGAAATACATCGGCAAACTCGTGGAGCACCTGGCAGAAATAACTGTGAATGTCTTAAGTTCGACAAATAAAGGCGTATCTTTTCTGGTGAACTGGTCAGATAAAGGTTGAAGATGCTTCTATGGTAAAACCGGGAGCAATTGGTAGGAGTAACTATGACTCTCTTAATATAGCCAAATGCGCCGTCACCAGGCAGAATACATCGGCAAACTCGAGGAGCAAATAGCAGAAATAACTGTGAAAGTCTTGAGGTCGAGAAATAAAGGCGTATCGCTTGTGGTGAAGTGGCCCGAGAAATCTTGAACATTTGACTGTGGTAAAACGGGGAGCAAGTTGCAGGAGTAACTATGACTCCCTTAAGGTTGCCAATGCTCGTCGCCCGGCAAAAATCATCGGAAAACTCGAGGAGCACCTGGCAGAAATAACTGTGAAGGTCTTAAATTCGGCAAATAATGGCGTATCGCTTCTGATGAACTGAACAGAGAAAGCTTGAATATGTGACTATGGTAAAACGGGGAGCAACTGGTATGAGTAACTATGACTCTCTTAAGGTAGCCAAATGCCTCGTCACCAACGGAATAACTCGGCAAACTCGAGGAGCATCTGGCAGGAGTAACTGTGAAAATCTTAAGGTCGACAAATAATGGTGTATCACTTCTGGTGAACCGGCCGGAGAAAGCTTGAAGACGTGACTGTGATAAAACACGCAGCAACTAGCAGGAGCAACTATGACACTCTTAATGTAGCCAAATGCTCTAACCAGGCGAAATACATCGGCCGACTCGAGGAGCACCTGGCAGAAATAACTGTAAAAGTCTTAAGGTCGACAAATAATGGCGTATCGCTTCTGATGAACTGACCAGAGAAAGCTTGAGTATGTGATTATGATAAAGCGTCGAGCAACTGGTATGAGTAACTATGACTCTCTTAAGGTAGCCAAATGCCTCGTCAACAATGGAATAAATCGGCAAACTCTAGGAGCACCTGGCAGGAGTAACTGTGAAAGTCTTAAGGTCGACAAAAAATGGTGTAACACTTCTGGTGAAATGGCCAGAGAAAGCTTCAAGACGTAACTGTGATAAAACAGGGAGCAACTTGCAGGAGTAACTATGACTCTCTTAAGGTAGCCAAATGCTCGTCACCAGGCGAAATACATCGGCAAACTCGTGGAGCACCTGGCAGAAATAACTGTGAATGTCTTAAGTTAGACTAATAAAGGCGTATCTTTTCTGGTGAACTGGTCAGATAAAGGTTGATGATGCTTCTATGGTAAAACCGGGAGCAATTGGTAGGAGTAACTATGACTCTCTTAATATAGCCAAATGCGCCGTCACCAGGCAGAATACATCGGCAAACTCGAGGAGCAAATAGCAGAAATAACTGTGAAAGTCTTGAGGTCGGGAAATAAAGGCGTATCGCTTGTGGTGAACTGGCCCGAGAAATCTTGAACATTTGACTGTGGTAAAACGGGGAGCAAGTTGCAGGAGTAACTATGACTCTCTTAAGGTTGCCAATGCTCGTCGCCCGGCAAAAAGCATCGGAAAACTCGAGGAGCACCTGGCAGAAATAACTGTGAAGGTCTTAAGTTCGGCAAATAATGGCGTATCGCTTCTGATGAACTGAACAGAGAAAGCTTGAATATGTGACTATGGTAAAACGGGGAGCAACTGGTATGAGTAACTATGACTCTCTTAAGGTAGCCAAATGCCTCGTCACCAACGGAATAACTCGGCAAACTCGAGGAGCATCTGGCAGTACTAACTGTGAAAATCTTAAGGTCGACAAATAATGGTGTATCACTTCTGGTGAACCGGCCGGAGAAAGCTTGTAGACGTGACTGTGATAAAACACGCAGCAACTAGCAGGAGTAACTATGACACTCTTAATGTAGTCAAATGCTCGTAACCAGGCGAAATACATCTGCCGACTCGAGGAGCACCTGGCAGAAATAACTGTAAAAGTCTTAAGGTCGACAAATAATGGCGTATCGCTTCTGATGAACTGACCAGAGAAAGCTTGAGTATGTGATTATGATAAAGCGTCGAGCAACTGGTATGAGTAACTATGACTCTCTTAAGGTAGCCACATGCCTTGTCAACAATGGAATAAATCGGCAAACTCGAGGAGTACCTGGCAGGAGTAACTGTGAAAGTCTTAAGGTCGACAAAAAATGGTGTAACACTTCTGGTGAAATGGCCAGAGAAAGATTCAAGACGTAACTGTGATAAAACAGGGAGCAACTTGCAGGAGTAACTATGACTCTCTTAAGGTAGCCAAATGCTCGTCACCAGGCGAAATACATCGGCAAACTCGTGGAGCACCTGGCAGAAATAACTGTGAATGTCTTAAGTTCGACAAATAAAGGCGTATCTTTTCTGGTGAACTGGTCAGATAAAGGTTGAAGATGCGACTATGGTAAAACCGGGAGCAATTGGTAGGAGTAACTATGACTCTCTTAATGTAGCCAAATGCGCCGTCACCAGGCCGAATACATCGGCAAACTCGAGGAGCAAATAGCAGAAATAACTTTTAGAGTCTTAAGGTCGAGAAATAAAGGCGTATCGCTTGTGGTGAACTGGCCCGAGAAATCTTGAACATTTGACTGTGGTAAAACGGGGAGCAAGTTGCAGGAGTAACTATGACTCTCTTAAGGTTGCCAATGCTCGTCGCCCGGCAAAAATCATCGGAAATCTCGAGGAGCACCTGGCAGAAATAACTGTGAAGGTCTTAAGTTCGGCAAATAATGGCGTATCGCTTCTGATGAACTGAACAGAGAAAGCTTGAATATGTGACTATGGTAAAACGGGGAGCAACTGGTATGAGTAACTATGACTCTCTTAAGGTAGCCAAATGCCTCGTCACCAACGGAATAACTCGGCAAACTCGAGGAGCATCTGGCAGTAGTAACTGTGAAAATCTTAAGGTCGACAAATAATGGTGTATCACCTCTGGTGAACCGGCCAGAGAAAGCTTGAAGACGTGACTGTGATAAAACACGCAGCAACTAGCAGGAGTAACTATGACACTCTTAATGTAGCCAAATGCTCGTAACCAGGCGAAATACATCGGCCGACTCGAGGAGCACCTGGCAGAAATAACTGTAAAAGTCTTAAGGTCGACAAATAATGGCGTATCGCTTCTGATGAACTGACCAGAGAAAGCTTGAATATGTGATTATGGTAAAGCGTCGAGCAACTGGTATGAGTAACTATGACTCTCTTAAGGTAGCCAAATGCCTCGTCAACAATGGAATAAAACGGCAAACTCGAGGAGCACCTGGCAGGAGTAACTGTGAAAGTCTTAAGGTCGACAAAAAATAGTGTAACACTTCTGGTGAAATGGCCAGAGAAAGATTCAAGACGTAACTGTGATAAAACAGGGAGCAACTTGCAGGAGTAACTATGACTCTCTTAAGGTAGCCAAATGCTCGTCACCAGGCGAAATACATCGGCAAACTCGTGGAGCACCTGGCAGAAATAACTGTGAATGTCTTAAGTTCGACAAATAAAGGCGTATCTTTTCTGGTGAACTGGTCAGATAAAGGTTGAAGATGCTTCTATGGTAAAACCGGGAGCAATTGGTAGGAGTAACTATGACTCTCTTAATATAGCCAAATGCGCCGTCACCAGGCAGAATACATCGGCAAACTCGAGGAGCAAATAGCAGAAATAACTGTGAAAGTCTTGAGGTCGAGAAATAAAGGCGTATCGCTTGTGGTGAACTGGCCCGAGAAATCTTGAACATTTGACTGTGGTAAAACGGGGAGCAAGTTGCAGGAGTAACTATGACTCTCTTAAGGTTGCCAATGCTCGTCGCCCGGCAAAAATCATCGGAAAACTCGAGGAGCACCTGGCAGAAATAACTGTGAAGGTCTTAAGTTCGGCAAATAATGGCGTATCGCTTCTGATGAACTGAACAGAGAAAGCTTGAATATGTGACTATGGTAAAACGGGGAGCAACTGGTATGAGTAACTATGACTCTCTTAAGGTAGCCAAATGCCTCGTCACCAACGGAATAACTCGGCAAACTCGAGGAGCATCTGGCAGGAGTAACTGTGAAAATCTTAAGGTCGACTAATAATGGTGTATCACTTCTGGTGAACCGGCTGGAGAAAGCTTGAAGACGTGACTGTGATAAAACACGCAGCAGGAGTAACTATGACTCTCTTAAGGTTGCCAATGCTCGTCGCCCGGCAAAAAGCATCGGAAAACTCGAGGAGCACCTGGCAGAAATAACTGTGAAGGTCTTAAGTTCGGCAAATAATGGCGTATCGCTTCTGATGAACTGAACAGAGAAAGCTTGAATATGTGACTATGGTAAAACGGGGAGCAACTGGTATGAGTAACTATGACTCTCTTAAGGTAGCCAAATGCCTCGTCACCAACGGAATAACTCGGCAAACTCGAGGAGCATCTGGCAGTAGTAACTGTGAAAATCTTAAGGTCGACAAATAATGGTGTATCACCTCTGGTGAACCGGCCAGAGAAAGCTTGAAGACGTGACTGTGATAAAACACGCAGCAACTAGCAGGAGTAACTATGACACTCTTAATGTAGCCAAATGCTCGTAACCAGGCGAAATACATCGGCCGATTCGAGGAGCACCTGGCAGAAATAACTGAAAAAGTCTTAAGGTCGACAAATAATGGCGTATCGCTTCTGATGAACTGACCAGAGAAAGCTTGAATATGTGATTATGGTAAAGCGTCGAGCAACTGGTATGAGTAACTATGACTCTCTTAAGGTAGCCAAATGCCTCGTCAACAATGGAATAAAACGGCAAACTCGAGGAGCACCTGGCAGGAGTAACTGTGAAAGTCTTAAGGTCGACAAAAAATAGTGTAACACTTCTGGTGAAATGGCCAGAGAAAGATTCAAGACGTAACTGTGATAAAACAGGGAGCAACTTGCAGGAGTAACTATGACTCTCTTAAGGTAGCCAAATGCTCGTCACCAGGCGAAATACATCGGCAAACTCGTGGAGCACCTGGCAGAAATAACTGTGAATGTCTTAAGTTCGACAAATAAAGGCGTATCTTTTCTGGTGAACTGGTCAGATAAAGGTTGAAGATGCTTCTATGGTAAAACCGGTAGCAATTGGTAGGAGTAACTATGACTCTCTTAATATAGCCAAATGCGCCGTCACCAGGCAGAATACATCGGCAAACTCGAGGAGCAAATAGCAGAAATAACTGTGAAAGTCTTGAGGTCGAGAAATAAAGGCGTATCGCTTGTGGTGAAGTGGCCCGAGAAATCTTGAACATTTGACTGTGGTAAAACGGGGAGCAAGTTGCAGGAGTAACTATGACTCTCTTAAGGTTGCCAATGCTCGTCGCCCGGCAAAAATCATCGGAAAACTCGAGGAGCACCTGGCAGAAATAACTGTGAAGGTCTTAAATTCGGCAAATAATGGCGTATCGCTTCTGATGAACTGAACAGAGAAAGCTTGAATATGTGACTATGGTAAAACGGGGAGCAACTGGTATGAGTAACTATGACTCTCTTAAGGTAGCCAAATGCCTCGTCACCAACGGAATAACTCGGCAAACTCGAGGAGCATCTGGCAGGAGTAACTGTGAAAATCTTAAGGTCGACAAATAATGGTGTATCACTTCTGGTGAACCGGCCGGAGAAAGCTTGAAGACGTGACTGTGATAAAACACGCAGCAACTAGCAGGAGCAACTATGACACTCTTAATGTAGCCAAATGCTCTAACCAGGCGAAATACATCGGCCGACTCGAGGAGCACCTGGCAGAAATAACTGTAAAAGTCTTAAGGTCGACAAATAATGGCGTATCGCTTCTGATGAACTGACCAGAGAAAGCTTGAATATGTGATTATGGTAAAGCGTCGAGCAACTGGTATGAGTAACTATGAATCTCTTAAGGTAGCCAAATGCCTCGTCAACAATGGAATAAAACGGCAAACTCGAGGAGCACCTGGCAGGAGTAACTGTGAAAGTCTTAAGGTCGACAAAAAATAGTGTAACACTTCTGGTGAAATGGCCAGAGAAAGATTCAAGACGTAACTGTGATAAAACAGGGAGCAACTTGCAGGAGTAACTATGACTCTCTTAAGGTAGCCAAATGCTCGTCACCAGGCGAAATACATCGGCAAACTCGTGGAGCACCTGGCAGAAATAACTGTGAATGTCTTAAGTTCGACAAATAAAGGCGTATCTTTTCTGGTGAACTGGTCAGATAAAGGTTGAAGATGCGACTATGGTAAAACCGGGAGCAATTGGTAGGAGTAACTATGACTCTCTTAATATAGCCAAATGCGCCGTCACCAGGCAGAATACATCGGCAAACTCGAGGAGCAAATAGCAGAAATAACTGTGAGAGTCTTAAGGTCGAGAAATAAAGGCGTATCGCTTGTGGTGAACTGGCCCGAGAAATCTTGAACATTTGACTGTGGTAAAACGGGGAGCAAGTTGCAGGAGTAACTATGACTCTCTTAAGGTTGCCAATGCTCGTCGCCCGGCAAAAAGCATCGGAAAACTCGAGGAGCACCTGGCAGAAATAACTGTGAAGGTCTTAAGTTCGGCAAATAATGGCGTATCGCTTCTGATGAACTGAACAGAGAAAGCTTGAATATGTGACTATGGTAAAACGGGGAGCAACTGGTATGAGTAACTATGACTCTCTTAAGGTAGCCAAATGCCTCGTCACCAACGGAATAACTCGGCAAACTCGAGGAGCATCTGGCAGTAGTAACTGTGAAAATCTTAAGGTCGACAAATAATGGTGTATCACTTCTGGTGAACCGGCCGGAGAAAGCTTGTAGACGTGACTGTGATAAAACACGCAGCAACTAGCAGGAGTAACTATGACACTCTTAATGTAGCCAAATGCTCGTAACCAGGCGAAATACATCGGCCGACTCGAGGAGCACCTGGCAGAAATAACTGTAAAAGTCTTAAGGTCGACAAATAATGGCGTATCGCTTCTGATGAACTGACCAGAGAAAGCTTGAGTATGTGATTATGATAAAGCGTCGAGCAACTGGTATGAGTAACTATGACTCTCTTAAGGTAGCCACATGCCTCGTCAACAATGGAATAAATCGGCAAACTCGAGGAGTACCTGGCAGGAGTAACTGTGAAAGTCTTAAGGTCGACAAAAAATGGTGTAACACTTCTGGTGAAATGGCCAGAGAAGCTTCAAGACGTAACTGTGATAAAACAGGGAGCAACTTGCAGGAGTAACTATGACTCTCTTAAGGTAGCCAAATGCTCGTCTCCAGGCGAAATACATCGGCAAACTCGTGGAGCACCTGGCAGAAATAACTGTGAATGTCTTAAGTTTGAAAAATTAAAGCGTATCACTTCTGGTGAAATGGTCAGATAAAGGTTGAAGATGCGACTATGGTAAAACCGGGAGCAATTGGTAGGAGTAACTATGACTCTCTTAATGTAGCCAAATGCGCCGTCACCAGGCAGAATACATCGGCAAACTCGAGGAGCAAATAGCAGAAATAACTGTGAAAGTCTTGAGGTCGAGAAATAAAGGCGTATCGCTTGTGGTGAACTGGCCCGAGAAATCTTGAACATTTGACTGTGGTAAAATGGGGAGCAAGTTGCACGAGTAACTATGACTCTCTTAAGGTTGCCAATGCTCGTCGCCCAGCAAAAGGCATCGGAAAACTCGTGGAGCACCTGGCAGAAATAACTGTGAAGGTCTTAAGTTCGGCAAATAATGGCGTATCGCTTCTGATGAACTGAACAGAGAAAGCTTGAATATGTGACTATGGTAAAACGGGGAGCAACTGGTATGAGTAACTATGACTCTCTTAAGGTAGCCAAATGCCTCGTCACCAACGGAATAACTCGGCAAACTCGAGGAGCATCTGGCAGGAGTAACTGTGAAAATCTTAAGGTCGACAAATAATGGTGTATCACTTCTGGTGAACCGGCTGGAGAAAGCTTGAAGACGTGACTGTGATAAAACACGCAGCAACTAGCAGTAGTAACTATGACACTCTTAATGTAGCCAAATACTCGTCACCAGGCGAAATACATCAGCCGACTCGAGGAGCACCTGGCAGAAATAACTGTAAAAGTCTTAAGGTCGACAAATAATGGCGTATCGCTTCTGATGAACTGACCAGAGAAAGCTTGAATATGTGATTATGGTAAAGCGTCGAGCAACTGGTATGAGTAACTATGAATCTCTTAAGGTAGCCAAATGCCTCTTCAACAATGGAATAAAACGGCAAACTCGAGGAGCACCTGGCAGGAGTAACTGTGAAAGTCTTAAGGTCGACAAAAAATAGTGTAACACTTCTGGTGAAATGGCCAGAGAAAGATTCAAGACGTAACTGTGATAAAACAGGGAGCAACTTGCAGGAGTAACTATGACTCTCTTAAGGTAGCCAAATGCTCGTCACCAGGCGAAATACATCGGCAAACTCGTGGAGCACCTGGCAGAAATAACTGTGAATGTCTTAAGTTCGACAAATAAAGGCGTATCTTTTCTGGTGAACTGGTCAGATAAAGGTTGGAGATGCGACTATGGTAAAACCGGGAGCAATTGGTAGGAGTAACTATGACTCTCTTAATATAGCCAAATGCGCCGTCACCAGGCAGAATGCATCGGCAAACTCGAGGAGCAAATAGCAGATATAACTGTGAGAGTCTTAAGGTCGAGAAATAAAGGCGTATCGCTTGTGGTGAACTGGCCCGAGAAATCTTGAACATTTGACTGTGGTAAAACGGGGAGCAAGTTGCAGGAGTAACTATGACTCTCTTAAGGTTGCCAATGCTCGTCGCCCGGCAAAAAGCATCGGAAAACTCGAGGAGCACCTGGCAGAAATAACTGTGAAGGTCTTAAGTTCGGCAAATAATGGCGTATCGCTTCTGATGAACTGAACAGAGAAAGCTTGAATATGTGACTATGGTAAAACGGGGAGCAACTGGTATGAGTAACTATGACTCTCTTAAGGTAGCCAAATGCCTCGTCACCAACGGAATAACTCGGCAAACTCGAGGAGCATCTGGCAGGAGTAACTGTGAAAATCTTAAGGTCGACAAATAATGGTGTATCACTTCTGGTGAACCGGCCGGAGAAAGCTTGTAGACGTGACTGTGATAAAACACGCAGCAACTAGCAGGAGTAACTATGACACTCTTAATGTAGCCAAATGCTCGTAACCAGGCGAAATACATCGGCAAACTCGTGGAGCACCTGGCAGAAATAACTGTGAATGTCTTAAGTTTGAAAAATTAAAGCGTATCACTTCTGGTGAACTGGTCAGATAAAGGTTGAAGATGCGACTATGGTAAAACCGGGAGCAATTGGTAGGAGTAACTATGACTCTCTTAATGTAGCCAAATGCTCGTCACCAGGCGAAATACATCGGCCGACTCGAGGAGCACCTGGCAGAAATAACTGTAAAAGTCTTAAGGTCGACAAATAATGGCGTATCGCTTCTGATGAACTGACCAGAGAAAGCTTGAGTATGTGATTATGATAAAGCGTCGAGCAACTGTTATGAGTAACTATGACTCTCTTAAGGTAGCCACATGCCTCGTCAACAATGGAATAAATCGGCAAACTCGAGGAGTACCTGGCAGGAGTAACTGTGAAAGTCTTAAGGTCGACAAAAAATGGTGTAACACTTCTGGTGAAATGGCCAGAGAAAGCTTCAAGACGTAACTGTGATAAAACAGGGAGCAACTTGCAGGAGTAACTATGACTCTCTTAAGGTAGCCAAATGCTCGTCACCAGGCGAAATACATCGGCAAACTCGTGGAGCACCTGGCAGAAATAACTGTGAATGTCTTAAGTTTGAAAAATTAAGGCGTATCACTTCTGGTGAACTGGTCAGATAAAGGTTGAAGATGCGACTATGGTAAAACCGGGAGCAATTGGTAGGAGTAACTATGACTCTCTTAATGTAGCCAAATGCGCCGTCACCAGGCAGAATACATCGGCAAACTCGAGGAGCAAATAGCAGAAATAACTGTGAAAGTCTTGAGGTCGAGAAATAAAGGCGTATCGCTTGTGGTGAACTGGCCCGAGAAATCTTGAACATTTGACTGTGGTAAAACGGGGAGCAAGTTGCAGGAGTAACTATGACTCTCTTAAGGTTGCCAATGCTCGTCGCCCAGCAAAAAGCATCGGAAAACTCGTGGAGCACCTGGCAGAAATAACTGTGAAGGTCTTAAGTTCGGCAAATAATGGCGTATCGCTTCTGATGAACTGAACAGAGAAAGCTTGAATATGTGACTATGGTAAAACGGGGAGCAACTGGTATGAGTAACTATGACTCTCTTAAGGTAGCCAAATGCCTCGTCACCAACGGAATAACTCGGCAAACTCGAGGAGCATCTGGCAGGAGTAACTGTGAAAATCTTAAGGTCGACACATAATGGTGTATCACTTCTGGTGAACCGGCTGGAGAAAGCTTGAAGACGTGACTGTGATAAAACACGCAGCAACTAGCAGTAGTAACTATGACACTCTTAATGTAGCCAAATGCTCGTCACCAGGCGAAATACATCGGCCGACTCGAGGAGCACCTGGCAGAAATAACTGTAAAAGTCTTAAGGTCGACAAATAATGGCATATCGCTTCTGATGAACTGACCAGAGAAAGCTTGAATATGTGATTATGGCAAAGCGTCGAGCAACTGGTATGAGTAACTATGACTCTCTTAAGGTAGCCAAATGCCTCGTCAACAATGGAATAAAACGGCAAACTCGAGGAGCACCTGGCAGGAGTAACTGTGAAAGTCTTAAGGTCGACAAAAAATAGTGTAGCACTTCTGGTGAAATGGCCAGAGAAAGCTTCAAGACGTAACTGTGATAAAACAGGGAGCAACTTGCAGGAGTAACTATGACTCTCTTAAGGTAGCCAAATGCTCGTCACCAGGCGAAATACATCGGCAAACTCGTGGAGCACCTGGCAGAAATAACTGTGAATGTCTTAAGTTCGACAAATAAAGGCGTATCTTTTCTGGTGAACTGGTCAGATAAAGGTTGAAGATGCGACTATGGTAAAACCGGGAGCAATTGGTAGGAGTAACTATGACTCTCTTAATGTAGCCAAATGCGCCGTCACCAGGCCGAATACATCGGCAAACTCGAGGAGCAAATAGCAGAAATAACTGTTAGAGTCTTAAGGTCGAGAAATAAAGGCGTATCGCTTGTGGTGAACTGGCCCGAGAAATCTTGAACATTTGACTGTGGTAAAACGGGGAGCAAGTTGCAGGAGTAACTATGACTCTCTTAAGGTTGCCAATGCTCGTCGCCCGGCAAAAGTCATCGGAAAACTCGAGGAGCACCTGGCAGAAATAACTGTGAAGGTCTTAAGTTCGGCAAATAATGGCGTATCGCTTCTGATGAACTGAACAGAGAAAGCTTGAATATGTGACTATGGTAAAACGGGGAGCAACTGGTATGAGTAACTATGACTCTCTTAAGGTAGCCAAATGCCTCGTCACCAACGGAATAACTCGGCAAACTCGAGGAGCATCTGGCAGGAGTAACTGTGAAAATCTTAAGGTCGACAAATAATGGTGTATCACTTCTGGTGAACCGGCTGGAGAAAGCTTGAAGACGTGACTGTGATAAAACACGCAGCAACTAGCAGTAGTAACTATGACACTCTTAATGTAGCCAAATACTCGTCACCAGGCGAAATACATCGGCCGACTCGAGGAGCACCTGGCAGAAATAACTGTAAAAGTCTTAAGGTCGACAAATAATGGCGTATCGCTTCTGATGAACTGACCAGAGAAAGCTTGAATATGTGATTATGGTAAAGCGTCGAGCAACTGGTATGAGTAACTATGACTCTCTTAAGGTAGCCAAATGCCTCGTCAACAATGGAATAAAACGGCAAACTCGAGGAGCACCTGGCAGGAGTAACTGTGAAAGTCTTAAGGTCGACAAAAAATAGTGTAACACTTCTGGTGAAATGGCCAGAGAAAGATTCAAGACGTAACTGTGATAAAACAGGGAGCAACTTGCAGGAGTATCTATGACTCTCTTAAGGTAGCCAAATGCTCGTCACCAGGCGAAATACATCGGCAAACTCGTGGAGCACCTGGCAGAAATAACTGTGAATGTCTTAAGTTAGACAAATAAAGGCGTATCTTTTCTGGTGAACTGGTCAGATAAAGGTTGAAGATGCTTCTATGGTAATACCGGGAGCAATTGGTAGGAGTAACTATGACTCTCTTAATATAGCCAAATGCGCCGTCACCAGGCAGAATACATCGGCAAACTCGAGGAGCAAATAGCAGATATAACTGTGAGAGTCTTAAGGTCGAGAAATAAAGGCGTATCGCTTGTGGTGAACTGGCCCGAGAAATCTTGAACATTTGACTGTGGTAAAACGGGGAGCAAGTTGCAGGAGTAACTATGACTCTCTTAAGGTTGCCAATGCTCGTCGCCCGGCAAAAAGCATCGGAAAACTCGAGGAGCACCTGGCAGAAATAACTGTGAAGGTCTTAAGTTCGGCAAATAATGGCGTATCGCTTCTGATGAACTGAACAGAGAAAGCTTGAATATGTGACTATGGTAAAACGCGGAGCAACTGGTATGAGTAACTATGACTCTCTTAAGGTAGCCAAATGCCTCGTCACCAACGGAATAACTCGGCAAACTCGAGGAGCATCTGGCAGGAGTAACTGTGAAAATCTTAAGGTCGACAAATAATGGTGTATCACTTCTGGTGAACCGGCTGGAGAAAGCTTGAAGACGTGACTGTGATAAAACACGCAGCAGGAGTAACTATGACTCTCTTAAGGTTGCCAATGCTCGTCGCCCGGCAAAAAGCATCGGAAAACTCGAGGAGCACCTGGCAGAAATAACTGTGAAGGTGTTAAGTTCGGCAAATAATGGCGTATCGCTTCTGATGAACTGAACAGAGAAAGCTTGAATATGTGACTATGGTAAAACGGGGAGCAACTGGTATGAGTAACTATGACTCTCTTAAGGTAGCCAAATGCCTCGTCACCAACGGAATAACTCGGCAAACTCGAGGAGCATCTGGCAGTAGTAACTGTGAAAATCTTAAGGTCGACAAATAATGGTGTATCACCACTGGTGAACCGGCCAGAGAAAGCTTGAAGACGTGACTGTGATAAAACACGCAGCAACTAGCAGGAGTAACTATGACACTCTTAATGTAGCCAAATGCTCGTAACCAGGCGAAATACATCGGCTGACTCGAGGAGCACCTGGCAGAAATAACTGTAAAAGTCTTAAGGTCGACAAATAATGGCGTATAGCTTCTGATGAACTGACCAGAGAAAGCTTGAATATGTGATTATGGTAAAGCGTCGAGCAACTGGTATGAGTAACTATGACTCTCTTAAGGTAGCCAAATGCCTCGTCAACAATGTAATAAAACGGCAAACTCGAGGAGCACCTGGCAGGAGTAACTGTGAAAGTCTTAAGGTCGACAAAAAATAGTGTAACACTTCTGGTGAAATGGCCAGAGAAAGATTCAAGACGTAACTGTGATAAAACAGGGAGCAACTTGCAGGAGTAACTATGACTCTCTTAAGGTAGCCAAATGCTCGTCACCAGGCGAAATACATCGGCAAACTCGTGGAGCACCTGGCAGAAATAACTGTGAATGTCTTAAGTTAGACAAATAAAGGCGTATCTTTTCTGGTGAACTGGTCAGATAAAGGTTGAAGATGCTTCTATGGTAAAACCGGGAGCAATTGGTAGGAGTAACTATGACTCTCTTAATATAGCCAAATGCGCCGTCACCAGGCAGAATACATCGGCAAACTCGAGGAGCAAATAGCAGAAATAACTGTGAAAGTCTTGAGGTCGAGAAATAAAGGCGTATCGCTTGTGGTGAACTGGCCCGAGAAATCTTGAACATTTGACTGTGGTAAAACGGGGAGCAAGTTGCAGGAGTAACTATGACTCTCTTAAGGTTGCCAATGCTCGTCGCCCGGCAAAAAGCATCGGAAAACTCGAAGAGCACCTGGCAGAAATAACTGTGAAGGTCTTAAGTTCGGCAAATAATGGCGTATCGCTTCTGATGAACTGAACAGAGAAAGCTTGAATATGTGACTATGGTAAAACGGGGAGCAACTGGTATGAGTAACTATGACTCTCTTAAGGTAGCCAAATGCCTCGTCACCAACGGAATAACTCGGCAAACTCGAGGAGCATCTGGCAGGAGTAACTGTGAAAATCTTAAGGTCGACAAATAATGGTGTATCACTTCTGGTGAACCGGCTGGAGAAAGCTTGAAGACGTGACTGTGATAAAACACGCAGCAGGAGTAACTATGACTCTCTTAAGGTTGCCAATGCTCGTCGCCCGGCAAAAAGCATCGGAAAACTCGAGGAGCACCTGGCAGAAATAACTGTGAAGGTGTTAAGTTCGGCAAATAATGGCGTATCGCTTCTGATGAACTGAACAGAGAAAGCTTGAATATGTGACTATGGTAAAACGGGGAGCAACTGGTATGAGTAACTATGACTCTCTTAAGGTAGCCAAATGCCTCGTCACCAACGGAATAACTCGGCAAACTCGAGGAGCATCTGGCAGTAGTAACTGTGAAAATCTTAAGGTCGACAAATAATGGTGTATCACCACTGGTGAACCGGCCAGAGAAAGCTTGAAGACGTGACTGTGATAAAACACGCAGCAACTAGCAGGAGTAACTATGACACTCTTAATGTAGCCAAATGCTCGTAACCAGGCGAAATACATCGGCTGACTCGAGGAGCACCTGGCAGAAATAACTGTAAAAGTCTTAAGGTCGACAAATAATGGCGTATAGCTTCTGATGAACTGACCAGAGAAAGCTTGAATATGTGATTATGGTAAAGCGTCGAGCAACTGGTATGAGTAACTATGACTCTCTTAAGGTAGCCAAATGCCTCGTCAACAATGGAATAAAACGGCAAACTCGAGGAGCACCTGGCAGGAGTAACTGTGAAAGTCTTAAGGTCGACAAAAAATAGTGTAACACTTCTGGTGAAATGGCCAGAGAAAGATTCAAGACGTAACTGTGATAAAACAGGGAGCAACTTGCAGGAGTATCTATGACTCTCTTAAGGTAGCCAAATGCTCGTCACCAGGCGAAATACATCGGCAAACTCGTGGAGCACCTGGCAGAAATAACTGTGAATGTCTTAAGTTAGACAAATAAAGGCGTATCTTTTCTGGTGAACTGGTCAGATAAAGGTTGAAGATGCTTCTATGGTAAAACCGGGAGCAATTGGTAGGAGTAACTATGACTCTCTTAATATAGCCAAATGCGCCGTCACCAGGCAGAATACATCGGCAAACTCGAGGAGCAAATAGCAGATATAACTGTGAGAGTCTTAAGGTCGAGAAAATAAGGCGTATCGCTTGTGGTGAACTGGCCCGAGAAATCTTGAACATTTGACTGTGGTAAAACGGGGAGCAAGTTGCAGGAGTAACTATGACTCTCTTAAGGTTGCCAATGCTCGTCGCCCGGCAAAAAGCATCGGAAAACTCGAGGAGCACCTGGCAGAAATAACTGTGAAGGTCTTAAGTTCGGCAAATAATGGCGTATCGCTTCTGATGAACTGAACAGAGAAAGCTTGAATATGTGACTATGGTAAAACGGGGAGCAACTGGTATGAGTAACTATGACTCTCTTAAGGTAGCCAAATGCCTCGTCACCAACGGAATAACTCGGCAAACTCGAGGAGCATCTGGCAGTAGTAACTGTGAAAATCTTAAGTTCGACAAATAATGGTGTATCACTTCTGGTGAACCGGCCGGAGAAAGCTTGTAGACGTGACTGTGATAAAACACGCAGCAACTAGCAGGAGTAACTATGACACTCTTAATGTAGCCAAATGCTCGTAACCAGGCGAAATACATCGGCCGACTCGAGGAGCACCTGGCAGAAATAACTGTAAAAGTCTTAAGGTCGACAAATAATGGCGTATCGCTTCTGATGAACTGACCAGAGAAAGCTTGAGTATGTGATTATGATAAAGCGTCGAGCAACTGGTATGAGTAACTATGACTCTCTTAAGGTAGCCACTTGCCTCGTCAACAATGGAATAAATCGGCAAACTCGAGGAGCACCTGGCAGGAGTAACTGTGAAAGTCTTAAGGTCGACAAAAAATGGTGTAACACTTCTGGTGAAATGGCCAGAGAAAGCTTCAAGACGTAACTGTGATAAAACAGGAAGCAACTTGCAGGAGAAACTATGACTCTCTTAAGGTAGCCAAATGCTCGTCACCAGGCGAAATACATCGGCAAACTCGTGGAGCACCTGGCAGAAATAACTGTGAATGTCTTAAGTTTGAAAAATTAAGGCGTATCACTTCTGGTGAACTGGTCAGATAAAGGTTGAAGATGCGACTATGGTAAAACCGGGAGCAATTGGTAGGAGTAACTATGACTCTCTTAATGTAGCCAAATGCGCCGTCACCAGGCAGAATACATCGGCAAACTCGAGGAGCAAATAGCAGAAATAACTGTGAAAGTCTTGAGGTCGAGAAATAAAGGCGTATCGCTTGTGGTGAACTGGCCCGAGAAATCTTGAACATTTGACTGTGGTAAAACGGGGAGCAAGTTGCAGGAGTAACTATGACTCTCTTAAGGTTGCCAATGCTCGTCGCCCGGCAAAAATCATCGGAAAACTCGAGGAGCACCTGGCAGAAATAACTGTGAAGGTCTTAAGTTCGGCAAATAATGGCGTATCGCTTCTGATGAACTGAACAGAGAAAGCTTGAATATGTGACTATGGTAAAACGGGGAGCAACTGGTATGAGTAACTATGACTCTCTTAAGGTAGCCAAATGCCTCGTCACCAACGGAATAACTCGGCAAACTCGAGGAGCATCTGGCAGGAGTAACTGTGAAAATCTTAAGGTCGACAAATAATGGTGTATCACTTCTGGTGAACCGGCCGGAGAAAGCTTGAAGACGTGACTGTGATAAAACACGCAGCAACTAGCAGTAGTAACTATGACACTCTTAATGTAGCCAAATGCTCGTAACCAGGCGAAATACATCGGCCGACTCGAGGAGCACCTGGCAGAAATAACTGTAAAAGTCTTAAGGTCGACAAATAATGGCGTATCGCTTCTGATGAACTGACCAGAGAAAGCTTGAATATGTGATTATGGTAAAGCGTCGAGCAACTGGTATGAGTAACTATGACTCTCTTAAGGTAGCCAAATGCTTCGTCAACAATGGAATAAAACGGCAAACTCGAGGAGCACCTGGCAGGAGTAACTGTGAAAGTCTTAAGGTCGACAAAAAATAGTGTAACACTTCTGGTGAAATGGCCAGAGAAAGCTTCAAGACGTAACTGTGATAAAACAGGGAGCAACTTGCAGGAGTAACTATGACTCTCTTAAGGTAGCCAAATGCTCGTCACCAGGCGAAATACATCGGCAAACTCGTGGAGCACCTGGCAGAAATAACTGTGAATGTCTTAAGTTCGACAAATAAAGGCGTATCTTTTCTGGTGAACTGGTCAGATAAAGGTTGGAGATGCGACTATGGTAAAACCGGGAGCAATTGGTAGGAGTAACTATGACTTTCTTAATGTAGCCAAATGCGCCGTCACCAGGCAGAATACATCGGCAAACTCGTGGAGCAAATAGCAGAAATAACTGTGAGAGTCTTAAGGTCGAGAAATAAAGGCGTATCGCTTGTGGTGAACTGGCCCGAGAAATCTTGAACATTTGACTGTGGTAACACGGGGAGCAAGTTGCAGGAGTAACTATGACTCTCTTAAGGTTGCCAATGCTCGTCGCCCGGCAAAAATCATCGGAAAACTCGAGGAGCACCTGGCAGAAATAACTGTGAAGGTCTTAAGTTCGGCAAATAATGGCGTATCGCTTCTGATGAACTGAACAGAGAAAGCTTGAATATGTGACTATGGTAAAACGGGGAGCAACTGGTATGAGTAACTATGACTCTCTTAAGGTAGCCAAATGCCTCGTCACCAACGGAATAACTCGGCAAACTCGAGGAGCATTTGGCAGGAGTAACTGTGAAAATCTTAAGGTCGACAAATAATGGTGTATCACTTCTGGTGAACCGACTGGAGAAAGCTTGAAGACGTGACTGTGATAAAACACGCAGCAACTAGCAGTAGTAACTATGACACTCTTAATGTAGCCAAATACTCGTCACCAGGCGAAATACATCGGCCGACTCGAGGAGCACCTGGCAGAAATAACTGAAAAAGTCTTAAGGTCGACAAATAATGGCGTATCGCTTCTGATGAACTGACCAGAGAAAGCTTGAATATGTGATTATGGTAAAGCGTCGAGCAACTGGTATGAGTAACTATGACTCTCTTAAGGTAGCCAAATGCCTCGTCAACAATGGAATAAAACGGCAAACTCGAGGAGCACCTGGCAGGAGTAACAGTGAAAGTCTTAAGGTCGACAAAAAATAGTGTAACACTTCTGGTGAAATGGCCAGAGAAAGATTCAAGACGTAACTGTGATAAAACAGGGAGCAACTTGCAGGAGTAACTATGACTCTCTTAAGGTAGCCAAATGCTCGTCACCAGGCGAAATACATCGGCAAACTCGTGGAGCACCTGGCAGAAATAACTGTGAATGTCTTAAGTTCGACAAATAAAGGCGTATCTTTTCTGGTGAACTGGTCAGATAAAGGTTGAAGATGCGACTATGGTAAAACCGGGAGCAATTGGTAGGAGTAACTATGACTCTCTTAATATAGCCAAATGCGCCGTCACCAGGCAGAATACATCGACAAACTCGAGGAGCAAATAGCAGAAATAACTGTGAAAGTCTTGAGGTCGAGAAATAAAGGCGTATCGCTTGTGGTGAACTGGCCCGAGAAATCTTGAACATTTGACTGTGGTTACACGGGGAGCAAGTTGCAGGAGTAACTATGACTCTCTTAAGGTTGCCAATGCTCGTCGCCCGGCAAAAATCATCGGAAAACTCGAGGAGCACCTGGCAGAAATAACTGTGAAGGTCTTAAGTTCGGCAAATAATGGCGTATCGCTTCTGATGAACTGAACAGAGAAAGCTTGAATATGTTACTATGGTAAAACGGGGAGCAACTGGTATGAGTAACTATGACTCTCTTAAGGTAGCCAAATGCCTCGTCACCAACGGAATAACTCGGCAAACTCGAGGAGCATCTGGCAGGAGTAACTGTGAAAATCTTAAGGTCGACAAATAATGGTGTATCACTTCTGGTGAACCGGCTGGAGAAAGCTTGAAGACGTGACTGTGATAAAACACGCAGCAGGAGTAACTATGACTCTCTTAAGGTTGCCAATGCTCGTCGCCCGGCAAAAAGCATCCGAAAACTCGAGGAGCACCTGGCAGAAATAACTGTGAAGGTCTTAAGTTCAACAAATAATGGCGTATCGCTTCTGATGAACTGAACAGAGAAAGCTTGAATATGTGACTATGGTAAAACGGGGAGCAACTGGTATGAGTAACTATGACTCTCTTAAGGTAGCCAAATGCCTCGTCACCAACGGAATAACTCGGCAAACTCGAGGAGCATCTGGCAGGAGTAACTGTAAAAATCTTAAGGTCGACAAATAATGGTGTATCACCTCTGGTGAACCGGCCAGAGAAAGCTTGAAGACGTGACTGTGATAAAACACGCAGCAACTAGCAGGAGTAACTATGACACTCTTAATGTAGCCAAATGCTCGTAACCAGGCGAAATACATCGGCCGACTGGAGGAGCACCTGGCAGAAATAACTGTAAAAGTCTTAAGGTCGACAAATAATGGCGTATCGCTTCTGATGAACAGACCAGAGAAAGCTTGAGTATGTGATTATGATAAAGCGTCGAGCAACTGGTATGAGTAACTATGACTCTCTTAAGGTAGCCACATGCCTCGTCAACAATGGAATAAATCGGCAAACTCGAGGAGCACCTGGCAGGAGTAACTGTGAAAGTCTTAAGGTCGACAAAAAATGGTGTAACACTTCTGGTGAAATGGCCAGAGAAAGCTTCAAGACATAACTGTGATAAAACAGGGAGCAACTTGCAGGAGAAACTATGACTCTCTTAAAGTAGCCAAATGCTCGTCACCAGGCGAAATACATCGGCAAACTCGTGGAGCACCTGTCAGAAATAACTGTGAATGTCTTAAGTTTGAAAAATTAAGGCGTATCACTTCTGGTGAACTGGTCAGATAAAGGTTGAAGATGCGACTATGGTAAAACCGGGAGCAATTGGTAGGAGTAACTATGACTCTCTTAATGTAGCCAAATGCGCCGTCACCAGGCAGAATACATCGGCAAACTCGAGGAGCAAATAGCAGAAATAACTGTGAAAGTCTTGAGGTCGAGAAATAAAGGCGTATCGCTTGTGGTGAACTGGCCCGAGAAATCTTGAACATTTGACTGTGGTAAAACGGGGAGCAAGTTGCAGGAGTAACTATGACTCTCTTAAGGTTGCCAATGCTCGTCGCCCGGCAAAAATCATCGGAAAACTCGAGGAGCAACTGGCAGAAATAACTGTGAAGGTCTTAAGTTCGGCAAATAATTTCGTATCGCTTCTGATGAACTGAACAGAGAAAGCTTGAATATGTGACTATGGTAAAACGGGGAGCAACTGGTATGAGTAACTATGACTCTCTTAAGGTAGCCAAATGCCTCGTCACCAACGGAATAACTCGGCAAACTCGAGGAGCATCTGGCAGGAGTAACTGTGAAAATCTTAAGGTCGACAAATAATGGTGTATCACTTCTGGTGAACCGGCTGGAGAAAGCTTGAAGACGTGACTGTGATAAAACACGCAGCAGGAGTAACTATGACTCTCTTAAGGTTGCCAATGCTCGTCGCCCGGCAAAAAGCATCGGAAAACTCGAGGAGCACCTGGCAGAAATAACTGTGAAGGTCTTAAGTTCGGCAAATAATGGCGTATCGCTTCTGATGAACTGAACAGAGAAAGCTTGAATATGTGACTATGGTAAAACGGGGAGCAACTGGTATGAGTAACTATGACTCTCTTAAGGTAGCCAAATGCCTCGTCACCAACGGAATAACTCGGCAAACTCGAGGAGCATCTGGCAGTAGTAACTGCGAAAATCTTAAGGTCGACAAATAATGGTGTATCACCTCTGGTGAACCGGCCAGAGAAAGCTTGAAGACGTGACTGTGATAAAACACGCAGCAACTAGCAGGAGTAACTATGACACTCTTAATGTAGCCAAATGCTCGTAACCAGGCGAAATACATCGGCCGACTCGAGGAGCACCTGGCAGAAATAACTGTAAAAGTCTTAAGGACGACAAATAATGGCGTATCGCTTCTGATGAACTGACCAGAGAAAGCTTGAGTATGTGATTATGATAAAGCGTCGAAAAACTGGTATGAGTAACTATGACTCTCTTAAGGTAGCCACATGCCTCGTCAACAATGGAATAAATCGGCAAACTCGAGGAGCACCTGGCAGGAGTAACTGTGAAAGTCTTAAGGTCGACAAAAAATGGTGTAACACTTCTGGTGAAATGGCCAGAGAAAGCTTCAAGACGTAACTGTGATAAAACAGGAAGCAACTTGCAGGAGAAACTATGACTCTCTTAAGGTAGCCAAATGCTCGTCACCAGGCGAAATACATCGGCAAACTCGTGGAGCACCTGGCAGAAATAACTGTGAATGTCTTAAGTTTGAAAAATTAAGGCGTATCACTTCTGGTGAACTGGTCAGATAAAGGTTGAAGATGCGACTATGGTAAAACCGGGAGCAATTGGTAGGAGTAACTATGACTCTTTTAATGTAGCCAAATGCGCCGTCACCAGGCAGAATACATCGGCAAACTCGAGGAGCAAATAGCAGAAATAACTGTGAAAGTCTTGAGGTCGAGAAATAAAGGCGTATCGCTTGTGGTGAACTGGCCCGAGAAATCTTGAACATTTGACTGTGGTAAAACGGGGAGCAAGTTGCAGGAGTAACTATGACTCTCTTAAGGTTGCCAATGCTCGTCGCCCGGCAAAAATCATCGGAAAACTCGAGGAGCACCTGGCAGAAATAACTGTGAAGGTCTTAAGTTCGGCAAATAATGGCGTATCGCTTCTGATGAACTGAACAGAGAAAGCTTGAATATGTGACTATGGTAAAACGGGGAGCAACTGGTATGAGTAACTATGACTCTCTTAAGGTAGCCAAATGCCTCGTCACCAACGGAATAACTCGGCAAACTCGAGGAGCATCTGGCAGGAGTAACTGTGAAAATCTTAAGGTCGACAAATAATGGTGTATCACTTCTGGTGAACCGGCCGGAGAAAGCTTGAAGACGTGACTGTGATAAAACACGCAGCAACTAGCAGGAGTAACTATGACACTCTTAATGTAGCCAAATGCTCGTAACAAGGAGAAATACATCGGCCGAATCGAGGAGCACCTGGCAGAAATAACTGTAAAAGTCTTAAGGTCGACAAATAATGGCGTATCGCTTCTGATGAACTGACCAGAGAAAGCTTGAGTATGTGATTATGATAAAGCGTCGAGCAACTGGTATGAGTAACTATGACTCTCTTAAGGTAGCCAAATGCCTCGTCAACAATGGAATAAATCGGCAAACTCTAGGAGCACCTGGCAGGAGAAACTGTGAAAGTCTTAAGGTCGACAAAAAATGGTGTAACACTTCTGGTGAAATGGCCAGAGAAAGCTTCAAGACGTAACTGTGATAAGACAGGGAGCAACTTGCAGGAGTAACTATGACTCTCTTAAGGTAGCCAAATGCTCGTCACCAGGCGAACTACATCGACAAACTCGTGGAGCACCTGGCAGAATTAACTGTGAAGGTCTTAAATTCGGCAAATAATGGCCTATCGCTTCTGATGAACTGAACAGAGAAAGCTTGAATATGTGACTATGGTAAAACGGGGAGCAACTGGTATGAGTAACTATGACTCTCTTAAGGTAGCCAAATGCCTCGTCACCAACGGAATAACTCGGCAAACTCGAGGAGTATCCGGCAGGAGTAACTGTGAAAATCTTAAGGTCGACAAATAATGGTGTATCACTTCTGGTGAACCGGCTGGAGAAAGCTTGAAGACGTGACTGTGATAAAACTTGCAGCAACTAGCAGTAGTAACTATGACACTCTTAATGTAGCCAAATGCTCGTCACCAGGCGAAATACATCGGCCGACTCGAGGAGCACCTGGCAGAAATAACTGTAAAAGTCTTAAGGTCGACAAATAATGGCGTATCGCTTCTGATGAACTGACCAGAGAAAGCTCGAATATGTGATTATGGTAAAGCGTCGAGCAACTGGTATGAGTAACTATGACTCTCTTAAGGTAGCCAAATGCCTCGTCAACAATGGAATAAAACGGCAAACTCGAGGAGCACCTGGCAGGAGTAACTGTGAAAGTCTTAAGGTCGACAAAAAATAGTGTAACACTTCTGGTGAAATGTCCAGAGAAAGCTTCAAGACGTAACTGTGATAAAACAGGGAGCAACTTGCAGGAGTAACTCTGACTCTCTTAAGGTAGCCAAATGCTCGTCACCAGGCGAAATACATCGGCAAACTCGTGGAGCACCTGGCAGAAATAACTGTGAATGTCTTAAGTTTGAAAAATTAAGGCGTATCACTTCTGGTGAACTGGTCAGATAAAGGTTGAAGATGCGACTATGGTAAAACCGGGAGCAATTGGTAGGAGTAACTATGACTCTCTTAATGTAGCCAAATGCGCCGTCACCAGGCAGAATACATCGGCAAACTCGAGGAGCAAATAGCAGAAATAACTGTGAAAGTCTTGAGGTCGAGAAATAAAGGCGTATCGCTTGTGGTGAACTGGCACGAGAAATCTTGAACATTTGACTGTGGTAAAACGGGGAGCAAGTTGCAGGAGTAACTATGACTCTCTTAAGGTTGCCAATGCTCGTCGCCCAGCAAAAAGCATCGGAAAACTCGTGGAGCACCTGGCAGAAATAACTGTGAAGGTCTTAAGTTCGGCAAATAATGGCGTATCGCTTCTGATGAACTGAACAGAGAAAGCTTGAATATGTGACTATGGTAAAACGGGGAGCAACTGGTATGAGTAACTATGACTCTCTTAAGGTAGCCAAATGCCTCGTCACCAACGGAATAACTCGGCAAACTCGAGGAGCATCTGGCAGGAGTAACTGTGAAAATCTTAAGGTCGACAAATAATGGTGTATCACTTCTGGTGCACCGGCCGGAGAAAGCTTGAAGACGTGACTGTGATAAAACACGCAGCAACTAGCAGGAGTAACTATGACACTCTTAATGTAGCCAAATGCTCGTAACCAGGCGAAATACATCGGCCGACTCGAGGAGCACCTGGCAGAAATAACTGTAAAAGTCTTAAGGTCGACAAATAATGGCGTATCGCTTCTGATGAACTGACCAGAGAAAGCTTGAGTATGTGATTATGATAAAGCGTCGAGCAACTGGTATGAGTAACTATGACTCTCTTAAGGTAGCCAAATGCCTCGTCAACAATGGAATAAATCGGCAAACTCTAGGAGCACCTGGCAGGAGTAATTGTGAAAGTCTTAAGGTCGACAAAAAATGGTGTAACACTTCTGGTGAAATGGCCAGAGAAAGCTTCAAGACGTAACTGTGATAAAACAGGGAGCAACTTGCAGGAGTAACTATGACTCTCTTAAGGTAGCCAAATGCTCGTCACCAGGCGAAATACATCGACAAACTCGTGGAGCACCTGGCAGAAATAACTGTGAATGTCTTAAGTTTGAAAAATAAAGGCGTATCACTTCTGGTGAACTGGTCAGATAAAGGTTGAAGATGCGACTATGGTAAAACCGGGAGCAATTGGTAGGAGTAACTATGACTCTCTTAATGTAGCCAAATGCGCCGTCACCAGGCAGAATACATCGGCAAACTCGAGGAGCAAATAGCAGAAATAACTGTGAAAGTCTTGAGGTCGAGAAATAAAGGCGTATCGCTTGTGGTGAACTGGCCCGAGAAATCTTGAACATTTGACTGTGGTAAAACGGGGAGCAAGTTGCAGGAGTAACTATGACTCTCTTAAGGCTGCCAATGCTCGTCGCCCGGCAAAAAGCATCGGAAAACTCGAGGAGCACCTGGCAGAAATAACTGTGAAGGTCTTAAGTGCGGCAAATAATGGCGTATCGCTTCTGATGAACTGAACAGAGAAAGCTTGAATATGTGACTATGGTAAAACGGGGAGCAACTGGTATGAGTAACTATGACTCTCTTAAGGTAGCCAAATGCCTCGTCACCAACGGAATAACTCGGCAAACTCGAGGAGCATCTGGCAGGAGTAACTGTGAAAATCTTAAGGTCGACAAATAATGGTGTATCACATCTGGTGAACCGGCCGGAGAAAGCTTGAAGACGTGACTGTGATAAAACACGCAGCAACTAGCAGGAGTAACTATGACACTCTAAATGTAGCCAAATGCTCGTAACAAGGCGAAATACATCGGCCGAATCGAGGAGCACCTGGCAGAAATAACTGTAAAAGTCTTAAGGTCGACAAATAATGGCGTATCGCTTCTGATGAACTGACCAGAGAAAGCTTGAGTATGTGATTATGATAAAGCGTCGAGCAACTGGTATGAGTAACTATGACTCTCTTAAGGTAGCCAAATGCCTCGTCAACAATGGAATAAATCGGCAAACTCTAGGAGCACCTGGCAGGAGTAACTGTGAAAGTCTTAAGGTCGACAAAAAATGGTGTAACACTTCTGGTGAAATGGCCAGAGAAAGCTTCAAGACGTAACTGTGATAAAACAGGGAGCAACTTGCAGGAGTAACTATGACTCTCTTAAGATAGCCAAATGCTCGTCACCAGGCGAACTACATCGACAAACTCGTGGAGCACCTGGCAGAATTAACTGTGAAGGTCTTAAATTCGGCAAATAATGGCCTATCGCTTCTGATGAACTGAACAGAGGAAGCTTGAATATGTGACTATGGTAAAACGGGGAGCAACTGGTATGAGTAACTATGACTCTCTTAAGGTAGCCAAATGCCTCGTCACCAACGGAATAACTCGGCAAACTCGAGGAGTATCCGGCAGGAGTAACTGTGAAAATCTTAAGGTCGACAAATAATGGTGTATCACTTCTGGTGAACCGGCTGGAGAAAGCTTGAAGACGTGACTGTGATAAAACTTGCAGCAACTAGCAGTAGTAACTATGACACTCTTAATGTAGCCAAATGCTCGTCACCAGGCGAAATACATCGGCCGACTCGAGGAGCACCTGGCAGAAATAACTGTAAAAGTCTTAAGGTCGACAAATAATGGCGTATCGCTTCTGATGAACTGACCAGAGAAAGCTTGAATATGTGATTATGGTAAAGCGTCGAGCAACTGGTATGAGTAACTATGACTCTCTTAAGGTAGCCAAATGCCTCGTCAACAATGGAATAAAACGGCAAACTCGAGGAGAACCTGGCAGGAGTAACTGTGAAAGTCTTAAGGTCGACAAAAAATAGTGTAACACTTCTGGTGAAATGGCCAGAGAAAGCTTCAAGACGTAACTGTGATAAAACAGGGAGCAACTTGCAGGAGTAACTATGACTCTCTTAAGGTAGCCAAATGCTCGTCACCAGGCGAAATACATCGGCAAACTCGTGGAGCACCTGGCAGAAATAACTGTGAATGTCTTAAGTTCGACAAATAAAGGCGTATCTTTTCTGGTGAACTGGTCAGATAAAGGTTGAAGATGCGACTATGGTAAAACCGGGAGCAATTGGTAGGAGTAACTATGACTCTCTTAATGTAGCCAAATGCGCCGTCACCAGGCAGAATACATCGGCAAACTCGAGGAGCAAATAGCAGAAATAACTGTGAAAGTCTTGAGGTCGAGAAATAAAGGCGTATCGCTTGTGGTGAACTGGCCCGAGAAATCTTGAACATTTGACTGTGGTAAAACGGGGAGCAAGTTGCAGGAGTAACTATGACTCTCTTAAGGTTGCCAATGCTCGTCGCCCAGCAAAAAGCATCGGAAAACTCGTGGAGCACCTGGCAGAATTAACTGTGAAGGTCTTAAGTTCGGCAAATAATGGCGTATCGCTTCTGATGAACTGAACAGAGAAAGCTTGAATATGTGACTATGGTAAAACGGGGAGCAACTGGTATGAGTAACTATGACTCTCTTAAGGTAGCCAAATGCCTCGTCACCAACGGAATAACTCGGCAAACTCGAGGAGCATCTGGCAGGAGTAACTGTGAAAATCTTAAGGTCGACAAATGATGGTGTATCACTTCTGGTGAACCGGCCGGAGAAAGCTTGAAGACGTGACTGTGATAAAACACGCAGCAACTACCAGGAGTAACTATGACACTCTTAATGTAGCCAAATGCTCGTAACAAGGCGAAATACATCGGCCGAATCGAGGAGCACCTGGCAGAAATAACTGTAAAAGTCTTAAGGTCGACAAATAATGGCGTATCGCTTCTGATGAACTGACCAGAGAAAGCTTGAGTATGTGATTATGATAAAGCGTCGAGCAACTGGTATGAGTAACTATGACTCTCTTAAGGTAGCCAAATGCCTCGTCAACAAAGGAATAAATCGGCAAACTCTAGGAGCACCTGGCAGGAGTAACTGTGAAAGTCTTAAGGTCGACAAAAAATGGTGTAACACTTCTGGTGAAATGGCCAGAGAAAGCTTCAAGACGTAACTGTGATAAAACAGGGAGCAACTTGCAGGAGTAACTATGACTCTCTTAAGGTAGCCAAATGCTCGTCACCAGGCGAACTACATCGACAAACTCGTGGAGCACCTGGCAGAATTAACTGTGAATGTCTTAAATTCGGCAAATAAAGGCCTGTCGCTTCTGATGAACTGAACAGAGAAAGCTTGAATATGTGACTATGGTAAAACGGGGAGCAACTGGTATGAGTAACTATGACTCTCTTAAGGTAGCCAAATGCCTCGTCACCAACGGAATAACTCGGCAAACTCGAGGAGCATCTGGCAGGAGTAACTGTGAAAATCTTAAGGTCGACAAATGATGGTGTATCACTTCTGGTGAACCGGCCGGAGAAAGCTTGAAGACGTGACTGTGATAAAACACGCAGCAACTACCAGGAGTAACTATGACACTCTTAATGTAGCCAAATGCTCGTAACAAGGCGAAATACATCGGCCGAATCGAGGAGCACCTGGCAGAAATAACTGTAAAAGTCTTAAGGTCGACAAATAATGGCGTATCGCTTCTGATGAACTGACCAGAGAAAGCTTGAGTATGTGATTATGATAAAGCGTCGAGCAACTGGTATGAGTAACTATGACTCTCTTAAGGTAGCCAAATGCCTCGTCAACAAAGGAATAAATCGGCAAACTCTAGGAGCACCTGGCAGGAGTAACTGTGAAAGTCTTAAGGTCGACAAAAAATGGTGTAACACTTCTGGTGAAATGGCCAGAGAAAGCTTCAAGACGTAACTGTGATAAAACAGGGAGCAACTTGCAGGAGTAACTATGACTCTCTTAAGGTAGCCAAATGCTCGTCACCAGGCGAACTACATCGACAAACTCGTGGAGCACCTGGCAGAATTAACTGTGAATGTCTTAAATTCGGCAAATAAAGGCCTATCGCTTCTGATGAACTGAACAGAGAAAGCTTGAATATGTGACTATGGTAAAACGGGGAGCAACTGGTATGAGTAACTATGACTCTCTTAAGGTAGCCAAATGCCTCGTCACCAACGGAATAACTCGGCAAACTCGAGGAGTATCCGGCAGGAGTAACTGTGAAAATCTTAAGGTCGACAAATAATGGTGTATCACTTCTGGTGAACCGGCTGGAGAAAGCTTGAAGACGTGACTGTGATAAAACTTGCAGCAACTAGCTGTAGTAACTATGACACTCTTAATGTAGCCAAATGCTCGTCACCAGGCGAAATACATCGGCCGACTCGAGGAGCACCTGGCAGAAATAACTGTAAAAGTCTTAAGGTCGACAAATAATGGCGTATCGCTTCTGATGAACTGACCAGAGAAAGCTTGAATATGTGATTATGGTAAAGCGTCGAGCAACTGGTATGAGTAACTATGACTCTCTTAAGGTAGCCAAATGCCTCGTCAACAATGGAATAAAACGGCAAACTCGAGGAGCACCTGGCAGGAGTAACTGTGAAAGTCTTAAGGTCGACAAAAAATAGTGTAACACTTCTGGTGAAATGGCCAGAGAAAGCTCCAAGACGTAACTGTGATAAAACAGGGAGCAACTTGCAGGAGTAACTATGACTCTCTTAAGGTAGCCAAATGCTCGTCGCCAGGCGAAATACATCGGCAAACTCGTGGAGCACCTGGCAGAAATAACTGTGAATGTCTTAAGTTCAACAAATAAAGGCGTATCTTTTCTGGTGAACTGGTCAGATAAAGGTTGAAGATGCGACTATGGTAAAACCGGGAGCAATTGGTAGGAGTAACTATGACTCTCTTAATGTAGCCAAATGCGCCGTCACCAGGCAGAATACATCGGCAAACTCGAGGAGCAAATAGCAGAAATAACTGTGAAAGTCTTGAGGTCGAGAAATAAAGGCGTATCGCTTGTGGTGAACTGGCCCGAGAAATCTTGAACATTTGACTGTGGTAAAACGGGGAGCAAGTTGCAGGAGTAACTATGACTCTCTTAAGGTTGCCAATGCTCGTCGCCCAGCAAAGAGCATCGGAAAACTCGTGGAGCACCTGGCAGAAAAAACTGTGAAGGTCTTAAGTTCGGCAAATAATGGCGTATCGCTTCTGATGAACTAAACAGAGAAAGCTTGAATATGTGACTATGGTAAAACGGGGAGCAACTGGTATGAGTAACTATGACTCTCTTAAGGTAGCCAAATGCCTCGTCACCAACGGAATAACTCGGCAAACTCGAGGAGTATCCGGCAGGAGTAACTGTGAAAATCTTAAGGTCGACAAATAATGGTGTATCACTTCTGGTGAACCGGCTGGAGAAAGCTTGAAGACGTGACTGTGATAAAACTTGCAGCAACTAGCAGTAGTAACTATGACACTCTTAATGTAGCCAAATGCTCGTCACCAGGCGAAATACATCGGCCGACTCGAGGAGCACCTGGCAGAAATAACTGTAAAAGTCTTAAGGTCGACAAATAATGGCGTATCGCTTCTGATGAACTGACCAGAGAAAGCTTGAATATGTGATTATGGTAAAGCGTCGAGCAACTGGTATGAGTAACTATGACTCTCTTAAGGTAGCCAAATGCCTCGTCAACAATGGAATAAAACGGCAAACTCGAGGAGCACCTGGCAGGAGTAACTGTGAAAGTCTTAAGGTCGACAAAAAATAGTGTAACACTTCTGGTGAAATGGCCAGAGAAAGCTTCAAGACGTAACTGTGATAAAACAGGGAGCAACTTGCAGGAGTAACTATGACTCTCTTAAGGTAGCCAAATGCTCGTCGCCAGGCGAAATACATCGGCAAACTCGTGGAGCACCTGGCAGAAATAACTGTGAATGTCTTAAGTTCAACAAATAAAGGCGTATCTTTTCTGGTGAACTGGTCAGATAAAGGTTGAAGATGCGACTATGGTAAAACCGGGAGCAATTGGTAGGAGTAACTATGACTCTCTTAATGTAGCCAAATGCGCCGTCACCAGGCAGAATACATCGGCAAACTCGAGGAGCAAATAGCAGAAATAACTGTGAAAGTCTTGAGGTCGAGAAATAAAGGCGTATCGCTTGTGGTGAACTGGCCCGAGAAATCTTGAACATTTGACTGTGGTAAAACGGGGAGCAAGTTGCAGGAGTAACTATGACTCTCTTAAGGTTGCCAATGCTCGTCGCCCAGCAAAAAGCATCGGAAAACTCGAGGAGCACCTGGCAGAAAAAACTGTGAAGGTCTTAAGTTCGGCAAATAATGGCGTATCGCTTCTGATGAACTAAACAGAGAAAGCTTGAATATGTGACTATGGTAAAACGGGGAGCAACTGGTATGAGTAACTATGACTCTCTTAAGGTAGCCAAATGCCTCGTCACCAACGGAATAACTCGGCAAACTCGAGGAGCATCTGGCAGGAGTAACTGTGAAAATCTTAAGGTCGACAAATAATGGTGTATCACTTCTGGTGAACCGGCCGGAGAAAGCTTGAAGACGTGACTGTGATAAAACACGCAGCAACTAGCAGGAGTAACTATGACACTCTTAATGTAGCCAAATGCTCGTAACAAGGCGAAATACATCGGCCGAATCGAGGAGCACCTGGCAGAAATAACTGTAAAAGTCTTAAGGTCGACAAATAATGGCGTATCGCTTCTGATGAACTGACCAGAGAAAGCTTGAGTATGTGATTATGATAAAGCGTCGAGCAACTGGTATGAGTAACTATGCCTCTCTTAAGGTAGCCAAATGCCTCGTCAACAATGGAATAAATCGGCAAACTCTAGGAGCACCTGGCAGGAGTAACTGTGAAAGTCTTAAGTTCGACAAAAAATGGTGTAACACTTCTGGTGAAATGGCCAGAGAAAGCTTCAAGACGTAACTGTGATAAAACAGGGAGCAACTTGCAGGAGTAACTATGACTCTCTTAAGGTAGCCAAATGCTCGTCACCAGGCGAACTACATCGACAAACTCGTGGAGCACCTGGCAGAATTAACTGTGAAGGTCTTAAATTCGGCAAATAATGGCCTATCGCTTCTGATGAACTGAACAGAGAAAGCTTGAATATGTGACTATGGTAAAACGGGGAGCAACTGGTATGAGTAATTATGACTCTCTTAAGGTAGCCAAATGCCTCGTTACCAACGGAATAACTCGGCAAACTCGAGGAGTATCCGGCAGGAGTAACTGTGAAAATCTTAAGGTCGACAAATAATGGTGTATCACTTCTGGTGAACCGGCTGGAGAAAGCTTGAAGACGTGACTGTGATAAAACTTGCAGCAACTAGCAGTAGTAACTATGACACTCTTAATGTAGCCAAATGCTCGTCACCAGGCGAAATACATCGGCCGACTCGAGGAGCACCTGGCAGAAATAACTGTAAAAGTCTTAAGGTCGACAAATAATGGCGTATCGCTTCTGATGAACTGACCAGAGAAAGCTTGAATATGTGATTATGGTAAAGCGTCGAGCAACTGGTATGAGTAACTATGACTCTCTTAGGGTAGCCAAATGCCTCGTCAACAATGGAATAAAACGGCAAACTCGAGGAGCACCTGGCAGGAGTAACTGTGAAAGTCTTAAGGTCGACAAAAAATAGTGTAACACTTCTGGTGAAATGGCCAGAGAAAGCTTCAAGACGTAACTGTGATAAAACAGGGAGCAACTTGCAGGAGTAACTATGACTCTCTTAAGGTAGTCAAATGCTCGTCACCAGGCGAAATACATCGGCAAACTCGTGGTGCACCTGGCAGAAATAACTGTGAATGTCTTAAGTTCGACAAATAAAGGCGTATCTTTTCTGGTGAACTGGTCAGATAAAGGTTGAAGATGCGACTATGGTAAAACCGGGAGCAATTGGTAGGAGTAACTATGACTCTCTTAATGTAGCCAAATGCGCCGTCACCAGGCAGAATACATCGGCAAACTCGAGGAGCAAATAGCAGAAATAACTGTGAAAGTCTTGAGGTCGAGAAATAAAGGCGTATCGCTTGTGGTGAACTGGCCCGAGAAATCTTGAACATTTGACTGTGGTAAAACGGGGAGCAAGTTGCAGGAGTAACTATGACTCTCTTAAGGTTGCCAATGCTCGTCGCCCAGCAAAGAGCATCGGAAAACTCGTGGAGCACCTGGCAGAAAAAACTGTGAAGGTCTTAAGTTCGGCAAATAATGGCGTATCGCTTCTGATGAACTAAACAGAGAAAGCTTGAATATGTGACTATGGTAAAACGGGGAGCAACTGGTATGAGTAACTATGACTCTCTTAAGGTAGCCAAATGCCTCGTCACCAACGGAATAACTCGGCAAACTCGAGGAGTATCCGGCAGGAGTAACTGTGAAAATCTTAAGGTCGACAAATAATGGTGTATCACTTCTGGTGAACCGGCTGGAGAAAGCTTGAAGACGTGACTGTGATAAAACTTGCAGCAACTAGCAGTAGTAACTATGACACTCTTAATGTAGCCAAATGCTCGTCACCAGGCGAAATACATCGGCCGACTCGAGGAGCACCTGGCAGAAATAACTGTAAAAGTCTTAAGGTCGACAAATAATGGCGTATCGCTTCTGATGAACTGACCAGAGAAAGCTTGAATATGTGATTATGGTAAAGCGTCGAGCAACTGGTATGAGTAACTATGACTCTCTTAAGGTAGCCAAATGCCTCGTCAACAATGGAATAAAACGGCAAACTCGAGGAGCACCTGGCAGGAGTAACTGTGAAAGTCTTAAGGTCGACAAAAAATAGTGTAACACTTCTGGTGAAATGGCCAGAGAAAGCTTCAAGACGTAACTGTGATAAAACAGGGAGCAACTTGCAGGAGTAACTATGACTCTCTTAAGGTAGCCAAATGCTCGTCGCCAGGCGAAATACATCGGCAAACTCGTGGAGCACCTGGCAGAAATAACTGTGAATGTCTTAAGTTCAACAAATAAAGGCGTATCTTTTCTGGTGAACTGGTCAGATAAAGGTTGAAGATGCGACTATGGTAAAACCGGGAGCAATTGGTAGGAGTAACTATGACTCTCTTAATGTAGCCAAATGCGCCGTCACCAGGCAGAATACATCGGCAAACTCGAGGAGCAAATAGCAGAAATAACTGTGAAAGTCTTGAGGTCGAGAAATAAAGGCGTATCGCTTGTGGTGAACTGGCCCGAGAAATCTTGAACATTTGACTGTGGTAAAACGGGGAGCAAGTTGCAGGAGTAACTATGACTCTCTTAAGGTTGCCAATGCTCGTCGCCCAGCAAAAAGCATCGGAAAACTCGTGGAGCACCTGGCAGAAAAAACTGTGAAGGTCTTAAGTTCGGCAAATAATGGCGTATCGCTTCTGATGAACTAAACAGAGAAAGCTTGAATATGTGACTATGGTAAAACGGGGAGCAACTGGTATGAGTAACTATGACTCTCTTAAGGTAGCCAAATGCCTCGTCACCAACGGAATAACTCGGCAAACTCGAGGAGCATCTGGCAGGAGTAACTGTGAAAATCTTAAGGTCGACAAATAATGGTGTATCACTTCTGGTGAACCGGCCGGAGAAAGCTTGAAGACGTGACTGTGATAAAACACGCAGCAACTAGCAGGAGTAACTATGACACTCTTAATGTAGCCAAATGCTCGTAACAAGGCGAAATACATCGGCCGAATCGAGGAGCACCTGGCAGAAATAACTGTAAAAGTCTTAAGGTCGACAAATAATGGCGTATCGCTTCTGATGAACTGACCAGAGAAAGCTTGAGTATGTGATTATGATAAAGCGTCGAGCAACTGGTATGAGTAACTATGCCTCTCTTAAGGTAGCCAAATGCCTCGTCAACAATGGAATAAATCGGCAAACTCTAGGAGCACCTGGCAGGAGTAACTGTGAAAGTCTTAAGGTCGACAAAAAATGGTGTAACACTTCTGGTGAAATGGCCAGAGAAAGCTTCAAGACGTAACTGTGATAAAACAGGGAGCAACTTGCAGGAGTAACTATGACTCTCTTAAGGTAGCCAAATGCTCGTCACCAGGCGAACTACATCGACAAACTCGTGGAGCACCTGGCAGAATTAACTGTGAAGGTCTTAAATTCGGCAAATAATGGCCTATCGCTTCTGATGAACTGAACAGAGAAAGCTTGAATATGTGACTATGGTAAAACGGGGAGCAACTGGTATGAGTAATTATGACTCTCTTAAGGTAGCCAAATGCCTCGTCACCAACGGAATAACTCGGCAAACTCGAGGAGTATCCGGCAGGAGTAACTGTGAAAATCTTAAGGTCGACAAATAATGGTGTATCACTTCTGGTGAACCGGCTGGAGAAAGCTTGAAGACGTGACTGTGATAAAACTTGCAGCAACTAGCAGTAGTAACTATGACACTCTTAATGTAGCCAAATGCTCGTCACCAGGCGAAATACATCGGCCGACTCGAGGAGCACCTGGCAGAAATAACTGTAAAAGTCTTAAGGTCGACAAATAATGGCGTATCGCTTCTGATGAACTGACCAGAGAAAGCTTGAATATGTGATTATGGTAAAGCGTCGAGCAACTGGTATGAGTAACTATGACTCTCTTAGGGTAGCCAAATGCCTCGTCAACAATGGAATAAAACGGCAAACTCGAGGAGCACCTGGCAGGAGTAACTGTGAAAGTCTTAAGGTCGACAAAAAATAGTGTAACACTTCTGGTGAAATGGCCAGAGAAAGCTTCAAGACGTAACTGTGATAAAACAGGGAGCAACTTGCAGGAGTAACTATGACTCTCTTAAGGTAGTCAAATGCTCGTCACCAGGCGAAATACATCGGCAAACTCGTGGTGCACCTGGCAGAAATAACTGTGAATGTCTTAAGTTCGACAAATAAAGGCGTATCTTTTCTGGTGAACTGGTCAGATAAAGGTTGAAGATGCGACTATGGTAAAACCGGGAGCAATTGGTAGGAGTAACTATGACTCTCTTAATGTAGCCAAATGCGCCGTCACCAGGCAGAATACATCGGCAAACTCGAGGAGCAAATAGCAGAAATAACTGTGAAAGTCTTGAGGTCGAGAAATAAAGGCGTATCGCTTGTGGTGAACTGGCCCGAGAAATCTTGAACATTTGACTGTGGTAAAACGGGGAGCAAGTTGCAGGAGTAACTATGACTCTCTTAAGGTTGCCAATGCTCGTCGCCCAGCAAAATGCATCGGAAAACTCGTGGAGCACCTGGCAGAATTAACTGTGAAGGTCTTAAGTTCGGCAAATAATGGCGTATCGCTTCTGATGAACTGAACAGAGAAAGCTTGAATATGTGACTATGGTAAAACGGGCAGCAACTGGTATGAGTAACTATGACTCTCTTAAGGTAGCCAAATGCCTCGTCACCAACGGAATAACTCGGCAAAGTCGAGGAGCATCCGGCAGGAGTAACTGTGAAAATCTTAAGGTCGTCAAATTATGGTGTATCACTTCTGGTGAACCGGCTGGAGAAAGCTTGAAGACGTGACTGTGATAAAACTTGCAGCAACTAGCAGTAGTAACTATGACACTCTTAATGTAGCCAAATGCTCGTCACCAGGCGAAATACATCGGCCGACTCGAGGAGCACCTGGCAGAAATAACTGTAAAAGTCTTAAGGTCGACAAATAATGGCGTATCGCTTCTGATGAACTGACCAGAGAAAGCTTGAATATGTGATTATGGTAAAGCGTCGAGCAACTGGTATGAGTAACTATGACTCTCTTAAGGTAGCCAAATGCCTCGTCAACAATGGAATAAAACGGCAAACTCGAGGAGCACCTGGCAGGAGTAACTGTGAAAGTCTTAAGGTCGACAAAAAATAGTGTAACACTTCTGGTGAAATGGCCAGAGAAAGCTTCAAGACGTAACTGTGATAAAACAGGGAGCAACTTGCAGGAGTAACTATGACTCTCTTAAGGTAGTCAAATGCTCGTCACCAGGCGAAATACATCGGCAAACTCGTGGAGCACCTGGCAGAAATAACTGTGAATGTCTTAAGTTCAACAAATAAAGGCGTATCTTTTCTGGTGAACTGGTCAGATAAAGGTTGAAGATGCGACTATGGTAAAACCGGGAGCAATTGGTAGGAGTAACTATGACTCTCTTAATGTAGCCAAATGCGCCGTCACCAGGCAGAATACATCGGCAAACTCGAGGAGCAAATAGCAGAAATAACTGTGAAAGTCTTGAGGTCGAGAAATAAAGGCGTATCGCTTGTGGTGAACTGGCCCGAGAAATCTTGAACATTTGACTGTGGTAAAACGGGGAGCAAGTTGCAGGAGTAACTATGACTCTCTTAAGGTTGCCAATGCTCGTCGCCCAGCAAAAAGCATCGGAAAACTCGTGGAGCATCTGGCAGAAATAACTGTGAAGGTCTTAAGTTCGGCAAATAATGGCGTATCGCTTCTGATGAACTGAACAGAGAAAGCTTGAATATGTGACTATGGTAAAACGGGGAGCAACTGGTATGAGTAACTATGACTCTCTTAAGGTAGCCAAATGCCTCGTCACCAACGGAATAACTCGGCAAACTCGAGGAGCATCTGGCAGGAGTAACTGTGAAAATCTTAAGGTCGACAAATAATGGTGTATCACTTCTGGTGAACTGGCTGGAGAAAGCTTGAAGACGTGACTGTGATAAAACACGCAGCAGGAGTAACTATGACTCTCTTAAGGTTGCCAATGCTCGTCGCCCGGCAAAAAGCATCGGAAAACTCGAGGAGCACCTGGCAGAAATAACTGTGAAGGCCTTTAGTTCGGCAAATAATGGCGTATCGCTTCTGATGAACTGAACAGAGAAAGCTTGAATATGTGACTATGGTAAAACGAGGAGCAACTGGTATGAGTAACTATGACTCTCTTAAGGTAGCCAAATGCCTCGTCACCAACGGAATAACTCGGCAAACTCGAGGAGCATCTGGCAGGAGTAACTGTGAAAATCTTAAGGTCGACAAATAATGGTGTATCACTTCTGGTGCACCGGCCGGAGAAAGCTTGAAGACGTGACTGTGATAAAACACGCAGCAACTAGCAGGAGTAACTATGACACTCTTAATGTAGCCAAATGCTCGTAACCAGGCGAAATACATCGGCCGACTCGAGGAGCACCTGGCAGAAATAACTGTAAAAGTCTTAAGGTCGACAAATAATGGCGTATCGCTTCTGATGAACTGACCAGAGAAAGCTTGAGTATGTGATTATGATAAAGCGTCGAGCAACTGGTATGAGTAACTATGACTCTCTTAAGGTAGCCAAATGCCTCGTCAACAATGGAATAAATCGGCAAACTCTAGGAGCACCTGGCAGGATAACTGTGAAAGTCTTAAGGTCGACAAAAAATGGTGTAACACTTCTGGTGAAATGGCCAGAGAAAGCTTCAAGACGTAACTGTGATAAGACAGGGAGCAACTTGCAGGAGTAACTATGACTCTCTTAAGGTAGCCAAATGCTCGTCACCAGGCGAACTACATCGACAAACTCGTGGAGCACCTGGCAGAATTAACTGTGAAGGTCTTAAATTCGGCAAATAATGGCCTATCGCTTCTGATGAACTGAACAGAGAAAGCTTGAATATGTGACTATGGTAAAACGGGGAGCAACTGGTATGAGTAACTATGACTCTCTTAAGGTAGCCAAATGCCTCGTCACCAACGGAATAACTCGGCAAACTCGAGGAGTATCCGGCAGGAGTAACTGTGAAAATCTTAAGGTCGACAAATAATGGTGTATCACTTCTGGTGAACCGGCTGGAGAAAGCTTGAAGACGTGACTGTGATAAAACTTGCAGCAACTAGCAGTAGTAACTATGACACTCTTAATGTAGCCAAATGCTCGTCACCAGGCGAAATACATCGGCCGACTCGAGGAGCACCTGGCAGAAATAACTGTAAAAGTCTTAAGGTCGACAAATAATGGCGTATCGCTTCTGATGAACTGACCAGAGAAAGCTCGAATATGTGATTATGGTAAAGCGTCGAGCAACTGGTATGAGTAACTATGACTCTCTTAAGGTAGCCAAATGCCTCGTCAACAATGGAATAAAACGGCAAACTCGAGGAGCACCTGGCAGGAGTAACTGTGAAAGTCTTAAGGTCGACAAAAAATAGTGTAACACTTCTGGTGAAATGTCCAGAGAAAGCTTCAAGACGTAACTGTGATAAAACAGGGAGCAACTTGCAGGAGTAACTATGACTCTCTTAAGGTAGCCAAATGCTCGTCACCAGGCGAAATACATCGGCAAACTCGTGGAGCACCTGGCAGAAATAACTGTGAATGTCTTAAGTTCGACAAATAAAGGCGTATCTTTTCTGGTGAACTGGTCAGATAAAGGTTGAAGATGCGACTATGGTAAAACCGGGAGCAATTGGTAGGAGTAACTATGACTCTCTTAATGTAGCCAAATGCGCCGTCACCAGGCAGAATACATCGGCAAACTCGAGGAGCAAATAGCAGAAATAACTGTGAAAGTCTTGAGGTCGAGAAATAAGGGCGTATCGCTTGTGGTGAACTGGCCCGAGAAATCTTGAACATTTGACTGTGGTAAAACGGGGAGCAAGTTGCAGGAGTAACTATGACTCTCTTAAGGTTGCCAATGCTCGTCGCCCAGCAAAAAGCATCGGAAAACTCGTGGAGCATCTGGCAGAAATAACTGTGAAGGTCTTAAGTTCGGCAAATAATGGCGTATCGCTTCTGATGAACTGAACAGAGAAAGCTTGAATATGTGACTATGGTAAAACGGGGAGCAACTGGTATGAGTAACTATGACTCTCTTAAGGTAGCCAAATGCCTCGTCACCAACGGAATAACTCGGCAAACTCGAGGAGCATCTGGCAGGAGTAACTGTGAAAATCTTAAGGTCGACAAATAATGGTGTATCACTTCTGGTGCACCGGCCGGAGAAAGCTTGAAGACGTGACTGTGATAAAACACGCAGCAACTAGCAGGAGTAACTATGACACTCTTAATGTAGCCAAATGCTCGTAACCAGGCGAAATACATCGGCCGACTCGAGGAGCACCTGGCAGAAATAACTGTAAAAGTCTTAAGGTCGACAAATAATGGCGTATCGCTTCTGATGAACTGACCAGAGAAAGCTTGAGTATGTGATTATGATAAAGCGTCGAGCAACTGGTATGAGTAACTATGACTCTCTTAAGGTAGCTAAATGCCTCGTCAACAATGGAATAAATCGGCAAACTCTAGGAGCACCTGGCAGGAGTAATTGTGAAAGTCTTAAGGTCGACAAAAAATGGTGTAACACTTCTGGTGAAATGGCCAGAGAAAGCTTCAAGACGTAACTGTGATAAAACAGGGAGCAACTTGCAGGAGTAACTATGACTCTCTTAAGGTAGCCAAATGCTCGTCACCAGGCGAAATACATCGACAAACTCGTGGAGCACCTGGCAGAAATAACTGTGAATGTCTTAAGTTTGAAAAATAAAGGCGTATCACTTCTGGTGAACTGGTCAGATAAAGGTTGAAGATGCGACTATGGTAAAACCGGGAGCAATTGGTAGGAGTAACTATGACTCTCTTAATGTAGCCAAATGCGCCGTCACCAGGCAGAATACATCGGCAAACTCGAGGAGCAAATAGCAGAAATAACTGTGAAAGTCTTGAGGTCGAGAAATAAAGGCGTATGGCTTGTGGTGAACTGGCCCGAGAAATCTTGAACATTTGACTGTGGTAAAACGGGGAGCAAGTTGCAGGAGTAACTATGACTCTCTTAAGGCTGCCAATGCTCGTCGCCCGGCAAAAAGCATCGGAAAACTCGAGGAGCACCTGGCAGAAATAACTGTGAAGGTCTTAAGTTCGGCAAATAATGGCGTATCGCTTCTGATGAACTGAACAGAGAAAGCTTGAATATGTGACTATGGTAAAACGGGGAGCAACTGGTATGAGTAACTATGACTCTCTTAAGGTAGCCAAATGCCTCGTCACCAACGGAATAACTCGGCAAACTCGAGGAGCATCTGGCAGGAGTAACTGTGAAAATCTTAAGGTCGACAAATAATGGTGTATCACTTCTGGTGAACCGGCCGGAGAAAGCTTGAAGACGTGACTGTGATAAAACACGCAGCAACTAGCAGGAGTAACTATGACACTCTTAATGTAGCCAAATGCTCGTAACAAGGCGAAATACATCGGCCGAATCGAGGAGCACCTGGCAGAAATAACTGTAAAAGTCTTAAGGTCGACAAATAATGGCGTATCGCTTCTGATGAACTGACCAGAGAAAGCTTGAGTATGTGATTATGATAAAGCGTCGAGCAACTGGTATGAGTAACTATGACTCTCTTAAGGTAGCCAAATGCCTCGTCAACAATGGAATAAATCGGCAAACTCTAGGAGCACCTGGCAGGAGTAACTGTGAAAGTCTTAAGGTCGACAAAAAATGGTGTAACACTTCTGGTGAAATGGCCAGAGAAAGCTTCAAGACGTAACTGTGATAAAACAGGGAGCAACTTGCAGGAGTAACTATGACTCTCTTAAGGTAGCCAAATGCTCGTCACCAGGCGAACTACATCGACAAACTCGTGGAGCACCTGGCAGAATTAACTGTGAAGGTCTTAAATTCGGCAAATAATGGCCTATCGCTTCTGATGAACTGAACAGAGAAAGCTTGAATATGTGACTATGGTAAAACGGGGAGCAACTGGTATGAGTAACTATGACTCTCTTAAGGTAGCCAAATGCCTCGTCACCAACGGAATAACTCGGCAAACTCGAGGAGTATCCGGCAGGAGTAACTGTGAAAATCTTAAGGTCGACAAATAATGGTGTATCACTTCTGGTGAACCGGCTGGAGAAAGCTTGAAGACGTGACTGTGATAAAACTTGCAGCAACTAGCAGTAGTAACTATGACACTCTTAATGTAGCCAAATGCTCGTCACCAGGCGAAATACATCGGCCGACTCGAGGAGCACCTGGCAGAAATAACTGTAAAAGTCTTAAGGTCGACAAATAATGGCGTATCGCTTCTGATGAACTGACCAGAGAAAGCTCGAATATGTGATTATGGTAAAGCGTCGAGCAACTGGTATGAGTAACTATGACTCTCTTAAGGTAGCCAAATGCCTCGTCAACAATGGAATAAAACGGCAAACTCGAGGAGCACCTGGCAGGAGTAACTGTGAAAGTCTTAAGGTCGACAAAAAATAGTGTAACACTTCTGGTGAAATGTCCAGAGAAAGCTTCAAGACGTAACTGTGATAAAACAGGGAGCAACTTGCAGGAGTAACTATGACTCTCTTAAGGTAGCCAAATGCTCGTCACCAGGCGAAATACATCGGCAAACTCGTGGAGCACCTGGCAGAAATAACTGTGAATGTCTTAAGTTCGACAAATAAAGGCGTATCTTTTCTGGTGAACTGGTCAGATAAAGGTTGAAGATGCGACTATGGTAAAACCGGGAGCAATTGGTAGGAGTAACTATGACTCTCTTAATGTAGCCAAATGCGCCGTCACCAGGCAGAATACATCGGCAAACTCGAGAAGCAAATAGCAGAAATAACTGTGAAAGTCTTGAGGTCGAGAAATAAAGGCGTATCGCTTGTGGTGAACTGGCCCGAGAAATCTTGAACATTTGACTGTGGTAAAACGGGGAGCAAGTTGCAGGAGTAACTATGACTCTCTTAAGGTTGCCAATGCTCGTCGCCCAGCAAAAAGCATCGGAAAACTCGTGGAGCATCTGGCAGAAATAACTGTGAAGGTCTTAAGTTCGGCAAATAATGGCGTATCGCTTCTGATGAACTGAACAGAGAAAGCTTGAATATGTGACTATGGTAAAACGGGGAGCAACTGGTATGAGTAACTATGACTCTCTTAAGGTAGCCAAATGCCTCGTCACCAACGGAATAACTCGGCAAACTCGAGGAGCATCTGGCAGGAGTAACTGTGAAAATCTTAAGGTCGACAAATAATGGTGTATCACTTCTGGTGCACCGGCCGGAGAAAGCTTGAAGACGTGACTGTGATAAAACACGCAGCAACTAGCAGGAGTAACTATGACACTCTTAATGTAGCCAAATGCTCGTAACCAGGCGAAATACATCGGCCGACTCGAGGAGCACCTGGCAGAAATAACTGTAAAAGTCTTAAGGTCGACAAATAATGGCGTATCGCTTCTGATGAACTGACCAGAGAAAGCTTGAGTATGTGATTATGATAAAGCGTCGAGCAACTGGTATGAGTAACTATGACTCTCTTAAGGTAGCCAAATGCCTCGTCAACAATGGAATAAATCGGCAAACTCTAGGAGCACCTGGCAGGAGTAATTGTGAAAGTCTTAAGGTCGACAAAAAATGGTGTAACACTTCTGGTGAAATGGCCAGAGAAAGCTTCAAGACGTAACTGTGATAAAACAGGGAGCAACTTGCAGGAGTAACTATGACTCTCTTAAGGTAGCCAAATGCTCGTCACCAGGCGAAATACATCGACAAACTCGTGGAGCACCTGGCAGAAATAACTGTGAATGTCTTAAGTTTGAAAAATAAAGGCGTATCACTTCTGGTGAACTGGTCAGATAAAGGTTGAAGATGCGACTATGGTAAAACCGGGAGCAATTGGTAGGAGTAACTATGACTCTCTTAATGTAGCCAAATGCGCCGTCACCAGGCAGAATACATCGGCAAACTCGAGGAGCAAATAGCAGAAATAACTGTGAAAGTCTTGAGGTCGAGAAATAAAGGCGTATCGCTTGTGGTGAACTGGCCCGAGAAATCTTGAACATTTGACTGTGGTAAAACGGGGAGCAAGTTGCAGGAGTAACTATGACTCTCTTAAGGCTGCCAATGCTCGTCGCCCGGCAAAAAGCATCGGAAAACTCGAGGAGCACCTGGCAGAAATAACTGTGAAGGTCTTAAGTTCGGCAAATAATGGCGTATCGCTTCTGATGAACTGAACAGAGAAAGCTTGAATATGTGACTATGGTAAAACGGGGAGCAACTGGTATGAGTAACTATGACTCTCTTAAGGTAGCCAAATGCCTCGTCACCAACGGAATAACTCGGCAAACTCGAGGAGCATCTGGCAGGAGTAACTGTGAAAATCTTAAGGTCGACAAATAATGGTGTATCACTTCTGGTGAACCGGCCGGAGAAAGCTTGAAGACGTGACTGTGATAAAACACGCAGCAACTAGCAGGAGTAACTATGACACTCTTAATGTAGCCAAATGCTCGTAACAAGGCGAAATACATCGGCCGAATCGAGGAGCACCTGGCAGAAATAACTGTAAAAGTCTTAAGGTCGACAAATAATGGCGTATCGCTTCTGATGAACTGACCAGAGAAAGCTTGAGTATGTGATTATGATACAGCGTCGAGCAACTGGTATGAGTAACTATGACTCTCTTAAGGTAGCCAAATGCCTCGTCAACAATGGAATAAATCGGCAAACTCTAGGAGCACCTGGCAGGAGTAACTGTGAAAGTCTTAAGGTCGACAAAAAATGGTGTAACACTTCTGGTGAAATGGCCAGAGAAAGCTTCAAGACGTAACTGTGATAAAACAGGGAGCAACTTGCAGGAGTAACTATGACTCTCTTAAGGTAGCCAAATGCTCGTCACCAGGCGAACTACATCGACAAACTCGTGGAGCACCTGGCAGAATTAACTGTGAAGGTCTTAAATTCGGCAAATAATGTCCTATCGCTTCTGATGAACTGAACAGAGAAAGCTTGAATATGTGACTATGGTAAAACGGGGAGCAACTGGTATGAGTAACTATGACTCTCTTAAGGTAGCCAAATGCCTCGTCACCAACGGAATAACTCGGCAAACTCGAGGAGTATCCGGCAGGAGTAACTGTGAAAATCTTAAGGTCGACAAATAATGGTGTATCACTTCTGGTGAACCGGCTGGAGAAAGCTTGAAGACGTGACTGTGATAAAACTTGCAGCAACTAGCAGTAGTAACTATGACACTCTTAATGTAGCCAAATGCTCGTCACCAGGCGAAATACATCGGCCGACTCGAGGAGCACCTGGCAGAAATAACTGTAAAAGTCTTAAGGTCGACAAATAATGGCGTATCGCTTCTGATGAACTGACCAGAGAATGCTTGAATATGTGATTATGGTAAAGCGTCGAGCAACTGGTATGAGTAACTATGACTCTCTTAAGGTAGCCAAATGCCTCGTCAACAATGGAATAAAACGGCAAACTCGAGGAGAACCTGGCAGGAGTAACTGTGAAAGTCTTAAGGTCGACAAAAAATAGTGTAACACTTCTGGTGAAATGGCCAGAGAAAGCTTCAAGACGTAACTGTGATAAAACAGGGAGCAACTTGCAGGAGTAACTATGACTCTCTTAAGGTAGCCAAATGCTCGTCACCAGGCGAAATACATCGGCAAACTCGTGGAGCACTTGGCAGAAATAACTGTGAATGTCTTAAGTTCGACAAATAAAGGCGTATCTTTTCTGGTGAACTGGTCAGATAAAGGTTGAAGATGCGACTATGGTAAAACCGGGAGCAATTGGTAGGAGTAACTATGACTCTCTTAATGTAGCCAAATGCGCCGTCACCAGGCAGAATACATCGGCAAACTCGAGGAGCAAATAGCAGAAATAACTGTGAAAGTCTTGAGGTCGAGAAATAAAGGCGTATCGCTTGTGGTGAACTGGCCCGAGAAATCTTGAACATTTGACTGTGGTAAAACGGGGAGCAAGTTGCAGGAGTAACTATGACTCTCTTAAGGTTGCCAATGCTCGTCGCCCAGCAAAAAGCATCGGAAAACTCGTGGAGCACCTGGCAGAATTAACTGTGAAGGTCTTAAGTTCGGCAAATAATGGCGTATCGCTTCTGATGAACTGAACAGAGAAAGCTTGAATATGTGACTATGGTAAAACGGGCAGCAACTGGTATGAGTAACTATGACTCTCTTAAGGTAGCCAAATGCCTCGTCACCAACGGAATAACTCGGCAAACTCGAGGAGCATCCGGCAGGAGTAACTGTGAAAATCTTAAGGTCGACAAATAATGGTGTATCACTTCTGGTGAACCGGCTGGAGAAAGCTTGAAGACGTGACTGTGATAAAACTTGCAGCAACTAGCAGTAGTAACTATGACACTCTTAATGTAGCCAAATGCTCGTCACCAGGCGAAATACATCGGCCGACTCGAGGAGCACCTGGCAGAAATAACTGTAAAAGTCTTAAGGTCGACAAATAATGGCGTATCGCTTCTGATGAACTGACCAGAGAAAGCTTGAATATGTGATTATGGTAAAGCGTCGAGCAACTGGTATGAGTAACTATGACTCTCTTAAGGTAGCCAAATGCCTCGTCAACAATGGAATAAAACGGCAAACTCGAGGAGCACCTGGCAGGAGTAACTGTGAAAGTCTTAAGGTCGACAAAAAATAGTGTAACACTTCTGGTGAAATGGCCAGAGAAAGCTTCAAGACGTAACTGTGATAAAACAGGGAGCAACTTGCAGGAGTAACTATGACTCTCTTAAGGTAGCCAAATGCTCGTCACCAGGCGAAATACATCGGCAAACTCGTGGAGCACCTGGCAGAAATAACTGTGAATGTCTTAAGTTCAACAAATAAAGGCGTATCTTTTCTGGTGAACTGGTCAGATAAAGGTTGAAGATGCGACTATGGTAAAACCGGGAGCAATTGGTAGGAGTAACTATGACTCTCTTAATGTAGCCAAATGCGCCGTCACCAGGCAGAATACATCGGCAAACTCGAGGAGCAAATAGCAGAAATAACTGTGAAAGTCTTGCGGTCGAGAAATAAAGGCGTATCGCTTGTGGTGAACTGGCCCGAGAAATCTTGAACATTTGACTGTGGTAAAACGGGGAGCAAGTTGCAGGAGTAACTATGACTCTCTTAAGGTTGCCAATGCTCGTCGCCCAGCAAGAAGCATCGGAAAACTCGTGGAGCACCTGGCAGAAAAAACTGTGAAGATCTTAAGTTCGGCAAATAATGGCGTATCGCTTCTGATGAACTAAACACAGAAAGCTTGAATATGTGACTATGGTAAAACGGGGAGCAACTGGTATGAGTAACTATGACTCTCTTAAGGTAGCCAAATGCCTCGTCACCAACGGAATAACTCGGCAAACTCGAGGAGCATCTGGCAGGAGTAACTGTGAAAATCTTATGGTCGACAAATGATGGTGTATCACTTCTGGTGAATTGGCCGGAGAAAGCTTGAAGACGTGACTGTGATAAAACACGCAGCAACTAGCAGGAGTAACTATGACACTCTTAATGTAGCCAAATGCTCGTAACAAGGCGAAATACATCGGCCGAATCGAGGAGCACCTGGCAGAAATAACTGTAAAAGTCTTAAGGTCGACAAATAATGGCGTATCGCTTCTGATGAACTGACCAGAGAAAGCTTGAGTATGTGATTATGATAAAGCGTCGAGCAACTGGTATGAGTAACTATGACTCTCTTAAGGTAGCCAAATGCCTCGTCAACAATGGAATAAAACGGCAAACTCGAGGAGCACCTGGCAGGAGTAACTGTGAAAGTCTTAAGGTCGACAAAAAATAGTGTAACACTTCTGGTGAAATGGCCAGAGAAAGCTTCAAGACGTAACTGTGATAAAACAGGGAGCAACTTGCAGGAGTAACTATGACTCTCTTAAGGTAGCCAAATGCTCGTCACCAGGCGAAATACATCGGCAAACTCGTGGAGCACCTGGCAGAAATAACTGTGAATGTCTTAAGTTCGACAAATAAAGGCGTATCTTTTCTGGTGAACTGGTCAGATAAAGGTTGAAGATGCGACTATGGTAAAACCGGGAGCAATTGGTAGGAGTAACTATGACTCTCTTAATGTAGCCAAATGCGCCGTCACCAGGCAGAATACATCGGCAAACTCGAGGAGCAAATAGCAGAAATAACTGTGAAAGTCTTGAGGTCGAGAAATAAAGGCGTATCGCTTGTGGTGAACTGGCCCGAGAAATCTTGAACATTTGACTGTGGTAAAACGGGGAGCAAGTTGCAGGAGTAACTATGACTCTCTTAAGGTTGCCAATGCTCGTCGCCCAGCAAAAAGCATCGGAAAACTCGTGGAGCACCTGGCAGAATTAACTGTGAAGGTCTTAAGTTCGGCAAATGATGGCGTATCGCTTCTGATGAACTGAACAGAGAAAGCTTGAATATGTGACTATGGTAAAACGGGCAGCAACTGGTATGAGTAACTATGACTCTCTTAAGGTAGCCAAATGCCTCGTCACCAACGGAATAACTCGGCAAACTCGAGGAGCATCCGGCAGGAGTAACTGTGAAAATCTTAAGGTCGTCAAATAATGGTGTATCACTTCTGGTGAACCGGCTGGAGAAAGCTTGAAGACGTGACTGTGATAAAACTTGCAGCAACTAGCAGTAGTAACTATGACACTCTTAATGTAGCCAAATGCTCGTCACCAGGCGAAATACATCGGCCGACTCGAGGAGCACCTGGCAGAAATAACTGTAAAAGTCTTAAGGTCGACAAATAATGGCGTATCGCTTCTGATGAACTGACCAGAGAAAGCTTGAATATGTGATTATGGTAAAGCGTCGAGCAACTGGTATGAGTAACTATGACTCTCTTAAGGTAGCCAAATGCCTCGTCAACAATGGAATAAAACGGCAAACTCGAGGAGCACCTGGCAGGAGTAACTGTGAAAGTCTTAAGGTCGACAAAAAATAGTGTAACACTTCTGGTGAAATGGCCAGAGAAAGCTTCAAGACGTAACTGTGATAAAACAGGGAGCAACTTGCAGGAGTAACTATGACTCTCTTAAGGTAGCCAAATGCTCGTCACCAGGCGAAATACATCGGCAAACTCGTGGAGCACCTGGCAGAAATAACTGTGAATGTCTTAAGTTCAACAAATAAAGGCGTATCTTTTCTGGTGAACTGGTCAGATAAAGGTTGAAGATGCGACTATGGTAAAACCGGGAGCAATTGGTAGGAGTAACTATGACTCTCTTAATGTAGCCAAATGCGCCGTCACCAGGCAGAATACATCGGCAAACTCGAGGAGCAAATAGCAGAAATAACTGTGAAAGTCTTGAGGTCGAGAAATAAAGGCGTATCGCTTGTGGTGAACTGGCCCGAGAAATCTTGAACATTTGACTGTGGTAAAACGGGGAGCAAGTTGCAGGAGTAACTATGACTCTCTTAAGGTTGCCAATGCTCGTCGCCCAGCAAAAAGCATCGGAAAACTCGTGGAGCACCTGGCAGAAAAAACTGTGAAGGTCTTAAGTTCGGCAAATAATGGCGTATCGCTTCTGATGAACTGAACAGAGAAAGCTTGAATATGTGACTATGGTAAAACGGGGAGCAACTGGTATGAGTAACAATGACTCTCTTAAGGTAGCCAAATGCCTCGTCACCAACGGAATAACTCGGCAAACTCGAGGAGCATCTGGCAGGAGTAACTGTGAAAATCTTAAGGTCGACAAATAATGGTGTATCACTTCTGGTGAACCGGCTGGAGAAAGCTTGAAGACGTGACTGTGATAAAACACGCAGCAGGAGTAACTATGACTCTCTTAAGGTTGCCAATGCTCGTCGCCCGGCAAAAAGCATCGGAAAACTCGAGGAGCACCTGGCAGAAATAACTGTGAAGGCCTTTAGTTCGGCAAATAATGGCGTATCGCTTCTGATGAACTGAACAGAGAAAGCTTGAATATGTGACTATGGTAAAACGGGGAGCAACTGGTATGAGTAACTATGACTCTCTTAAGGTAGCCAAATGCCTCGTCACCAACGGAATAACTCGGCAAACTCGAGGAGCATCTGGCAGGAGTAACTGTGAAAATCTTAAGGTCGACAAATAATGGTGTATCACTTCTGGTGAACCGGCTGGAGAAAGCTTGAAGACGTGACTGTGATAAAACACGCAGCAACTAGCAGTAGTAACTATGACACTCTTAATGTAGCCAAATGCTCGTCACCAGGCGAAATACATCGGCCGACTCGAGGAGCACCTGGCAGATATAACTGTAAAAGTCTTAAGGTCGACAAATAATGGCGTATCGCTTCTGATGAACTGACCAGAGAAAGCTTGAATATGTGATTATGGCAAAGCGTCGAGCAACTGGTATGAGTAACTATGACTCTCTTAAGGTAGCCAAATGCCTCGTCAACAATGGAATAAAACGGCAAACTCGAGGAGCACCTGGCAGGAGTAACTGTGAAAGTCTTAAGGTCGACAAAAAATAGTGTAACACTTCTGGTGAAATGGCCAGAGAAAGCTTCAAGACGTAACTGTGATAAAACAGGGAGCAACTTGCAGGAGTAACTATGACTCTCTTAAGGTAGCCAAATGCTCGTCACCAGGCGAAATACATCGACAAACTCGTGGAGCACCTGGCAGAATTAACTGTGAAGGTCTTAAATTCGGCAAATAATGGCGTATCGCTTCTGATGAACTGAACAGAGAAAGCTTGAATATGTGACTATGGTAAAACGGGCAGCAACTGGTATGAGTAACTATGACTCTCTTAAGGTAGCCAAATGCCTCGTCACCAACGGAATAACTCGGCAAACTCGAGGAGCATCCGGCAGGAGTAACTGTGAAAATCTTAAGGTCGACAAATAATGGTGTATCACTTCTGGTGAACCGGCTGGAGAAAGCTTGAAGACGTGACTGTGATAAAACTTGCAGCAACTAGCAGTAGTAACTATGACACTCTTAATGTAGCCAAATGCTCGTCACCAGGCGAAATACATCGGCCGACTCGAGGAGCACCTGGCAGAAATAACTGTAAAAGTCTTAAGGTCGACAAATAATGGCGTATCGCTTCTGATGAACTGACCAGAGAAAGCTTGAATATGTGATTATGGTAAAGCGTCGAGCAACTGGTATGAGTAACTATGACTCTCTTAAGGTAGCCAAATGCCTCGTCAACAATGGAATAAAACGGCAAACTCGAGGAGCACCTGGCAGGAGTAACTGTGAAAGTCTTAAGGTCGACAAAAAATAGTGTAACACTTCTGGTGAAATGGCCAGAGAAAGCTTCAAGACGTAACTGTGATAAAACAGGGAGCAACTTGCAGGAGTAACTATGACTCTCTTAAGGTAGCCAAATGCTCGTCACCAGGCGAAATACATCGGCAAACTCGTGGAGCACCTGGCAGAAATAACTGTGAATGTCTTAAGTTCAACAAATAAAGGCGTATCTTTTCTGGTGAACTGGTCAGATAAAGGTTGAAGATGCGACTATGGTAAAACCGGGAGCAATTGGTAGGAGTAACTATGACTCTCTTAATGTAGCCAAATGCGCCGTCACCAGGCAGAATACATCGGCAAACTCGAGGAGCAAATAGCAGAAATAACTGTGAAAGTCTTGCGGTCGAGAAATAAAGGCGTATCGCTTGTGGTGAACTGGCCCGAGAAATCTTGAACATTTGACTGTGGTAAAACGGGGAGCAAGTTGCAGGAGTAACTATGACTCTCTTAAGGTTGCCAATGCTCGTCGCCCAGCAAGAAGCATCGGAAAACTCGTGGAGCACCTGGCAGAAAAAACTGTGAAGATCTTAAGTTCGGCAAATAATGGCGTATCGCTTCTGATGAACTAAACACAGAAAGCTTGAATATGTGACTATGGTAAAACGGGGAGCAACTGGTATGAGTAACTATGACTCTCTTAAGGTAGCCAAATGCCTCGTCACCAACGGAATAACTCGGCAAACTCGAGGAGCATCTGGCAGGAGTAACTGTGAAAATCTTATGGTCGACAAATGATGGTGTATCACTTCTGGTGAACCGGCCGGAGAAAGCTTGAAGACGTGACTGTGATAAAACACGCAGCAACTAGCAGGAGTAACTATGACACTCTTAATGTAGCCAAATGCTCGTAACAAGGCGAAATACATCGGCCGAATCGAGGAGCACCTGGCAGAAATAACTGTAAAAGTCTTAAGGTCGACAAATAATGGCGTATCGCTTCTGATGAACTGACCAGAGAAAGCTTGAGTATGTGATTATGATAAAGCGTCGAGCAACTGGTATGAGTAACTATGACTCTCTTAAGGTAGCCAAATGCCTCGTCAACAATGGAATAAAACGGCAAACTCGAGGAGCACCTGGCAGGAGTAACTGTGAAAGTCTTAAGGTCGACAAAAAATAGTGTAACACTTCTGGTGAAATGGCCAGAGAAAGCTTCAAGACGTAACTGTGATAAAACAGGGAGCAACTTGCAGGAGTAACTATGACTCTCTTAAGGTAGCCAAATGCTCGTCACCAGGCGAAATACATCGGCAAACTCGTGGAGCACCTGGCAGAAATAACTGTGAATGTCTTAAGTTCGACAAATAAAGGCGTATCTTTTCTGGTGAACTGGTCAGATAAAGGTTGAAGATGCGACTATGGTAAAACCGGGAGCAATTGGTAGGAGTAACTATGACTCTCTTAATGTAGCCAAATGCGCCGTCACCAGGCAGAATACATCGGCAAACTCGAGGAGCAAATAGCAGAAATAACTGTGAAAGTCTTGAGGTCGAGAAATAAAGGCGTATCGCTTGTGGTGAACTGGCCCGAGAAATCTTGAACATTTGACTGTGGTAAAACGGGGAGCAAGTTGCAGGAGTAACTATGACTCTCTTAAGGTTGCCAATGCTCGTCGCCCAGCAAAAAGCATCGGAAAACTCGTGGAGCACCTGGCAGAATTAACTGTGAAGGTCTTAAGTTCGGCAAATAATGGCGTATCGCTTCTGATGAACTGAACAGAGAAAGCTTGAATATGTGACTATGGTAAAACGGGCAGCAACTGGTATGAGTAACTATGACTCTCTTAAGGTAGCCAAATGCCTCGTCACCAACGGAATAACTCGGCAAACTCGAGGAGCATCCGGCAGGAGTAACTGTGAAAATCTTAAGGTCGACAAATAATGGTGTATCACTTCTGGTGAACCGGCTGGAGAAAGCTTGAAGACGTGACTGTGATAAAACTTGCAGCAACTAGCAGTAGTAACTATGACACTCTTAATGTAGCCAAATGCTCGTCACCAGGCGAAATACATCGGCCGACTCGAGGAGCACCTGGCAGAAATAACTGTAAAAGTCTTAAGGTCGACAAATAATGGCGTATCGCTTCTGATGAACTGACCAGAGAAAGCTTGAATATGTGATTATGGTAAAGCGTCGAGCAACTGGTATGAGTAACTATGACTCTCTTAAGGTAGCCAAATGCCTCGTCAACAATGGAATAAAACGGCAAACTCGAGGAGCACCTGGCAGGAGTAACTGTGAAAGTCTTAAGGTCGACAAAAAATAGTGTAACACTTCTGGTGAAATGGCCAGAGAAAGCTTCAAGACGTAACTGTGATAAAACAGGGAGCAACTTGCAGGAGTAACTATGACTCTCTTAAGGTAGCCAAATGCTCGTCACCAGGCGAAATACATCGGCAAACTCGTGGAGCACCTGGCAGAAATAACTGTGAATGTCTTAAGTTCAACAAATAAAGGCGTATCTTTTCTGGTGAACTGGTCAGATAAAGGTTGAAGATGCGACTATGGTAAAACCGGGAGCAATTGGTAGGAGTAACTATGACTCTCTTAATGTAGCCAAATGCGCCGTCACCAGGCAGAATACATCGGCAAACTCGAGGAGCAAATAGCAGAAATAACTGTGAAAGTCTTGCGGTCGAGAAATAAAGGCGTATCGCTTGTGGTGAACTGGCCCGAGAAATCTTGAACATTTGACTGTGGTAAAACGGGGAGCAAGTTGCAGGAGTAACTATGACTCTCTTAAGGTTGCCAATGCTCGTCGCCCAGCAAGAAGCATCGGAAAACTCGTGGAGCACCTGGCAGAAAAAACTGTGAAGATCTTAAGTTCGGCAAATAATGGCGTATCGCTTCTGATGAACTAAACACAGAAAGCTTGAATATGTGACTATGGTAAAACGGGGAGCAACTGGTATGAGTAACTATGACTCTCTTAAGGTAGCCAAATGCCTCGTCACCAACGGAATAACTCGGCAAACTCGAGGAGCATCTGGCAGGAGTAACTGTGAAAATCTTATGGTCGACAAATGATGGTGTATCACTTCTGGTGAACCGGCCGGAGAAAGCTTGAAGACGTGACTGTGATAAAACACGCAGCAACTAGCAGGAGTAACTATGACACTCTTAATGTAGCCAAATGCTCGTAACAAGGCGAAATACATCGGCCGAATCGAGGAGCACCTGGCAGAAATAACTGTAAAAGTCTTAAGGTCGACAAATAATGGCGTATCGCTTCTGATGAACTGACCAGAGAAAGCTTGAGTATGTGATTATGATAAAGCGTCGAGCAACTGGTATGAGTAACTATGACTCTCTTAAGGTAGCCAAATGCCTCGTCAACAATGGAATAAAACGGCAAACTCGAGGAGCACCTGGCAGGAGTAACTGTGAAAGTCTTAAGGTCGACAAAAAATAGTGTAACACTTCTGGTGAAATGGCCAGAGAAAGCTTCAAGACGTAACTGTGATAAAACAGGGAGCAACTTGCAGGAGTAACTATGACTCTCTTAAGGTAGCCAAATGCTCGTCACCAGGCGAAATACATCGGCAAACTCGTGGAGCACCTGGCAGAAATAACTGTGAATGTCTTAAGTTCGACAAATAAAGGCGTATCTTTTCTGGTGAACTGGTCAGATAAAGGTTGAAGATGCGACTATGGTAAAACCGGGAGCAATTGGTAGGAGTAACTATGACTCTCTTAATGTAGCCAAATGCGCCGTCACCAGGCAGAATACATCGGCAAACTCGAGGAGCAAATAGCAGAAATAACTGTGAAAGTCTTGAGGTCGAGAAATAAAGGCGTATCGCTTGTGGTGAACTGGCCCGAGAAATCTTGAACATTTGACTGTGGTAAAACGGGGAGCAAGTTGCAGGAGTAACTATGACTCTCTTAAGGTTGCCAATGCTCGTCGCCCAGCAAAAAGCATCGGAAAACTCGTGGAGCACCTGGCAGAATTAACTGTGAAGGTCTTAAGTTCGGCAAATGATGGCGTATCGCTTCTGATGAACTGAACAGAGAAAGCTTGAATATGTGACTATGGTAAAACGGGCAGCAACTGGTATGAGTAACTATGACTCTCTTAAGGTAGCCAAATGCCTCGTCACCAACGGAATAACTCGGCAAACTCGAGGAGCATCCGGCAGGAGTAACTGTGAAAATCTTAAGGTCGTCAAATAATGGTGTATCACTTCTGGTGAACCGGCTGGAGAAAGCTTGAAGACGTGACTGTGATAAAACTTGCAGCAACTAGCAGTAGTAACTATGACACTCTTAATGTAGCCAAATGCTCGTCACCAGGCGAAATACATCGGCCGACTCGAGGAGCACCTGGCAGAAATAACTGTAAAAGTCTTAAGGTCGACAAATAATGGCGTATCGCTTCTGATGAACTGACCAGAGAAAGCTTGAATATGTGATTATGGTAAAGCGTCGAGCAACTGGTATGAGTAACTATGACTCTCTTAAGGTAGCCAAATGCCTCGTCAACAATGGAATAAAACGGCAAACTCGAGGAGCACCTGGCAGGAGTAACTGTGAAAGTCTTAAGGTCGACAAAAAATAGTGTAACACTTCTGGTGAAATGGCCAGAGAAAGCTTCAAGACGTAACTGTGATAAAACAGGGAGCAACTTGCAGGAGTAACTATGACTCTCTTAAGGTAGCCAAATGCTCGTCACCAGGCGAAATACATCGGCAAACTCGTGGAGCACCTGGCAGAAATAACTGTGAATGTCTTAAGTTCAACAAATAAAGGCGTATCTTTTCTGGTGAACTGGTCAGATAAAGGTTGAAGATGCGACTATGGTAAAACCGGGAGCAATTGGTAGGAGTAACTATGACTCTCTTAATGTAGCCAAATGCGCCGTCACCAGGCAGAATACATCGGCAAACTCGAGGAGCAAATAGCAGAAATAACTGTGAAAGTCTTGAGGTCGAGAAATAAAGGCGTATCGCTTGTGGTGAACTGGCCCGAGAAATCTTGAACATTTGACTGTGGTAAAACGGGGAGCAAGTTGCAGGAGTAACTATGACTCTCTTAAGGTTGCCAATGCTCGTCGCCCAGCAAAAAGCATCGGAAAACTCGTGGAGCACCTGGCAGAAAAAACTGTGAAGGTCTTAAGTTCGGCAAATAATGGCGTATCGCTTCTGATGAACTGAACAGAGAAAGCTTGAATATGTGACTATGGTAAAACGGGGAGCAACTGGTATGAGTAACAATGACTCTCTTAAGGTAGCCAAATGCCTCGTCACCAACGGAATAACTCGGCAAACTCGAGGAGCATCTGGCAGGAGTAACTGTGAAAATCTTAAGGTCGACAAATAATGGTGTATCACTTCTGGTGAACCGGCTGGAGAAAGCTTGAAGACGTGACTGTGATAAAACACGCAGCAGGAGTAACTATGACTCTCTTAAGGTTGCCAATGCTCGTCGCCCGGCAAAAAGCATCGGAAAACTCGAGGAGCACCTGGCAGAAATAACTGTGAAGGCCTTTAGTTCGGCAAATAATGGCGTATCGCTTCTGATGAACTGAACAGAGAAAGCTTGAATATGTGACTATGGTAAAACGGGGAGCAACTGGTATGAGTAACTATGACTCTCTTAAGGTAGCCAAATGCCTCGTCACCAACGGAATAACTCGGCAAACTCGAGGAGCATCTGGCAGGAGTAACTGTGAAAATCTTAAGGTCGACAAATAATGGTGTATCACTTCTGGTGAACCGGCTGGAGAAAGCTTGAAGACGTGACTGTGATAAAACACGCAGCAACTAGCAGTAGTAACTATGACACTCTTAATGTAGCCAAATGCTCGTCACCAGGCGAAATACATCGGCCGACTCGAGGAGCACCTGGCAGATATAACTGTAAAAGTCTTAAGGTCGACAAATAATGGCGTATCGCTTCTGATGAACTGACCAGAGAAAGCTTGAATATGTGATTATGGCAAAGCGTCGAGCAACTGGTATGAGTAACTATGACTCTCTTAAGGTAGCCAAATGCCTCGTCAACAATGGAATAAAACGGCAAACTCGAGGAGCACCTGGCAGGAGTAACTGTGAAAGTCTTAAGGTCGACAAAAAATAGTGTAACACTTCTGGTGAAATGGCCAGAGAAAGCTTCAAGACGTAACTGTGATAAAACAGGGAGCAACTTGCAGGAGTAACTATGACTCTCTTAAGGTAGCCAAATGCTCGTCACCAGGCGAAATACATCGACAAACTCGTGGAGCACCTGGCAGAATTAACTGTGAAGGTCTTAAATTCGGCAAATAATGGCGTATCGCTTCTGATGAACTGAACAGAGAAAGCTTGAATATGTGACTATGGTAAAACGGGCAGCAACTGGTATGAGTAACTATGACTCTCTTAAGGTAGCCAAATGCCTTGTCACCAACGGAATAACTCGGCAAACTCGAGGAGCATCCGGCAGGAGTAACTGTGAAAATCTTAAGGTCGTCAAATAATGGTGTATCACTTCTGGTGAACCGGCTGGAGAAAGCTTGAAGACGTGACTGTGATAAAACTTGCAGCAACTAGCAGTAGTAACTATGACACTCTTAATGTAGCCAAATGCTCGTCACCAGGCGAAATACATCGGCCGACTCGAGGAGCACCTGGCAGAAATAACTGTAAAAGTCTTAAGGTCGACAAATAATGGCGTATCGCTTCTGATGAACTGACCAGAGAAAGCTTGAATATGTGATTATGGTAAAGCGTCGAGCAACTGGTATGAGTAACTATGACTCTCTTAAGGTAGCCAAATGCCTCGTCAACAATGGAATAAAACGGCAAACTCGAGGAGCACCTGGCAGGAGTAACTGTGAAAGTCTTAAGGTCGACAAAAAATAGTGTAACACTTCTGGTGAAATGGCCAGAGAAAGCTTCAAGACGTAACTGTGATAAAACAGGGAGCAACTTGCAGGAGCAACTATGACTCTCTTAAGGTAGCCAAATGCTCGTCACCAGGCGAAATACATCGGCAAACTCGTGGAGCACCTGGCAGAAATAACTGTGAATGTCTTAAGTTCAACAAATAAAGGCGTATCTTTTCTGGTGAACTGGTCAGATAAAGGTTGAAGATGCGACTATGGTAAAACCGGGAGCAATTGGTAGGAGTAACTATGACTCTCTTAATGTAGCCAAATGCGCCGTCACCAGGCAGAATACATCGGCAAACTCGAGGAGCAAATAGCAGAAATAACTGTGAAAGTCTTGAGGTCGAGAAATAAAGGCGTATCGCTTGTGGTGAACTGGCCCGAGAAATCTTGAACATTTGACTGTGGTAAAACGGGGAGCAAGTTGCAGGAGTAACTATGACTCTCTTAAGGTTGCCAATGCTCGTCGCCCAGCAAAAAGCATCGGAAAACTCGTGGAGCACCTGGCAGAAAAAACTGTGAAGGTCTTAAGTTCGGCAAATAATGGCGTATCGCTTCTGATGAACTGAACAGAGAAAGCTTGAATATGTGACTATGGTAAAACGGGGAGCAACTGGTATGAGTAACAATGACTCTCTTAAGGTAGCCAAATGCCTCGTCACCAACGGAATAACTCGGCAAACTCGAGGAGTATCTGGCAGGAGTAACTGTGAAAATCTTAAGGTCGACAAATAATGGTGTATCACTTCTGGTGAACCGGCTGGAGAAAGCTTGAAGACGTGACTGTGATAAAACACGCAGCAGGAGTAACTATGACTCTCTTAAGGTTGCCAATGCTCGTCGCCCGGCAAAAAGCATCGGAAAACTCGAGGAGCACCTGGCAGAAATAACTGTGAAGGCCTTTAGTTCGGCAAATAATGGCGTATCGCTTCTGATGAACTGAACAGAGAAAGCTTGAATATGTGACTATGGTAAAACGGGGAGCAACTGGTATGAGTAACTATGACTCTCTTAAGGTAGCCAAATGCCTCGTCACCAACGGAATAACTCGGCAAACTCGAGGAGCATCTGGCAGGAGTAACTGTGAAAATCTTAAGGTCGACAAATAATGGTGTATCACTTCTGGTGAACCGGCTGGAGAAAGCTTGAAGACGTGACTGTGATAAAACACGCAGCAACTAGCAGTAGTAACTATGACACTCTTAATGTAGCCAAATGCTCGTCACCAGGCGAAATACATCGGCCGACTCGAGGAGCACCTGGCAGATATAACTGTAAAAGTCTTAAGGTCGACAAATAATGGCGTATCGCTTCTGATGAACTGACCAGAGAAAGCTTGAATATGTGATTATGGCAAAGCGTCGAGCAACTGGTATGAGTAACTATGACTCTCTTAAGGTAGCCAAATGCCTCGTCAACAATGGAATAAAACGGCAAACTCGAGGAGCACCTGGCAGGAGTAACTGTGAAAGTCTTAAGGTCGACAAAAAATAGTGTAACACTTCTGGTGAAATGGCCAGAGAAAGCTTCAAGACGTAACTGTGATAAAACAGGGAGCAACTTGCAGGAGTAACTATGACTCTCTTAAGGTAGCCAAATGCTCGTCACCAGGCGAAATACATCGACAAACTCGTGGAGCACCTGGCAGAATTAACTGTGAAGGTCTTAAATTCGGCAAATAATGGCGTATCGCTTCTGATGAACTGAACAGAGAAAGCATGAATATGTGACTATGGTAAAACGGGGAGCAACTGGTATGAGTAACTATGACTCTCTTAAGGTAGCCAAATGCCTCGTCACCAACGGAATAACTCGGCAAACTCGAGGAGTATCCGGCAGGAGTAACTGTGAAAATCTTAAGGTCGACAAATAATGGTGTATCACTTCTGGTGAACCGGCTGGAGAAAGCTTGAAGACGTGACTGTGATAAAACTTGCAGCTACTAGCAGTAGTAACTATGACACTCTTAATGTAGCCAAATGCTCGTCACCAGGCGAAATACATCGGCCGACTCGAGGAGCACCTGGCAGAAATAACTGTAAAAGTCTTAAGGTCGACAAATAATGGCGTATCGCTTCTGATGAACTGACCAGAGAAAGCTTGAATATGTGATTATGGTAAAGCGTCGAGCAACTGGTATGAGTAACTATGACTCTCTTAAGGTAGCCAAATGCCTCGTCAACAATGGAATAAAACGGCAAACTCGAGGAGCACCTGGCAGGAGTAACTGTGAAAGTCTTAAGGTCGCCAAAAAATAGTGTACCACTTCTGGTGAAATGGCCAGAGAAAGCTTCAAGACGTAACTGTGATAAAACAGGGAGCAACTTGCAGGAGTAACTATGACTCTCGTAGCTACTGGGCAAGTGAAGCGCAATACATGGGCCTAGCCCTCTTAGCCTCTCCTTGCCTGCGGCTTCCCCCCTTCCCGTGGGCCCGCCGATACGCCAGCCCTTATGGGGCTGGTAAGCTGAGTGGAAGTCCGCACCAGGGGCTTTGGGGGGTTACCAGCCCCCCATCGCATAACCCTCAATGTTGGGCCAAAAAGAGAAGAAAATACGGGTAACGGGCCTTCCGCTGAAGGACCCGACCCAACTGTCCCAACTGCTAGCCCACCAACCGTCCCTGAAGTAGGAGAGACTGAAGACCCATGGTACCACTGTAGCACCTGCAGCCGTGCGTTCCGCACCAAGATCGGGCTCGGACAACACCGCCGCCGCGCCCATCCAGAAGCGGCAAATGCGGACATCATCACTGACAGGAAGCGAGCTCGGTGGGCGGAGGAGGAAATGCGGGAGCTCGCCCTGGCGGAGGCTAGGCTTCTCTGTGCGAGTGACTCCAAATTTTTGTTCGCCAACCAGGAGCTTCTACCCTTGTTTCCGCACCGGACCTTGGACGCCATCAAGTGCAGGAGGAGGACGGCGGCGCACAAGGCGCTGGTGCGGGAATACGTGGGGGAGCTAACGCGGGAACACCAAGCGCAGCAAGGACTGCGCCACCCACCCGCCATGGAGTCGCTGCCGGAGGAGCCACCCTCTCCGCTGGAGCTTGAGCGCCCGCCAGAAACTACATCTGCTGTCGACGAAGCCATTTGGAGACACCTCGGCGGTCTGCCGCGGTCAGCCGCGCGCTTCTCGGCCCTGGATGACCTGGTGTGTCTGGGACCGGGTACGCCGTCGGCAGTGGTCGCGGCTGGGCTGCCAGAGGCCCTCCGTGCTGTCGGCTCGGTGGACGCAGGACCGAGGAAGAAGACGCCGCGCCCGCCATCCAAGCGGCGAACAGATGGTGGTCCTCCGCTTTCGAAGCGGAAGCGCCGCCGGTGGGAGTACGCCAGATGTCAGGATGCCTTCAGGAGGAACCGTGCACGATGTGTACGTGGCCTCCTGGACGGTACCCTGCTCCAGCCGCCGCCGAACATCCCTGGGCTGGTGGACTTCTGGCGAAGCCTCTTCACGACGGAGCCATCCTCCAACGCAGGCTCCATCCCTGACCGGCTTCTCCCGCGCGCAGAGTCCGTTGACTTTGAGCGCCTGTGGGGGCCGATCACGGCAGAGGAGGTTGCGGCAGCCTTGCCGCCCAGAGGCTCCGTTGCCGGCCCTGACGGCCTCTCGCCGGTGCAGCTGCGCCGCCTTCCGGCGGAGGTCACCACCAAACTGCTAAATCTTTTCCTGCTAACCCGCCAGCTTCCCTCATCCCTCCTCCGGGCTAGGACCTCCCTGCTTCCTAAGACAGCCGCCCCAGCATCCCCCGCTGACTTTCGGCCCATCACCGTCTGCTCGGTGTTAGCCAGAACCTTTCATAAGGTTCTGGCGACTCGCCTTATGCGGATGTGTGCTGTGGACGAACGTCAGCGGGCTTTCATCCAAAGGGATGGGATGCTGGAGAATACCTTCCTTCTCGACCGGGTGCTCGTCGGCGCCGTCCGCCGCTGTCGCTCTGTGTTCGTGGCATCGCTCGATGTGTCCAAGGCGTTCGATTCGTTGGACCATGCGGCCCTCCGCCCTGTGCTGAGGGCCCATGGTCTTCCGGACGAATTCATTGATTACGTCGAGCGCTGCTATGCAGACAGCGCGACGGTAATTGCGGGGGGCGGCGACGAGTCCCCGGCCGTGCGGCCAGCAAGAGGTGTCCGGCAGGGAGATCCTTTGTCTCCTCTCCTGTTTAATTTCGCTATAGATTGTGTTCTACACCAGTTGCCCTCACACATAGGTGTTAAGGTGTTGGGCCGCCAGACCAACGCGGCGGCCTTCGCGGACGACATCCTGCTCTTCGCCTCCACAAAGGGGGGCCTGCAGTCCCTCATCAACGCAGCAGTGGCAGCCCTCGACCAACTGGGGCTGCGCGTTAACCCACGGAAGTGTCTCACCCTCGCACTCGTGGCGTCTGGCCGCGAGAAGAAGGTGAAGGTAGATGCCAGCGTCACCTTCAGTGCCGGGGACACCACCATGCCGGCATTGGGAGTGGGTGAGACCTTCCGCTATTTGGGACTGCAGTTCTCCTCCTCTGGGCGGTGCCTCTTCCATCCGAGGCACCACATCGAGGAGCAGCTGAACATCATCTCGCGGGCGCCGCTGAAGCCGCAGCAGCGGCTGTATGCACTGCGTGAAGTTCTTCTCCCGGGCCTGTACCATGGCCTCGCCCTGAGCCGCACCCGCATCGGTGCGCTCAAGGCCATGGACATCTGTGTTCGGGCTGCGGTGAGGAAATGGTTCCGCCTCCCAGCGGACACCCCTGTGGGCTACTTCCACGCTCCAATAGCCCATGGGGGCCTTGGGATTCCATCCGCCCGCTGGATGGGGCCAACCCTGAGGCGGGGCAGGCTTCTCACTTTGTTGCAGCTCGAGCCAACTACCACCGACGCAGACCTGGGGGAGGCACGTCACGAAGTGGCGGCGCTTGAACGACACCTTACGTGGGAGGGCCATCTGCTGTCAACGGCTGCAAAAGTTGGTGAGATGTGGGCGGCACGCCTGCACATCACCTTCGACGGGGCAGCCCTTTCGTCGTCGGCCAGGACATCGGGCCAACACAGCTGGGTCGAGGACACCAGTCGCTTCCTGTCAGGCCGCGACTATGTGGCGTGCATTCGCACGCGTATTAACGCATTACCAACCAAAGCGCGGAGGAGTCGCGGCCGAGACAGGGAGAAGATGTGCCGTGCACGGTGCAATGCCGTCGAGACTGCGAACCACGTCGTCCAGGGCTGCGGGCTCACCAGCCGAGCTCGGGTGCGGCGTCACGACGCAGTTGTGAAATACGTCGCGCGCGGGCTGGCTCAACGAGGGTTCGACGTGTCGGTCGAGCCACACCTCTGCACACCTGAGGGAGTCCGCAAACCCGACATCGTAGCGTCGAAGGACGGCGTGGCGCATGTCATTGACGCGCAAATAGTCGGCGACCACCTCGACACCGACTGGTGTCACCGGCAGAAGGCGGCGAAATACGATGTCCCGTCGGTGCGGCATGCTGTCAGCGCTCTCCGACCCGCAGCCAACAGCCTTCTATTCAAGACAGTGACCTTAAACTGGAGGGGGGCTTGGGCACCAACATCTGCCCGCCAGCTCCTGCAACTGGGTTTCCGCAGGCGGGAACTAAGCACTATAAGCACGCGGGTGCTCGGGGGGACTGCATGGGTCTTTGGTATCTTCGAAAATATGACGTCGTTGAGGCCGAAGTACAGGGAGGGCGTGGGCTAGTGAGTTGGTGTTTTTTTAGGTTAGTTTGCCCTGACTCCTGGGGCTTCAATGACAGGAGCAATTCCGTCTTGATATTCTTTAAGTTAATAATTAGTTATGTACTTGTGAATAATATGTTGCGGTTACACCACCATCGGTAACCGGCGCCCCTGTGAACTCCTCTCGGGGAGTACGGCGCACTAGTTCTTAAGAGTGTTTTTACCTGTATTATTCACTTGTATACTTGTGAATAAAGACGGCTGAAATAGCCAAATGCTCGTAACCAGGCGAAATACATCGACAAACTCGTGGAGCACCTGGCAGAATTAACTGTGAAGGTCTTAAATTCGGCAAATAATGGCGTATCGCTTCTGATGAACTGAACAGAGAAAGCTTGAATATGTGACTATGGTAAAACGGGGAGCAACTGGTATGAGTAACTATGACTCTCTTAAGGTAGCCAAATGCCTCGTCACCAACGGAATAACTCGGCAAACTCGAGGAGTATCCGGCAGGAGTAACTGTGAAAATCTTAAGGTCGACAAATAATGGTGTATCACTTCTGGTGAACCGGCTGGAGAAAGCTTGAAGACGTGACTGTGATAAAACTTGCAGCTACTAGCAGTAGTAACTATGACACTCTTAATGTAGCCAAATGCTCGTCACCAGGCGAAATACATCGGCCGACTCGAGGAGCACCTGGCAGAAATAACTGTAAAAGTCTTAAGGTCGACAAATAATGGCGTATCGCTTCTGATGAACTGACCAGAGAAAGCTTGAATATGTGATTATGGTGAAGCGTCGAGCAACTGGTATGAGTAACTATGACTCTCTTAAGGTAGCCAAATGCCTCGTCAACAATGGAATAAAACGGCAAACTCGAGGAGCACCTGGCAGGAGTAACTGTGAAAGTCTTAAGGTCGCCAAAAAATAGTGTAACACTTCTGGTGAAATGGCCAGAGAAAGCTTCAAGACGTAACTGTGATAAAACAGGGAGCAACTTGCAGGAGTAACTATGACTCTCTTAAGGTAGCCAAATGCTCGTCACCAGGCGAAATACATCGGCAAACTCGTGGAGCACCTGGCAGAAATAACTGTGAATGTCTTAAGTTCGACAAATAAAGGCGTATCTTTTCTGGTGAACTGGTCAGATAAAGGTTGAAGATGCGACTATGGTAAAACCGGGAGCAATTGGTAGGAGTAACTATGACTCTCTTAATGTAGCCAAATGCGCCGTCACCAGGCAGAATACATCGGCAAACTCGAGGAGCAAATAGCAGAAATAACTGTGAAAGTCTTGAGGTCGAGAAATAAAGGCGTATCGCTTGTGGTGAACTGGCCCGAGAAATCTTGAACATTTGACTGTGGTAAAACGGGGAGCAAGTTGCAGGAGTAACTATGACTCTCTTAAGGTTGCCAATGCTCGTCGCCCAGCAAAAAGCATCGGAAAACTCGTGGAGCACCTGGCAGAATTAACTGTGAAGGTCTTAAGTTCGGCAAATAATGGCGTATCGCTTCTGATGAACTGAACAGAGAAAGCTTGAATATGTGACTATGGTAAAACGGGCAGCAACTGGTATGAGTAACTATGACTCTCTTAAGGTAGCCAAATGCCTCGTCACCAACGGAATAACTCGGCAAACTCGAGGAGCATCCGGCAGGAGTAACTGTGAAAATCTTAAGGTCGACAAATAATGGTGTATCACTTCTGGTGAACCGGCTGGAGAAAGCTTGAAGACGTGACTGTGATAAATCTTGCAGCAACTAGCAGTAGTAACTATGACACTCTTAATGTAGCCAAATGCTCGTCACCAGGCGAAATACATCGGCCGACTCGAGGAGCACCTGGCAGAAATAACTGTAAAAGTCTTAAGGTCGACAAATAATGGCGTATCGCTTCTGATGAACTGACCAGAGAAAGCTTGAATATGTGATTATGGTAAAGCGTCGAGCAACTGGTATCAGTAACTATGACTCTCTTAAGGTAGCCAAATGCCTCGTCAACAATGGAATAAAACGGCAAACTCGAGGAGCACCTGGCAGGAGTAACTGTGAAAGTCTTAAGGTCGACAAAAAATAGTGTAACACTTCTGGTGAAATGGCCAGAGAAAGCTTCAAGACGTAACTGTGATAAAACAGGGAGCAACTTGCAGGAGTAACTATGACTCTCTTAAGGTAGCCAAATGCTCGTCACCAGGCGAAATACATCGGCAAACTCGTGGAGCACCTGGCAGAAATAACTGTGAATGTCTTAAGTTCGACAAATAAAGGCGTATCTTTTCTGGTGAACTGGTCAGATAAAGGTTGAAGATGCGACTATGGTAAAACCGGGAGCAATTGGTAGGAGTAACTATGACTCTCTTAATGTAGCCAAATGCGCCGTCACCAGGCAGAATACATCGGCAAACTCGAGGAGCAAATAGCAGAAATAACTGTGAAAGTCTTGAGGTCGAGAAATAAAGGCGTATCGCTTGTGGTGAACTGGCCCGAGAAATCTTGAACATTTGACTGTGGTAAAACGGGGAGCAAGTTGCAGGAGTAACTATGACTCTCTTAAGGTTGCCAATGCTCGTCGCCCAGCAAAAAGCATCGGAAAACTCGTGGAGCACCTGGCAGAATTAACTGTGAAGGTCTTAAGTTCGGCAAATAATGGCGTATCGCTTCTGATGAACTGAACAGAGAAAGCTTGAATATGTGACTATGGTAAAACGGGGAGCAACTGGTATGAGTAACTATGACTCTCTTAAGGTAGCCAAATGCCTCGTCACCAACGGAATAACTCGGCAAACTCGAGGAGCATCCGGCAGGAGTAACGGTGAAAATCTTAAGGTCGACAAATAATGGTGTATCACTTCTGGTGAACCGGCTGGAGAAAGCTTGAAGACGTGACTGTGATAAATCTTGCAGCAACTAGCAGTAGTAACTATGACACTCTTAATGTAGCCAAATGCTCGTCACCAGGCGAAATACATCGGCCGACTCGAGGAGCACCTGGCAGAAATAACTGTAAAAGTCTTAAGGTCGACAAATAATGGCGTATCGCTTCTGATGAACTGACCAGAGAAAGCTTGAATATGTGATTATGGTAAAGCGTCGAGCAACTGGTATCAGTAACTATGACTCTCTTAAGGTAGCCAAATGCCTCGTCAACAATGGAATAAAACGGCAAACTCGAGGAGCACCTGGCAGGAGTAACTGTGAAAGTCTTAAGGTCGACAAAAAATAGTGTAACACTTCTGGTGAAATGGCCAGAGAAAGCTTCAAGACGTAACTGTGATAAAACAGGGAGCAACTTGCAGGAGTAACTATGACTCTCTTAAGGTAGCCAAATGCTCGTCACCAGGCGAAATACATCGGCAAACTCGTGGAGCACCTGGCAGAAATAACTGTGAATGTCTTAAGTTCGACAAATAAAGGCGTATCTTTTCTGGTGAACTGGTCAGATAAAGGTTGAAGATGCGACTATGGTAAAACCGGGAGCAATTGGTAGGAGTAACTATGACTCTCTTAATGTAGCCAAATGCGCCGTCACCAGGCAGAATACATCGGCAAACTCGAGGAGCAAATAGCAGAAATAACTGTGAAAGTCTTGAGGTCGAGAAATAAAGGCGTATCGCTTGTGGTGAACTGGCCCGAGAAATCTTGAACATTTGACTGTGGTAAAACGGGGAGCAAGTTGCAGGAGTAACTATGACTCTCTTAAGGTTGCCAATGCTCGTCGCCAAGCAAAAAGCATCGGAAAACTCGTGGAGCACCTGGCAGAAATAACTGTGAAGGTCTTAAGTTCGGCAAATAATGGCGTATCGCTTCTGATGAACTGAACAGAGAAAGCTTGAATATGTGACTATGGTAAAACGGGGAGCAACTGGTATGAGTAACTATGACTCTCTTAAGGTAGCCAAATGCCTCGTCACCAACGGAATAACTCGGCAAACTCGAGGAGCGTCTGGCAGGAGTAACTGTGAAAATCTTAAGGTCGACAAATAATGGTGTATCACTTCTGGTGCACCGGCCGGAGAAAGCTTGAAGACGTGACTGTGATAAAACACGCAGCAACTAGCAGGAGTAACTATGACACTCTTAATGTAGCCAAATGCTCGTAACCAGGCGAAATACATCGGCCGACTCGAGGAGCACCTGGCAGAAATAACTGTAAAAGTCTTAAGGTCGACAAATAATGGCGTATCGCTTCTGATGAACTGACCAGAGAAAGCTTGAGTATGTGATTATGATAAAGCGTCGAGCAACTGATATGAGTAACTATGACTCTCTTAAGGTAGCCAAATGCCTCGTCAACAATGGAATAAATCGGCAAACTCTAGGAGCACCTGGCAGGAGTAACTGTGAAAGTCTTAAGGTCGACAAAAAATGGTGTAACACTTCTGGTGAAATGGCCAGAGAAAGCTTCAAGACGTAACCGTGATAAAACAGGGAGCAACTTGCAGGAGTAACTATGACTCTCTTAAGGTAGCCAAATGCTCGTCACCAGGCGAAATACATCGACAAACTCGTGGAGCACCTGGCAGAAATAACTGTGAATGTCTTAAGTTTGAAAAATAAAGGCGTATCACTTCTGGTGAACTGGTCAGATAAAGGTTGAAGATGCGACTATGGTAAAACCGGGAGCAATTGGTAGGAGTAACTATCACTCTCTTAATGTAGCCAAATGCGCCGTCACCAGGCAGAATACATCGGCAAACTCGAGGAGCAAATAGCATAAATAACTGTGCAAGTCTTGAGGTCGAGAAATAAAGGCGTATCGCTTGTGGTGAACTGGCCCGAGAAATCTTGAACATTTGACTGTGGTAAAACGGGGAGCAAGTTGCAGGAGTAACTATGACTCTCTTAAGGTTGCCAATGCTCGTCGCCCGGCAAAAAGCATCGGAAAACTCGAGGAGCACCTGGCAGAAATAACTGTGAAGGTCTTAAGTTCGGCAAATAATGGCGTATCGCTTCTGATGAACTGAACAGAGAAAGCTTGAATATGTGACTATGGTAAAACGGGGAGCAACTGGTATGAGTAACTATGACTCTCTTAAGGTAGCCAAATGCCTCGTCACCACCGGAATAACTCGGCAAACTCGAGGAGCATCTGGCAGGAGTAACTGTGAAAATCTTAAGGTCGACAAATAATGGTGTATCACTTCTGGTGAACCGGCCGGAGAAAGCTTGAAGACGTGACTGTGATAAAACACGCAGCAACTAGCAGGAGTAACTATGACACTCTTAATGTAGCCAAATGCTCGTAACAAGGCGAAATACATCGGCCGAATCGAGGAGCACCTGGCAGAAATAACTGTAAAAGTCTTAAGGTCGACAAATAATGGCGTATCGCTTCTGATGAACTGACCAGAGAAAGCTTGAATATGTGATTATGGTAAAGCGTCGAGCAACTGGTATGAGTAACTATGACTCTCTTAAGGTAGCCAAATGTCTCGTCAACAATGGAATAAAACGGCAAACTCGAGGAGCACCTGGTAGGAGTAACTGTGAAAGTCTTAAGGTCGACAAAAAATAGTGTAACACTTCTGGTGAAATGGCCAGAGAAAGCTTCAAGACGTAACTGTGATAAAACAGGGAGCAACTTGCAGGAGTAACTATGACTCTCTTAAGGTAGCCAAATGCTCGTCACCAGGCGAAATACATCGGCAAACTCGTGGAGCACCTGGCAGAAATAACTGTGAATGTCTTAAGTTCGACAAATAAAGGCGTATCTTTTCTGGTGAACTGGTCAGATAAAGGTTGAAGATGCGACTATGGTAAAACCGGGAGCAATTGGTAGGAGTAACTATGACTCTCTTAATGTAGCCAAATGCGCCGTCACCAGGCAGAATACATCGGCAAACTCGAGGAGCAAATAGCAGAAATAACTGTGAAAGTCTTGAGGTCGAGAAATAAAGGCGTATCGCTTGTGGTGAACTGGCCCGAGAAATCTTGAACATTTGACTGTGGTAAAACGGGGAGCAAGTTGCAGGAGTAACTATGACTCTCTTAAGGTTGCCAATGCTCGTCGCCCAGCAAAAAGCATCGGAAAACTCGTGGAGCACCTGGCAGAAATAACTGTGAAGGTCTTAAGTTCGGCAAATAATGGCGTATCGCTTCTGATGAACTGAACAGAGAAAGCTTGAATATGTGACTATGGTAAAACGGGGAGCAACTGGTATGAGTAACTATGACTCTCTTAAGGTAGCCAAATGCCTCGTCACCAACGGAATAACTCGGCAAACTCGAGGAGCATCTGGCAGGAGTAACTGTGAAAATCTTAAGGTCGACAAATAATGGTGTATCACTTCTGGTGCACCGGCCGGAGAAAGCTTGAAGACGTGACTGTGATAAAACACGCAGCAACTAGCAGGAGTAACTATGACACTCTTAATGTAGCCAAATGCTCGTAACCAGGCGAAATACATCGGCCGACTCGAGGAGCACCTGGCAGAAATAACTGTAAAAGTCTTAAGGTCGACAAATAATGGCGTATCGCTTCTGATGAACTGACCAGAGAAAGCTTGAGTATGTGATTATGATAAAGCGTCGAGCAACTGGTATGAGTAACTATGACTATCTTAAGGTAGCCAAATGCCTCGTCAACAATGGAATAAATCGGCAAACTCTAGGAGCACCTGGCAGGAGTAACTGTGAAAGTCTTAAGGTCGACAAAAAATGGTGTAACACTTCTGGTGAAATGGCCAGAGAAAGCTTCAAGACGTAACTGTGATAAAACAGGGAGCAACTTGCAGGAGTAACTATGACTCTCTTAAGGTAGCCAAATGCTCGTCACCAGGCGAAATACATCGACAAACTCGTGGAGCACCTGGCAGAAATAACTGTGAATGTCTTAAGTTTGAAAAATAAAGGCGTATCTTTTCTGGTGAACTGGTCAGATAAAGGTTGAAGATGCGACTATGGTAAAACCGGGAGCAATTGGTAGGAGTAACTATGACTCTCTTAATGTAACCAAATGCGCCGTCACCAGGCAGAATACATCGGCAAACTCGAGGAGCAAATAGCAGAAATAACTGTGAAAGTCTTGAGGTCGAGAAATAAAGGCGTATCGCTTGTGGTGAACTGGCCCCAGAAATCTTGAACATTTGACTGTGGTAAAACGGGGAGCAAGTTGCAGGAGTAACTATGACTCTCTTAAGGTTGCCAATGCTCGTCGCCCGGCAAAAAGCATCGGAAAACTCGAGGAGCACCAGGCAGAAATAACTGTGAAGGTCTTAAGTTCGGCAAATAATGGCGTATCGCTTCTGATGAACTGAACAGAGAAAGCTTGAATATGTGACTATGGTAAAACGGGGAGCAACTGGTATGAGTAACTATGACTCTCTTAAGGTAGCCAAATGCCTCGTCACCAACGGAATAACTCGGCAAACTCGAGGAGCATCTGGCAGGAGTAACTGTGAAAATCTTAAGGTCGACAAATAATGGTGTATCACTTCTGGTGAACCGGCCGGAGAAAGCTTGAAGACGTGACTGTGATAAAACACGCAGCAACTAGCAGGAGTAACTATGAAACTCTTAATGTAGCCAAATGCTCGTAACAAGGCGAAATACATCGGCCGAATCGAGGAGCACCTGGCAGAAATAACTGTAAAAGTCTTAAGGTCGACAAATAATGGCGTATCGCTTCTGATGAACTGACCAGAGAAAGCTTGAGTATGTGATTATGATAAAGCGTCGAGCAACTGGTATGAGTAACTATGACTCTCTTAAGGTAGCCAAACGCCTCGTCAACAATGGAATAAATCGGCAAACTCTAGGAGCACCTGGCAGGAGTAACTGTGAAAGTCTTAAGGTCGACAAAAAATGGTGTAACTCTTCTGGTGAAATGGCCAGAGAAAGCTTCAAGACGTAACTGTGATAAAACAGGGAGCAACTTGCAGGAGTAACTATGACTCTCTTAAGGTAGCCAAATGCTCGTCACCAGGCGAAATACATCGACAAACTCGTGGAGCACCTTGCAGAATTAACTGTGAAGGTCTTAAATTCGGCAAATTATGGCGTATCGCTTCTGATGAACTGAACAGAGAAAGCTTGAATATGTGACTATGGTAAAACGGGGAGCAACTGGTATGAGTAACTATGACTCTCTTAAGGTAGCCAAATGCCTCGTCACCAACGGAATATCTCGGCAAACTCGAGGAGTATCCGGCAGGAGTAACTGTGAAAATCTTAAGGTCGACAAATAATGGTGTATCACTTCTGGTGAACCGGCTGGAGAAAGCTTGAAGACGTGACTGTGATAAAACTTGCAGCAACTAGCAGTAGTAACTATGACACTCTTAATGTAGCCAAATGCTCGTCACCAGGCGAAATACATCGGCCGACTCGAGGAGCACCTGGCAGAAATAACTGTAAAAGTCTTAAGGTCGACAAATAATGGCGTATCGCTTCTGATGAACTGACCAGAGAAAGCTTGAATATGTGTTTATGGTAAAGCGTCGAGCAACTGGTATGAGTAACTATGACTCTCTTAAGGTAGCCAAATGCCTCGTCAACAATGGAATAAAACGGCAAACTCGAGGAGCACCTGGCAGGAGTAACTGTGAAAGTCTTAAGGTCGACAAAAAATAGTGTAACACTTCTGGTGAAATGGCCAGAGAAAGCTTCAAGACGTAACTGTGATAAAACAGGGAGCAACTTGCAGGAGTAACTATGACTCTCTTAAGGTAGCCAAATGCTCATCACCAGGCGAAATACATCGGCAAACTCGTGGAGCACCTGGCAGAAATAACTGTGAATGTCTTAAGTTCGACAAATAAAGGCGTATCTTTTCTGGTGAACTGGTCAGATAAAGGTTGAAGATGCGACTATGGTAAAACCGGGAGCAATTGGTAGGAGTAACTATGACTCTCTTAATGTAGCCAAATGCGCCGTCACCAGGCAGAATACATCGGCAAACTCGAGGAGCAAATAGCAGAAATAACTGTGAAAGTCTTGAGGTCGAGAAATAAAGGCGTATCGCTTGTGGTGAACTGGCCCGAGAAATCTTGAACATTTGACTGTGGTAAAACGGGGAGCAAGTTGCAGGAGTAACTATGACTCTCTTAAGGTTGCCAATGCTCGTCGCCCAGCAAAAAGCATCGGAAAACTCGTGGAGCACCTGGCAGAATTAACTGTGAAGGTCTTAAGTTCGGCAAATAATGGCGTATCGCTTCTGATGAACTGAACAGAGAAAGCTTGAATATGTGACTATGGTAAAACGGGCAGCAACTGGTATGAGTAACTATGACTCTCTTAAGGTAGCCAAATGCCTCGTCACCAACGGAATAACTCGGCAAACTCGAGGAGCATCCGGCAGGAGTAACTGTGAAAATCTTAAGGTCGACAAATAATGGTGTATCACTTCTGGTGAACCGGCTGGAGAAAGCTTGAAGACGTGACTGTGATAAAACTTGCAGCAACTAGCAGTAGTAACTATGACACTCTTAATGTAGCCAAATGCTCGTCACCAGGCGAAATACATCGGCCGACTCGAGGAGCACCTGGCAGAAATAACTGTAAAAGTCTTAAGGTCGACAAATAATGGCGTATCGCTTCTGATGAACTGACCAGAGAATGCTTGAATATGTGATTATGGTAAAGCGTCGAGCAACTGGTATGAGTAACTATGACTCTCTTAAGGTAGCCAAATGCCTCGTCAACAATGGAATAAAACGGCAAACTCGAGGAGCACCTGGCAGGAGTAACTGTGAAAGTCTTAAGGTCGACAAAAAATAGTGTAACACTTCTGGTGAAATGGCCAGAGAAAGCTTCAAGACGTAACTGTGATAAAACAGGGAGCAACTTGCAGGAGTAACTATGACTCTCTTAAGGTAGCCAAATGCTCGTCACCAGGCGAAATACATCAGCAAACTCGTGGAGCACCTGGCAGAAATAACTGTGAATGTCTTAAGTTCGACAAATAAAGGCGTATCTTTTCTGGTGAACTGGTCAGATAAAGGTTGAAGATGCGACTATGGTAAAACCGGGAGCAATTGGTAGGAGTAACTATGACTCTTTTAATGTAGCCAAATGCGCCGTCACCAGGCAGAATACATCGGCAAACTCGAGGAGCAAATAGCAGAAATAACTGTGAAAGTCTTGAGGTCGAGAAATAAAGGCGTATCGCTTGTGGTGAACTGGCCCCAGAAATCTTGAACATTTGACTGTGGTAAAACGGGGAGCAAGTTGCAGGAGTAACTATGACTCTCTTAAGGTTGCCAATGCTCGTCGCCCAGCAAAAAGCATCGGAAAACTCGAGGAGCACCTGGCAGAAATAACTGTGAAGGTCTTAAGTTCGGCAAATAAAGGCGTATCGCTTCTGATGAACTGAACAGAGAAAGCTTGAATATGTGACTATGGTAAAACGGGGAGCAACTGGTATGAGTAACTATGACTCTCTTAAGGCAGCCAAATGCCTCGTCACTAACGGAATAACTCGGCAAACTCGAGGAGCATCTGGCAGGAGTAACTGTGAAAATCTTAAGGTCGACAAATAATGGTGTATCACTTCTGGTGCACCGGCCGGAGAAAGCTTGAAGACGTGACTGTGATAAAACACGCAGCAACTAGCAGGAGTAACTATGACACTCTTAATGTAGCCAAATGCTCGTAACCAGGCGAAATACATCGGCCGACTCGAGGAGCACCTGGCAGAAATAACTGTAAAAGTCTTAAGGTCGACAAATAATGGCGTATCGCTTCTGATGAACTGACCAGAGAAAGCTTGAGTATGTGATTATGATAAAGCGTCGAGCAACTGGTATGAGTAACTATGACTCTCTTAAGGTAGCCAAATGCCTCGTCAACAATGGAATAAATAGGCATACTCTAGGAGCACCTGGCAGGAGTAACTGTGAAAGTCTTAAGGTCGACAAAAAATGGTGTAACACTTCTGGTGAAATGGCCAGAGAAAGCTTCAAGACGTAACTGTGATAAAACAGGGAGCAACTTGCAGGAGTAACTATGACTCTCTTAAGGTAACCAAATGCTCGTCACCAGGCGAAATACATCGACAAACTCGTGGAGCACCTGGCAGAAATAACTGTGAATGTCTTAAGTTTGAAAAATAAAGGCGTATCACTTCTGGTGAACTGGTCAGATAAAGGTTGAAGATGCGACTATGGTAAAACCGGGAGCAATTGGTAGGAGTAACTATGACTCTCTTAATGTAGCCAAATGCGCCGTCACCAGGCAGAATACATCGGCAAACTCGAGGAGCAAATAGCATAAATAACTGTGAAAGTCTTGAGGTCGAGAAATAAAGGCGTATCGCTTGTGGTGAACTGGCCCGAGAAATCTTGAACATTTGACTGTGGTAAAACGGGGAGCAAGTTGCAGGAGTAACTATGACTCTCTTAAGGTTGCCAATGCTCGTCGCCCAGCAAAAAGCATCGGAAAACTCGTGGAGCACCTGGCAGAATTAACTGTGAAGGTCTTAAGTTCGGCAAATAATGGCGTATCGCTTCTGATGAACTGAACAGAGAAAGCTTGAATATGTGACTATGGTAAAACGGGGAGCAACTGGTATGAGTAACTATGACTCTCTTAAGGTAGCCAAATGCCTCGTCACCAACGGAATAACTCGGCAAACTCGAGGAGCATCTGGCAGGAGTAACTGTGAAAATCTTAAGGTCGACAAATAATGGTGTATCACTTCTGGTGAACCGGCTGGAGAAAGCTTGAAGACGTGACTGTGATAAAACACGCAGCAACTAGCAGTAGTAACCATGACACTCTTAATGTAGCCAAATGCTCGTCACCAGGCGAAATACATCGGCCGACTCGAGGAGCACCTGGCAGAAATAACTGTAAAAGTCTTAAGGTCGACAAATAATGGTGTATCGCTTCTGATGAACTGACCAGAGAAAGCTTGAATATGTGATTATGGTAAAGCGTCGAGGAACTGGTATGAGTAACTATGACTCTCTTAAGGTAGCCAAATGCCTCGTCAACAATGGAATAAAACGGCAAACTCGAGGAGCACCTGGTAGGAGTAACTGTGAAAGTCTTAAGGTCGACAAAAAATAGTGTAACACTTCTGGTGAAATGGCCAGAGAAAGCTTCAAGACGTAACTGTGATAAAACAGGGAGCAACTTGCAGGAGTAACTATGACTCTCTTAAGGTAGCCAAATGCTCGTCACCAGGCGAAATACATCGGCAAACTCGTGGAGCACCTGGCAGAAATAACTGTGAATGTCTTAAGTTCGACAAATAAAGGCGTATCTTTTCTGGTGAACTGGTCAGATTAAGGTTGAAGATGCGACTATGGTAAAACCGGGAGCAATTGGTAGGAGTAACTATGACTCTCTTAATGTAGCCAAATGCGCCGTCACCAGGCAGAATACATCGGCAAACTCGAGGAGCAAATAGCAGAAATAACTGTGAAAGTCTTGAGGTCGAGAAATAAAGGCGTATCGCTTGTGGTGAACTGGCCCGAGAAATCTTGAACATTTGACTGTGGTAAAACGGGGAGCAAGTTGCAGGAGTAACTATGACTCTCTTAAGGTTGCCAATGCTCGTCGCCCAGCAAAAAGCATCGGAAAACTCGTGGAGCACCTGGCAGAAATAACTGTGAAGGTCTTAAGTTCGGCAAATAATGGCGTATCGCTTCTGATGAACTGAACAGAGAAAGCTTGAATATGTGACTATGGTAAAACGGGGAGCAACTGGTATGAGTAACTATGACTCTCTTAAGGTAGCCAAATGCCTCGTCACCAACGGAATAACTCGGCAAACTCGAGGAGCATCTGGCAGGAGTAACTGTGAAAATCTTAAGGTCGACAAATAATGGTGTATCACTTCTGGTGCACCGGCCGGAGAAAGCTTGAAGACGTGACTGTGATAAAACACGCAGCAACTAGCAGGAGTAACTATGACACTCTTAATGTAGCCAAATGCTCGTAACCAGGCGAAATACGTCGGCCGACTCGAGGAGCACCTGGCAGAAATAACTGTAAAAGTCTTAAGGTCGACAAATAATGGCGTATCGCTTCTGATGAACTGACCAGAGAAAGCTTGAGTATGTGATTATGATAAAGCGTCGAGCAACTGGTATGAGTAACTATGACTATCTTAAGGTAGCCAAATGCCTCGTCAACAATGGAATAAATCGGCAAACTCTAGGAGCACCTGGCAGGAGTAACTGTGAAAGTCTTAAGGTCGACAAAAAATGGTGTAACACTTCTGGTGAAATGGCCAGAGAAAGCTTCAAGACGTAACTGTGATAAAACAGGGAGCAACTTGCAGGAGTAACTATGACTCTCTTAAGGTAGCCAAATGCTCGTCACCAGGCGAAATACATCGACAAACTCGTGGAGCACCTGGCAGAAATAACTGTGAATGTCTTAAGTTTGAAAAATAAAGGCGTATCACTTCTGGTGAACTGGTCAGATAAAGGTTGAAGATGCGACTATGGTAAAACCGGGAGCAATTGGTAGGAGTAACTATGACTCTCTTAATGTAACCAAATGCGCCGTCACCAGGCAGAATACATCGGCAAACTCGAGGAGCAAATAGCAGAAATAACTGTGAAAGTCTTGAGGTCGAGAAATAAAGGCGTATCGCTTGTGGTGAACTGGCCCCAGAAATCTTGAACATTTGACTGTGGTAAAACGGGGAGCAAGTTGCAGGAGTAACTATGACTCTCTTAAGGTTGCCAATGCTCGTCGCCCGGCAAAAAGCATCGGAAAACTCGAGGAGCACCAGGCAGAAATAACTGTGAAGGTCTTAAGTTCGGCAAATAATGGCGTATCGCTTCTGATGAACTGAACAGAGAAAGCTTGAATATGTGACTATGGTAAAACGGGGAGCAACTGGTATGAGTAACTATGACTCTCTTAAGGTAGCCAAATGCCTCGTCACCAACGGAATAACTCGGCAAACTCGAGGAGCATCCGGCAGGAGTAACTGTGAAAATCTTAAGGTCGACAAATAATGGTGTATCACTTCTGGTGAACCGGCTGGAGAAAGCTTGAAGACGTGACTGTGATAAAACACGCAGCAACTAGCAGTAGTAACTATGACACTCTTAATGTAGCCAAATGCTCGTCACCAGGCGAAATACATCGGCCGACTCGAGGAGCACCTGGCAGAAATAACTGTAAAAGTCTTAAGGTCGACAAATAATGGTGTATCGCTTCTGATGAACTGACCAGAGAAAGCTTGAATATGTGATTATGGTAAAGCGTCGAGCAACTGGTATGAGTAACTATGACTCTCTTAAGGTAGCCAAATGCCTCGTCAACAATGGAATAAAACGGCAAACTCGAGGAGCACCTGGTAGGAGTAACTGTGAAAGTCTTAAGGTCGACAAAAAATAGTGTAACACTTCTGGTGAAATGGCCAGAGAAAGCTTCAAGACGTAACTGTGATAAAACAGGGAGCAACTTGCAGGAGTAACTATGACTCTCTTAAGGTAGCCAAATGCTCGTCACCAGGCGAAATACATCGGCAAACTCGTGGAGCACCTGGCAGAAATAACTGTGAATGTCTTAAGTTCGACAAATAAAGGCGTATCTTTTCTGGTGAACTGGTCAGATTAAGGTTGAAGATGCGACTATGGTAAAACCGGGAGCAATTGGTAGGAGTAACTATGACTCTCTTAATGTAGCCAAATGCGCCGTCACCAGGCAGAATACATCGGCAAACTCGAGGAGCAAATAGCAGAAATAACTGTGAAAGTCTTGAGGTCGAGAAATAAAGGCGTATCGCTTGTGGTGAACTGGCCCGAGAAATCTTGAACATTTGACTGTGGTAAAACGGGGAGCAAGTTGCAGGAGTAACTATGACTCTCTTAAGGTTGCCAATGCTCGTCGCCCAGCAAAAAGCATCGGAAAACTCGTGGAGCACCTGGCAGAAATAACTGTGAAGGTCTTAAGTTCGGCAAATAATGGCGTATCGCTTCTGATGAACTGAACAGAGAAAGCTTGAATATGTGACTATGGTAAAACGGGGAGCAACTGGTATGAGTAACTATGACTCTCTTAAGGTAGCCAAATGCCTCGTCACCAACGGAATAACTCGGCAAACTCGAGGAGCATCTGGCAGGAGTAACTGTGAAAATCTTAAGGTCGACAAATAATGGTGTATCACTTCTGGTGCACCGGCCGGAGAAAGCTTGAAGACGTGACTGTGATAAAACACGCAGCAACTAGCAGGAGTAACTATGACACTCTTAATGTAGCCAAATGCTCGTAACCAGGCGAAATACATCGGCCGACTCGAGGAGCACCTGGCAGAAATAACTGTAAAAGTCTTAAGGTCGACAAATAATGGCGTATCGCTTCTGATGAACTGACCAGAGAAAGCTTGAGTATGTGATTATGATAAAGCGTCGAGCAACTGGTATGAGTAACTATGACTATCTTAAGGTAGCCAAATGCCTCGTCAACAATGGAATAAATCGGCAAACTCTAGGAGCACCTGGCAGGAGTAACTGTGAAAGTCTTAAGGTCGACAAAAAGTGGTGTAACACTTCTGGTGAAATGGCCAGAGAAAGCTTCAAGACGTAACTGTGATAAAACAGGGAGCAACTTGCAGGAGTAACTATGACTCTCTTAAGGTAGCCAAATGCTCGTCACCAGGCGAAATACATCGACAAACTCGTGGAGCACCTGGCAGAAATAACTGTGAATGTCTTAAGTTTGAAAAATAAAGGCGTATCACTTCTGGTGAACTGGTCAGATAAAGGTTGAAGATGCGACTATGGTAAAACCGGGAGCAATTGGTAGGAGTAACTATGACTCTCTTAATGTAACCAAATGCGCCGTCACCAGGCAGAATACATCGGCAAACTCGAGGAGCAAATAGCAGAAATAACTGTGAAAGTCTTGAGGTCGAGAAATAAAGGCGTATCGCTTGTGGTGAACTGGCCCCAGAAATCTTGAACATTTGACTGTGGTAAAACGGGGAGCAAGTTGCAGGAGTAACTATGACTCTCTTAAGGTTGCCAATGCTCGTCGCCCGGCAAAAAGCATCGGAAAACTCGAGGAGCACCAGGCAGAAATAACTGTGAAGGTCTTAAGTTCGGCAAATAATGGCGTATCGCTTCTGATGAACTGAACAGAGAAAGCTTGAATATGTGACTATGGTAAAACGGGGAGCAACTGGTATGAGTAACTATGACTCTCTTAAGGTAGCCAAATGCCTCGTCACCAACGGAATAACTCGGCAAACTCGAGGAGCATCTGGCAGGAGTAACTGTGAAAATCTTAAGGTCGACAAATAATGGTGTATCACTTCTGGTGAACCGGCCGGAGAAAGCTTGAAGACGTGACTGTGATAAAACACGCAGCAACTAGCAGGAGTAACTATGAAACTCTTAATGTAGCCAAATGCTCGTAACAAGGCGAAATACATCGGCCGAATCGAGGAGCACCTGGCAGAAATAACTGTAAAAGTCTTAAGGTCGACAAATAATGGCGTATCGCTTCTGATGAACTGACCAGAGAAAGCTTGAGTATGTGATTATGATAAAGCGTCGAGCAACTGGTATGAGTAACTATGACTCTCTTAAGGTAGCCAAATGCCTCGTCAACAATGGAATAAATCGGCAAACTCTAGGAGCACCTGGCAGGAGTAACTGTGAAAGTCTTAAGGTCGACAAAAAATGGTGTAACTCTTCTGGTGAAATGGCCAGAGAAAGCTTCAAGACGTAACTGTGATAAAACAGGGAGCAACTTGCAGGAGTAACTATGACTCTCTTAAGGTAGCCAAATGCTCGTCACCACGCGAAATACATCGACAAACTCGTGGAGCACCTTGCAGAATTAACTGTGAAGGTCTTAAATTCGGCAAATTATGGCGTATCGCTTCTGATGAACTGAACAGAGAAAGCTTGAATATGTGACTATGGTAAAACGGGGAGCAACTGGTATGAGTAACTATGACTCTCTTAAGGTAGCCAAATGCCTCGTCACCAACGGAATATCTCGGCAAACTCGAGGAGTATCCGGCAGGAGTAACTGTGAAAATCTTAAGGTCGACAAATAATGGTGTATCACTTCTGGTGAACCGGCTGGAGAAAGCTTGAAGACGTGACTGTGATAAAACTTGCAGCAACTAGCAGTAGTAACTATGACACTCTTAATGTAGCCAAATGCTCGTCACCAGGCGAAATACATCGGCCGACTCGAGGAGCACCTGGCAGAAATAACTGTAAAAGTCTTAAGGTCGACAAATAATGGCGTATCGCTTCTGATGAACTGACCAGAGAAAGCTTGAATATGTGTTTATGGTAAAGCGTCGAGCAACTGGTATGAGTAACTATGACTCTCTTAAGGTAGCCAAATGCCTCGTCAACAATGGAATAAAACGGCAAACTCGAGGAGCACCTGGCAGGAGTAACTGTGAAAGTCTTAAGGTCGACAAAAAATAGTGTAACACTTCTGGTGAAATGGCCAGAGAAAGCTTCAAGACGTAACTGTGATAAAACAGGGAGCAACTTGCAGGAGTAACTATGACTCTCTTAAGGTAGCCAAATGCTCATCACCAGGCGAAATACATCGGCAAACTCGTGGAGCACCTGGCAGAAATAACTGTGAATGTCTTAAGTTCGACAAATAAAGGCGTATCTTTTCTGGTGAACTGGTCAGATAAAGGTTGAAGATGCGACTATGGTAAAACTGGGAGCAATTGGTAGGAGTAACTATGACTCTCTTAATGTAGCCAAATGCGCCGTCACCAGGCAGAATACATCGGCAAACTCGAGGAGCAAATAGCAGAAATAACTGTGAAAGTCTTGAGGTCGAGAAATAAAGGCGTATCGCTTGTGGTGAACTGGCCCGAGAAATCTTGAACATTTGACTGTGGTAAAACGGGGAGCAAGTTGCAGGAGTAACTATGACTCTCTTAAGGTTGCCAATGCTCGTCGCCCAGCAAAAAGCATCGGAAAACTCGTGGAGCACCTGGCAGAATTAACTGTGAAGGTCTTAAGTTCGGCAAATAATGGCGTATCGCTTCTGATGAACTGAACAGAGAAAGCTTGAATATGTGACTATGGTAAAACGGGCAGCAACTGGTATGAGTAACTATGACTCTCTTAAGGTAGCCAAATGCCTCGTCACCAACGGAATAACTCGGCAAACTCGAGGAGCATCCGGCAGGAGTAACTGTGAAAATCTTAAGGTCGACAAATAATGGTGTATCACTTCTGGTGAACCGGCTGGAGAAAGCTTGAAGACGTGACTGTGATAAAACTTGCAGCAACTAGCAGTAGTAACTATGACACTCTTAATGTAGCCAAATGCTCGTCACCAGGCGAAATACATCGGCCGACTCGAGGAGCACCTGGCAGAAATAACTGTAAAAGTCTTAAGGTCGACAAATAATGGCGTATCGCTTCTGATGAACTGACCAGAGAATGCTTGAATATGTGATTATGGTAAAGCGTCGAGCAACTGGTATGAGTAACTATGACTCTCTTAAGGTAGCCAAATGCCTCGTCAACAATGGAATAAAACGGCAAACTCGAGGAGCACCTGGCAGGAGTAACTGTGAAAGTCTTAAGGTCGACAAAAAATAGTGTAACACTTCTGGTGAAATGGCCAGAGAAAGCTTCAAGACGTAACTGTGATAAAACAGGGAGCAACTTGCAGGAGTAACTATGACTCTCTTAAGGTAGCCAAATGCTCGTCACCAGGCGAAATACATCAGCAAACTCGTGGAGCACCTGGCAGAAATAACTGTGAATGTCTTAAGTTCGACAAATAAAGGCGTATCTTTTCTGGTGAACTGGTCAGATAAAGGTTGAAGATGCGACTATGGTAAAACCGGGAGCAATTGGTAGGAGTAACTATGACTCTTTTAATGTAGCCAAATGCGCCGTCACCAGGCAGAATACATCGGCAAACTCGAGGAGCAAATAGCAGAAATAACTGTGAAAGTCTTGAGGTCGAGAAATAAAGGCGTATCGCTTGTGGTGAACTGGCCCGAGAAATCTTGAACATTTGACTGTGGTAAAACGGGGAGCAAGTTGCAGGAGTAACTATGACTCTCTTAAGGTTGCCAATGCTCGTCGCCCAGCAAAAAGCATCGGAAAACTCGAGGAGCACCTGGCAGAAATAACTGTGAAGGTCTTAAGTTCGGCAAATAATGGCGTATCGCTTCTGATGAACTGAACAGAGAAAGCTTGAATATGTGACTATGGTAAAACGGGGAGCAACTGGTATGAGTAACTATGACTCTCTTAAGGCAGCCAAATGCCTCGTCACCAACGGAATAACTCGGCAAACTCGAGGAGCATCTGGCAGGAGTAACTGTGAAAATCTTAAGGTCGACAAATAATGGTGTATCACTTCTGGTGCACCGGCCGGAGAAAGCTTGAAGACGTGACTGTGATAAAACACGCAGCAACTAGCAGGAGTAACTATGACACTCTTAATGTAGCCAAATGCTCGTAACCAGGCGAAATACATCGGCCGACTCGAGGAGCACCTGGCAGAAATAACTGTAAAAGTCTTAAGGTCGACAAATAATGGCGTATCGCTTATGATGAACTGACCAGAGAAAGCTTGAGTATGTGATTATGATAAAGCGTCGAGCAACTGGTATGAGTAACTATGACTCTCTTAAGGTAGCCAAATGCCTCGTCAACAATGGAATAAATCGGCATACTCTAGGAGCACCTGGCAGGAGTAACTGTGAAAGTCTTAAGGTCGACAAAAAATGGTGTAACACTTCTGGTGAAATGGCCAGAGAAAGCTTCAAGACGTAACTGTGATAAAACAGGGAGCAACTTGCAGGAGTAACTATGACTCTCTTAAGGTAGCCAAATGCTGGTCACCAGGCGAAATACATCGGCAAACTCGTGGAGCACCTGGCAGAAATATCTGTGAATGTCATAAGTTCGACAAATAAAGGCGTATCTTTTCTGGTGATCTGGTCAGATAAAGGTTGAAGATGCGACTATGGTAAAACCGGGAGCAATTGGTAGGAGTAACTATGACTCTCTTAATGTAGCCAAATGCGCCGTCACCAGGCAGAATACATCGGCTAACTCGAGGAGCAAATAGCAGAAATAACTGTGAGAGTCTTAAGGTCGAGAAATAAAGGCGTATCGCTTGTGGTGAACTGGCCGGAGAAATCTTGAACATTTGACTGTGGTAAAACGGGGAGCAAGTTGCAGGAGTAACTATGACTCTCTTAAGGTTGCCAATGCTCGTCGCCCGGCAAAAAGCATCGGAAAACTCGAGGAGCACCTGGCAGAAATAACTGTGAAGGTCTTAAGTTCGGCAAATAATGGCGTATCGCTTCTGATGAACTGAACAGAGAAAGCTTGAATATGTGACTATGGTAAAACGGGGAGCAACTGGTATGAGTAACTATGACTCTCTTAAGGTAGCCAAATGCCTCGTCACCAACGGAATAATTCGGCAAACTCGAGGAGCATCTGGCAGGAGTAACTGTGAAAATCTTAAGGTCGACAAATAATGGTGTATCACTTCTGGTGAACAGGCCGGACAAAGCTTGAAGACGTGACTGTGATAAAACACGCAGCAACTAGCAGGAGTAACTATGACACTCTTAATGTAGCCAAATGCTCGTAACCAGGCGAAATTCATCGGCCGACTCGAGGAGCACCTGGCAGAAATAACTGTAAAAGTCTTAAGGTCGACAAATAATGGCGTATCGCTTCTGATGAACTGACCAGAGAAAGCTTGAGTATGTGATTATGATAAAGCGTCGAGCAACTGGTATGAGTAACTATGACTCTCTTAAGGTAGCCAAATGCCTCGTCAACAATGGAATAAATCGGCAAACTCTAGGAGCACCTGGCAGGAGTAACTGTGAAAGTCTTAAGGTCGACAAAAAATGGTGTAACTCTTCTGGTGAAATGGCCAGAGAAAGCGTCAAGACGTAACTGTGATAAAACAGGGAGCAACTTGCAGGAGTAACTATGACTCTCTTAAGGTAGCCAAATGCTCGTCACCAGGCGAAATACATCGACAAAATCGTGGAGCACCTTGCAGAATTAACTGTGAAGGTCTTAAATTCGGCAAATTATGGCGTATCGCTTCTGATGAACTGAACAGAGAAAGCTTGAATATGTGACTATGGTAAAACGGGGAGCAACTGGTATGAGTAACTATGACTCTCTTAAGGTAGCCAAATGCCTCGTCACCAACGGAATAACTCGGCAAACTCGAGGAGCATCTGGCAGGAGTAACTGTGAAAATCTTAAGGTCGACAAATAATGGTGTATCACTTCTGGTGAACAGGCCGGACAAAGCTTGAAGACGTGACTGTGATAAAACACGCAGCAACTAGCAGGAGTAACTATGACACTCTTAATGTAGCCAAATGCTCGTAACCAGGCGAAATTCATCGGCCGACTCGAGGAGCACCTGGCAGAAATAACTGTAAAAGTCTTAAGGTCGACAAATAATGGCGTATCGCTTCTGATGAACTGACCAGAGAAAGCTTGAGTATGTGATTATGATAAAGCGTCGAGCAACTGGTATGAGTAACTATGACTCTCTTAAGGTAGCCAAATGCTCGTCACCAGGCGAAATACATCGGCAAACTCGTGGAGCACCTGGCAGAAATAACTGTGAATGTGTTAAGTTCGACAAATAAAGACGTATCTTTTCTGGTGAACTGGTCAGATAAAGGTTGAAGATGCGACTATGGTAAAACCGGGAGCAATTGGTAGGAGTAACTATGACTCTCTTAATGTAGCCAAATGCGCCGTCACCAGGCAGAATACATCGGCAAACTCGAGGAGCAAATAGCAGAAATAACTGTGAAAGTCTTGAGGTCGAGAAATAAAGGCGTATCGCTTGTGGTGAACTGGCCCGAGAAATCTTGAACATTTGACTGTGGTAAAACGGGGAGCAAGTTGCAGGAGTAACTATGACTCTCTTAAGGTAGCCAAATGCTCGTCGCCCAGCAAAAAGCATCGGAAAACTCGTGGAGCACCTGGCAGAAATAACTGTGAAGGTCTTAAGTTCGGCAAATATTGGCGTATCGCTTCTGATGAACTGAACAGAGAAAGCTTGAATATGTGACTATGGTAAAACGGGGAGCAACTGGTATGAGTAACTATGACTCTCTTAAGGTAGCCAAATGCATCGTCACCAACGGAATAACTCGGCAAACTCGAGGAGCATCTGGCAGGAGTAACTGTGAAAATCTTAAGGTCGACAAATAATGGTGTATCACTTCTGGTGAACCGGCCGGAGAAAGCTTGAAGACGTGACTGTGATAAAACACGCAGCAACTAGCAGGAGTAACTATGACACTCTTAATGTAGCCAAATGCTCGTAACCAGGCGAAATACATCGGCCGACTCGAGGAGCACCTGGCAGAAATAACTGTAAAAGTCTTAAGGTCGACAAATAATGGCGTATCGCTTCTGATGAACTGACCAGAGAAAGCTTGAATATGTGATTATGGTAAAGCGTCGAGCAACTGGTATGAGTAACTATGACTCTCTTAAGGTAGCCAAATGCCTCGTCAACAATGGAATAAAACGGCAAACTCGAGGAGCACCTGGCAGGAGTAACTGTGAAAGTCTTAAGGTCGACAAAAAATAGTGTAACACTTCTGGTGAAATGGCCAGAGAAAGCTTCAAGACGTAACTGTGATAAAACAGGGAGCAACTTGCAGGAGTAACTATGACTCTCTTAAGGTAGCCAAATGCTCGTCACCAGGCGAAATACATCGGCAAACTCGTGGAGCACCTGGCAGAAATAACTGTGAATGTCTTAAGTTTGACAAATAAAGGCGTATCTTTTCTGGTGATCTGGTCAGATAAAGGTTGAAGATGCGACTATGGTAAAACCGGGAGCAATTGGTAGGAGTAACTATGACTCTCTTAATGTAGCCAAATGCGCCGTCACCAGGCAGAATACATCGGCTAACTCGAGGAGCAAATAGCAGAAATAACTGTGAGAGTCTTAAGGTCGAGAAATAAAGGCGTATCGCTTGTGGTGAACTGGCCGGAGAAATCTTGAACATTTGACTGTGGTAAAACGGGGAGCAAGTTGCAGGAGTAACTATGACTCTCTTAAGGTTGGCAATGCTCGTCGCCCGGCAAAAAGCATCGGAAAACTCGAGGAGCACCTGGCAGAAATAACTGTGAAGGTCTTAAGTTCGGCAAATAATGGCGTATCGCTTCTGATGAACTGAACAGAGAAAGCTTGAATATGTGACTATGGTAAAACGGGGAGCAACTGGTATGAGTAACTATGACTCTCTTAAGGTAGCCAAATGCCTCGTCACCAACGGAATAACTCGGCAAACTCGAGGAGCATCTGGCAGGAGTAACTGTGAAAATCTTAAGGTCGACAAATAATGGTGTATCACTTCTGGTGAACAGGCCGGACAAAGCTTGAAGACGTGACTGTGATAAAACACGCAGCAACTAGCAGGAGTAACTATGACACTCTTAATGTAGCCAAATGCTCGTAACCAGGCGAAATTCATCGGCCGACTCGAGGAGCACCTGGCAGAAATAACTGTAAAAGTCTTAAGGTCGACAAATAATGGCGTATCGCTTCTGATGATCTGACCAGAGAAAGCTTGAGTATGTGATTATGATAAAGCGTCGAGCAACTGGTATGAGTAACTATGACTCTCTTAAGGTAGCCAAATGCCTCGTCAACAATGGAATAAATCGGCAAACTCGAGGAGCACCTAGCAGGAGTAACTGTGAAAGTCTTAAGGTCGACAAAAAATGGTGTAACACTTCTGGTGAAATGGCCAGAGAAAGCTTCAAGACGTAACTGTGATAAAACAGGGAGCAACTTGCAGGAGTAACTATGACTCTCTTAAGGTAGCCAAATGCTCGTCACCAGGCGAAATACATCGGCAAACTCGTGGAGCACCTGGCAGAAATAACTGTGAATGTGTTAAGTTCGACAAATAAAGACGTATCTTTTCTGGTGAACTGGTCAGATAAAGGTTGAAGATGCGACTATGGTAAAACCGGGAGCAATTGGTAGGAGTAACTATGACTCTCTTAATGTAGCCAAATGCGCCGTCACCAGGCAGAATACATCGGCAAACTCGAGGAGAAAATAGCAGAAATAACTGTGAAAGTCTTGAGGTCGAGAAATAAAGGCGTATCGCTTGTGGTGAACTGGCCCGAGAAATCTTGAACATTTGACTGTGGTAAAACGGGGAGCAAGTTGCAGGAGTAACTATGACTCTCTTAAGGTAGCCAAATGCTTGTCGCCCAGCAAAAAGCATCGGAAAACTCGTGGAGCACCTGGCAGAAATAACTGTGAAGGTCTTAAGTTCGGCAAATATTGGCGTATCGCTTCTGATGAACTGAACAGAGAAAGCTTGAATATGTGACTATGGTAAAACGGGGAGCAACTGGTATGAGTAACTATGACTCTCTTAAGGTAGCCAAATGCATCGTCACCAACGGAATAACTCGGCAAACTCGAGGAGCATCTGGCAGGAGTAACTGTGAAAATCTTAAGGTCGACAAATAATGGTGTATCACTTCTGGTGAACCGGCCGGAGAAAGCTTGAAGACGTGACTGTGATAAAACACGCAGCAACTAGCAGGAGTAACTATGACACTCTTAATGTAGCCAAATGCTCGTAACCAGGCGAAATACATCGGCCGACTCGAGGAGCACCTGGCAGAAGTAACTGTAAAAGTCTTAAGGTCGACAAATAATGGCGTATCGCTTCTGATGAACTGACCAGAGAAAGCTTGAATATGTGACTATGGTAAAGCGTCGAGCAACTGGTATGAGTAACTATGACTCTCTTAAGGTAGCCAAATGCCTCGTCAACAATGGAATAAAACGGCAAACTCGAGGAGCACCTGGCAGGAGTAACTGTGAAAGTCTTAAGGTCGACAAAAAATAGTGTAACACTTCTGGTGAAATGGCCAGAGAAAGCTTCAAGACGTAACTGTGATAAAACAGGGAGCAACTTGCAGGAGTAACTATGACTCTCTTAAGGTAGCCAAATGCTCGTCACCAGGCGAAATACATCGGCAAACTCGTGGAGCACCTGGCAGAAATAACTGTGAATGTCTTAAGTTTGACAAATAAAGGCGTATCTTTTCTGGTGATCTGGTCAGATAAAGGTTGAAGATGCGACTATGGTAAAACCGGGAGCAATTGGTAGGAGTAACTATGACTCTCTTAATGTAGCCAAATGCGCCGTCACCAGGCAGAATACATCGGCTAACTCGAGGAGCAAATAGCAGAAATAACTGTGAGAGTCTTAAGGTCGAGAAATAAAGGCGTATCGCTTGTGGTGAACTGGCCGGAGAAATCTTGAACATTTGACTGTGGTAAAACGGGGAGCAAGTTGCAGGAGTAACTATGACTCTCTTAAGGTTGCCAATGCTCGTCGCCCGGCAAAAAGCATCGGAAAACTCGAGGAGCACCTGGCAGAAATAACTGTGAAGGTCTTAAGTTCGGCAAATAATAGCGTATCGCTTCTGATGAACTGAACAGAGAAAGCTTGAATATGTGACTATGGTAAAACGGGGAGCAACTGGTATGAGTAACTATGACTCTCTTAAGGTAGCCAAATGCCTCGTCACCAACGGAATAATTCGGCAAACTCGAGGAGCATCTGGCAAGAGTAACTGTGAAAATCTTAAGGTCGACAAATAATGGTGTATCACTTCTGGTGAACAGGCCAGACAAAGCTTGAAGACGTGACTGTGATAAAACACGCAGCAACTAGCAGGAGTAACTATGACACTCTTAATGTAGCCAAATGCTCGTAACCAGGCGAAATTCATCGGCCGACTCGAGGAGCACCTGGCAGAAATAACTGTAAAAGTCTTAAGGTCGACAAATAATGGCGTATCGCTTCTGATGAACTGACCAGAGAAAGCTTGAGTATGTGATTATGATAAAGCGTCGAGCAACTGGTATGAGTAACTATGACTCTCTTAAGGTAGCCAAATGGCTCGTCAACAATGGAATAAATCGGCAAACTCTAGGAGCACCTGGCAGGAGTAACTGTGAAAGTCTTAAGGTCGACAAAAAACGGTGTAACTCTTCTGGTGAAATGGCCAGAGAAAGCTTCAAGACGTAACTGTGATAAAACAGGGAGCAACTTACAGGAGTAACTATGACTCTCTTAAGGTAGCCAAATGCTCGTCACCAGGCGAAATACATCGACAAACTCGTGGAGCACCTTGCAGAATTAACTGTGAAGGTCTTACATTCGGCAAATTATGGCGTATCGCTTCTGATGAACTGAACAGAGAAAGCTTGAATATGTGACTATGGTAAAACGGGGAGCAACTGGTATGAGTAACTATGACTCTCTTAAGGTAGCCAAATGCCTCGTCACCAACGGAATAACTCGGCAAACTCGAGGAGCATCTGGCAGGAGTAACTGTGAAAATCTTAAGGTCGACAAATAATGGTGTATCACTTCTGGTGAACAGGCCGGACAAAGCTTGAAGACGTGACTGTGATAAAACACGCAGCAACTAGCAGGAGTAACTATGACACTTTTAATGTAGCCAAATGCTCTTAACCAGGCGAAATTCATCGGCCGACTCGAGGAGCACCTGGCAGAAATAACTGTAAAAGTCTTAAGGTCGACAAATAATGGCGTATCGCTTCTGATGAACTGACCAGAGAAAGCTTGAGTATGTGATTATGATAAAGCGTCGAGCAACTGGTATGAGTAACTATGACTCTCTTAAGGTAGCCAAATGCCTCGTCAACAATGGAATAAAACGGCAAACTCGAGGAGCACCTGGCAGGAGTAACTGTGAAAGTCTTAAGGTCGACAAAAAATAGTGTAACACTTCTGGTGAAATGGCCAGAGAAAGCTTCAAGACGTAACTGTGATAAAACAGGGAGCAACTTGCAGGAGTAACTATGACTCTCTTAAGGTAGCCAAATGCTCGTCACCAGGCGAAATACATCGGCAAACTCGTGGAGCGCCTGGCAGAAATAACTGTGAATGTCTTAAGTTCGACAGATAAAGGCGTATCTTTTCTGGTGAACTGGTCAGATAAAGGTTGAAGATGCGACTATGGTAAAACCGGGAGCAATTGGTAGGAGTAACTATGACTCTCTTAATGTAGCCAAATGCGCCGTCTCCAGGCAGAATACATCGGCAAACTCGAGGAGCAAATAGCAGAAATAACTGTGAGAGTCTTAAGGTCGAGAAATAAAGGCGTATCGCTTGTGGTGAACTGGCCCGAGAAATCTTGAATATTTGACTGTGGTAAAATGGGGAGCAAGTTGCAGGAGTAACTATGACTCTCTTAAGGTTGCCAATGCTCGTCGCCCGGCAAAAAGCATCAGAAAACTCGAGGAGCACCTGGCAGAAATAACTGTGAAGGTCTTAAGTTCGGCAAATAATGGCGTATCGCTTCTGATGAACTGAACAGAGAAAGCTTGAATATGTGACTATGGTAAAACGGGGAGCAACTGGTATGAGTAACTATGACTCTCTTAAGGTAGCCAAATGCCTCGTCACCAACGGAATAACTCGGCAAACTCGAGGAGCATCTGGCAGGAGTAACTGTGAAAATCTTAAGGTCGACAAATAATGGTGTATCACTTCTGGTGAACAGGCCGGACAAAGCTTGAAGACGTGACTGTGATAAAACACGCAGCAACTAGCAGGAGTAACTATGACACTCTTAATGTAGCCAAATGCTCGTAACCAGGCGAAATTCATCGGCCGACTCGAGGAGCACCTGGCAGAAATAACTGTAAAAGTCTTAAGGTCGACAAATAATGGCGTATCGCTTCTGATGAACTGACCAGAGAAAGCTTGAGTATGTGATTATGATAAAGCGTCGAGCAACTGGTATGAGTAACTATGACTCTCTTAAGGTAGCCAAATGGCTCGTCAACAATGGAATAAATCGGCAAACTCTAGGAGCACCTGGCAGGAGTAACTGTGAAAGTCTTAAGGTCGACAAAAAATGGTGTAACTCTTCTGGTGAAATGGCCAGAGAAAGCTTCAAGACGTAACTGTGATAAAACAGGGAGCAACTTACAGGAGTAACTATGACTCTCTTAAGGTAGCCAAATGCTCGTCACCAGGCGAAATACATCGACAAACTCGTGGAGCACCTTGCAGAATTAACTGTGAAGGTCTTACATTCGGCAAATTATGGCGTATCGCTTCTGATGAACTGAACAGAGAAAGCTTGAATATGTGACTATGGTAAAACGGGGAGCAACTGGTATGAGTAACTATGACTCTCTTAAGGTAGCCAAATGCCTCGTCACCAACGGAATAACTCGGCAAACTCGAGGAGCATCTGGCAGGAGTAACTGTGAAAATCTTAAGGTCGACAAATAATGGTGTATCACTTCTGGTGAACAGGCCGGACAAAGCTTGAAGACGTGACTGTGATAAAACACGCAGCAACTAGCAGGAGTAACTATGACACTTTTAATGTAGCCAAATGCTCTTAACCAGGCGAAATTCATCGGCCGACTCGAGGAGCACCTGGCAGAAATAACTGTAAAAGTCTTAAGGTCGACAAATAATGGCGTATCGCTTCTGATGAACTGACCAGAGAAAGCTTGAGTATGTGATTATGATAAAGCGTCGAGCAACTGGTATGAGTAACTATGACTCTCTTAAGGTAGCCAAATGCCTCGTCAACAATGGAATAAAACGGCAAACTCGAGGAGCACCTGGCAGGAGTAACTGTGAAAGTCTTAAGGTCGACAATAAATAGTGTAACACTTCTGGTGAAATGGCCAGAGAAAGCTTCAAGACGTAACTGTGATAAAACAGGGAGCAACTTGCAGGAGTAACTATGACTCTCTTAAGGTAGCCAAATGCTCGTCACCAGGCGAAATACATCGGCAAACTCGTGGAGCACCTGGCAGAAATAACTGTGAATGTCTTAAGTTCGACAGATAAAGGCGTATCTTTTCTGGTGAACTGGTCAGATAAAGGTTGAAGATGCGACTATGGTAAAACCGGGAGCAATTGGTAGGAGTAACTATGACTCTCTTAATGTAGCCAAATGCGCCGTCTCCAGGCAGAATACATCGGCAAACTCGAGGAGCAAATAGCAGAAATAACTGTGAGAGTCTTAAGGTCGAGAAATAAAGGCGTATCGCTTGTGGTGAACTGGCCCGAGAAATCTTGAATATTTGACTGTGGTAAAACGGGGAGCAAGTTGCAGGAGTAACTATGACTCTCTTAAGGTTGCCAATGCTCGTCGCCCGGCAAAAAGCATCAGAAAACTCGAGGAGCACCTGGCAGAAATAACTGTGAAGGTCTTAAGTTCGGCAAATAATGGCGTATCGCTTCTGATGAACTGAACAGAGAAAGCTTGAATATGTGACTATGGTAAAACGGGGAGCAACTGGTATGAGTAACTATGACTCTCTTAAGGTAGCCAAATGCCTCGTCACCAACGGAATAACTCGGCAAACTCGAGGAGCATCTGGCAGGAGTAACTGTGAAAATCTTAAGGTCGACAAATAATGGTGTATCACTTCTGGTGAACAGGCCGGACAAAGCTTGAAGACGTGACTGTGATAAAACACGCAGCAACTAGCAGGAGTAACTATGACACTCTTAATGTAGCCAAATGCTCGTAACCAGGCGAAATTCATCGGCCGACTCGAGGAGCACCTGGCAGAATTAACTGTAAAAGTCTTAAGGTCGACAAATAATGGCGTATCGCTTCTGATGAACTGACCAGAGAAAGCTTGAGTATGTGATTATGATAAAGCGTCGAGCAACTGGTATGAGTAACTATGACTCTCCTAAGGTAGCCAAATGCCTCGTCAACAATGGAATAAATCGGCAAACTCGAGGAGCACCTGGCAGGAGTAACTGTGAAAGTCTTAAGGTCGACAAAAAATAGTGTAACACTTCTGGTGAAATGGCCAGAGAAAGCTTCAAGACGTAACTGTGATAAAACAGGGAGCAACTTGCAGGAGTAACTATGACTCTCTTAAGGTAGCCAAATGCTCGTCACCAGGCGAAATACATCGGCAAACTCGTGGAGCACCTGGCAGAAATAACTGTGAATGTCTTAAGTTCGACAAATAAAGGCGTATCTTTTCTGGTGAACTGGTCAGATAAAGGTTGAAGATGCGACTATGGTAAAACCGGGAGCAATTGGTAGGAGTAACTAGGACTCTCTTAATGTAGCCAAATGCGCCGTCACCAGGCAGAATACATCGGCAAACTCGAGGAGCAAATAGCAGAAATAACTGTGAGAGTCTTAAGGTCGAGAAATAAAGGCGTATCGCTTGTGGTGAACTGGCCCGAGAAATCTTGAATATTTGACTGTGGTAAAACGGGGAGCAAGTTGCAGGAGTAACTATGACTCTCTTAAGGTTGCCAATGCTCGTCGCCCGGCAAAAAGCATCAGAAAACTCGAGGAGCACCTGGCAGAAATAACTGTGAAGGTCTTAAGTTCGGCAAATAATGGCGTATCGCTTCTGATGAACTGAACAGAGAAAGCTTGAATATGTGACTATGGTAAAACGGGGAGCAACTGGTATGAGTAACTATGACTCTCTTAAGGTAGCCAAATGCCTCGTCACCAACGGAATAACTCGGCAAACTCGAGGAGCATCTGGCAGGAGTAACTGTGAAAATCTTAAGGTCGACAAATAATGGTGTATCACTTCTGGTGAACAGGCCGGACAAAGCTTGAAGACGTGACTGTGATAAAACACGCAGCAACTAGCAGGAGTAACTATGACACTCTTAATGTAGCCAAATGCTCGTAACCAGGCGAAATTCATCGGCCGACTCGAGGAGCACCTGGCAGAATTAACTGTAAAAGTCTTAAGGTCGACAAATAATGGCGTATCGCTTCTGATGAACTGACCAGAGAAAGCTTGAGTATGTGATTATGATAAAGCGTCGAGCAACTGGTATGAGTAACTATGACTCTCCTAAGGTAGCCAAATGCCTCGTCAACAATGGAATAAATCGGCAAACTCGAGGAGCACCTGGCAGGAGTAACTGTGAAAGTCTTAAGGTCGACAAAAAATAGTGTAACACTTCTGGTGAAATGGCCAGAGAAAGCTTCAAGACGTAACTGTGATAAAACAGGGAGCAACTTGCAGGAGTAACTATGACTCTCTTAAGGTAGCCAAATGCTCGTCACCAGGCGAAATACATCGGCAAACTCGTGGAGCACCTGGCAGAAATAACTGTGAATGTCTTAAGTTCGACAAATAAAGGCGTATCTTTTCTGGTGAACTGGTCAGATAAAGGTTGAAGATGCGACTATGGTAAAACCGGGAGCAATTGGTAGGAGTAACTAGGACTCTCTTAATGTAGCCAAATACGCCGTCACCAGGCAGAATACATCGGGAAACTCGAGGAGCAAATAGCAGAAATAACTGTGAAAGTCTTGAGGTCGAGAAATAAAGGCGTATCGCTTGTGGTGAACTGGCCCGAGAAATCTTGAACATTTGACTGTGGTAAAACGGGGAGCAAGTTGCAGGAGTAACTATGACTCTCTTAAGGTTGCCAATGCTCGTCGCCCAGCAAAAAGCATCGGAAAACTCGTGGAGCACCTGGCAGAAATAACTGTGAAGGTCTTAAGTTCGGCAAATAATGGCGTATCGCTTCTGATGAACTGAACAGAGAAAGCTTGAATATGTGACTATGGTAAAACGGGGAGCAACTGGTATGAGTAACTATGACTCTCTTAAGGTAGCCAAATGCATCGTCACCAACGGAATAACTCGGCAAACTCGAGGAGCATCTGGCAGGAGTAACTGTGAAAATCTTAAGGTCGACAAATAATGGTGTATCACTTCTGGTGAACCGGCTGGAGAAAGCTTGAAGACGTGACTGTGATAAAACACGCAGCAACTAGCAGTAGTAACTATGACACTCTTAATGTAGCCAAATGCTCGTAACCAGGCGAAATACATCGGCCGACTCGAGGAGCACCTGGCAGAAATAACTGTAAAAGTCTTAAGGTCGACAAATAATGGCGTATCGCTTCTGAAGAACTGACCAGAGAAAGCTTGAATATGTGATTATGGTAAAGCGTCGAGCAACTGGTATGAGTAACTATGACTCTCTTAAGGTAGCCAAATGCCTCGTCAACAATGGAATAAAACTGCAAACTCGAGGAGCACCTGGCAGGAGTAACTGTGAAAGTCTTAAGGTCGACAAAAAATAGTGTAACACTTCTGGTGAAATGGCCAGAGAAAGCTTCAAGACGTAACTGTGATAAAACAGGGAGCAACTTGCAGGAGTAACTATGACTCTCTTAAGGTAGCCAAATGCTCGTCACCAGGCGAAATACATCGGCAAACTCGTGGAGCACCTGGCAGAAATAACTGTGAATGTCTTAAGTTTGAAAAATAAAGGCGTATCACTTCTGGTGAACTGGTCAGATAAAGGTTGAAGATGCGACTATGGTAAAACCGGGAGCAATTGGTAGGAGTAACTATGACTCTCTTAAGGTAGCCAAATGCGCCGTCACCAGGCAGAATACATCGGCAAACTCGAGGAGCAAATAGCATAAATAACTGTGAAAGTCTTGAGGTCGAGAAATAAAGGCGTATCGCTTGTGGTGAACTGGCCCGAGAAATCTTGAACATTTGACTGTGGTAAAACGGGGAGCAAGTTGCAGGAGTAACTATGACTCTCTTAAGGTTGCCAATGCTCGTCGCCCAGCAAAAAGCATCGGAAAACTCGTGGAGCACCTGGCAGAATTAACTGTGAAGGTCTTAAGTTCGGCAAATAATGGCGTATCGCTTCTGATGAACTGAACAGAGAAAGCTTGAATATGTGACTATGGTAAAACGGGGAGCAACTGGTATGAGTAACTATGACTCTCTTAAGGTAGCCAAATGCCTCGTCACCAACGGAATAACTCGGCAAACTCGAGGAGTATCCGGCAGGAGTAACTGTGAAAATCTTAAGGTCGACAAATAATGGTGTATCACTTCTGGTGAACCGGCTGGAGAAAGCTTGAAGACGTGACTGTGATAAAACACGCAGCAACTAGCAGTAGTAACTATGACACTCTTAATGTAGCCAAATGCTCGTCACCAGGCGAAATACATCGGCCGACTCGAGGAGCACCTGGCAGAAATAACTGTAAAAGTCTTAAGGTCGACAAATAATGGCGTATCGCTTCTGATGAACTGACCAGAGAAAGCTTGAATATGTGATTATGATAAAGCGTCGAGCAACTGGTATGAGTAACTATGACTCTCTTAAGGTAGCCAAATGCCTCGTCAACAATGGAATAAAACGGCAAACTCGAGGAGCACCTGGCAGGAGTAACTGTGAAAGTCTTAAGGTCGACAAAAAATAGTGTAACACTTCTGGTGAAATGGCCAGAGAAAGCTTCAAGACGTAACTGTGATAAAACAGGGAGCAACTTGCAGGAGTAACTATGACTCTCTTAAGGTAGCCAAATGCTCGTCACCAGGCGAAATACATCGGCAAACTCGTGGAGCACCTGGCAGAAATAACTGTGAATGTCTTAAGTTCGACAAATAAAGGCGTATCTTTTCTGGTGAACTGGTCAGATAAAGGTTGAAGATGCGACTATGGTAAAACCGGGAGCAATTGGTAGGAGTAACTATGACTCTCTTAATGTAGCCAAATGCGCCGTCACCAGGCAGAATACATCGGCAAACTCGAGGAGCAAATAGCAGAAATAACTGTGAGAGTCTTAAGGTCGAGAAATAAAGGCGTATCGCTTGTGGTGATCTGGCCCGAGAAATCTTGAACATTTGACTGTGGTAAAACGGGGAGCAAGTTGCAGGAGTAACTATGACTCTCTTAAGGTTGCCAATACTCGTCGCCCGGCAAAAAGCATCGGAAAACTCGAGGAACACCTGGCAGAAATAACTGTGAAGGTCTTAAGTTCGGCAAATAATGGCGTATCGCTTCTGATGAACTGAACAGAGAAAGCTTGAATATGTGACTATGGTAAAACGGGGAGCAACTGGTATGAGTAACTACGACTCTCTTAAGGTAGCCAAATGCCTCGTCACCAACGGAATAACTCGGCAAACTCGAGGAGCATCTGGCAGGAGTAACTGTGAAAATCTTAAGGTCGACAAATAATGGTGTATCACTTCTGGTGAACCGGCTGGAGAAAGCTTGAAGACGTGACTGTGATAAAACACGCAGCAACTAGCAGTAGTAACTATGACACTCTTAATGTAGCCAAATGCTCGTAACCAGGCGAAATACATCGGCCGACTCGAGGAGCACCTGGCAGAAATAACTGTAAAAGTCTTAAGGTCGACAAATAATGGCGTATCGCTTCTAATGAACTGACCAGAGAAAGCTTGAATATGTGATTATGGTAAAGCGTCGAGCAACTGGTATGAGTAACTATGACTCTCTTAAGGTAGCCAAATGCCTCGTCAACAATGGAATAAAACTGCAAACTCGAGGAGCACCTGGCAGGAGTAACTGTGAAAGTCTTAAGGTCGACAAAAAATGGTGTAACACTTCTGGTGAAATGGCCAGAGAAAGCTTCAAGACGTAACTGTGATAAAACAGGGAGCAACTTGCAGGAGTAACTATGACTCTCTTAAGGTAGCCAAATGCTCGTCACCAGGCGAAATACATCGGCAAACTCGTGGAGCACCTGGCAGAAATAACTGTGAATGTCTTAAGTTCGACAAATAAAGGCGAATCTTTTCTGGTGAACTGGTCACATAAAGGTTGAAGATGCGACTATGGTAAAACCGGGAGCAATTGGTAGGAGTAACTATGACTCTCTTAATGTAGCCAAATGCGCCGTCACCAGGCAGAATACATCGGCAAACTCGAGGAGCAAATAGCAGAAATAACTGTGAAAGTCTTAAGGTCGAGAAATAAAGGCGTATCGCTTGTGGTGAACTGGCCCGAGAAATCTTGAACATTTGACTGTGGTAAAATGGGGAGCAAGTTGCAGGAGTAACTATGACTCTCTTAAGGTTGCCAATGCTCGTCGCCCGGCAAAAAGCATCGGAAAACTCGAGGAGCACCTGGCAGAAATAACTGTGAAGGTCTTAAGTTCGGCAAATAATGGCGTATCGCTTCTGATGAACTGAACAGAGAAAGCTTGAATATGTGACTATGGTAAAACGGGGAGCAACTGGTTTGAGTAACTATGACTCTCTTAAGGTAGCCAAATGCCTCGTCACCAACGGAATAACTCGGCAAACTCGAGGAGCATCTGGCAGGAGTAACTGTGAAAATCTTAAGGTCGACAAATAATGGTGTATCACTTCTGGTGAACCGGCTGGAGAAAGCTTGAAGACGTGACTGTGATAAAACACGCAGCAACTAGCAGTAGTAACTATGACACTCTTAATGTAGCCAAATGCTCGTAACCAGGCGAAATACATCGGCCGACTCGAGGAGCACCTGGCAGAAATAACTGTAAAAGTCTTAAGGTCGACAAATAATGGCGTATCGCTTCTGATGAACTGACCAGAGAAAGCTTGAATATGTGATTATGGTAAAGCGTCGAGCAACTGGTATGAGTAACTATGACTCTCTTAAGGTAGCCAAATGCCTCGTCAACAATGGAATAAAACTGCAAACTCGAGGAGCACCTGGCAGGAGTAACTGTGAAAGTCTTAAGGTCGACAAAAAATAGTGTAACACTTCTGGTGAAATGGCCAGAGAAAGCTTCAAGACGTAACTGTGATAAAACAGGGAGCAACTTGCAGGAGTAACTATGACTCTCTTAAGGTAGCCAAATGCTCGTCACCAGGCGAAATACATCGGCAAACTCGTGGAGCACCTGGCAGAAATAACTGTGAATGTCTTAAGTTCGACAAATAAAGGCGTATCTTTTCTGGTGAACTGGTCAGATAAAGGTTGAAGATGCGACTATGGTAAAACCGGGAGCAATTGGTAGGAGTAACTATGACTCTCTTAATGTAGCCAAATGCGCCGTCACCAGGCAGAATACATCGGCAAACTCGAGGAGCAAATAGCAGAAATAACTGTGAGAGTCTTAAGGTCGAGAAATAAAGGCGTATCGCTTGTGGTGAACTGGCCCGAGAAATCTTGAACATTTGACTGTGGTAAAACGGGGAGCAAGTTGCAGGAGTAACTATGACTCTCTTAAGGTTGCCATAGCCCGTCGCTCGGCAAAAAGCATCGGAAAACTCGAGGAGCACCTGGCAGAAATAACTGTGAAGGTCTTAAGTTCGGCAAATAATGGCGTATCGCTTCTGATGAACTGAACAGAGAAAGCTTGAATATGTGACTATGGTAAAACGGGGAGCAACTGGTATGAGTAACTATGACTCTCTTAAGGTAGCCAAATGCCTCGTCACCAACGGAATAACTCGGCAAACTCGAGGAGCATCTGGCAGGAGTAACTGTGAAAATCTTAAGGTCGACAAATAATGGTGTATCACTTCTGGTGAACCGGCTGGAGAAAGCTTGAAGACGTGACTGTGATAAAACACGCAGCAACTAGCAGTAGTAACTATGACACTCTTAATGTAGCCAAATGCTCGTAACCAGGCGAAATACATCGGCCGACTCGAGGAGCACCTGGCAGAAATAACTGTAAAAGTCTTAAGGTCGACAAATAATGGCGTATCGCTTCTGATGAACTGACCAGAGAAAGCTTGAATATGTGATTATGGTAAAGCGTCGAGCAACTGGTATGAGTAACTATGACTCTCTTAAGGTAGCCAAATGCCTCGTCAACAATGGAATAAAACTGCAAACTCGAGGAGCACCTGGCAGGAGTAACTGTGAAAGTCTTAAGGTCGACAAAAAATAGTGTAACACTTCTGGTGAAATGGCCAGAGAAAGCTTCAAGACGTAACTGTGATAAAACAGGGAGCAACTTGCAGGAGTAACTATGACTCTCTTAAGGTAGCCAAATGCTCGTCACCAGGCGAAATACATCGGCAAACTCGTGGAGCACCTGTCAGAAATAACTGTGAATGTCTTAAGTTCGACAAATAAAGGCGTATCTTTTCTGGTGAACTGGTCAGATAAAGGTTGAAGATGCGACTATGGTAAAACCGGGAGCAATTGGTAGGAGTAACTATGACTCTCTTAATGTAGCCAAATGCGCCGTCACCAGGCAGAATACATCGGCAAACTCGAGGAGCAAATAGCAGAAATAACTGTGAGAGTCTTAAGGTCGAGAAATAAAGGCGTATCGCTTGTGGTGAACTGGCCCGAGAAATCTTGAACATTTGACTGTGGTAAAACGGGGAGCAAGTTGCAGGAGTAACTATGACTCTCTTAAGGTTGCCAATGCTCGTCGCTCGGCAAAAAGCATCGGAAAACTCGAGGAGCACCTGGCAGAAATAACTGTGAAGGTCTTAAGTTCGGCAAATAATGGCGTATCGCTTCTGATGAACTGAACAGAGAAAGCTTGAATATGTGACTATGGTAAAACGGGGAGCAACTGGTATGAGTAACTATGACTCTCTTAAGGTAGCCAAATGCCTCGTCACCAACGGAATAACTCGGCAAACTCGAGGAGCATCTGGCAGGAGTAACTGTGAAAATCTTAAGGTCGACAAATAATGGTGTATCACTTCTGGTGAACCGGCTGGAGAAAGCTTGAAGACGTGACTGTGATAAAACACGCAGCAACTAGCAGTAGTAACTATGACACTCTTAATGTAGCCAAATGCTCGTAACCAGGCGAAATACATCGGCCGACTCGAGGAGCACCTGGCAGAAATAACTGTAAAAGTCTTAAGGTCGACAAATAATGGCGTATCGCTTCTGATGAACTGACCAGAGAAAGCTTGAATATGTGATTATGGTAAAGCGTCGAGCAACTGGTATGAGTAACTATGACTCTCTTAAGGTAGCCAAATGCCTCGTCAACAATGGAATAAAACTGCAAACTCGAGGAGCACCTGGTAGGAGTAACTGTGAAAGTCTTAAGGTCGACAAAAAATAGTGTAACACTTCTGGTGAAATGGCCAGAGAAAGCTTCAAGACGTAACTGTGATAAAACAGGGAGCAACTTGCAGGAGTAACTATGACTCTCTTAAGGTAGCCAAATGCTCGTCACCAGGCGAAATACATCGGCAAACTCGTGGAGCACCTGGCAGAAATAACTGTGAATGTCTTAAGTTCGACAAATAAAGGCGTATCTTTTCTGGTGAACTGGTCAGATAAAGGTTGAAGATGCGACTATGGTAAAACCGGGAGCAATTGGTAGGAGTAACTATGACTCTCTTAATGTAGCCAAATGCGCCGTCACCAGGCAGAATACATCGGCAAACTCGAGGAGCAAATAGCAGAAATAACTGTGAGAGTCTTAAGGTCGAGAAATAAAGGCGTATCGCTTGTGGTGAACTGGCCCGAGAAATCTTGAACATTTGACTGTGGTAAAACGGGGAGCAAGTTGCAGGAGTAACTATGACTCTCTTAAGGTTGCCAATGCTCGTCGCCCGGCAAAAAGCATCGGAAAACTCGAGGAGCACCTGGCAGAAATAACTGTGAAGGTCTTAAGTTCGGCAAATAATGGCGTATCGCTTCTGATGAACTGAACAGAGAAAGCTTGAATATGTGACTATGGTAAAACGGGGAGCAACTGGTATGAGTAACTATGACTCTCTTAAGGTAGCCAAATGCCTCGTCACCAACGGAATAACTCGGCAAACTCGAGGAGCATCTGGCAGGAGTAACTGTGAAAATCTTAAGGTCGACAAATAATGGTGTATCACTTCTGGTGAACCGGCTGGAGAAAGCTTGAAGACGTGACTGTGATAAAACACGCAGCAACTAGCAGTAGTAACTATGACACTCTTAATGTAGCCAAATGCTCGTAACCAGGCGAAATACATCGGCCGACTCGAGGAGCACCTGGCAGAAATAACTGTAAAAGTCTTAAGGTCGACAAATAATGGCGTATCGCTTCTGATGAACTGACCAGAGAAAGCTTGAATATGTGATTATGGTAAAGCGTCGAGCAACTGGTATGAGTAACTATGACTCTCTTAAGGTAGCCAAATGCCTCGTCAACAATGGAATAAAACTGCAAACTCGAGGAGCACCTGGCAGGAGTAACTGTGAAAGTCTTAAGGTCGACAAAAAATAGTGTAACACTTCTGGTGAAATGGCCAGAGAAAGCTTCAAGACGTAACTGTGATAAAACATGGAGCAACTTGCAGGAGTAACTATGACTCTCTTAAGGTAGCCAAATGCTCGTCACCAGGCGAAATACATCGGCAAACTCGTGGAGCACCTGGCAGAAATAACTGTGAATGTCTTAAGTTCGACAAATAAAGGCGTATCTTTTCTGGTGAACTGGTCAGATAAAGGTTGAAGATGCGACTATGGTAAAACCGGGAGCAATTGGTAGGAGTAACTATGACTCTCTTAATGTAGCCAAATGCGCCGTCACCAGGCAGAATACATCGGCAAACTCGAGGAGCAAATAGCAGAAATAACTGTGAGAGTCTTAAGGTCGAGAAATAAAGGCGTATCGCTTGTGGTGAACTGGCCCGAGAAATCTTGAACATTTGACTGTGGTAAAACGGGGAGCAAGTTGCAGGAGTAACTATGACTCTCTTAGGGTTGCCAATGCTCGTCGCCCGGCAAAAAGCATCGGAAAACTCGAGGAGCACCTGGCAGAAATAACTGTGAAGGTCTTAAGTTCGGCAAATAATGGCGTATCGCTTCTGATGAACTGAACAGAGAAAGCTTGAATATGTGACTATGGTAAAACGGGGAGCAACTGGTATGAGTAACTATGACTCTCTTAAGGTAGCCAAATGCCTCGTCACCAACGGAATAACTCGGCAAACTCGAGGAGCATCTGGCAGGAGTAACTGTGAAAATCTTAAGGTCGACAAATAATGGTGTATCACTTCTGGTGAACCGGCTGGAGAAAGCTTGAAGACGTGACTGTGATAAAACACGCAGCAACTAGCAGTAGTAACTATGACACTCTTAATGTAGCCAAATGCTCGTCACCAGGCGAAATACATCGGCCGACTCGAGGAGCACCTGGCAGAAATAACTGTAAAAGTCTTAAGGTCGACAAATAATGGCGTATCGCTTCTGATGAACTGACCAGAGAAAGCTTGAATATGTGATTATGGTAAAGCGTCGAGCAACTGGTATGAGTAACTATGACTCTCTTAAGGTAGCCAAATGCCTCGTCAACAATGGAATAAATCTGCAAACTCGAGGAGCACCTGGCAGGAGTAACTGTGAAAGTCTTAAGGTCGACAAAAAATAGTGTAACACTTCTGGTGAAATGGCCAGAGAAAGCTTCAAGACGTAACTGTGATAAAACAGGGAGCAACTTGCAGGAGTAACTATGACTCTCTTAAGGTAGCCAAATGCTCGTCACCAGGCGAAATACATCGGCAAACTCGTGGAGCACCTGGCAGAAATAACTGTGAATGTCTTAAGTTCGACAAATAAAGGCGTATCTTTTCTGGTGAACTGGTCAGAGAAAGGTTGAAGATGCGACTATGGTAAAACCGGGAGCAATTGGTAGGAGTAACTATGACTCTCTTAATGTAGCCAAATGCGCCGTCACCAGGCAGAATACATTGGCCAACTCGAGGAGCAAATAGCAGAAATAACTGTGAGAGTCTTAAGGTCGAGAAATAAAGGCGTATCGCTTGTGGTGAACTGGCCCGAGAAATCTTGAACATTTGACTGTGGTAAAACGGGGAGCAAGTTGCAGGAGTAACTATGACTCTCTTAAGGTTGCCAATGCTCGTCGCCCGGCAAAAAGCATCGGAAAACTCGAGGAGCACCTGGCAGAAATAACTGTGAAGGTCTTAAGTTCGGCAAATAATGGCGTATCGCTTCTGATGAACTGAACAGAGAAAGCTTGAATATGTGACTATGGTAAAACGGGGAGCAACTGGTATGAGTAACTATGACTCTCTTAAGGTAGCCAAATGCCTCGTCACCAACGGAATAACTCGGCAAACTCGAGGAGCATCCGGCAGGAGTAACTGTGAAAATCTTAAGGTCGACAAATAATGGTGTATCACTTCTGGTGAACCAGCTGGAGAAAGCTTGAAGACGTGACTGTGATAAAACTTGCAGCAACTAGCAGTAGTAACTATGACACTCTTAATGTAGCCAAATGCTCGTCACCAGGCGAAATACATCGGCCGACTCGAGGAGCACCTGGCAGAAATAACTGTAAAAGTCTTAAGGTCGACAAATAATGGCGTATCGCTTCTGATGAACTGACCAGAGAAAGCTTGAATATGTGATTATGGTAAAGCGTCGAGCAACTGGTATGAGTAACTATGACTCTCTTAAGGTAGCCAAATGCCTCGTCAACAATGGAATAAAACGGCAAACTCGAGGAGCACCTTTCAGGAGTAACTGTGAAAGTCTTAAGGTCGACAAAAAATAGTGTAACACTTCTGGTGAAATGGCCAGAGAAAGCTTCAAGACGTAACTGTGATAAAAAAGGGAGCAACTTGCAGGAGTAACTATGACTCTCTTAAGGTAGCCAAATGCTCGTCACCAGGCGAAATACATCGGCAAACTCGTGGAGCACCTGGCAGAAATAACTGTGAATGTCTTAAGTTCGACAAATAAAGGCGTATCTTTTCTGGTGAACTGGTCAGATAAAGGTTGAAGATGCGACTATGGTAAAACCGGGAGCAATTGGTAGGAGTAACTATGACTCTCTTAATGTAGCCAAATGCGCCGTCACCAGGCAGAATACATCGGCAAACTCGAGGAGCAAATAGCAGAAATAACTGTGAGAGTCTTAAGGTCGAGAAATAAAGGCGTATCGCTTGTGGTGAACTGGCCCGAGATATCTTGAACATTTGACTGTGGTAAAACGGGGAGCAAGTTGCAGGAGTAACTATGACTCTCTTAAGGTTGCCAATGCTCGTCGCCCGGCAAAAAGCATCGGAAAACTCGAGGAGCACCTTGCAGAAATAACTGTGAAGGTCTTAAGTTCGGCAAATAATGGCGTATCGCTTCTGATGAACTGACAAGAGAAAGCTTGAGTATGTGATTATGATAAAGCGTCGAGCAACTGGTATGAGTAACTATGACTCTCTTAAGGTAGCCAAATGCCTCGTCAACAATGGAATAAATCGGCAAACTCTAGGAGCACCTGGCAGGAGAAACTGTGAAAGTCTTAAGGTCGACAAAAAATGGTGTAACACTTCTGGTGAAATGGCCAGAGAAAGCTTCAAGACGTAACTGTGATAAAACAGGGAGCAACTTGCAGCAGTAACTATGACTCTCTTAAGGTAGCCAAATGCTCGTCACCAGGCGAAATTCATCGACAAACTCGTGGAGCACCTGGCAGAAATAACTGTGAATGTCTTAAGTTTGAAAAATAAAGGCGTATCACTTCTGGTGAACTGGTCAGATAAAGGTTGAAGATGCGACTATGGTAATACCGGGAGCAATTGGTAGGAGTAACTATGACTCTCTTAATGTAGCCAAATGCGCCGTCACCAGGCAGAATACATCGGCAAACTCGAGGAGCAAATAGCAGAAATAACTGTGAAAGTCTTGAGGTCGAGAAATAAAGGCGTATCGCTTGTGGTGAAATGGCCCGAGAAATCTTGAACATTTGACTGTGGTAAAACGGGGAGCAAGTTGCAGGAGTAACTATGACTCTCTTAAGGTTGCCAATGCTCGTCGCCCAGCAAAAAGCATCGGAAAACTCGTGGAGCACCTGGCAGAATTAACTGTGAAGGTCTTAAGTTCGGCAAATAATGGCGTATCGCTTCTGATGAACTGAACAGAGAAAGCTTGAATATGTGACTATGGTAAAACGGGAAGCAACTGGTATGAGTAACTATGACTCTCTTAAGGTAGCCAAATGCCTCGTCAACAACGGAATAACTCGGCAAACTCGAGGAGCATCCGGCAGGAGTAACTGTGAAAATCTTAAGGTCGACAAATAATGGTGTATCACTTCTGGTGAACCGGCTGGAGAAAGCTTGAAGACGTGACTGTGATAAAACACGCAGCAACTAGCAGTAGTAACTATGACACTCTTAATGTAGCCAAATGCTCGTACCAGGCGAAATACATCGGCCGACTCGAGGAGCACCTGGCAGAAATAACTGTAAAAGTCTTAAGGTCGACAAATAATGGCGTATCGCTTCTGATGATCTGACCAGAGAAAGCTTGAATATGTGATTATGGTAAAGCGTCGAGCAACTGGTATGAGTAACTATGACTCTCTTAAGGTAGCCAAATGCCTCGTCAACAATGGAATAAAACGGCAAACTCGAGGAGCACCTGGCAGGAGTAACTGTGAAAGTCTTAAGGTCGACAAAAAATAGTGTAACACTTCTGGTGAAATGGCCAGAGAAAGCTTCAAGACGTAACTGTGATAAAACAGGGAGCAACTTGCAGGAGTAACTATGACTCTCTTAAGGTAGCCAAATGCTCGTCACCAGGCGAAATACATCGACAAACTCGTGGAGCACCTGGCAGAAAAAACTGTGAATGTCTTAAGTTTGAAAAATTAAGGCGTATCACTTCTGGTGAACTGGTCAGATAAAGGTTGAAGATGCGACTATGGTAAAACCGGGAGCAATTGGTAGGAGTAACTATGACTCTCTTAATGTAGCCAAATGCGCCGTCACCAGGCAGAATACATCGGCAAACTCGAGGAGCAAATAGCAGAAATAACTGTGAGAGTCTTAAGGTCGAGAAATAAAGGCGTATCGCTTGTGGTGAACTGGCCCGAGAAATCTTGAACATTTGACTGTGGTAAAACGGGGAGCAAGTTGCAGGAGTAACTATGACTCTCTTAGGGTTGCCAATGCTCGTCGCCCGGCAAAAAGCATCGGAAAACTCGAGGAGCACCTGGCAGAAATAACTGTGAAGGTCTTAAGTTCGGCAAATAATGGCGTATCGCTTCTGATGAACTGAACAGAGAAAGCTTGAATATGTGACTATGGTAAAACGGGGAGCAACTGGTATGAGTAACTATGACTCTCTTAAGGTAGCCAAATGCCTCGTCACCAACGGAATAACTCGGCAAACTCGAGGAGCATCTGGCAGGAGTAACTGTGAAAATCTTAAGGTCGACAAATAATGGTGTATCACTTCTGGTGAACCGGCTGGAGAAAGCTTGAAGACGTGACTGTGATAAAACACGCAGCAACTAGCAGTAGTAACTATGACACTCTTAATGTAGCCAAATGCTCGTCACCAGGCGAAATACATCGGCCGACTCGAGGAGCACCTGGCAGAAATAACTGTAAAAGTCTTAAGGTCGACAAATAATGGCGTATCGCTTCTGATGAACTGACCAGAGAAAGCTTGAATATGTGATTATGGTAAAGCGTCGAGCAACTGGTATGAGTAACTATGACTCTCTTAAGGTAGCCAAATGCCTCGTCAACAATGGAATAAATCTGCAAACTCGAGGAGCACCTGGCAGGAGTAACTGTGAAAGTCTTAAGGTCGACAAAAAATAGTGTAACACTTCTGGTGAAATGGCCAGAGAAAGCTTCAAGACGTAACTGTGATAAAACAGGGAGCAACTTGCAGGAGTAACTATGACTCTCTTAAGGTAGCCAAATGCTCGTCACCAGGCGAAATACATCGGCAAACTCGTGGAGCACCTGGCAGAAATAACTGTGAATGTCTTAAGTTCGACAAATAAAGGCGTATCTTTTCTGGTGAACTGGTCAGAGAAAGGTTGAAGATGCGACTATGGTAAAACCGGGAGCAATTGGTAGGAGTAACTATGACTCTCTTAATGTAGCCAAATGCGCCGTCACCAGGCAGAATACATTGGCCAACTCGAGGAGCAAATAGCAGAAATAACTGTGAGAGTCTTAAGGTCGAGAAATAAAGGCGTATCGCTTGTGGTGAACTGGCCCGAGAAATCTTGAACATTTGACTGTGGTAAAACGGGGAGCAAGTTGCAGGAGTAACTATGACTCTCTTAAGGTTGCCAATGCTCGTCGCCCGGCAAAAAGCATCGGAAAACTCGAGGAGCACCTGGCAGAAATAACTGTGAAGGTCTTAAGTTCGGCAAATAATGGCGTATCGCTTCTGATGAACTGAACAGAGAAAGCTTGAATATGTGACTATGGTAAAACGGGGAGCAACTGGTATGAGTAACTATGACTCTCTTAAGGTAGCCAAATGCCTCGTCACCAACGGAATAACTCGGCAAACTCGAGGAGCATCCGGCAGGAGTAACTGTGAAAATCTTAAGGTCGACAAATAATGGTGTATCACTTCTGGTGAACCAGCTGGAGAAAGCTTGAAGACGTGACTGTGATAAAACTTGCAGCAACTAGCAGTAGTAACTATGACACTCTTAATGTAGCCAAATGCTCGTCACCAGGCGAAATACATCGGCCGACTCGAGGAGCACCTGGCAGAAATAACTGTAAAAGTCTTAAGGTCGACAAATAATGGCGTATCGCTTCTGATGAACTGACCAGAGAAAGCTTGAATATGTGATTATGGTAAAGCGTCGAGCAACTGGTATGAGTAACTATGACTCTCTTAAGGTAGCCAAATGCCTCGTCAACAATGGAATAAAACGGCAAACTCGAGGAGCACCTTTCAGGAGTAACTGTGAAAGTCTTAAGGTCGACAAAAAATAGTGTAACACTTCTGGTGAAATGGCCAGAGAAAGCTTCAAGACGTAACTGTGATAAAAAAGGGAGCAACTTGCAGGAGTAACTATGACTCTCTTAAGGTAGCCAAATGCTCGTCACCAGGCGAAATACATCGGCAAACTCGTGGAGCACCTGGCAGAAATAACTGTGAATGTCTTAAGTTCGACAAATAAAGGCGTATCTTTTCTGGTGAACTGGTCAGATAAAGGTTGAAGATGCGACTATGGTAAAACCGGGAGCAATTGGTAGGAGTAACTATGACTCTCTTAATGTAGCCAAATGCGCCGTCACCAGGCAGAATACATCGGCAAACTCGAGGAGCAAATAGCAGAAATAACTGTGAGAGTCTTAAGGTCGAGAAATAAAGGCGTATCGCTTGTGGTGAACTGGCCCGAGATATCTTGAACATTTGACTGTGGTAAAACGGGGAGCAAGTTGCAGGAGTAACTATGACTCTCTTAAGGTTGCCAATGCTCGTCGCCCGGCAAAAAGCATCGGAAAACTCGAGGAGCACCTTGCAGAAATAACTGTGAAGGTCTTAAGTTCGGCAAATAATGGCGTATCGCTTCTGATGAACTGACAAGAGAAAGCTTGAGTATGTGATTATGATAAAGCGTCGAGCAACTGGTATGAGTAACTATGACTCTCTTAAGGTAGCCAAATGCCTCGTCAACAATGGAATAAATCGGCAAACTCTAGGAGCACCTGGCAGGAGAAACTGTGAAAGTCTTAAGGTCGACAAAAAATGGTGTAACACTTCTGGTGAAATGGCCAGAGAAAGCTTCAAGACGTAACTGTGATAAAACAGGGAGCAACTTGCAGCAGTAACTATGACTCTCTTAAGGTAGCCAAATGCTCGTCACCAGGCGAAATTCATCGACAAACTCGTGGAGCACCTGGCAGAAATAACTGTGAATGTCTTAAGTTTGAAAAATAAAGGCGTATCACTTCTGGTGAACTGGTCAGATAAAGGTTGAAGATGCGACTATGGTAATACCGGGAGCAATTGGTAGGAGTAACTATGACTCTCTTAATGTAGCCAAATGCGCCGTCACCAGGCAGAATACATCGGCAAACTCGAGGAGCAAATAGCAGAAATAACTGTGAAAGTCTTGAGGTCGAGAAATAAAGGCGTATCGCTTGTGGTGAAATGGCCCGAGAAATCTTGAACATTTGACTGTGGTAAAACGGGGAGCAAGTTGCAGGAGTAACTATGACTCTCTTAAGGTTGCCAATGCTCGTCGCCCAGCAAAAAGCATCGGAAAACTCGTGGAGCACCTGGCAGAATTAACTGTGAAGGTCTTAAGTTCGGCAAATAATGGCGTATCGCTTCTGATGAACTGAACAGAGAAAGCTTGAATATGTGACTATGGTAAAACGGGAAGCAACTGGTATGAGTAACTATGACTCTCTTAAGGTAGCCAAATGCCTCGTCAACAACGGAATAACTCGGCAAACTCGAGGAGCATCCGGCAGGAGTAACTGTGAAAATCTTAAGGTCGACAAATAATGGTGTATCACTTCTGGTGAACCGGCTGGAGAAAGCTTGAAGACGTGACTGTGATAAAACACGCAGCAACTAGCAGTAGTAACTATGACACTCTTAATGTAGCCAAATGCTCGTACCAGGCGAAATACATCGGCCGACTCGAGGAGCACCTGGCAGAAATAACTGTAAAAGTCTTAAGGTCGACAAATAATGGCGTATCGCTTCTGATGATCTGACCAGAGAAAGCTTGAATATGTGATTATGGTAAAGCGTCGAGCAACTGGTATGAGTAACTATGACTCTCTTAAGGTAGCCAAATGCCTCGTCAACAATGGAATAAAACGGCAAACTCGAGGAGCACCTGGCAGGAGTAACTGTGAAAGTCTTAAGGTCGACAAAAAATAGTGTAACACTTCTGGTGAAATGGCCAGAGAAAGCTTCAAGACGTAACTGTGATAAAACAGGGAGCAACTTGCAGGAGTAACTATGACTCTCTTAAGGTAGCCAAATGCTCGTCACCAGGCGAAATACATCGACAAACTCGTGGAGCACCTGGCAGAAAAAACTGTGAATGTCTTAAGTTTGAAAAATTAAGGCGTATCACTTCTGGTGAACTGGTCAGATAAAGGTTGAAGATGCGACTATGGTAAAACCGGGAGCAATTGGTAGGAGTAACTATGACTCTCTTAATGTAGCCAAATGCGCCGTCACCAGGCAGAATACATCGGCAAACTCGAGGAGCAAATAGCAGAAATAACTGTGAAAGTCTTGAGGTCGAGAAATAAAGGCGTATCGCTTGTGGTGAACTGGCCCGAGAAATCTTGAACATTTGACTGTGGTAAAACGGGGAGCAAGTTGCAGGAGTAACTATGACTCTCTTAAGGTTGCCAATGCTCGTCGCCCAGCAAAAAGCATCGGAAAACTCGTGGAGCACCTGGCAGAATTAACTGTGAAGGTCTTAAGTTCGGCAAATAATGGCGTATCGCTTCTGATGAACTGAACAGAGAAAGCTTGAATATGTGACTATGGTAAAACGGGGAGCAACTGGTATGAGTAACTATGACTCTCTTAAGGTAGCCAAATGCCTCGTCACCAACGGAATAAATCGGCAAACTCGAGGAGCATCCGGCAGGAGTAACTGTGAAAATCTTAAGGTCGACAAATAATGGTGTATCACTTCTGGTGAACCAGCTGGAGAAAGCTTGAAGACGTGACTGTGATAAAACTTGCAGCAACTAGCAGTAGTAACTATGACACTCTTAATGTAGCCAAATGCTCGTCACCAGGCGAAATACATCGGCCGACTCGAGGAGCACCTGGCAGAAATAACTGTAAAAGTCTTAAGGTCGACAAATAATGGCGTATCGCTTCTGATGAACTGACCAGAGAAAGCTTGAATATGTGATTATGGTAAAGCGTCGAGCAACTGGTATGAGTAACTATGACTCTCTTAAGGTAGCCAAATGCCTCGTCAACAATGGAATAAAACGGCAAACTCGAGGAGCACCTTTCAGGAGTAACTGTGAAAGTCTTAAGGTCGACAAAAAATAGTGTAACACTTCTGGTGAAATGGCCAGAGAAAGCTTCAAGACGTAACTGTGATAAAAAAGGGAGCAACTTGCAGGAGTAACTATGACTCTCTTAAGGTAGCCAAATGCTCGTCACCAGGCGAAATACATCGGCAAACTCGTGGAGCACCTGGCAGAAATAACTGTGAATGTCTTAAGTTCGACAAATAAAGGCGTATCTTTTCTGGTGAACTGGTCAGATAAAGGTTGAAGATGCGACTATGGTAAAACCGGGAGCAATTGGTAGGAGTAACTATGACTCTCTTAATGTAGCCAAATGCGCCGTCACCAGGCAGAATACATCGGCAAACTCGAGGAGCAAATAGCAGAAATAACTGTGAGAGTCTTAAGGTCGAGAAATAAAGGCGTATCGCTTGTGGTGAACTGGCCCGAGATATCTTGAACATTTGACTGTGGTAAAACGGGGAGCAAGTTGCAGGAGTAACTATGACTCTCTTAAGGTTGCCAATGCTCGTCGCCCGGCAAAAAGCATCGGAAAACTCGAGGAGCACCTGGCAGAAATAACTGTGAAGGTCTTAAGTTCGGCAAATAATGGCGTATCGCTTCTGATGAACTGACAAGAGAAAGCTTGAGTATGTGATTATGATAAAGCGTCGAGCAACTGGTATGAGTAACTATGACTCTCTTAAGGTAGCCAAATGCCTCGTCAACAATGGAATAAATCGGCAAACTCTAGGAGCACCTGGCAGGAGAAACTGTGAAAGTCTTAAGGTCGACAAAAAATGGTGTAACACTTCTGGTGAAATGGCCAGAGAAAGCTTCAAGACGTAACTGTGATAAAACAGGGAGCAACTTGCAGCAGTAACTATGACTCTCTTAAGGTAGCCAAATGCTCGTCACCAGGCGAAATTCATCGACAAACTCGTGGAGCACCTGGCAGAAATAACTGTGAATGTCTTAAGTTTGAAAAATAAAGGCGTATCACTTCTGGTGAACTGGTCAGATAAAGGTTGAAGATGCGACTATGGTAAAACCGGGAGCAATTGGTAGGAGTAACTATGACTCTCTTAATGTAGCCAAATGCGCCGTCACCAGGCAGAATACATCGGCAAACTCGAGGAGCAAATAGCAGAAATAACTGTGAAAGTCTTGAGGTCGAGAAATAAAGGCGTATCGCTTGTGGTGAACTGGCCCGAGAAATCTTGAACATTTGACTGTGGTAAAACGGGGAGCAAGTTGCAGGAGTAACTATGACTCTCTTAAGGTTGCCAATGCTCGTCGCCCAGCAAAAAGCATCGGAAAACTCGTGGAGCACCTGGCAGAATTAACTGTGAAGGTCTTAAGTTCGGCAAATAATGGCGTATCGCTTCTGATGAACTGAACAGAGAAAGCTTGAATATGTGTCTATGGTAAAACGGGAAGCAACTGGTATGAGTAACTATGACTCTCTTAAGGTAGCCAAATGCCTCGTCAACAACGGAATAACTCGGCAAACTCGAGGAGCATCCGGCAGGAGTAACTGTGAAAATCTTAAGGTCGACAAATAATGGTGTATCACTTCTGGTGAACCGGCTGGAGAAAGCTTGAAGACGTGACTGTGATAAAACACGCAGCAACTAGCAGTAGTAACTATGACACTCTTAATGTAGCCAAATGCTCGTACCAGGCGAAATACATCGGCCGACTCGAGGAGCACCTGGCAGAAATAACTGTAAAGGTCTTAAGGTCGACAAATAATGGCGTATCGCTTCTGATGATCTGACCAGAGAAAGCTTGAATATGTGATTATGGTAAAGCGTCGAGCAACTGGTATGAGTAACTATGACTCTCTTAAGGTAGCCAAATGCCTCGTCAACAATGGAATAAAACGGCAAACTCGAGGAGCACCTGGCAGGAGTAACTGTGAAAGTCTTAAGGTCGACAAAAAATAGTGTAACACTTCTGGTGAAATGGCCAGAGAAAGCTTCAAGACGTAACTGTGATAAAACAGGGAGCAACTTGCAGGAGTAACTATGACTCTCTTAAGGTAGCCAAATGCTCGTCACCAGGCGAAATACATCGACAAACTCGTGGAGCACCTGGCAGAAAAAACTGTGAATGTCTTAAGTTTGAAAAATAAAGGCGTATCACTTCTGGTGAACTGGTCAGATAAAGGTTGAAGATGCGACTATGGTAAAACCGGGAGCAATTGGTAGGAGTAACTATGACTCTCTTAATGTAGCCAAATGCGCCGTCACCAGGCAGAATACATCGGCAAACTCGAGGAGCAAATAGCAGAAATAACTGTGAAAGTCTTGAGGTCGAGAAATAAAGGCGTATCGCTTGTGGTGAACTGGCCCGAGAAATCTTGAACATTTGACTGTGGTAAAACGGGGAGCAAGTTGCAGGAGTAACTATGACTCTCTTAAGGTTGCCAATGCTCGTCGCCCAGCAAAAAGCATCGGAAAACTCGTGGAGCACCTGGCAGAATTAACTGTGAAGGTCTTAAGTTCGGCAAATAATGGCGTATCGCTTCTGATGAACTGAACAGAGAAAGCTTGAATATGTGACTATGGTAAAACGGGAAGCAACTGGTATGAGTAACTATGACTCTCTTAAGGTAGCCAAATGCCTCGTCAACAACGGAATAACTCGGCAAACTCGAGGAGCATCCGGCAGGAGTAACTGTGAAAATCTTAAGGTCGACAAATAATGGTGTATCACTTCTGGTGAACCGGCTGGAGAAAGCTTGAAGACGTGACTGTGATAAAACACGCAGCAACTAGCAGTAGTAACTATGACACTCTTAATGTAGCCAAATGCTCGTACCAGGCGAAATACATCGGCCGACTCGAGGAGCACCTGGCAGAAATAACTGTAAAAGTCTTAAGGTCGACAAATAATGGCGTATCGCTTCTGATGAACTGACCAGAGAAAGCTTGAATATGTGATTATGGTAAAGCGTCGAGCAACTGGTATGAGTAACTATGACTCTCTTAAGGTAGCCAAATGCCTCGTCAACAATGGAATAAAACGGCAAACTCGAGGAGCACCTGGCAGGAGTAACTGTGAAAGTCTTAAGGTCGACAAAAAATAGTGTAACACTTCTGGTGAAATGGCCAGAGAAAGCTTCAAGACGTAACTGTGATAAAACAGGGAGCAACTTGCAGGAGTAACTATGACTCTCTTAAGGTAGCCAAATGCTCGTTACCAGACGAAATACATCGACAAACTCGTGGAGCACCTGGCAGAAATAACTGTGAATGTCTTAAGTTCGACAAATAAAGGCGTATCTTTTCTGGTGAACTGGTCAGATAAAGGTTGAAGATGCGACTATGGTAAAACCGGGAGCAATTGGTAGGAGTAACTATGACTCTCTTAATGTAGCCAAATGCGCCGTCACCAGGCAGAATACATCGGCAAACTCGAGGAGCAAATAGCAGAAATAACTGTGAAAGTCTTGAGGTCGAGAAATAAAGGCGTATCGCTTGTGGTGAACTGGCCCGAGAAATCTTGAACATTTGACTGTGGTAAAACGGGGAGCAAGTTGCAGGAGTAACTATGACTCTCTTAAGGTTGCCAATGCTCGTCGCCCAGCAAAAAGCATCGGAAAACTCGTGGAGCACCTGGCAGAATTAACTGTGAAGGTCTTAAGTTCGGCAAATAATGGCGTATCGCTTCTGATGAACTGAACAGAGAAAGCTTGAATATGTGACTATGGTAAAACGGGGAGCAACTGGTATGAGTAATTATGACTCTCTTAAATTAGCCAAATGCCTCGTCCCCAACGGAATAACTCGGCAAACTCGAGGAGCATCTGGCAGGAGTAACTGTGAAAATCTTAAGGTCGACAAATAATGGTGTATCACTTCTGGTGAACCGGCTGGAGAAAGCTTGAAGACGTGACTGTGATAAAACACGCAGCAACTAGCAGGAGCAACTATGACACTCTTAATGTAGCCAAATGCTCGTAACCAGGCGAAATACATCGGCCGACTCGAGGAGCACCTGGCAGAAATAACTGTAAAAGTCTTAAGGTCGACAAATAATGGCGTATCGCTTCTGATGAACTGACCAGAGAAAGCTTGAATATGTGATTATGGTAAAGCGTCGAGCAACTGGTATGAGTAACTATGACTCTCTTAAGGTAGCCAAATGCCTCGTCAACAATGGAATAAATCGGCAAACAAGAGGAGCACCTGGCAGGAGTAACTGTGAAAGTCTTAAGGTCGACAAAAAATAGTGTAACACTTCTGTTGAAATGGCCAGAGAAAGCTTCAAGACGTAACTGTGATAAAACATGGAGCAACTTGCAGGAGTAACTATGACTCTCTTAAGGTAGCCAAATGCTCGTCACCAGGCGAAATACATCGGCAAACTCGTGGAGCACCTGGCAGAAATGACTGTGAATGTCTTAAGTTCGACAAATAAAGGCGTATCTTTTCTGGTGAACTGGTCAGATAAAGGTTGAAGATGCGACTATGGTAAAACCGGGAGCAATTGGTAGGAGTAACTATGACTCTCTTAATGTAGCCAAATGCGCCGTCACCAGGCAGAATACATCGGCAAACTCGAGGAGCAAATAGCAGAAATAACTGTGAAAGTGTTAAGGTCGAGAAATAAAGGCTATCGCTTGTGGTGAACTGGCCCGAGAAATCTTGAGCATTTGACTGTGGTAAAACGGGGAGCAAGTTGCAGGAGTAACTATGACTCTCTTAAGGTTGCCAATGCTCGTCGCCCGGCAAAAAGCATCGGAAAACTCGAGGAGCACCTGGCAGAAATAACTGTGAACGTCTTAAGTTCGGCAAATAATGGCGTATCGCTTCTGATGAACTGAACAGAGAAAGCTTGAATATGTGACTATGGTAAAACGGGGAGCAACTGTTATGAGTAACTATGACTCTCTTAAGGTAGCCAAATGCCTCGTCACCAACGGAATAACTCGGCAAACTCGAGGAGCATCTGGCAGGAGTAACTGTGAAAATCTTAAGGTCGACAAATAATGGTGTATCACTTCTGGTGAACCGGCTGGAGAAAGCTTGAAGACGTGACTGTGATAAAACACGCAGCAACTAGCAGGAGTAACTATGACACTCTTAATGTAGCCAAATGCTCGTACCAGGCGAAATACATCGGCCGACTCGAGGAGCACCTGGCAGAAATAACTGTAAAAGTCTTAAGGTCGACAAATAATGGCGTATCGCTTCTGATGAACTGACCAGAGAAAGCTTGAATATGTGATTATGGTAAAGCGTCGAGCAACTGGTATGAGTAACTATGACTCTCTTAAGGTAGCCAAATGCCTCGTCAACAATGGAATAAATCGGCAAACAAGAGGAGCACCTGGCAGGAGTAACTGTGAAAGTCTTAAGATCGACAAAAAATGGTGTAACACTTCTGGTGAAATGGCCAGAGAAAGCTTCAAGACGTAACTGTGATAAAACAGGGAGCAACTTGCAGGAGTAACTATGACTCTCTTAAGGTAGCCAAATGCTCGTCACCAGGCGAAATACATCGGCAAACTCGTGGAGCACCTGGCAGAAATAACTGTGAATGTCTTAAGTTCGAAAAATAAAGGCGTATCACTTCTGGTGAACTGGTCAGATAAAGGTTGAAGATGCGACTATGGTAAAACCGGGAGCAATTGGTAGGAGTAACTATGACTCTCTTAATGTAGCCAAATGCGCCGTCACCAGGCAGAATACTTCGGCAAACTCAAGGAGCCAATAGCAGAAATAACTGTGAAAATCTTAAGGTCGAGAAATAAAGGCGTTTCGCTTGTGGTGAACTGGCCCGAGAAATCTTGAACATTTGACTGTGGTAAAACGGGGAGCAAGTTGCAGGAGTAACTATGACTCTCTTAAGGTTGCCAATGCTCGTCGCCCGGCAAAAAGCATCGGGAAACTCGAGGAGCACCTGGCAGAAATAACTGTGAAGGTCTTAAGTTCGGCAAATAATGGCGTATCGCTTCTGATGAACTGAACAGAGAGAGATTGAATATGTGACTATGGTAAAACGGGGAGCAACTGGTATGAGTAATTATGACTCTCTTAAGGTAGTCAAATGCCTCGTCACCAACGGAATAACTCGGCAAACTCGAGGAGCATCTGGCAGGAGTAACTGTGAAAATCTTAAGGTCGACAAATAATGGTGTATCACTTCTGGTGAACCGGCTGGAGAAAGCTTGAAGACGTGACTGTGATAAAACACGCAGCAACTAGCAGGAGTAACTATGACACTCTTAATGTAGCCAAATGCTCGTAACCAGGCGAAATACATCGGCCGACTCGAGGAGCACCTGGCAGAAATAACTGTAAAAGTCTTAAGGTCGACAAATAATGGCGTATCGCTTCTGATGAACTGACCAGAGAAAGCTTGAATATGTGATTATGATAAAGCGTCGAGCAAGTGGTATGAGTAACTATGACTCTCTTATGGTAGCCAAATGCGTCGTCAACAATGGAATAAATCGGCAAACTCGAGGAGCACCTGGCAGGAGTAACTGTGAAAGTCTTAAGGTCGACAAAAAATGGTGTAACACTTCTGGTGAAATGGCCCGAGAAAGCTTCAAGACGTAACTGTGATAAAACAGGGAGCAACTTGCAGGATTAACTATGACTCTCTTAAGGTAGCCAAATGCTCGTCACCAGGCGAAATACATCGGCAAACTCGTGGAGCACCTGGCAGAAATAACTGTGAATGTCTTAAGTTCGACAAATAAAGGCGTATCACTTCTGGTGAACTGGTCAGATAAAGGTTGAAGATGCGACTATGGTAAAACCGGGAGCAATTGGTAGGAGTAACTATGACTCTCTTAATGTAGCCAAATGCGCCGTCACCAGGCAGAATACATCGGCAAACTCGAGGAGCAAATAGCAGAAATAACTGTGAAAGTCTTGAGGTCGAGAAATAAAGGCGTATCGCTTGTGGTGAACTGGCCCGAGAAATCTTGAACATTTGACTGTGGTAAAACGGGGAGCAAGTTGCAGGAGTAACTATGACTCTCTTAAGGTTGCCAATGCTCGTCGCCCGGCAAAAAGCATCGGAAAACTCGAGGAGCACCTGGCAGAAATAACTGTGAACGTCTTAAGTTCGGCAAATAATGGCGTATCGCTTCTGATGAACTGAACAGAGAAAGCTTGAATATGTGACTATGGTAAAACGGGGAGCAACTGGTATGAGTAATTATGACTCTCTTAAGGTAGTCAAATGCCTCGTCACCAACGGAATAACTCGGCAAACTCGAGGAGCATCTGGCAGGAGTAACTGTGAAAATCTTAAGGTCGACAAATAATGGTGTATCACTTCTGGTGAACCGGCCGGAGAAAGCTTGAAGACGTGACTGTGATAAAACACGCAGCAACTAGCAGGAGTAACTATGACACCCTTAATGTAGCCAAATGCTCGTAACCAGGCGAAATACATCGGCCGACTCGAGGAGCACCTGGCAGAAATAACTGTAAAAGTCTTAAGGTCGACAAATAATGGCGTATCGCTTCTGATGAACTGACCAGAGAAAGCTTGAATATGTGATTATGATAAAGCGTCGAGCAAGTGGTATGAGTAACTATGACTCTCTTATGGTAGCCAAATGCGTCGTCAACAATGGAATAAATCGGCAAACTCGAGGAGCACCTGGCAGGAGTAACTGTGAAAGTCTTAAGGTCGACAAAAAATGGTGTAACACTTCTGGTGAAATGGCCAGAGAAAGCTTCAAGACGTAACTGTGATAAAACAGGGAGCAACTTGCAGGATTAACTATGACTCTCTTAAGGTATCCAAATGCTCGTCACCAGGCGAAATACATCGGCAAACTCGTGGAGCACCTGGCAGAAATAACTGTGAATGTCTTAAGTTCGACAAATAAAGGCGTATCTTTTCTGGTGAACTGGTCAGATAAAGGTTGAAGATGCGACTATGGTAAAACCGGGAGCAATTGGTAGGAGTAACTATGACTCTCTTAATGTAGCCAAATGCGCCGTCACCAGGCAGAATACATCGGCAAACTCGAGGAGCAAATAGCAGAAATAACTGTGAAAGTGTTAAAGTCGAGAAATAAAGGCGTATCGCTTGTGGTGAACTGGCCCGAGAAATCTTGAGCATTTGACTGTGGTAAAACGGGGAGCAAGTTGCAGGAGTAACTATGACTCTCTTAAGGTTGCCAATGCTCGTCGCCCGGCAAAAAGCATCGGAAAACTCGAGGAGCACCTGGCAGAAATAACTGTGAAGGTCTTAAGTTCGGCAAATAATGGCGTATCGCTTCTGATGAACTGAACAGAGAAAGCTTGAATATGTGACTATGGTAAAACGGGGAGCAACTGGTATGAGTAATTATGACTCTCTTAAGGTAGTCAAATGCCTCGTCACCAACGGAATAACTCGGCAAACTCGAGGAGCATCTGGCAGGAGTAACTGTGAAAATCTTAAGGTCGACAAATAATGGTGTATCACTTCTGGTGAACCGGCCGGAGAAAGCTTGAAGACGTGACTGTGATAAAACACGCAGCAACTAGCAGGAGTAACTATGACACTCTTAATGTAGCCAAATGCTCGTAACCAGGCGAAATACATCGGCCGACTCGAGGAGCACCTGGCAGAAATAACTGTAAAAGTCTTAAGGTCGACAAATAATGGCGTATCGCTTCTGATGAACTGACCAGAGAAAGCTTGAATTTGTGATTATGATAAAGCGTCGAGCAAGTGGTATGAGTAACTATGACTCTCTTATGGTAGCCAAATGCGTCGTCAACAATGGAATAAATCGGCAAACTCGAGGAGCACCTGGCAGGAGTAACTGTGAAAGTCTTAAGGTCGACAAAAAATGGTGTAACACTTCTGGTGAAATGGCCAGAGAAAGCTTCAAGACGTAACTGTGATAAAACAGGGAGCAACTTGCAGGATTAACTATGACTCTCTTAAGGTAGCCAAATGCACGTCACCAGGCGAAATACATCGGCAAACTCGTGGAGCACCTGGCAGAAATAACTGTGAATGTCTTAAGTTCGACAAATAAAGGCGTATCACTTCTGGTGAACTGGTCAGATAAAGGTTGAAGATGCGACTATGGTAAAACCGGGAGCAATTGGTAGGAGTAACTATGACTCTCTTAATGTAGCCAAATGCGCCGTCACCAGGCAGAATACATCGGCAAACTCGAGGAGCAAATAGCAGAAATAACTGTGAAAGTCTTGAGGTCGAGAAATAAAGGCGTATCGCTTGTGGTGAACTGGGCTGAGAAATCTTGAACATTTGACTGTGGTAAAACGGGGAGCAAGTTGCAGGAGTAACTATGACTCTCTTAAGGTTGCCAATGCTCGTCGCCCGGCAAAAAGCATCGGAAAACTCGAGGAGCACCTGGCAGAAATAACTGTGAACGTCTTAAGTTCGGCAAATAATGGCGTATCGCTTCTGATGAACTGAACAGAGAAAGCTTGAATATGTGACTATGGTAAAACGGGGAGCAACTGTTATGAGTAACTATGACACTCTTAAGGTAGCCAAATGCCTCGTCACCAACGGAATAACTCGGCAAACTCGAGGAGCATCTGGCAGGAGTAACTGTGAAAATCTTAAGGTCGACAAATAATGGTGTATCACTTCTGGTGAACCGGCTGGAGAAAGCTTGAAGACGTGACTGTGATAAAACACGCAGCAACTAGCAGGAGCAACTATGACACTCTTAATGTAGCCAAATGCTCGTAACCAGGCGAAATACATCGGCCGACTCGAGGAGCACCTGGCAGAAATAACTGTAAAAGTCTTAAGGTCGACAAATAATGGCGTATCGCTTCTGATGAACTGACCAGAGAAAGCTTGAATATGTGATTATGGTAAAGCGTCGAGCAACTGGTATGAGTAACTATGACTCTCTGAAGGTAGCCAAATGCCTCGTCAACAATGGAATAAATCGGCAAACTCGAGGAGCACCTGGCAGGAGTAACTGTGAAAGTCTTAAGGTCGACAAAAAATAGTGTAACACTTCTGGTGAAATGGCCAGAGAAAGCTTCAAGACGTAACTGTGATAAAACATGGAGCAACTTGCAGGAGTAACTATGACTCTCTTAAGGTAGCCAAATGCTCGTCACCAGGCGAAATACATCGGCAAACTCGTGGAGCACCTGGCAGAAATAACTGTGAATGTCTTAAGTTCGACAAATAAAGGCGTATCTTTTCTGGTGAACTGGTCAGATAAAGGTTGAAGATGCGACTATGGTAAAACCGGGAGCAATTGGTAGGAGTAACTATGACTCTCTTAATGTAGCCAAATGCGCCGTCACCAGGCAGAATACATCGGCAAACTCGAGGAGCAAATAGCAGAAATAACTGTGAAAGTGTTAAGGTCGAGAAATAAAGGCGTATCGCTTGTGGTGAACTGGCCCGAGAGATCTTGAGCATTTGACTGTGGTAAAACGGGGAGCAAGTTGCAGGAGTAACTATGACTCTCTTAAGGTTGCCAATGCTCGTCGCCCGGCAAAAAGCATCGGAAAACTCGAGGAGCACCTGGCAGAAATAACTGTGAACGTCTTAAGTTCGGCAAATAATGGCGTATCGCTTCTGATGAACTGAACAGAGAAAGCTTGAATATGTGACTATGGTAAAACGGGGAGCAACTGTTATGAGTAACTATGACTCTCTTAAGGTAGCCAAATGCCTCTTCACCAACGGAATAACTCGGCAAACTCGAGGAGCATCTGGCAGGAGTAACTGTGAAAATATTAAGGTCGACAAATAATGGTGTATCACTTCTGGTGAACCGGCTGGAGAAAGCTTGAAGACGTGACTGTGATAAAACACGCAGCAACTAGCAGGAGTAACTATGACACTCTTAATGTAGCCAAATGCTCGTACCAGGCGAAATACTTCGGCCGACTCGAGGAGCACCTGGCAGAAATAACTGTAAAAGTCTTAAGGTCGACAAATAATGGCGTATCGCTTCTGATGAACTGACCAGAAAAGCTTGAATATGTGATTATGGTAAAGCGTCGAGCAACTGGTATGAGTAACTATGACTCTCTTAAGGTAGCCAAATGCCTCGTCAACAATGGAATAAATCGGCAAACTCGAGGAGCACCTGGCAGGAGTAACTGTGAAAGTCTTAAGGTCGACAAAAAATAGTGTAACACTTCTGGTGAAATGGCCAGAGAAAGCTTCAAGACGTAACTGTGATAAAACATGGAGCAACTTGCAGGAGTAACTATGACTCTCTTAAGGTAGCCAAATGCTCGTCACCAGGCGAAATACATCGGCAAACTCGTGGAGCACCTGGCAGAAATAACTGTGAATGTCTTAAGTTCGACAAATAATGGCGTATCGCTTCTGATGAACTGACCAGAGAAAGCTTGAATATGTGATTATGATAAAGCGTCGAGCAAGTGGTATGAGTAACTATGACTCTCTTAATGTAGCCAAATGCGCCGTCACCAGGCAGAATACATCGGCAAACTCGAGGAGCAAATAGCAGAAATAACTGTGAAAGTCTTGAGGTCGAGAAATAAAGGCGTATCGCTTGTGGTGAACTGGCCCGAGAAATCTTGAACATTTGACTGTGGTAAAACGGGGAGCAAGTTGCAGGAGTAACTATGACTCTCTTAAGGTTGCCAATGCTCGTCGCCCGGCAAAAAGCATCGGAAAACTCGAGGAGCACCTGGCAGAAATAACTGTGAAGGTCTTAAGTTCGGCAAATAATGGCGTATCGCTTCTGATGAACTGAACAGAGAAAGCTTGAATATGTGACTATGGTAAAACGGGGAGCAACTGGTATGAGTAACTATGACTCTCTTAAGGTAGCCAAATGCCTCGTCACCAACGGAATAACTCGGCAAACTCGAGGAGCATCTGGCAGGAGTAACTGTGAAAATCTTAAGGTCGACAAATAATGGTGTATCACTTCTGGTGAACCGGCTGGAGAAAGCTTGAAGACGTGACTGTGATAAAACACGCAGCAACTAGCAGGAGCAACTATGACACTCTTAATGTAGCCAAATGCTCGTAACCAGGCGAAATACATCGGCCGACTCGAGGAGCACCTGGCAGAAATAACTGTAAAAGTCTTAAGGTCGACAAATAATGGCGTATCGCTTCTGATGAACTGACCAGAGAAAGCTTGAATATGTGATTATGGTAAAGCGTCGAGCAACTGGTATGAGTAACTATGACTCTCTTAAGGTAGCCAAATGCCTCGTCAACAATGGAATAAATCGGCAAACTCGAGGAGCACCTGGCAGGAGTAACTGTGAAAGTCTTAAGGTCGACAAAAAATAGTGTAACACTTCTGGTGAAATGGCCAGAGAAAGCTTCAAGACGTAACTGTGATAAAACATGGAGCAACTTGCAGGAGTAACTATGACTCTCTTAAGGTAGCCAAATGCTCGTCACCAGGCGAAATACATCGGCAAACTCGTGGAGCACCTGGCAGAAATAACTGTGAATGTCTTAAGTTCGACAAATAAAGGCGTATCTTTTCTGGTGAACTGGTCAGATAAAGGTTGAAGATGCGACTATGGTAAAACCGGGAGCAATTGGTAGGAGTAACTATGACTCTCTTAATGTAGCCAAATGCGCCGTCACCAGGCAGAATACATCGGCAAACTCGAGGAGCAAATAGCAGAAATAACTGTGAAAGTGTTAAGGTCGAGAAATAAAGGCGTATCGCTTGTGGTGAACTGGCCCGAGAGATCTTGAGCATTTGACTGTGGTAAAACGGGGAGCAAGTTGCAGGAGTAACTATGACTCTCTTAAGGTTGCCAATGCTCGTCGCCCGGCAAAAAGCATCGGAAAACTCGAGGAGCACCTGGCAGAAATAACTGTGAACGTCTTAAGTTCGGCAAATAATGGCGTATCGCTTCTGATGAACTGAACAGAGAAAGCTTGAATATGTGACTATGGTAAAACGGGGAGCAACTGTTATGAGTAACTATGACTCTCTTAAGGTAGCCAAATGCCTCTTCACCAACGGAATAACTCGGCAAACTCGAGGAGCATCTGGCAGGAGTAACTGTGAAAATCTTAAGGTCGACAAATAATGGTGTATCACTTCTGGTGAACCGGCTGGAGAAAGCTTGAAGACGTGACTGTGATAAAACACGCAGCAACTAGCAGGAGTAACTATGACACTCTTAATGTAGCCAAATGCTCGTACCAGGCGAAATACTTCGGCCGACTCGAGGAGCACCTGGCAGAAATAACTGTAAAAGTCTTAAGGTCGACAAATAATGGCGTATCGCTTCTGATGAACTGACCAGAGAAAGCTTGAATATGTGATTATGGTAAAGCGTCGAGCAACTGGTATGAGTAACTATGACTCTCTTAAGGTAGCCAAATGCCTCGTCAACAATGGAATAAATCGGCAAACTCGAGGAGCACCTGGCAGGAGTAACTGTGAAAGTCTTAAGGTCGACAAAAAATAGTGTAACACTTCTGGTGAAATGGCCAGAGAAAGCTTCAAGACGTAACTGTGATAAAACATGGAGCAACTTGCAGGAGTAACTATGACTCTCTTAAGGTAGCCAAATGCTCGTCACCAGGCGAAATACATCGGCAAACTCGTGGAGCACCTGGCAGAAATAACTGTGAATGTCTTAAGTTCGACAAATAATGGCGTATCGCTTCTGATGAACTGACCAGAGAAAGCTTGAATATGTGATTATGATAAAGCGTCGAGCAAGTGGTATGAGTAACTATGACTCTCTTAATGTAGCCAAATGCGCCGTCACCAGGCAGAATACATCGGCAAACTCGAGGAGCAAATAGCAGAAATAACTGTGAAAGTCTTGAGGTCGAGAAATAAAGGCGTATCGCTTGTGGTGAACTGGCCCGAGAAATCTTGAACATTTGACTGTGGTAAAACGGGGAGCAAGTTGCAGGAGTAACTATGACTCTCTTAAGGTTGCCAATGCTCGTCGCCCGGCAAAAAGCATCGGAAAACTCGAGGAGCACCTGGCAGAAATAACTGTGAAGGTCTTAAGTTCGGCAAATAATGGCGTATCGCTTCTGATGAACTGAACAGAGAAAGCTTGAATATGTGACTATGGTAAAACGGGGAGCAACTGGTATGAGTAACTATGACTCTCTTAAGGTAGCCAAATGCCTCGTCACCAACGGAATAACTCGGCAAACTCGAGGAGCATCTGGCAGGAGTAACTGTGAAAATCTTAAGGTCGACAAATAATGGTGTATCACTTCTGGTGAACCGGCTGGAGAAAGCTTGAAGACGTGACTGTGATAAAACACGCAGCAACTAGCAGGAGCAACTATGACACTCTTAATGTAGCCAAATGCTCGTAACCAGGCGAAATACATCGGCCGACTCGAGGAGCACCTGGCAGAAATAACTGTAAAAGTCTTAAGGTCGACAAATAATGGCGTATCGCTTCTGATGAACTGACCAGAGAAAGCTTGAATATGTGATTATGGTAAAGCGTCGAGCAACTGGTATGAGTAACTATGACTCTCTTAAGGTAGCCAAATGCCTCGTCAACAATGGAATAAATCGGCAAACTCGAGGAGCACCTGGCAGGAGTAACTGTGAAAGTCTTAAGGTCGACAAAAAATAGTGTAACACTTCTGGTGAAATGGCCAGAGAAAGCTTCAAGACGTAACTGTGATAAAACATGGAGCAACTTGCAGGAGTAACTATGACTCTCTTAAGGTAGCCAAATGCTCGTCACCAGGCGAAATACATCGGCAAACTCGTGGAGCACCTGGCAGAAATAACTGTGAATGTCTTAAGTTCGACAAATAAAGGCGTATCTTTTCTGGTGAACTGGTCAGATAAAGGTTGAAGATGCGACTATGGTAAAACCGGGAGCAATTGGTAGGAGTAACTATGACTCTCTTAATGTAGCCAAATGCGCCGTCACCAGGCAGAATACATCGGCAAACTCGAGGAGCAAATAGCAGAAATAACTGTGAAAGTGTTAAGGTCGAGAAATAAAGGCGTATCGCTTGTGGTGAACTGGCCCGTGAGATCTTGAGCATTTGACTGTGGTAAAACGGGGAGCAAGTTGCAGGAGTAACTATGACTCTCTTAAGGTTGCCAATGCTCGTCGCCCGGCAAAAAGCATCGGAAAACTCGAGGAGCACCTGGCAGAAATAACTGTGAACGTCTTAAGTTCGGCAAATAATGGCGTATCGCTTCTGATGAACTGAACAGAGAAAGCTTGAATATGTGACTATGGTAAAACGGGGAGCAACTGTTATGAGTAACTATGACTCTCTTAAGGTAGCCAAATGCCTCTTCACCAACGGAATAACTCGGCAAACTCGAGGAGCATCTGGCAGGAGTAACTGTGAAAATATTAAGGTCGACAAATAATGGTGTATCACTTCTGGTGAACCGGCTGGAGAAAGCTTGAAGACGTGACTGTGATAAAACACGCAGCAACTAGCAGGAGTAACTATGACACTCTTAATGTAGCCAAATGCTCGTACCAGGCGAAATACTTCGGCCGACTCGAGGAGCACCTGGCAGAAATAACTGTAAAAGTCTTAAGGTCGACAAATAATGGCGTATCGCTTCTGATGAACTGACCAGAGAAAGCTTGAATATGTGATTATGGTAAAGCGTCGAGCAACTGGTATGAGTAACTATGACTCTCTTAAGGTAGCCATATGCCTCGTCAACAATGGAATAAATCGGCAAACTCGAGGAGCACCTGGCAGGAGTAACTGTGAAAGTCTTAAGGTCGACAAAAAATAGTGTAACACTTCTGGTGAAATGGCCAGAGAAAGCTTCAAGACGTAACTGTGATAAAACATGGAGCAACTTGCAGGAGTAACTATGACTCTCTTAAGGTAGCCAAATGCTCGTCACCAGGCGAAATACATCGGCAAACTCGTGGAGCACCTGGCAGAAATAACTGTGAATGTCTTAAGTTCGACAAATAAAGGCGTATCTTTTCTGGTGAACTGGTCAGATAAAGGTTGAAGATGCGACTATGGTAAAACCGGGAGCAATTGGTAGGAGTAACTATGACTCTCTTAATGTAGCCAAATGCGCCGTCACCAGGCAGAATACATCGGCAAACTCGAGGAGCAAATAGCAGAAATAACTGTGAAAGTCTTGAGGTCGAGAAATAAAGGCGTATCGCTTGTGGTGAACTGGCCCGAGAAATCTTGAACATTTGACTGTGGTAAAACGGGGAGCAAGTTGCAGGAGTAACTATGACTCTCTTAAGGTTGCCAATGCTCGTCGCCCGGCAAAAAGCATCGGAAAACTCGAGGAGCACCTGGCAGAAATAACTGTGAAGGTCTTAAGTTCGGCAAATAATGGCGTATCGCTTCTGATGAACTGAACAGAGAAAGCTTGAATATGTGACTATGGTAAAACGGGGAGCAACTGGTATGAGTAACTATGACTCTCTTAAGGTAGCCAAATGCCTCGTCACCAACGGAATAACTCGGCAAACTCGAGGAGCATCTGGCAGGAGTAACTGTGAAAATCTTAAGGTCGACAAATAATGGTGTATCACTTCTGGTGAACCGGCTGGAGAAAGCTTGAAGACGTGACTGTGATAAAACACGCAGCAACTAGCAGGAGCAACTATGACACTCTTAATGTAGCCAAATGCTCGTAACCAGGCGAAATACATCGGCCAACTCGAGGAGCACCTGGCAGAAATAACTGTAAAAGTCTTAAGGTCGACAAATAATGGCGTATCGCTTCTGATGAACTGACCAGAGAAAGCTTGAATATGTGATTATGGTAAAGTGTCGAGCAACTGGTATGAGTAACTATGACTCTCTTAAGGTAGCCAAATGCCTCGTCAACAATGGAATAAATCGGCAAACTCGAGGAGCACCTGGCAGGAGTAACTGTGAAAGTCTTAAGGTCGACAAAAAATAGTGTAACACTTCTGGTGAAATGGCCAGAGAAAGCTTCAAGACGTAACTGTGATAAAACAGGGAGCAACTTGCAGGAGTAACTATGACTCTCTTAAGGTAGCCAAATGCTCGTCACCAGGCGAAATACATCGGCAAACTCGTGGAGCACCTGGCAGAAATAACTGTGAATGTCTTAAGTTCGACAAATAAAGGCGTATCTTTTCTGGTGAACTGGTCAGATAAAGGTTGAAGATGCGACTATGGTAAAACCGGGAGCAATTGGTAGGAGTAACTATGACTCTCTTAATGTAGCCAAATGCGCCGTCACCAGGCAGAATACATCGGCAAACTCGAGGAGCAAATAGCAGAAATAACTGTGAAAGTATTAAGGTCGAGAAATAAAGGCGTATCGCTTGTGGTGAACTGGCCCGAGAAATCTTGAACATTTGACTGTGGTAAAACGGGGAGCAAGTTGCAGGAGTAACTATGACTCTCTTAAGGTTGCCAATGCTCGTCGCCCGGCAAAAAGCATCGGAAAACTCGAGGAGCACCTGGCAGAAATAACTGTGAAGGTCTTAAGTTCGGCAAATAATGGCATATCGCTTCTGATGAACTGAACAGAGAAAGCTTGAATATGTGACTATGGTAAAACGGGGAGCAACTGTTATGAGTAACTATGACTCTCTTAAGGTAGCCAAATGCCTCGTCACCAACGGAATAACTCGGCAAACTCGAGGAGCATCTGGCAGGAGTAACTGTGAAAATCTTAAGGTCGACAAATAATGGTGTATCACTTCTGGTGAACCGGCCGGAGAAAGCTTGAAGACGTGACTGTGATAAAACACGCAGCAACTAGCAGGAGTAACTATGACACTCTTAATGTAGCCAAATGCTCGTAACCAGGCGAAATACATCGGCCGACTCGGGGAGCACCTGGCAGAAATAACTGTAAAAGTCATAAGGTCGACAAATAATGGCGTATCGCTTCTGATGAACTGACCAGAGAAAGCTTGAATATGTGATTATGATAAAGCGTCGAGCAACTGGTATGAGTAACTATGACTCTCTTAAGGTAGCCAAATGCCTCGTCAACAACGGAATAAATAGGCAAACTCGAGGAGCACCTGGCAGGAGTAACTGTGAAAGTCTTAAGGTCGACAAAAAATGGTGTAACACTTCTGGTGAAATAGCCAGAGAAAGCTTCAAGGCGTAACTGTGATAAAACAGGGAGCAACTTGCAGGAGTAACTATGACTCTCTTAAGGTAGCCAAATGCTCGTCACCAGGCGAAATACATCGGCAAACTCGTGGAGCACCTGGCAGAAATAACTGTGAATGTCTTAAGTTCGAAAAATAAAGGCGTATCACTTCTGGTGAACTGGTCAGATAAAGGTTGAAGATGCGACTATGGTCAAACCGGGAGCAATTGGTAGGAGTAACTATGACTCTCTTAATGTAGCCAAATGCGCCGTCACCAGGCAGAATACATCGGCAAATTCGAGGAGCAAATAGCAGAAATAACTGTGAAAGTCTTAAGGTCGAGAAATAAAGGCGTATCGCTTGTGGTGAACTGGCCCGAGAAATCTTGAACATTTGACTGTGGTAAAACGGGGAGCAAGTTGCAGGAGTGACTATGACTCTCTTAAGGTTGCCAATGCTCATCGCCCGGCAAAAAGCATCGGAAAACTCGAGGAACACCTGGCAGAAATAACTGTGAAAGTCTTAAGTTCGGCAAATAATGGCGTATCGCTTCTGATGAACTGAAGAGAGAAAGCTTGAATATGTGATTATGGTAAAGCGTCGAGCAACTGGTATGAGTAACTATGACTCCCAAATGCCCACCTGATGCGTAATATATTGACCCTCTCGGTCCACCCCTGAGCATCCTTGTGATGTTGGGTGGATGATGGTTCAACTAGCCTCTCGGTGGGAAATCCTAGCTCTGGCCTTCAAGTGGCGGGGGTCGTGAGGATTCTGAGAAAGGTTATGCGCAGGCGTAACACTTTATCCAGTATCTGACTGACAGAGCAGGGTGCTTTTCAGGGCTTGGGGGTTACCTCCCCCCCTGCCTTTGTTCCAGCTGGTGCAAGTAACAGAAGTGAACGTGGTACCAGGCCTCCCACTGGAGTGCCTGTGCCAGCTGATGAGGCATCCAACCCACCAACCGGTGCGGGTCGAGCGCCGCTCCCCGCTGTCTGCCCAGATTGTATGCGGTCATTTTCTACCAAGACCGGGCTCGGTGTCCATCGGCGTCGCGCCCATCCTACTGCAGCGAATGCCGAGATCAAGACCGAGAGGAAGAAGGCCAGGTGGTCCCAGGAAGAGCTGCTGCGTTTGGCCCATGCAGAAGCGACCCTCGCCATCCAGGGTTGTAGGTTCTTCAACCAGGAACTCGCCAAGGCCTTCCCCGACCGTACACTGGAATCGATTAAAGGTCAGCGTAGAGTGCAGTCGTACAAAGACATGGTAGCAGAGTTTGTCACCCAACTCTCTGGCATGGATCGTGGCCCTCGTGGTCCCGCCGGCGAGCCTGCCGTAAGTCAAATTTTGTCACAGTCTCCACCTCGGGAGGAAGATGTAGACCTAGCCATCTGGTCATTTGTGGCGGAACTCCCCTTATCAGACCGCCGATTCCGCTCGCTTGATGATCTCGTGGCTCTGGGTCCCACCACCAGCCGTAATACCATCCAGGCAATGCTGCTGTCAGCTCTTGAGGAAGTAGGCAGCAAGGAGCCAGCTGTCCACCAAGCTGAGAGGGTGCGGACCCAACAGCCCCCAGAGCGGAAGCGTGCACGCAGGAGATGGGAGTATGCAGTGGTTCAGCGTGCTTTTAAGAAGAACAGAGCACGCTGTATCAATGGTCTTCTTGATGGCACACTTTTGCATCAGCCACCATCCATCCCGGGGCTGATCGTGTTTTGGACAGACCTCTTCTCTCCACCTCGTGCCAGGTCTCGGCCTCCACGTGGTGAGGGTCTGTCCGAAGAGCTGTTGCCATTCTCGAAGAAGGTGCCCTTCCGTGACCTTTGGGCTCCCATTTCTGCAGATGAAGCCACTGCTGCCCTGCCGCCTCGCAATTCTGCTGCAGGTCCAGACGGCCTCACGCCGGCCCAGCTCCGCCGTCTTCCCCGGGAGGTTCTCCTTAAGATCCTAAACTTTCTCCTCCTTTCCCGTTCCCTTCCATCCCGTCTCCTTCAGGCTAGGACAACCCTGCTGCCTAAGAAGACCGCCGCAGCATCCCCTGCTGACTTTCGTCCGATCACGGTGTGCTCGGTGCTCACCAGAGCCTTTCATAAGGTTCTGGTTGGCCGCCTGATGCGCTACTGTGTATTGGATGGTCGTCAGCGGGCTTTCATCCCTCAGGATGGGATGCTTCACAACACCTTTCTTCTGGATCTGGCGATGACTCAGACGTGCAGAGCCGCCGGCTCGCTGTACTTGGCATCTCTGGATGTGTCAAAGGCCTTCGATTCGCTTGCCCATGGTGCCCTCGGCCCTGTGCTAAGGGCCCATGGTCTGCCGGTCGAGTTCGTTGACTACATCCAGGGATGCTATGGGGCGGGATCGACGGTTATCTGTGTGGCTGGGAAGTCGTCAGATCTAGTGCGGCCTTCGAGGGGTGTTCGGCAGGGCGACCCTCTGTCTCCTATCCTCTTCAACATGTCCATTGACCTTCTCCTGTCCCGCCTTCCTGCTCATATTGGTGCACGCATTCTCGGACGGCGAATAAATGCGGCTGCATTCGCCGATGACCTCCTGCTGTTCGCCGAGACCCGTGATGGATTGCAGGAACTTCTTACCATCGCCACGTCGGCCCTGGGGGATCTCGGGCTCGAGGTCAACCCACGGAAGTGTTTTTCTCTCGCCCTTGTCTCATCAGGCCGGGAGAAGAAAACCAAGGTCGACGAGACTGTCATCTTTCGTGCTGGTGGGAACAACATCCCAGCACTGGCGATGGGCGATACCTTCAAGTATCTCGGCCTGCAATTCTCCACGTGCGGACGTAGTCTCTTTCATCCTCGGCGGGAGGTCGAGAAGCAGCTTAACATCATTAGGCGTGCACCACTCAAACCTCAGCAGCGACTTTTTGCCCTCTGTTCTGTCATCCTCCCGGGTATTTTCCACGGCCTAGCCCTGGGGAGGACTCGTCTTGGGGCCCTCTCCTCCCTTGATGTCTGCGTCCGTGCAGCTATTCGATCTTGGCTGCACCTGCCTGCGGATACTCCTGTTGGTTACTTCCACGCCCCCATCTCTCATGGGGGCTTGGGGGTACCTGCAGCCCGCTGGCTTGGCCCTCTTCTTCGCAGGAGGAGACTGGCGAAGATGCAGGGGCTGGGTACGGCCGCAGACGATTCTTCCTGGGACTTAATCCAATGTGAAATTCGCCAACTGGACCACGCCCTGCAATGGCAGGGGGAAGTTATTAAGTCTAGTTACCAGTTGGGCCGGTGTTGGGCCGACCGCCTGCACTCGTCGGTCGACGGCGCTGCGCTACATAAGTCTGCCCGAACACCAGGGCAGCACTGCTGGGTCTCTAATACCCGGCAGTTCGTAACAGGCCGCGACTACATCTCATGCCTGCGTGCCCGGATAAATGCCTTACCTACTCGGGCACGGCTGCTACGTGGGAGGGACGGTGACACCAGTTGCCGCGCTGGCTGCAATGCTACTGAGACTGCCAACCATGTCATACAACAGTGCTGGAGAAGCGACGGGGCTCGCATTGCTCGACACGACGCTGTGGCGTCGTATCTGGCGCGAGGCCTCCGCCGCAGAGGCTACAACGTCCTGCTAGAGCCTCACCTTCGTACAGCTGAAGGCCTGAAAAAGCCAGACATGGTGGCAGTCCGTGACACTGCAGCTTTTGTCATAGATGCGCAGGTGGTTGGCGACAACCTTGATCTCGATAGGTGTCACCGTGAGAAGGTGGCCGTCTACGACAAGCAGGCTGTCTACGACAAAATACGCGACCTGTTTCCAGTGGTCAAGGAGATCACCACCACGTCGGCGACCATCAACTGGCGTGGGGTTTGGTCTCCAGCTTCCGCCAAAGTATTGCAGGAGGTGGGTGTGACAAAGGGCCACCTCTCAACTTTGGGCACACGAGTACTTCTGGGCAGTATCATGGCGGCGCGGCGTTTCGAATCTATGACTGCCCCTCGCCGCCGCACGATGCCCCGCACCGGCGTGGGATAGGGTGTTCTCAATCCTTCGGCTGCTGCCTGGCCTCTCAGGCACAATACCTTCTTTGTTCATGTATTTGTGTGTATAATTAAGTGTATTTATGTAATTTTGTACCATCTTGTAAACCTGCTCTGTGGGTATTCACTTGTTGTTATATTCACTGTATGTGAATAAAGACGGCTAAGATTGCCAAATGCCTCGTCAACAATGGAATAAATCGGCAAACTCGAGGAGCACCTGGCAGGAGTAACTGTGAAAGTCTTAAGGTCGACAAAACATAGTGTAACACTTCTGGTGAAATGGCCAGAGAAAGCTTCAAGACGTAACTGTGATAAAACAGGGAGCAACTTGCAGGAGTAACTATGACTCTCTTAAGGTAGCCAAATGCTCGTCACCAGGCGAAATACATCGGCAAACTCGTGGAGCACCTGGCAGAAATAACTGTGAATGTCTTAAGTTCGACAAATAAAAGCGTATCTTTTCTGGTGAACTGGTCAGATAAATTTGAAGATGCGACTATGGTAAAACCGGGAGCAATTGGTAGGAGTAACTATGACTCTCTTAATGTAGCCAAATGCGCCGTCACCAGGCAGAATACATCGGCAAACTCGAGGAGCAAATAGCAGAAATAACTGTGAAAGTCTTAAGGTCGAGAAATAAAGGCGTATCGCTTGTGGTGAACTGGCCCGAGAAATCTTGAACATTTGACTGTGGTAAAACGGGGAGCAAGTTGCAGGAGTGACTATGACTCTCTTAAGGTTGCCAATGCTCATCGCCCGGCAAAAAGCATCGGAAAACTCGAGGAACACCTGGCAGAAATAACTGTGAAGGTCTTAAGTTCGGCAAATAATGGCGTATCGCTTCTGATGAACTGAACAGAGAAAGCTTGAATATGTGACTATGGTAAAACGGGGAGCAACTGGTATGAGTAACTATGACTCTCTTAAGGTAGCCAAATGCCTCGTCACCAACGGAATAACTCGGCAAACTCGAGGAGCATCTGGCAGGAGTAACTGTGAAAATCTTAAGGTCGACAAATAATGGTGTATCACTTCTGGTGAACCGGCCGGAGAAAGCTTGAAGACGTGACTGTGATAAAACACGCAGCAACTAGCTGGAGTAACTATGACACTCTTAATGTAGCCAAATGCTCGTAACCAGGCGAAATACATCGGCCGACTCGAGGAGCACCTGGCAGAAATAACTGTAAAAGTCATAAGGTCGACAAATAATGGCGTATCGCTTCTGATGAACTGACCAGAGAAAGCTTGAATATGTGATTATGATAAAGCGTCGAGCAACTGGTATGAGTAACTATGACTCTCTTAAGGTAGCCAAATGCCTCGTCAACAATGGAATAAATCGGCAAACTCGAGGAGCACCTGGCAGGAGTAACTGTGAAAGTCTTAAGATCGACAAAAAATGGTGTAACACTTCTGGTGAAATGGCTAGAGAAAGCTTCAAGACGTAACTGTGATAAAACAGGGAGCAACTTGCAGGAGTAACTATGACTCTCTTAAGGTAGCCAAATGCTCGTCACCAGGCGAAATACATCGGCAAACTCGTGGAGCACCTGGCAGAAATAACTGTGAATGTCTTAAGTTCGACAAATAAAGGCGTATCACTTCTGGTGAACTGGTCAGATAAAGGTTGAAGATGCGACTATGGTAAAACCGGGAGCAATTGGTAGGAGTAACTATGACTCTCTTAAAGTAGCCAAATGCGCCGTCACCAGGCAGAATACATCGGCAAACTCGAGGAGCAAATAGCAGCAATAACTGTGAAAATCTTAAGGTCGAGAAATAAAGGCGTATCGCTTGTGGTGAACTGGCCCGAGAAATCTTGAACATTTGACTGTGGTAAAACGGGGAGCAAGTTGCAGGAGTAACTATGACTCTCTTAAGGTTGCCAATGCTCGTCGCCCGGCAAAAAGCATCGGAAAACTCGAGGAGCACCTGGCAGAAATAACTGTGAAGGTCTTAAGTTCGGCAAATAAAGGCGTATCGCTTCTGATGAACTGAACAGAGAAAGCTTGAATATGTGACTATGGTAAAACGGGGAGCAACTGGTATGAGTAACTATGACTCTCTTAAGGTAGCCAAATGCCTCGTCACCAACGGAATAACTCGGCAAACTCGAGGAGCATCTGGCAGGAGTAACTGTGAAAATCTTAAGGTCGACAAATAATGGTGTATCACTTCTGGTGAACCGGCCGGAGAAAGCTTGAAGACGTGACTGTGATAAAACACGCAGCAACTAGCAGGAGTAACTATGACACTCTTAATGTAGCCAAATGCTCGTAACCAGGCGACATACATCGGCCGACTCGAGGAGCACCTGGCAGAAATAACTGTAAAAGTCATAAGGTCGACAAATAATGGCGTATCGCTTCTGATGAACTGACCAGAGAAAGCTTGAATATGTGATTATGATAAAGCGTCGAGCAACTGGTATGAGTAACTATGACTCTCTTAAGGTAGCCAAATGCCTCGTCAACAATGGAATAAATCGGCAAACTCGAGGAGCACCTGGCAGGAGTAACTGTGAAAGTCTTAAGGTCGACAAAAAATGGTGTAACACTTCTGGTGAAATAGCCAGAGAAAGCTTCAAGGCGTAACTGTGATAAAACAGGGAGCAACTTGCAGGAGTAACTATGACTCTCTTAAGGTAGCCAAATGCTCGTCACCAGGCGAAATACATCGGCAAACTCGTGGAGCACCTGGCAGAAATAACTGTGAATGTCTTAAGTTCGACAAATAAAGGCGTATCACTTCTGGTGAACTGGTCAGATAAAGGTTGAAGATGCGACTATGGTGAAACCGGGAGCAATTGGTAGGAGTAACTATGACTCTCTTAATGTAGCCAAATGCGCCGTCACCAGGCAGAATACATCGGCAAACTCGAGGAGCAAATAGCAGAAATAACTGTGAAAGTCTTAAGGTCGAGAAATAAAGGCGTATCGCTTGTGGTGAACTGGCCCGAGAAATCTTGAACATTTGACTGTGGTAAAACGGGGAGCAAGTTGCAGGAGTAACTATGACTCTCTTAAGGTTGCCAATGCTCGTCGCCCGGCAAAAAGCATCGGAAAACTCGAGGAGCACCTGGCAGAAATAACTGTGAAGGTCTTAAGTTCGGCAAATAATGGCGTATCGCTTCTGATGAACTGAAGAGAGAAAGCTTGAATATGTGATTATGGTAAAGCGTCGAGCAACTGGTATGAGTAACTATGACTTTCTTAAGGTAGCCAAATGCCTCGTCAACAATGGAATAAATCGGCAAACTCGAGGAGCACCTGGCAGGAGTAACTGTGAAAGTCTTAAGGTCGACAAAAAATAGTGTAACACTTCTGGTGAAATGGCCAGAGAAAGCTTCAAGACGTAACTGTGATAAAACAGGGAGCAACTTGCAGGAGTAAATATGACTGTCTTAAGGTAGCCAAATGCTCGTCACCAGGCGAAATACATCGGCAAACTCGTGGAGCACCTGGCAGAAATAACTGTGAATGTCTTAAGTTCGACAAATAAAAGCGTATCTTTTCTGGTGAACTGGTCAGATAAATTTGAAGATGCGACTATGGTAAAACCGGAAGCAATTGGTAGGAGTAACTATGACTCTCTTAATGTAGCCAAATGCGCCGTCACCAGGCAGAATACATCGGCAAACTCGAGGAGCAAATAGCAGAAATAACTGTGAAAGTCTTAAGGTCGAGAAATAAAGGCGTATCGCTTGTGGTGAACTGGCCCGAGAAATCTTGAACATTTGACTGTGGTAAAACGGGGAGCAAGTTGCAGGAGTGACTATGACTCTCTTAAGGTTGCCAATGCTCATCGCCCGGCAAAAAGCATCGGAAAACTCGAGGAACACCTGGCAGAAATAACTGTGAAGGTCTTAAGTTTGGCAAATAATGGCGTATCGCTTCTGATGAACTGAACAGAGAAAGCTTGAATATGTGACTATGGTAAAACGGGGAGCAACTGGTATGAGTAACTATGACTCTCTTAAGGTAGCCAAATGCCTCGTCACCAACGGAATAACTCGGCAAACTCGAGGAGCATCTGGCAGGAGTAACTGTGAAAATCTTAAGGTCGACAAATAATGGTGTATCACTTCTGGTGAACCGGCCGGAGAAAGCTTGAAGACGTGACTGTGATAAAACACGCAGCAACTAGCTGGAGTAACTATGACACTCTTAATGTAGCCAAATGCTCGTAACCAGGCGAAATACATCGGCCGACTCGAGGAGCACCTGGCAGAAATAACTGTAAAAGTCATAAGGTCGACAAATAATGGCGTATCGCTTCTGATGAACTGACCAGAGAAAGCTTGAATATGTGATTATGATAAAGCGTCGAGCAACTGGTATGAGTAACTATGACTCTCTTAAGGTAGCCAAATGCCTCGTCAACAATGGAATAAATCGGCAAACTCGAGGAGCACCTGGCAGGAGTAACTGTGAAAGTCTTAAGATCGACAAAAAATGGTGTAACACTTCTGGTGAAATGGCTAGAGAAAGCTTCAAGACGTAACTGTGATAAAACAGGGAGCAACTTGCAGGAGTAACTATGACTCTCTTAAGGTAGCCAAATGCTCGTCACCAGGCGAAATACATCGGCAAACTCGTGGAGCACCTGGCAGAAATAACTGTGAATGTCTTAAGTTCGACAAATAAAGGCGTATCACTTCTGGTGAACTGGTCAGATAAAGGTTGAAGATGCGACTATGGTAAAACCGGGAGCAATTGGTAGGAGTAACTATGACTCTCTTAAAGTAGCCAAATGCGCCGTCACCAGGCAGAATACATCGGCAAACTCGAGGAGCAAATAGCAGAAATAACTGTGAAAATCTTAAGGTCGAGAAATAAAGGCGTATCGCTTGTGGTGAACTGGCCCGAGAAATCTTGAACATTTGACTGTGGTAAAACGGGGAGCAAGTTGCAGGAGTAACTATGACTCTCTTAAGGTTGCCAATGCTCGTCGCCCGGCCAAAAGCATCGGAAAACTCGAGGAGCACCTGGCAGAAATAACTGTGAAGGTCTTAAGTTCGGAAAATAAAGGCGTATCGCTTCTGATGAACTGAACAGAGAAAGCTTGAATATGTGACTATGGTAAAACGGGGAGCAACTGGTATGAGTAACTATGACTCTCTTAAGATAGCCAAATGCCTCGTCACCAACGGAATAACTCGGCAAACTCGAGGAGCATCTGGCAGGAGTAACTGTGAAAATCTTAAGGTCGACAAATAATGGTGTATCACTTCTGGTGAACCGGCCGGAGAAAGCTTGAAGACGTGACTGTCATAAAACACGCAGCAACTAGCAGGAGTAACTATGACTTTCTTAATGTAGCCAAATGCTCGTAACCAGGCGAAATACATCGGCCGACTCGAGGAGCACCTGGCAGAAATAACTGTAAAAGTCTTAAGGTCGACAAATAATGGCGTATCGCTTCTGATGAACTGACCAGAGAAAGCTTGAATATGTGATTATGATAAAGCGTCGAGCAACTGGTATGAGTAACTATGACTCTCTTAAGGTAGCCAAATGCCTCGTCAACAATGGAATAAATCGGCAAACTCGAGGAGCACCTGGCAGGAGTAACTGTGAAAGTCTTAAGGTCGACAAAAAATAGTGTAACACTTCTGGTGAAATGGCCAGAGAAAGCTTCAAGACGTAACTGTGATAAAACAGGGAGCAACTTGCAGGAGTAACTATGACTGTCTTAAGGTAGCCAAATGCTCGTCACCAGGCGAAATACATCGGCAAACTCGTGGAGCACCTGGCAGAAATAACTGTGAATGTCTTAAGTTCGACAAATAAAAGCGTATCTTTTCTGGTGAACTGGTCAGATAAATTTGAAGATGCGACTATGGTAAAACCGGGAGCAATTGGTAGGAGTAACTATGACTCTCTTAATGTAGCCAAATGCGCCGTCACCAGGCAGAATACATCGGCAAACTCGAGGAGCAAATAGCAGAAATAACTGTGAAAGTCTTAAGGTCGAGAAATAAAGGCGTATCGCTTGTGGTGAACTGGCCCGAGAAATCTTGAACATTTGACTGTGGTAAAACGGGGAGCAAGTTGCAGGAGTGACTATGACGCTCTTAAGGTTGCCAATGCTCATCGCCCGGCAAAAAGCATCGGAAAACTCGAGGAACACCTGGCAGAAATAACTGTGAAGGTCTTAAGTTCGGCAAATAATGGCGTATCGCTTCTGATGAATTGAACAGAGAAAGCTTGAATATGTGACTATGGTAAAACGGGGAGCAACTGGTATGAGTAACTATGACTCTCTTAAGGTAGCCAAATGCCTCGTCACCAACGGAATAACTCGGCAAACTCGAGGAGCATCTGGCAGGAGTAACTGTGAAAATCTTAAGGTCGACAAATAATGGTGTATCACTTCTGGTGAACCGGCCGGAGAAAGCTTGAAGACGTGACTGTGATAAAACACGCAGCAACTAGCAGGAGTAACTATGACACTCTTAATGTAGCCAAATGCTCGTAACCAGGCGAAATACATCGGCCGACTCGAGGAGCACCTGGCAGAAATAACTGTAAAAGTCATAAGGTCGACAAATAATGGCGTATCGCTTCTGATGAACTGACCAGAGAAAGCTTGAATATGTGATTATGATAAAGCGTCGAGCAACTGGTATGAGTAACTATGACTCTCTTAAGGTAGCCAAATGCCTCGTCAACAATGGAATAAATCGGCAAACTCGAGGAGCACCTGGCAGGAGTAACTGTGAAAGTCTTAAGATCGACAAAAAATGGTGTAACACTTCTGGTGAAATGGCCAGAGAAAGCTTCAAGACGTAACTGTGATAAAACAGGGAGCAACTTGCAGGAGTAACTATGACTCTCTTAAGGTAGCCAAATGCTCGTCACCAGGCGAAATACATCGGCAAACTCGTGGAGCACCTGGCAGAAATAACTGTGAATGTCTTAAGTTCGACAAATAAAGGCGTAACACTTCTGGTGAACTGGTCAGATAAAGGTTGAAGATGCGACTATGGTAAAACCGGGAGCAATTGGTAGGAGTAACTATGACTCTCTTAAAGTAGCCAAATGCGCCGTCACCAGGCAGAATACATCGGCAAACTCGAGGAGCAAATAGCAGAAATAACTGTGAAAATCTTAAGGTCGAGAAATAAAGGCGTATCGCTTGTGGTGAACTGGCCCGAGAAATCTTGAACATTTGACTGTGGTAAAACGGGGAGCAAGTTGCAGGAGTAACTATGACTCTCTTAAGATTGCCAATGCTCGTCGCCCGGCAAAAAGCATCGGAAAACTCGAGGAGCACCTGGCAGAAATAACTGTGAAGGTCTTAAGTTCGGCAAATAAAGGCGTATCGCTTCTGATGAACTGAACAGAGAAAGCTTGAATATGTGACTATGGTAAAACGGGGAGCAACTGGTATGAGTAACTATGACTCTCTTAAGGTTGCCAAATGCCTCGTCACCAACGGAATAACTCGGCAAACTCGAGGAGCATCTGGCAGGAGTAACTGTGAAAATCTTAAGGTCGACAAATAATGGTGTATCACTTCTGGTGAACCGGCTGGAGAAAGCTTGAAGACGTGACTGTGATAAAACACGCAGCAACTAGCAGGAGTAACTATGACACTCTTAATGTAGCCAAATGCTCGTAACCAGGCGAAATACATCGGCCGACTCGAGGAGCACCTGGCAGAAATAACTGTAAAAGTCTTAAGGTCGACAAATAATGGCGTATCGCTTCTGATGAACTGACCAGAGAAAGCTTGAATATGTGATTATGATAAAGCGTCGAGCAACTGGTATGAGTAATTATGACTCTCTTAAGGTAGCCAAATGCCTTGTCAACAATGGAATAAATCGGCAAACTCGAGGAGCTCCTGGCAGGAGTAACTGTGAAAGTCTAAAGGTCGACAAAAAATGGTGTAACACTTCTGGTGAAATAGCCAGAGAAAGCTTCAAGACGTAACTGTGATAAAACAGGGAGCAACTTGCAGAAGTAACTATGACTCTCTTAAGGTAGCCAAATGCTCGTCACCAGGCGAAATACATCGGCAAACTCGTGGAGCACCTGGCAGAAATAACTGTGAATGTCTTAAGTTCGACAAATAAAAGCGTATCTTTTCTGGTGAACTGGTCAGATAAAGGTTGAAGATGCGACTATGGTAAAACCGGGAGCAATTGGTAGGAGTAACTATGACTCTCTTAATGTAGCCAAATGCGCCGTCACAAGGCAGAATACATCGGCAAACTCGAGGAGCAAATAGCAGAAATAACTGTGAAAGTCTTAAGGTCGAGAAATAAAGGCGTATCGCTTGTGGTGAACTGGCCCGAGAAATCTTGAACATTTGACTGTGGTAAAACTGGGAGCAAGTTGCAGGAGTAACTATGACTCTCTTAAGGTTGCCAATGCTCGTCGCCTGGCAAAAAGCATCGGAAAACTCGAGGAGCACCTGGCAGAAATAACTGTGAAGGTCTTAAGTTCGGCAAATAATGGCGTATCGCTTCTGATGAACTGAACAGAGAAAGCTTGAATATGTGACTATGGTAAAACGGGGAGCAACTGGTATGAGTAACTATGTCTCTCTTAAGGTAGCCAAATGCCTCGTCACCAACGGAATAACTCGGCAAACTCGAGGAGCATCTGGCAGGAGTAACTGTGAAAATCTTAAGGTCGACAATTAATGGTGTATCACTTCTGGTGAACCGGCTGGAGAAAGCTTGAAGACGTGACTGTGATAAAACACGCAGCAACTAGCAGGAGTAACTATGACACTCTTAATGTAGCCAAATGCTCGTAACCAGGCGATATACATCGGCCGACTCGAGGAGCACCTGGCAGAAATAACTGTAAAAGTCATAAGGTCGACAAATAATGGCGTATCGCTTCAGATGAACTGACCAGAGAAAGCTTGAATATGTGATTATGATAAAGCGTCGAGCAACTGGTATGAGTAACTATGACTCTCTTAAGGTAGCCAAATGCCTCGTCAACAATGGAATAAATCGGCAAACTCGAGGAGCACCTGGCAGGAGTAACTGTGAAAGTCTTAAGATCGACAAAAAATGGTGTAACACTTCTGGTGAAATGGCTAGAGAAAGCTTCAAGACGTAACTGTGATAAAACAGGGAGCAACTTGCAGGAGTAACTATGACTCTCTTAAGGTAGCCAAATGCTCGTCACCAGGCGAAATACATCGGCAAAATCGTGGAGCACCTGGCAGAAATAACTGTGAATGTCTTAAGTTCGACAAATAAAGGCGTATCTCTTCTGGTGAACTGGTCAGATAAAGGTTGAAGATGCGACTATGGTAAAACCGGGAGCAATTGGTAGGAGTAACTATGACTCTCTTAAAGTAGCCAAATGCGCCGTCACCAGGCAGAATACATCGGCAAACTCGAGGAGCAAATAGCAGAAATAACTGTGAAAATCTTAAGGTCGAGAAATAAAGGCGTATCGCTTGTGGTGAACTGGCCCGAGAAATCTTGAACATTTGACTGTGGTAAAACGGGGAGCAAGTTGCAGGAGTAACTATGACTCTCTTAAGGTTGCCAATGCTCGTCGCCCGGCAAAAAGCATCGGAAAACTCGAGGAGCACCTGGCAGAAATAACTGTGAAGGTCTTAAGTTCGGCAAATAAAGGCGTATCGCTTCTGATGAACTGAACAGAGAAAGCTTGAATATGTGACTATGGTAAAACGGGGAGCAACTGGTATGAGTAACTATGACTCTCTTAAGGTAGCCAAATGCCTCGTCACCAACGGAATAACTCGGCAAACGCGAGGAGCATCTGGCAGGAGTAACTGTGAAAATCTTAAGGTCGACAAATAATGGCGTATCGCTTCTGATGAACTGACCAGAGAAAGCTTGAATATGTGATTATGATAAAGCGTCGAGCAACTGGTATGAGTAACTATGACTCTCTTAAGGTAGCCAAATGCCTCGTCAACAATGGAATAAATCGGCAAACTCGAGGAGCACCTGGCAGGAGTAACTGTGAAAGTCTTAAGGTCGACAAAAAATAGTGTAACACTTCTGGTGAAATGGCCAGAGAAAGCTTCAAGACGTAACTGTGATAAAACAGGGAGCAACTTGCAGGAGTAACTATGACTGTCTTAAGGTAGCCAAATGCTCGTCACCAGGCGAAATACATCGGCAAACTCGTGGAGCACCTGGCAGAAATAACTGTGAATGTCTTAAGTTCGACAAATAAAAGCGTATCTTTTCTGGTGAACTGGTCAGATAAATTTGAAGATGCGACTATGGTAAAACCGGGAGCAATTGGTAGGAGTAACTATGACTCTCTTAATGTAGCCAAATGCGCCGTCACCAGGCAGAATACATCGGCAAACTCGAGGAGCAAATAGCAGAAATAACTGTGAAAGTCTTAAGGTCGAGAAATAAAGGCGTATCGCTTGTGGTGAACTGGCCCGAGAAATCTTGAACATTTGACTGTGGTAAAACGGGGAGCAAGTTGCAGGAGTGACTATGACTCTCTTAAGGTTGCCAATGCTAATCGCCCGGCAAAAAGCATCGGAAAACTCGAGGAATACCTGGCAGAAATAACTGTGAAGGTCTTAAGTTCGGCAAATAATGGCGTATCGCTTCTGATGAACTGAACAGAGAAAGCTTGAATATGTGACTATGGTAAAACGGGGAGCAACTGGTATGAGTAACTATGACTCTCTTAAGGTAGCCAAATGCCTCGTCACCAACGGAATAACTCGGCAAACTCGAGGAGCATCTGGCAGGAGTAACTGTGAAAATCTTAAGGTCGACAAATAATGGTGTATCACTTCTGGTGAACCGGCCGGAGAAAGCTTGAAGACGTGACTGTGATAAAACACGCAGCAACTAGCAGGAGTAACTATGACACTCTTAATGTAGCCAAATGCTCGTAACCAGGCGAAATACATCGGCCGACTCGAGGAGCACCTGGCAGAAATAACTGTAAAAGTCATAAGGTCGACAAATAATGGCGTATCGCTTCTGATGAACTGACCAGAGAAAGCTTGAATATGTGATTATGATAAAGCGTCGAGCAACTGGTATGAGTAACTATGACTCTCTTAAGGTAGCCAAATGCCTCGTCAACAATGGAATAAATCGGCAAACTCGAGGAGCACCTGGCAGGAGTAACTGTGAAAGTCTTAAGATCGACAAAAAATGGTGTAACACTTCTGGTGAAATGGCTAGAGAAAGCTTCAAGACGTAACTGTGATAAAACAGGGAGCAACTTGCAGGAGTAACTATGACTCTCTTAAGGTAGCCAAATGCTCGTCACCAGGCGAAATACATCGGCAAACTCGTGGAGCACCTGGCAGAAATAACTGTGAATGTCTTAAGTTCGACAAATAAAGGCGTAACACTTCTGGTGAACTGGTCAGATAAAGGTTGAAGATGCGACTATGGTAAAACCGGGAGCAATTGGTAGGAGTAACTATGACTCTCTTAAAGTAGCCAAATGCGCCGTCACCAGGCAGAATACATCGGCAAACTCGAGGAGCAAATAGCAGAAATAACTGTGAAAATCTTAAGGTCGAGAAATAAATGCGTATCGCTTGTGGTGAACTGTCCCGAGAAATCTTGAACATTTGACTGTGGTAAAACGGGGAGCAAGTTGCAGGAGTAACTATGACTCTCTTAAGATTGCCAATGCTCGTCGCCCGGCAAAAAGCATCGGAAAACTCGAGGAGCACCTGGCAGAAATAACTGTGAAGGTCTTAAGTTCGGCAAATAAAGGCGTATCGCTTCTGATGAACTGAACAGAGAAAGCTTAAATATGTGACTATGGTAAAACGGGGAGCAACTGGTATGAGTAACTATGACTCTCTTAAGGTAGCCAAATGCTCGTCACCAGGCGAAATACATCGGCAAACTCGTGGAGCACCTGGCAGAAATAACTGTGAATGTCTTAAGTTCGACAAATAAAAGCGTATCTTTTCTGGTGAACTGGTCAGATAAATTTGAAGATGCGACTATGGTAAAACCGGGAGCAATTGGTAGGAGTAACTATGACTCTCTTAATGTAGCCAAATGCGCCGTCACCAGGCAGAATACATCGGCAAACTCGAGGAGCAAATAGCAGAAATAACTGTGAAAGTCTTAAGGTCGAGAAATAAAGGCGTATCGCTTGTGGTGAACTGGCCCGAGAAATCTTGAACATTTGACTGTGGTAAAACGGGGAGCAAGTTGCAGGAGTGACTATGACTCTCTTAAGGTTGCCAATGCTAATCGCCCGGCAAAAAGCATCGGAAAACTCGAGGAACACCTGGCAGAAATAACTGTGAAGGTCTTAAGTTCGGCAAATAATGGCGTATCGCTTCTGATGAACTGAACAGAGAAAGCTTGAATATGTGACTATGGTAAAACGGGGAGCAACTGGTATGAGTAACTATGACTCTCTTAAGGTAGCCAAATGCCTCGTCACCAACGGAATAACTCGGCAAACTCGAGGAGCATCTGGCAGGAGTAACTGTGAAAATCTTAAGGTCGACAAATAATGGTGTATCACTTCTGGTGAACCGGCCGGAGAAAGCTTGAAGACGTGACTGTGATAAAACACGCAGCAACTAGCAGGAGTAACTATGACACTCTTAATGTAGCCAAATGCTCGTAACCAGGCGAAATACATCGGCCGACTCGAGGAGCACCTGGCAGAAATAACTGTAAAAGTCATAAGGTCGACAAATAATGTCGTATCGCTTCTGATGAACTGACCAGAGAAAGCTTGAATATGTGATTATGATAAAGCGTCGAGCAACTGGTATGAGTAACTATGACTCTCTTAAGGTAGCCAAATGCCTCGTCAACAATGGAATAAATCGGCAAACTCGAGGAGCACCTGGCAGGAGTAACTGTGAAAGTCTTAAGATCGACAAAAAATGGTGTAACACTTCTGGTGAAATGGCTAGAGAAAGCTTCAAGACGTAACTGTGATAAAACAGGGAGCAACTTGCAGGAGTAACTATGACTCTCTTAAGGTAGCCAAATGCTCGTCACCAGGCGAAATACATCGGCAAACTCGTGGAGCACCTGGCAGAAATAACTGTGAATGTCTTAAGTTCGACAAATAAAGGCGTAACACTTCTGGTGAACTGGTCAGATAAAGGTTGAAGATGCGACTATGGTAAAACCGGGAGCAATTGGTAGGAGTAACTATGACTCTCTTAAAGTAGCCAAATGCGCCGTCACCAGGCAGAATACATCGGCAAACTCGAGGAGCAAATAGCAGAAATAACTGTGAAAATCTTAAGGTCGAGAAATAAAGGCGTATCGCTTGTGGTGAACTGGCCCGAGAAATCTTGAACATTTGACTGTGGTAAAACGGGGAGCAAGTTGCAGGAGTAACTATGACTCTCTTAAGATTGCCAATGCTCGTCGCCCGGCAAAAAGCATCGGAAAACTCGAGGAGCACCTGGCAGAAATAACTGTGAAGGTCTTAAGTTCGGCAAATAAAGGCGTATCGCTTCTGATGAACTGAACAGAGAAAGCTTAAATATGTGACTATGGTAAAACGGGGAGCAACTGGTATGAGTAACTATGACTCTCTTAAGGTAGCCAAATGCTCGTCACCAGGCGAAATACATCGGCAAACTCGTGGAGCACCTGGCAGAAATAACTGTGAATGTCTTAAGTTCGACAAATAAAAGCGTATCTTTTCTGGTGAACTGGTCAGATAAATTTGAAGATGCGACTATGGTAAAACCGGGAGCAATTGGTAGGAGTAACTATGACTCTCTTAAAGTAGCCAAATGCGCCGTCACCAGGCAGAATACATCGGCAAACTCGAGGAGCAAATAGCAGAAATAACTGTGAAAATCTTAAGGTCGAGAAATAAAGGCGTATCGCTTGTGGTGAACTGGCCCGAGAAATCTTGAACATTTGACTGTGGTAAAACGGGGAGCAAGTTGCAGGAGTAACTATGACTCTCTTAAGGTTGCCAATGCTCGTCGCCCGGCAAAAAGCATCGGAAAACTCGAGGAGCACCTGGCAGAAATAACTGTGAAGGTCTTAAGTTCGGCAAATAATGGCGTATCGCTTCTGATGAACTGAACAGAGAAAGCTTGAATATGTGACTATGGTAAAACGGGGAGCAACTGGTATGAGTAACTATGACTCTCTTAAGGTAGCCAAATGCCTCGTCACCAACGGAATAACTCGGCAAACTCGAGGAGCATCTGGCAAGAGTAACTGTGAAAAGCTTAAGGTCGACAAATAATGGTGTATCACTTCTGGTGAACCGGCCGGAGAAAGCTTGAAGACGTGACTGTGATAAAACACGCAGCAACTAGCAGGAGTAACTATGACACTCTTAATGTAGCCAAATGCTCGTCACCAGGCGAAATACATCGGCCAACTCGAGGAGCACCTGGCAGAAATAACTGTAAAAGTCTTAAGGTCGACAAATAATGGCGTATCGCTTCTGATGAACTGACCAGAGAAAGCTTGAATATGTGATTATGATAAAGCGTCGAGCAACTGGTATGAGTAACTATGACTCTCTTAAGGTAGCAAAATGCCTCGTCAACAATGGAATAAATCGGCAAACTCGAGGAGCACCTGGCAGGAGTAACTGTGAAAGTCTTAAGGTCGACAAAAAATGGCGTATCGCTTCTGATGAACTGACCAGAGAAAGCTTGAATATGTGAATATGGTAAAGCGTCGAGAAACCTGGTATGAGTAACTATGACTCTCTTAAGGTAGCCAAATGCCTCGTCACCAACGGAATAACTCGGCAACTCGAGGAGCATCTGGCAGGAGTAACTGTGAAAAGCTTAAGGTCGACAAATAATGGTGTATCACTTCTGGTGAACCGGCCGGAGAAAGCTTGAAGACGTGACTGTGATAAAACACGCAGCAACTAGCAGGAGTAACTATGACACTCTTAATGTAGCCAAATGCTCGTACCAGGCGAAATACATCGGCCGACTCGAGGAGCACCTGGCAGAAATAACTGTAAAAGTCTTAAGGTCGACAAATAATGGCGTATCGCTTCTGATGAACTGACCAGAGAAAGCTTGAATATGTGATTATGGTAAAGCGTCGAGCAACTGGTATGAGTAACTATGACTCTCTTAAGGTAGCCAAATGCCTCGTCAACAATGGAATAAATCGGCAAACAAGAGGAGCACCTGGCAGGAGTAACTGTGGAAGTCTTAAGATCGACAAAAAATGGTGTAACACTTCTGGTGAAATGGCCAGAGAAAGCTTCAAGACGTAACTGTGATAAAACAGGGAGCAACTTGCAGGAGTAACTATGACTCTCTTAAGGTAGCCAAATGCTCGTCACCAGGCGAAATACATCGGCAAACTCGTGGAGCACCTAGCAGAAATAACTGTGAATGTCTTAAGTTCGACAAATAAAGGCGTATCACTTCTGGTGAACTGGTCAGATAAAGGTTGAAGATGCGACTATGGTAAAACCGGGAGCAATTGGTAGGAGTAACTATGACTCTCTTAATGTAGCCAAATGCGCCGTCACCAGGCAGAATACATCGGCAAACTCGAGGAGCAAATAGCAGATATAACTGTGAAAGTCTTAAGGTCGAGAAATAAAGGCGTATCGCTTGTGGTGAACTGGCCCGAGAAATCTTGAACATTGGACTGTGGTAAAACAGGGAGCAAGTTGCAGGAGTAACTATGACTCTCTTAAGGTTGCCAATGCTCGTCGCCCGGCAAAAGGCATCGGAAAACTCGAGGAGCACCTGGCAGAAATAACTGTGAAGGTCTTAAGTTCGGCAAATAATGGCGTATCGCTTCTGATGAACTGAACAGAGAAAGCTTGAATATGTGACTATGGTAAAACGGGGAGCAACTGGTATGAGTAACTATGTCTCTCTTAAGGTAGCCAAATGTCTCGTCACCAACGGAATAACTCGGCAAACTCGAGGAGCATCTGGCAGGAGTAACTGTGAAAATCTTAAGGTCGACAAATAATGGTGTATCACTTCTGGTGAACCGGCCGGAGAAAGCTTGAAGACGTGACTGTGATAAAACACGCAGCAACTAGCAGGAGTAACTATGACACTCTTAAAGTAGCCAAATGCTCGTACCAGGCGAAATACATCGGCCGATTCGAGGAGCAATTGGCAGAAATAACTGTAAAAGTCTTAAGGTCGACAAATAATGGCGTATCGCTTCTGATGAACTGACCAGAGAGAGCTTGAATATGTGATTATGGTAAAGCGTCGAGAAACCTGGTATGAGTAACTATGACTCTCTTAAGATAGCCAAATGCCTCGTCAACAATGGAATAAATCGGCAAACTCGAGGAGCACCTGGCAGGAGTAACTGTGAAAGTCTTAAGGTCGACAAAAAATAGTGTAACACTTCTGGTGAAATGGCCAGAGAAAGCTTCAAGACGTAACTGTGATAAAACAGGGAGCAACTTGCAGGAGTAACTATGACTCTCTTAAGGAAGCCAAATGCCTCGTCACCAACGGAATAACTCGGCAAACTCGAGGAGCATCTGGCAGGAGTAACTGTGAAAAGCTTAAGGTCGACAAATAATGGTGTATCACTTCTGGTGAACCGGCCGGAGAAAGCTTGAAGACGTGACTGTGATAAAACACGCAGCAACTAGCAGGAGTAACTATGACACTCTTAATGTAGCCAAATGCTCGTACCAGGCGAAATACATCGGCCAACTCGAGGAGCACCTGGCAGAAATAACTGTAAAAGTCTTAAGGTCGACAAATAATGGCGTATCGCTTCTGATGAACTGACCAGAGAAAGCTTGAATATGTGATTATGATAAAGCGTCGAGCAACTGGTATGAGTAACTATGACTCTCTTAAGGTAGCCAAATGCCTCGTCAACAATGGAATAAATCGGCAAACTCGAGGAGCACCTGGCAGGAGTAACTGTGAAAGTCTTAAGGTCGACAAAAAATGGCGTATCGCTTCTGATGAACTGACCAGAGAAAGCTTGAATATGTGAATATGGTAAAGCGTCGAGAAACCTGGTATGAGTAACTATGACTCTCTTAAGATAGCCAAATATCTCGTCAACAATGGAATAAATCGGCAAACTCGAGGAGCACCTGGCAGGAGTAACTGTGAAAGTCTTAAGGTCGACAAAAAATAGTGTAACACTTCTGGTGAAATGGCCAGAGAAAGCTTCAAGACGTAACTGTGATAAAACAGGGAGCAACTTGCAGGAGTAACTATGACTCTCTTAAGGAAGCCAAATGCCTCGTCACCAACGGAATAACTCGGCAAACTCGAGGAGCATCTGGCAGGAGTAACTGTGAAAAGCTTAAGGTCGACAAATAATGGTGTATCACTTCTGGTGAACCGGCCGGAGAAAGCTTGAAGACGTGACTGTGATAAAACACGCAGCAACTAGCAGGAGTAACTATGACACTCTTAATGTAGCCAAATGCTCGTACCAGGCGAAATACATCGGCCAACTCGAGGAGCACCTGGCAGAAATAACTGTAAAAGTCTTAAGGTCGACAAATAATGGCGTATCGCTTCTGATGAACTGACCAGAGAAAGCTTGAATATGTGATTATGATAAAGCGTCGAGCAACTGGTATGAGTAACTATGACTCTCTTAAGGTAGCCAAATGCCTCGTCAACAATGGAATAAATCGGCAAACTCGAGGAGCACCTGGCAGGAGTAACTGTGAAAGTCTTAAGGTCGACAAAAAATGGCGTATCGCTTCTGATGAACTGACCAGAGAAAGCTTGAATATGTGAATATGGTAAAGCGTCGAGAAACCTGGTATGAGTAACTATGACTCTCTTAAGATAGCCAAATATCTCGTCAACAATGGAATAAATCGGCAAACTCGAGGAGCACCTGGCAGGAGTAACTGTGAAAGTCTTAAGGTCGACAAAAAATAGTGTAACACTTCTGGTGAAATGGCCAGAGAAAGCTTCAAGACGTAACTGTGATAAAACAGGGAGCAACTTGCAGGAGTAACTATGACTCTCTTAAGGTAGCCAAATGCTCGTCACCAGGCAAAATACATCGGCAAACTCGTGGAGCACCTGGCAGAAATAACTGTGAATGTCTTAAGTTCGAAAAATAATGGCGTATCACTTCTGGTGAACTGGTCAGATAAAGGTTGAAGATGCGACTATGGTAAAACCGGGAGCAATTGGTAGGAGTAACTATGACTCTCTTAAGGTAGCCAAATGCGCCGTCACCAGGCAGAATACATCGGCAAACTCGAGGAGCAAATAGCAGAAATAACTGTGAAAATCTTAAGGTCGAGAAATAAAGGCGTATCGCTTGTGGTGAACTGGCCCGAGAAATCTTGAACATTTGACTGTGGTAAAACGGGGAGCAAGTTGCAGGAGTAACTATGACTCTCTTAAGGTTGCCAATGCTCGTCGCCCGGCAAAAAGCATCGGAAAACTCGAGGAGCACCTGGCAGAAATAACTGTGAAGGTCTTAAGTTCGGCAAATAATGGCGTATCGCTTCTGATGAGCTGAACAGAGAAAGCTTGAATATGTGACTATGGTAAAACGGGGAGCAACTGGTATGAGTAACTATGACTCTCTTAAGGTAGCCAAATGCCTCGTCACCAACGGAATAACTCGGCAACTCGAGGAGCATCTGGCAGGAGTAACTGTGAAAAGCTTAAGGTCGACAAATAATGGTGTATCACTTCTGGTGAACCGGCCGGAGAAAGCTTGAAGACGTGACTGTGATAAAACACGCAGCAACTAGCAGGAGTAACTATGACACTCTTAATGTAGCCAAATGCTCGTCACCAGGCGAAATACATCGGCCAACTCGAGGAGCACCTGGCAGAAATAACTGTAAAAGTCTTAAGGTCGACAAATAATGGCGTATCGCTTCTGATGAACTGACCAGAGAAAGCTTGAATATGTGATTATGATAAAGCGTCGAGCAACTGGTATGAGTAACTATGACTCTCTTAAGGTAGCCAAATGCCTCGTCAACAATGGAATTAATCGGCAAACTCGAGGAGCACCTGGCAGGAGTAACTGTGAAAGTCTTAAGGTCGACAAAAAATGGCGTATCGCTTCTGATGAACTGACCAGAGAAAGCTTGAATATGTGATTATGGTAAAGCGTCGAGAAACCTGGTATGAGTAACTATGACTCTCTTAAGATAGCCAAATGCCTCGTCAACAATGGAATAAATCGGCAAACTCGAGGAGCACCTGGCAGGAGTAACTGTGAAAGTCTTAAGGTCGACAAAAAATAGTGTAACACATCTGGTGAAATGGCCAGAGAAAGCTTCAAGACGTAACTGTGATAAAACAGGGAGCAACTTGCAGGAGTAACTATGACTCTCTTAAGGTAGCCAAATGCTCGTCACCAGGCAAAATACATCGGCAAACTCGTGGAGCACCTGGCAGAAATAACTGTGAATGTCTTAAGTTCGAAAAATAATGGCGTATCACTTCTGGTGAACTGGTAAGATAAAGGTTGAAGATGCGACTATGGTAAAACCGGGAGCAATTGGTAGGAGTAACTATGACTCTCTTAAGGTAACCAAATGCGCCGTCACCAGGCAGAATACATCGGCAAACTCGAGGAGCAAATAGCAGAAATAACTGTGAAAATCTTAAGGTCGAGAAATAAAGGCGTATCGCTTGTGGTGAACTGGCCCGAGAAATCTTGAACATTTGACTGTGGTAAAACGGGGAGCAAGTTGCAGGAGTAACTATGACTCTCTTAAGGTTGCCAATGCTCGTCGCCCGGCAAAAAGCATCGGAAAACTCGAGGAGCACCTGGCAGAAATAACTGTGAAGGTCTTAAGTTCGGCAAATAATGGCGTATCGCTTCTGATGAACTGAACAGAGAAAGCTTGAATATGTGACTATGGTAAAACGGGGAGCAACTGGTATGAGTAACTATGACTCTCTTAAGGTAGCCAAATGCCTCGTCACCAACGGAATAACTCGGCAACTCGAGGAGCATCTGGCAGGAGTAACTGTGAAAAGCTTAAGGTCGACAAATAATGGTGTATCACTTCTGGTGAACCGGCCGGAGAAAGCTTGAAGACGTGACTGTGATAAAACACGCAGCAACTAGCAGGAGTAACTATGACACTCTTAATGTAGCCAAATGCTCGTCACCAGGCGAAATACATCGGCCAACTCGAGGAGCACCTGGCAGAAATAACTGTAAAAGTCTTAAGGTCGACAAATAATGGCGTATCGCTTCTGATGAACTGACCAGAGAAAGCTTGAATATGTGATTATGATAAAGCGTCGAGCAACTGGTATGAGTAACTATGACTCTCTTAAGGTAGCCAAATGCCTCGTCAACAATGGAATAAATCGGCAAACTCGAGGAGCACCTGGCAGGAGTAACTGTGAAAGTCTTAAGGTCGACAAAAAATGGCGTATCGCTTCTGATGAACTGACCAGAGAAAGCTTGAATATGTGATTATGGTAAAGCGTCGAGAAACCTGGTATGAGTAACTATGACTCTCTTAAGATAGCCAAATGCCTCGTCAACAATGGAATAAATCGGCAAACTCGAGGAGCACCTGGCAGGAGTAACTGTGAAAGTCTTAAGGTCGACAAAAAATAGTGTAACACTTCTGGTGAAATGGCCAGAGAAAGCTTCAAGACGTAACTGTGATAAAACAGGGAGCAACTTGCAGGAGTAACTATGACTCTCTTAAGGTAGCCAAATGCTCGTCACCAGGCAAAATACATCGGCAAACTCGTGGAGCACCTGGCAGAAATAACTGTGAATGTCTGAAGTTCGAAAAATAATGGCGTATCACTTCTGGTGAACTGGTCAGATAAAGGTTGAAGATGCGACTATGGTAAAACCGGGAGCAATTGGTAGGAGTAACTATGACTCTCTTAAGGTAGCCAAATGCGCCGTCACCAGGCAGAATACATCGGCAAACTCGAGGAGCAAATAGCAGAAATAACTGTGAAAATCTTAAGGTCGAGAAATAAAGGCGTATCGCTTGTGGTGAACTGGCCCGAGAAATCTTGAACATTTGACTGTGGTAAAACGGGGAGCAAGTTGCAGGAGTAACTATGACTCTCTTAAGGTTGCCAATGCTCGTCGCCCGGCAAAAAGCATCGGAAAACTCGAGGAGCACCTGGCAGAAATAACTGTGAAGGTCTTAAGTTCGGCAAATAATGGCGTATCGCTTCTGATGAACTGAACAGAGAAAGCTTGAATATGTGACTATGGTAAAACGGGGAGCAACTGGTATGAGTAACTATGACTCTCTTAAGGTAGCCAAATGCCTCGTCACCAACGGAATAACTCGGCAAACTCGAGGAGCATCTGGCAAGAGTAACTGTGAAAAGCTTAAGGTCGACAAATAATGGTGTATCACTTCTGGTGAACCGGCCGGAGAAAGCTTGAAGACGTGACTGTGATAAAACACGCAGCAACTAGCAGGAGTAACTATGACACTCTTAATGTAGCCAAATGCTCGTCACCAGGCGAAATACATCGGCCAACTCGAGGAGCACCTGGCAGAAATAACTGTAAAAGTCTTAAGGTCGACAAATAATGGCGTATCGCTTCTGATGAACTGACCAGAGAAAGCTTGAATATGTGATTATGATAAAGCGTCGAGCAACTGGTATGAGTAACTATGACTCTCTTAAGGTAGCCAAATGCCTCGTCAACAATGGAATAAATCGGCAAACTCGAGGAGCACCTGGCAGGAGTAACTGTGAAAGTCTTAAGGTCGACAAAAAATGGCGTATCGCTTCTGATGAACTGACCAGAGAAAGCTTGAATATGTGATTATGGTAAAGCGTCGAGAAACCTGGTATGAGTAACTATGACTCTCTTAAGATAGCCAAATGCCTCGTCAACAATGGAATAAATCGGCAAACTCGAGGAGCACCTGGCAGGAGTAACTGTGAAAGTCTTAAGGTCGACAAAAAATAGTGTAACACTTCTGGTGAAATGGCCAGAGAAAGCTTCAAGACGTAACTGTGATAAAACAGGGAGCAACTTGCAGGAGTAACTATGACTCTCTTAAGGCAGCCAAATGCTCGTCACCAGGCAAAATACATCGGCAAACTCGTGGAGCACCTGGCAGAAATAACTGTGAATGTCTGAAGTTCGAAAAATAATGGCGTATCACTTCTGGTGAACTGGTCAGATAAAGGTTGAAGATGCGACTATGGTAAAACCGGGAGCAATTGGTAGGAGTAACTATGACTCTCTTAAGGTAGCCAAATGCGCCGTCACCAGGCAGAATACATCGGCAAACTCGAGGAGCAAATAGCAGAAATAACTGTGAAAATCTTAAGGTCGAGAAATAAAGGCGTATCGCATGTGGTGAACTGGCCCGAGAAATCTTGAACATTTGACTGTGGTAAAACGGGGAGCAAGTTGCAGGAGTAACTATGACTCTCTTAAGGTTGCCAATGCTCGTCGCCCAGCAAAAAGCATCGGAAAACTCGAGGAGCACCTGGCAGAAAAAACTGTGAAGGTCTTAAGTTCGGCAAATAATGGCGTATCGCTTCTGATGAACTGAACAGAGAAAGCTTGAATATGTGACTATGGTAAAACGGGGAGCAACTGGTATGAGTAACTATGACTCTCTTAAGGTAGCCAAATGCCTCGTCACCAACGGAATAACTCGGCAAACTCGAGGAGCATCTGGCAGGAGTAACTGTGAAAATCTTAAGGTCGACAAATACTGGTGTATCACTTCTGGTGAACCGGCCGGAGAAAGCTTGAAGACGTGACTGTGATAAAACACGCAGCAACTAGCAGGAGTAACTATGACACTCTTAATGTAGCCAAATGCTCGTAACCAGGCGAAATACATCGGCCGACTCGAGGAGCACCTGGCAGAAATAACTGTAAAAGTCTTAAGGTCGACAAATAATGGCGTATCGCTTCTGATGAACTGACCAGAGAAAGCTTGAGTATGTGATTATGATAAAGCGTCGAGCAACTGGTATGAGTAACTATGACTCTCTTAAGGTAGCCAAATGCCTCGTCAACAATGGAATAAATCGGCAAACAAGAGGAGCACCTGGCAGGTGTAACTGTGGAAGTCTTAAGATCGACAAAAAATGGTGTAACACTTCTGGTGAAATGGCCAGAGAAAGCTTCAAGACGTAACTGTGATAAAACAGGGAGCAACTTGCAGGAGTAACTATGACTCTCTTAAGGTAGCCAAATGCTCGTCACCAGGCGAAATACATCGGCAAACTCGTGGAGCACCTGGCAGAAATAACTGTGAATGTCTTAAGTTCGACAAATAAAGGCGTATCACTTCTGGTGAACTGGTCAGATAAAGGTTGAAGATGCGACTATGGTAAAACCGGGAGCAATTGGTAGGAGTAACTATGACTCTCTTAATGTAGCCAAATGCGCCGTCACCAGGCAGAATACATCGGCAAACTCGAGGAGCAAATAGCAGATATAACTGTGAAAGTCTTAAGGTCGAGAAATAAAGGCGTATCGCTTGTGGTGAACTGGCCCGAGAAATCTTGAACATTGGACTGTGGTAAAACAGGGAGCAAGTTGCAGGAGTAACTATGACTCTCTTAAGGTTGCCAATGCTCGTCGCCCGGCAAAAGGCATCGGAAAACTCGAGGAGCACCTGGCAGAAATAACTGTGAAGGTCTTAAGTTCGGCAAATAATGGCGTATCGCTTCTGATGAACTGAACAGAGAAAGCTTGAATATGTGACTATGGTAAAACGGGGAGCAACTGGTATGAGTAACTATGTCTCTCTTAAGGTAGCCAAATGCCTCGTCACCAACGGAATAACTCGGCAAACTCGAGGAGCATCTGGCAGGAGTAACTGTGAAAATCTTAAGGTCGACAAATAATGGTGTATCACTTCTGGTGAACCGGCCGGAGAAAGCTTGAAGACGTGACTGTGATAAAACACGCAGCAACTAGCAGGAGTAACTATGACACTCTTAAAGTAGCCAAATGCTCGTACCAGGCGAAATACATCGGCCGATTCGAGGAGCAATTGGCAGAAATAACTGTAAAAGTCTTAAGGTCGACAAATAATGGCGTATCGCTTCTGATGAACTGACCAGAGAAAGCTTGGATATGTGATTATGGTAAAGCGTCGAGAAACCTGGTATGAGTAACTATGACTCTCTTAAGATAGCCAAATGCCTCGTCAACAATGGAATAAATCGGCAAACTCGAGGAGCACCTGGCAGGAGTAACTGTGAAAGTCTTAAGGTCGACAAAAAATAGTGTAACACTTCTGGTGAAATGGCCAGAGAAAGCTTCAAGACGTAACTGTGATAAAACAGTGAGCAACTTGCAGGAGTAACTATGACTCTCTTTAGGAAGCCAAATGCCTCGTCACCAACGGAATAACTCGGCAAACTCGAGGAGCATCTGGCAGGAGTAACTGTGAAAAGCTTAAGGTCGACAAATAATGGTGTATCACTTCTGGTGAACCGGCCGGAGAAAGCTTGAAGACGTGACTGTGATAAAACACGCAGCAACTAGCAGGAGTAACTATGACACTCTTAATGTAGCCAAATGCTCGTCACCAGGCGAAATACATCGGCCAACTCGAGGAGCACCTGGCAGAAATAACTGTAAAAGTCTTAAGGTCGACAAATAATGGCGTATCGCTTCTGATGAACTGACCAGAGAAAGCTTGAATATGTGATTATGATAAAGCGTCGAGCAACTGGTATGAGTAACTATGACTCTCTTAAGGTAGCCAAATGCCTCGTCAACAATGGAATAAATCGGCAAACTCGAGGAGCACCTGGCAGGAGTAACTGTGAAAGTCTTAAGGTCGACAAAAAATGGCGTATCGCTTCTGATGAACTGACCAGAGAAAGCTTGAATATGTGATTATGGTAAAGCGTCGAGAAACCTGGTATGAGTAACTATGACTCTCTTAAGATAGCCAAATGCCTCGTCAACAATGGAATAAATCGGCAAACTCGAGGAGCACCTGGCAGGAGTAACTGTGAAAGTCTTAAGGTCGACAAAAAATAGTGTAACACTTCTGGTGAAATGGCCAGAGAAAGCTTCAAGACGTAACTGTGATAAAACAGGGAGCAACTTGCAGGAGTAACTATGACTCTCTTAAGGTAGCCAAATGCTCGTCACCAGGCAAAATACATCGGCAAACTCGTGGAGCACCTGGCAGAAATAACTGTGAATGTCTGAAGTTCGAAAAATAATGGCGTATCACTTCTGGTGAACTGGTCAGATAAAGGTTGAAGATGCGACTATGGTAAAACCGGGAGCAATTGGTAGGAGTAACTATGACTCTCTTAAGGTAGCCAAATGCGCCGTCACCAGGCAGAATACATCGGCAAACTCGAGGAGCAAATAGCAGAAATAACTGTGAAAATCTTAAGGTCGAGAAATAAAGGCGTATCGCTTGTGGTGAACTGGCCCGAGAAATCTTGAACATTTGACTGTGGTAAAACGGGGAGCAAGTTGCAGGAGTAACTATGACTCTCTTAAGGTTGCCAATGCTCGTCGCCCGGCAAAAAGCATCGGAAAACTCGAGGAGCACCTGGCAGAAATAACTGTGAAGGTCTTAAGTTCGGCAAATAATGGCGTATCGCTTCTGATGAACTGAACAGAGAAAGCTTGAATATGTGACTATGGTAAAACGGGGAGCAACTGGTATGAGTAACTATGACTCTCTTAAGGTAGCAAATGCCTCGTCACCAACGGAATAACTCGGCAAACTCGAGGAGCATCTGGCAGGAGTAACTGTGAAAAGCTTAAGGTCGACAAATAATGGTGTATCACTTCTGGTGAACCGGCCAGAGAAAGCTTGAAGACGTGACTGTGATAAAACACGCAGCAACTAGCAGGAGTAACTATGACACTCTTAATGTAGCCAAATGCTCGTCACCAGGCGAAATACATCGGCCAACTCGAGGAGCACCTGGCAGAAATAACTGTAAAAGTCTTAAGGTCGACAAATAATGGCGTATCGCTTCTGATGAACTGCCCAGAGAAAGCTTGAATATGTGATTATGATAAAGCGTCGAGCAACTGGTATGAGTAACTATGACTCTCTTAAGGTAGCCAAATGCCTCGTCAACAATGGAATAAATCGGCAAACTCGAGGAGCACCTGGCAGGAGTAACTGTGAAAGTCTTAAGGTCGACAAAAAATGGCGTATCGCTTCTGATGAACTGACCAGAGAAAGCTTGAATATGTGATTATGGTAAAGCGTCGAGAAACCTGGTATGAGTAACTATGACTCTCTTAAGATAGCCAAATGCCTCGTCAACAATGGAATAAATCGGCAAACTCGAGGAGCACCTGGCAGGAGTAACTGTGAAAGTCTTAAGGTCGACAAAAAATAGTGTAACACTTCTGGTGAAATGGCCAGAGAAAGCTTCAAGACGTAACTGTGATAAAACAGGGAGCAACTTTCAGGAGTAACTATGACTCTCTTAAGGTAGCCAAATGCTCGTCACCAGGCAAAATACATCGGCAAACTCGTGGAGCACCTGGCAGAAATAACTGTGAATGTCTGAAGTTCGAAAAATAATGGCGTATCACTTCTGGTGAACTGGTCAGATAAAGGTTGAAGATGCGACTATGGTAAAACCGGGAGCAATTGGTAGGAGTAACTATGACTCTCTTAAGGTAGCCAAATGCGCCGTCACCAGGCAGAATACATCGGCAAACTCGAGGAGCAAATAGCAGAAATAACTGTGAAAATCTTAAGGTCGAGAAATAAAGGCGTATCGCTTGTGGTGAACTGGCCCGAGAAATCTTGAACATTTGACTGTGGTAAAACGGGGAGCAAGTTGCAGGAGTAACTATGACTCTCTTAAGGTTGCCAATGCTCGTCGCCCGGCAAAAAGCATCGGAAAACTCGAGGAGCACCTGGCAGAAATAACTGTGAAGGTCTTAAGTTCGGCAAATAATTGCGTATCGCTTCTGATGAACTGAACAGAGAAAGCTTGAATATGTGACTATGGTAAAACGGGGAGCAACTGGTATGAGTAACTATGACTCTCTTAAGGTAGCCAAATGCCTCGTCACCAACGGAATAACTCGGCAAACTCGAGGAGCATCTGGCAGGAGTAACTGTGAAAAGCTTAAGGTCGACAAATAATGGTTTATCACTTCTGGTGAACCGGCCGGAGAAAGCTTGAAGACGTGACTGTGATAAAACACGCAGCAACTAGCAGGAGTAACTATGACACTCTTAATGTAGCCAAATGCTCGTCACCAGGCGAAATACATCGGCCAACTCGAGGAGCACCTGGCAGAAATAACTGTAAAAGTCTTAAGGTCGACAAATAATGGCGTATCGCTTCTGATGAACTGACCAGAGAAAGCTTGAATATGTGATTATGATAAAGCGTCGAGCAACTGGTATGAGTAACTATGACTCTCTTAAGGTAGCCAAATGCCTCGTCAACAATGGAATAAATCGGCAAACTCGAGGAGCACCTGGCAGGAGTAACTGTGAAAGTCTTAAGGTCGACAAAAAATGGCGTATCGCTTCTGATGAACTGACCAGAGAAAGCTTGAATATGTGATTATGGTAAAGCGTCGAGAAACCTGGTATGAGTAACTATGACTCTCTTAAGATAGCCAAATGGCTCGTCAACAATGGAATAAATCGGCAAACTCGAGGAGCACCTGGCAGGAGTAACTGTGAAAGTCTTAAGGTCGACAAAAAATAGTGTAACACTTCTGGTGAAATGGCCAGAGAAAGCTTCAAGACGTAACTGTGATAAAACAGGGAGCAACTTGCAGGAGTAACTATGACTCTCTTAAGGTAGCCAAATGCTCGTCACCAGGCAAAATACATCGGCAAACTCGTGGAGCACCTGGCAGAAATAACTGTGAATGTCTGAAGTTCGAAAAATAATGGCGTATCACTTCTGGTGAACTGGTCAGATAAAGGTTGAAGATGCGACTATGGTAAAACCGGGAGCAATTGGTAGGAGTAACTATGACTCTCTTAAGGTAGCCAAATGCGCCGTCACCAGGCAGAATACATCGGCAAACTCGAGGAGCAAATAGCAGAAATAACTGTGAAAATCTTAAGGTCGAGAAATAAAGGCGTATCGCTTGTGGTGAACTGGCCCGAGATATCTTGAACATTTGACTGTGGTAAAACGGGGAGCAAGTTGCAGGAGTAACTATGACTCTCTTAAGGTTGCCAATGCTCGTCGCCCGGCAAAAAGCATCGGAAAACTCGAGGAGCACCTGGCAGAAATAACTGTGAAGGTCTTAAGTTCGGCAAATAATGGCGTATCGCTTCTGATGAACTGAACAGAGAAAGCTTGAATATGTGACTATGGTAAAACGGGGAGCAACTGGTATGAGTAACTATGACTCTCTTAAGGTAGCCAAATGCCTCGTCACCAACGGAATAACTCGGCAAACACGAGGAGCATCTGGCAGGAGTAACTGTGAAAAGCTTAAGGTCGACAAATAATGGTGTATCACTTCTGGTGAACCGGCCAGAGAAAGCTTGAAGACGTGACTGTGATAAAACACGCAGCAACTAGCAGGAGTAACTATGACACTCTTAATGTAGCCAAATGCTCGTCACCAGGCGAAATACATCGGCCAACTCGAGGAGCACCTGGCAGAAATAACTGTAAAAGTCTTAAGGTCGACAAATAATGGCGTATCGCTTCTGATGAACTGACCAGAGAAAGCTTGAATATGTGATTATGATAAAGCGTCGAGCAACTGGTATGAGTAACTATGACTCTCTTAAGGTAGCCAAATGCCTCGTCAACAATGGAATAAATCGGCAAACTCGAGGAGCACCTGGCAGGAGTAACTGTGAAAGTCTTAAGGTCGACAAAAAATGGTGTAACACTGCTGGTGAAATGGCCAGAGAAAGCTTCAAGACGTAATTGTGATAAAATAGGGAGCAACTTGCAGGAGTAACTATGACTCTCTTAAGGTAGCCAAATGCTCGTCACCAGGCGAAATACATCGGCAAACTCGTGGAGCACCTGGCAGAAATAACTGTGAATGTCTTAAGTTCGACAAATAAAGGCGTATCACTTCTGGTGAACTGGTCAGATAAAGGTTGAAGATGCGACTATGGTAAAACCGGGAGCAATTGGTAGGAGTAACGATGACTCTCTTAATGTAGCCAAATGCGCCATCACCAGGCAGAATACATCGGCAAACTCGAGGAGCAAATAGCAGAAATAACTGTGAAAGTCTTGAGGTCGAGAAATAAAGGCGTATCGCTTGTGGTGAACTGGCCCGAGAAATCTTGAACATTTGACTGTGGTAAAACGGGGAGCAAGTTGCAGGAGTAACTATGACTCTCTTAAGGTTGCCAATGCTCGTCGCCCAGCAAAAAGCATCGGAAAACTCGAGGAGCACCTGGCAGAAAAAACTGTGAAGGTCTTAAGTTCGGCAAATAATGGCGTATCGCTTCTGATGAACTGAACAGAGAAAGCTTGAATATGTGACTATGGTAAAACGGGGAGCAACTGGTATGAGTAACTATGACTCTCTTAAGGTAGCCAAATGCCTCGTCACCAACGGAATAACTCGGCAAACTCGAGGAGCATCTGGCAGGAGTAACTGTGAAAAGCTTAAGGTCGACAAATAATGGTGTATCACTTCTGGTGAACCGGCCGGAGAAAGCTTGAAGACGTGACTGTGATAAAACACGCAGCAACTAGCAGGAGTAACTATGACACTCTTAATGTAGCCAAATGCTCGTCACCAGGCGAAATACATCGGCCAACTCGAGGAGCACCTGGCAGAAATAACTGTAAAAGTCTTAAGGTCGACAAATAATGGCGTATCGCTTCTGATGAACTGCCCAGAGAAGGCTTGAATATGTGATTATGATAAAGCGTCGAGCAACTGGTATGAGTAACTATGACTCTCTTAAGGTAGCCAAATGCCTCGTCAACAATGGAATAAATCGGCAAACTCGAGGAGCACCTGGCAGGAGTAACTGTGAAAGTCTTAAGGTCGACAAAAAATGGCGTATCGCTTCTGATGAACTGACCAGAGAAAGCTTGAATATGTGATTATGGTAAAGCGTCGAGAAACCTGGTATGAGTAACTATGACTCTCTTAAGATAGCCAAATGCCTCGTCAACAATGGAATAAATCGGCAAACTCGAGGAGCACCTGGCAGGAGTAACTGTGAAAGTCTTAAGGTCGACAAAAAATAGTGTAACACTTCTGGTGAAATGGCCAGAGAAAGCTTCAAGACGTAACTGTGATAAAACAGGGAGCAACTTGCAGGAGTAACTATGACTCTCTTAAGGTAGCCAAATGCTCGTCACCAGGCAAAATACATCGGCAAACTCGTGGAGCACCTGGCAGAAATAACTGTGAATGTCTGAAGTTCGAAAAATAATGGCGTATCACTTCTGGTGAACTGGTCAGATAAAGGTTGAAGATGCGACTATGGTAAAACCGGGAGCAATTGGTAGGAGTAACTATGACTCTCTTAAGGTAGCCAAATGCGCCGTCACCAGGCAGAATACATCGGCAAGCTCGAGGAGCAAATAGCAGAAATAACTGTGAAAATCTTAAGGTCGAGAAATAAAGGCGTATCGCTTGTGGTGAACTGGCCCGAGAAATCTTGAACATTTGACTGTGGTAAAACGGGGAGCAAGTTGCAGGAGTAACTATGACTCTCTTAAGGTTGCCAATGCTCGTCGCCCGGCAAAAAGCATCGGAAAACCCGAGGAGCACCTGGCAGAAATAACTGTGAAGGTCTTAAGTTCGGCAAATAATGGCGTATCGCTTCTGATGAACTGAACAGAGAAAGCTTGAATATGTGACTATGGTAAAACGGGGAGCAACTGGTATGAGTAACTATGACTCTCTTAAGGTAGCCAAATGCCTCGTCACAAACGGAATAACTCGGCAAACTCGAGGAGCATCTGGCAGGAGTAACTGTGAAAAGCTTAAGGTCGACAAATAATGGTGTATCACTTCTGGTGAACCGGCCGGAGAAAGCTTGAAGACGTGACTGTGATAAAACACGCAGCAACTAGCAGGAGTAACTATGACACTCTTAATGTAGCCAAATGCTCGTCACCAGGCGAAATACATCGGCCAACTCGAGGAGCACCTGGCAGAAATAACTGTAAAAGTCTTAAGGTCGACAAATAATGGCGTATCGCTTCTGATGAACTGACCAGAGAAAGCTTGAATATGTGATTATGATAAAGCGTCGAGCAACTGGTATGAGTAACTATGACTCTCTTAAGGTAGCCAAATGCCTCGTCAACAATGGAATAAATCGGCAAACTCGAGGAGCACCTGGCAGGAGTAACTGTGAAAGTCTTAAGGTCGACAAATAATGGCGTATCGCTTCTGATGAACTGACCAGAGAAAGCTTGAATATGTGATTATGGTAAAGCGTCGAGAAACCTGGTATGAGTAACTATGACTCTCTTAAGATAGCCAAATGCCTCGTCAACAATGGAATAAATCGGCAAACTCGAGGAGCACCTGGCAGGAGTAACTGTGAAAGTCTTAAGGTCGACAAAAAATAGTGTAACACTTCTGGTGAAATGGCCAGAGAAAGCTTCAAGACGTAACTGTGATAAAACAGGGAGCAACTTGCAGGAGTAACTATGACTCTCTTAAGGTAGCCAAATGCTCGTCACCAGGCAAAATACATCGGCAAACTCGTGGAGCACCTGGCAGAAATAACTGTGAATGTCTGAAGTTCGAAAAATAATGGCGTATCACTTCTGGTGAACTGGTCAGATAAAGGTTGAAGATGCGACTATGGTAAAACCGGGAGCAATTGGTATGAGTAACTATGACTCTCTTAAGGTAGCCAAATGCGCCGTCACCAGGCAGAATACATCGGCAAACTCGAGGAGCAAATAGCAGAAATAACTGTGAAAATCTTAAGGTCGAGAAATAAAGGCGTATCGCTTGTGGTGAACTGGCCCGAGATATCTTGAACATTTGACTGTGGTAAAACGGGGAGCAAGTTGCAGGAGTAACTATGACTCTCTTAAGGTTGCCAATGCTCGTCGCCCGGCAAAAAGCATCGGAAAACTCGAGGAGCACCTGGCAGAAATAACTGTGAAGGTCTTAAGTTCGGCAAATAATGGCGTATCGCTTCTGATGAACTGAACAGAGAAAGCTTGAATATGTGACTATGGTAAAACGGGGAGCAACTGGTATGAGTAACTATGACTCTCTTAAGGTAGTCAAATGCCTCGTCACCAACGGAATAACTCGGCAAACTCGAGGAGCATCTGGCAGGAGTAACTGTGAAAAGCTTAAGGTCGACAAATAATGGTGTATCACTTCTGGTGAACCGGCCGGAGAAAGCTTGAAGACGTGACTGTGATAAAACACGCAGCAACTAGCAGGAGTAACTATGACACTCTTAATGTAGCCAAATGCTCGTCACCAGGCGAAATACATCGGCCAACTCGAGGAGCACCTGGCAGAAATAACTGTAAAAGTCTTAAGGTCGACAAATAATGGCGTATCGCTTCTGATGAACTGACCAGAGAAAGCTTGAATATGTAATTATGATAAAGCGTCGAGCAACTGGTATGAGTAACTATGACTCTCTTAAGGTAGCCAAATGCCTCGTCAACAATGGAATAAATCGGCAAACTCGAGGAGCACCTGGCAGGAGTAACTGTGAAAGTCTTAAGGTCGACAAAAAATGGTGTAACACTGCTGGTGAAATGGCCAGAGAAAGCTTCAAGACGTAACTGTGATAAAATAGGGAGCAACTTGCAGGAGTAACTATGACTCTCTTAAGGTAGCCAAATGCTCGTCACCAGGCGAAATACATCGGCAAACTCGTGGAGCACCTGGCAGAAATAACTGTGAATGTCTTAAGTTCGACAAATAAAGGCGTATCACTTCTGGTGAACTGGTCAGATAAAGGTTGAAGATGCGACTATGGTAAAACCGTGAGCAATTGGTAGGAGTAACTATGACTCTGTTAATGTAGCCAAATGCGCCATCACCAGGCAGAATACATCGGCAAACTCGAGGAGCAAATAGCAGAAATAACTGTGAAAGTCTTGAGGTCGAGAAATAAAGGCGTATCGCTTGTGGTGAACTGGCCCGAGAAATCTTGAACATTTGACTGTGGTAAAACGGGGAGCAAGTTGCAGGAGTAACTATGACTCTCTTAAGGTTGCCAATGCTCGTCGCCCAGCAAAAAGCATCGGAAAACTCGAGGAGCACCTGGCAGAAAAAACTGTGAAGGTCTTAAGTTCGGCAAATAATGGCGTATCGCTTCTGATGAACTGAACAGAGAAAGCTTGAATATGTGACTATGGTAAAACGGGGAGCAACTGGTATGAGTAACTATGACTCTCTTAAGGTAGCCAAATGCCTCGTCACCAACGGAATAACTCGGCAAACTCGAGGAGCATCTGGCAGGAGTAACTGTGAAAATCTTAAGGTCGACAAATAATGGTGTATCACTTCTGGTGAACCGGCCGGAGAAAGCTTGAAGACGTGACTGTGATAAAACACGCAGCAACTAGCAGGAGTAACTATGACACTCTTAATGTAGCCAAATGCTCGTCACCAGGCGAAATACATCGGCCAACTCGAGGAGCACCTGGCAGAAATAACTGTAAAAGTCTTAAGGTCGACAAATAATGGCGTATCGCTTCTGATGAACTGACCAGAGAAAGCTTGAATATGTGATTATGATAAAGCGTCGAGCAACTGGTATGAGTAACTATGACTCTCTTAAGGTAGCCAAATGCCTCGTCAACAATGGAATAAATCGGCAAACTCGAGGAGCACCTGGCAGGAGTAACTGTGAAAGTCTTAAGGTCGACAAAAAATGGTGTAACACTGCTGGTGAAATGGCCAGAGAAAGCTTCAAGACGTAACTGTGATAAAATAGGGAGCAACTTGCAGGAGTAACTATGACTCTCTTAAGGTAGCCAAATGCTCGTCACCAGGCGAAATACATCGGCAAACTCGTGGAGCACCTGGCAGAAATAACTGTGAATGTCTTAAGTTCGACAAATAAAGGCGTATCACTTCTGGTGAACTGGTCAGATAAAGGTTGAAGATGCGACTATGGTAAAACCGTGAGCAATTGGTAGGAGTAACTATGACTCTGTTAATGTAGCCAAATGCGCCATCACCAGGCAGAATACATCGGCAAACTCGAGGAGCAAATAGCAGAAATAACTGTGAAAGTCTTGAGGTCGAGAAATAAAGGCGTATCGCTTGTGGTGAACTGGCCCGAGAAATCTTGAACATTTGACTGTGGTAAAACGGGGAGCAAGTTGCAGGAGTAACTATGACTCTCTTAAGGTTGCCAATGCTCGTCGCCCAGCAAAAAGCATCGGAAAACTCGAGGAGCACCTGGCAGAAAAAACTGTGAAGGTCTTAAGTTCGGCAAATAATGGCGTATCGCTTCTGATGAACTGAACAGAGAAAGCTTGAATATGTGACTATGGTAAAACGGGGAGCAACTGGTATGAGTAACTATGTCTCTCTTAAGGTAGCCAAATGCCTCGTCACCAACGGAATAACTCGGCAAACTCGAGGAGCATCTGGCAGGAGTAACTGTGAAAATCTTAAGGTCGACAAATAATGGTGTATCACTTCTGGTGAACCGGCTGGAGAAAGCTTGAGGACGTGACTGTGATAAAACACGCAGCAACTAGCAGGAGTAACTATGACACTCTTAATGTAGCCAAATGCTCGTACCAGGCGAAATACATCGGCCGACTCGAGGAGCACCTGGCAGAAATAACTGTAAAAGTCTTAAGGTCGACAAATAATGGCGTATCGCTTCTGATGAACTGATCAGAGAAAGCTTGAATATGCGATTATGGTAAAGCGTCGAGCAACTGGTATGAGTAACTATGACTCTCTTAAGGTAGCCAAATGCCTCGTCAACAATGGAATAAATCGGCAAACAAGAGGAGCACCTGGCAGGAGTAACTGTGAAAGTCTTAAGATCGACAAAAAATGGTGTAACACTTCTGGTGAAATGGCCAGAGAAAGTTTCAAGACGTAACTGTGATAAAACAGGGAGCAACTTGCAGAAGTAACTATGACTCTCTTAAGGTAGCCAAATGCTCGTCACCAGGCGAAATACATCGGCAAACTCGTGGAGCACCTGGCAGAAATAACTGTGAATGTCTTAAGTTCGACAAATAAAGGCGTATCACTTCTGGTGAACTGGTCAGATAAAGGTTGAAGATGCGACTATGGTAAAACCGGGAGCAATTGGTAGGAGTAACTATGACTCTCTTAATGTAGCCAAATGCGCCATCACCAGGCAGAATACATCGGCAAACTCGAGGAGCAAATAGCAGAAATAACTGTGAAAGTCTTGAGGTCGAGAAATAAAGGCGTATCGCTTGTGGTGAACTGGCCCGAGAAATCTTGAACATTTGACTGTGGTAAAACGGGGAGCAAGTTGCAGGAGTAACTATGACTCTCTTAAGGGTGGCAATGCTCGTCGCCCAGCAAAAAGCATCGGAAAACTCGAGGAGCACCTGGCAGAAATAACTGTGAAGGTCTTAAGTTCGGCAAATAATGGCGTATCGCTTCTGATGAACTGAACAGAGAAAGCTTGAATATGTGACTATGGTAAAACGGGGAGCAACTGGTATGAGTAACTATGACTCTCTTTAGGTAGCCAAATGCCTCGTCACCAACGGAATAACTCGGCAAACTCGAGGAGCATCTGGCAGGAGTAACTGTGAAAATCTTAAGGTCGACAAATAATGGTGTATCACTTCTGGTGAACCGGCCGGAGAAAGCTTGAAGACGTGACTGTGATGAAACACGCAGCAACTAGCTGGAGCAACTATGACACTCTTAATGTAGCCAAATGCTCGTAACCAGGCGAAATACATCGGCCGACTCGAGGAGCACCTGGCAGAAATAACTGTAAAAGTCTTAAGGTCGACAAATAATGGCGTATCGCTTCTGATGAACTGACCAGAGAAAGCTTGAATATGTGATTATGGTAAAGCGTCGAGCAACTGGTATGAGTAAATATGGCTCTCTTAAGGTAGCCAAATGCCTCGTCAACAATGGAATAAATCGGCAAACTCGAGGAGCACCTGGCAGGAGTAACTGTGAAAGTCTTAAGGTCGACAAAAATTAGTGTAACACTTCTGGTGAAATGGCCAGAGAAAGCTTCAAGACGTAACTGTAATAAAACAGGGAGCAACTTGCAGGAGTAACTATGACTCTCTTAAGGTTGCCAAATGCTCGTCACCAGGCGAAATACATCGGCAAACTCGTGGAGCACCTGGCAGAAATAACTGTAAATGTCTTAAGTTCGACAAATAAAGGCGTATCTTTTCTGGTGAACTGGTCAGATAAAGGTTGAAGATGCGACTATGGTAAAACCGGGAGCAATTGGTAGGCGTAACTATGACTCTCTTAATGTAGCCAAATGCGCCGTCACCAGGCAGAATACATCGGCAAACTCGAGGAGCAAATAGCAGAAATAACTGTGAAAGTCTTAAGGGCGAGAAATAAAGGCGTATCGCTTGTGGTGAACTGGCCTGAGAAATCTTGAACATTTGACTGTGGTAAAACGGGGAGCAAGTTGCAGGAGTAACTATGACTCTCTTAAGGTTGCCAATGCTCGTCGCCCGGCAAAACGCATCGGAAAACTCGAGGAGCACCTGGCAGAAATAACTGTGAAGGTCTTAAGTTCGGCAAAAAATGGCGTATCGCTTCTGATGAACTGACCAGAGAAAGCTTGAATATGTGATTATGGTAAAGCGTCGTGCAACTGGTATGAGTAACTATGACTCTCTTAAGGTAGCCAAATGCCTCGTCAACAATGGAATAAATCGGCAAACTCGAGGAGCACCTGGCAGGAGTAACTGTGAAAGTCTTAAGGTCGACAAAAAATGGTGTTTCACTTCTGGTGAAATGGCCAGAGAAAGCTTCAAGACGTAACTGTGATAAAACAGGGAACAACTGGCAGGAGTAACTATGACTCTCTTAAGGTAGCCAAATGCTCGTCACCAGGCGAAATACATCGGAAAACTCGTGGAGCACCTGGCAGAAATAACTGTGAATGTCTTAAGTTCGACAAATAAAGGCGTATCTTTTCTGGTGAACTGGTCAGATAAAGGTTGAAGATGCGACTATGGTAAAACCGGGAGCAATTGGTAGGAGTAACTATGACTCTCTTAATGTAGCCAAATGCGCCGTCACCAGGCAGAATACATCGGCAAACTCGAGGAGCAAATAGCAGAAATAACTGTGAAAGTCTTAAGGTCGAGAAATAAAGGCGTATCGCTTGTGGTGAACTGGCCCGAGAAATCTTGAACATTTGACTGTGGTAAAACGGGGAGCAAGTTGCAGGAGTAACTATGACTCTCTTAAGGTTGCCAATGCTCGTCGCCCGGCAAAAAGCATCGGAAAACTCGAGGAGCACCTGGCAGAAATAACTGTGAAGGTCTTAAGTTCGGCAAATAATGGCGTATCGCTTCTGATGAACTGAACAGAGAAAGCTTGAATATGTGACTATGGTAAAACGGGGAGCAACTGGTATGAGTACCTATGACTCTCTTAAGGTAGCCAAATGCCTCGTCACCAACGGAATAACTCGGCAAACTCGAGGAGCATCTGGCAGGAGTAACTGTGAAAATCTTAAGGTCGACAAATAATGGTGTATCACTTCTGGTGAACCGGCTGGAGAAAGCTTGAAGACGTGACTGTGATAAAACACGCAGCAACTAGCAGGAGCAACTATGACACTCTTAATGTAGCCAAATGCTCGTAACCAGGCGAAATACATCGGCCGACTCGAGGAGCACCTGGCAGAAATAACTGTAAAAGTCTTAAGGTCGACAAATAATGGCGTATCGCTTCTGATGAACTGAACAGAGAAAGCTTGAATATGTGATTATGGTAAAGCGTCGAGCAACTGGTATGAGTAACTATGACTCTCTTAAGGTAGCCAAATGCCTCGTCAACAATGGAATAAATCGGCATACTCGAGGAGCACCTGGCAGGAGTAACTGTGAAAGTCTTAAGTCGACAAAAAATAGTGTAACACTTCTGGTGAAATGGCCAGAGAAAGCTTCAAGACGTAACTGTGATAAAACAGGGAGCAACTTGCAGGAGTAACTATGACTCTCTTAAGGTAGCCAAATGCTCGTCACCAGGCGAAATACATCGGCAAACTCGTGGAGCACCAGGCAGAAATAACTGTGAATGTCTTAAGTTCGACAAATAAAGGCGTATCTTTTCTGGTGAACTGGTCAGATTAAGGTTGAAGATGCGACTATGGTAAAACCGGGAACAATTGGTAGGAGTAACTATGACTCCCTTAATGTAGCCAAATGCGCCGTCACATGGCAGAATACATCGGCAAACTCGAGGAGCAAATAGCAGAAATAACTGTGAAAGTCTTAAGGTCGAGAAATAAAAGCGTATCGCTTGTGGTGAATTGGCCCGAGAAATCTTGAACATTTGACTGTGGTAAAACGGGGAGCAAGTTGCAGGAGTAACTATGACTCTCTTAAGGTTGCCAATGCTCGTCGCCCGGCAAAAAGCATCGGAAAACTCGAGGAGCACCTGGCAGAAATAACTGTGAAGGTCTTAAGTTCGGCAAATAATGGCGTATCGCTTCTGATGAACTGAACAGAGAAAGCTTGAATATGTGACTATGGTAAAACGGGGAGCAACTGGTATGAGTAACTATGACTCTCTTAAGGTAGCCAAATGCCTCGTCACCAACGGAATAACTCGGCAAACTCGAGGAGCATCTGGCAGGAGTAACTGTGAAAATCTTAAGGTCGACAAATAATGGTGTATCACTTCTGATGAACCGGCCGGAGAAAGCTTGAAGACGTGACTGTGATAAAACACGCAGCAACTTGCAGGAGTAACTATGACACTCTTAATGTAGCCAAATGCTCGTAACCAGGCGAAATACATCGGCCGACTCGAGGAGCACCTGGCAGAAATAACTGTAAAAGTCTTAAGGTCGACAAATAATGGCGTATCGCTTCTGATGAACTGACCAGAGAAAGCTTGAGTATGTGATTATGATAAAGCGTCGAGCAACTGGTATGAGTAACTATCACTCTCTTAAGGTAGCCAAATGCCTCGTCAACAATGGAATAAATCGGCAAACTCTACGAGCACCTGGCAGGAGTAACTGTGAAAGTCTTAAGGTCGACAAAAAATGGTGTAACACTTCTGGTGAAATGGCCAGAGAAAGCTTCAAGACGTAACTGTGATAAAACAGGGAGCAACTTGCAGGAGTAACTATGACTCTCTTAAGGTAGCCAAATGATCGTCACCAGGCGAAATACATCGGCAAACTCGTGGAGCACCTGGCAGAAATAACTGTGAATGTCTTACGTTCGACAAATAAAGGCGTATCTTTTCTGGTGAACTGGTCAGATGAAGGTTGAAGATGCGACTATGGTAAAACCGGGAGCAATTGGTAGGAGTAACTATGTCTCTCTTAATGTAGCCAAATGCGCCGTCACCAGGCAGAATACATCGGCAAACTCGAGGAGCAAATAGCAGAAATAACTGTGAAAGTCTTGAGGTCGAGAAATAAAGGCGTATCGCTTGTGGTGAACTGGCCCGAGAAATCTTGAACATTTGACTGTGGTAAAACAGGGAGCAAGTTGCAGGAGTAACTATGACTCTCTTAAGGTTGCCAATGCTCGTCGCCCAGCAAAAAGCATCGGAAAACTCGAGGAGCACCTGGCAGAAATAACTGTGAAGGTCTTAAGTTCGGCAAATAATGGCGTATCGCTTCTGATGAACTGAACAGAGAAAGCTTGAATATGTGACTATGGTAAAACGGGGAGCAACTGGTATGAGTAACTATGACTCTCTTAAGGTAGCCAAATGCCTCGTCACCAACGGAATAACTCGGCAAACTCGAGGAGCATCTGGCAGGAGTAACTGTGAAAATCTTAAGGTCGACAAATAATGGTGTATCACTTCTGGTGAACCGGCTGGAGAAAGCTTGAAGACGTGACTGTGATAAAACACGCAGCAACTAGCAGGAGCAACTATGACACTCTTAATGTAGCCAAATGCTCGTAACCAGGCGAAATACATCGGCCGACTCGAGGAGCACCTGGCAGAAATAACTGTAAAAGTCTTAAGGTCGACAAATAATGGCGTATCGCTTCTGATGAACTGAACAGAGAAAGCTTGAATATGTGATTATGGTAAAGCGTCGAGCAACTGGTATGAGTAACTATGACTCTCTTAAGGTAGCCAAATGCCTCGTCAACAATGGAATAAATCGGCATACTCGAGGAGCACCTGGCAGGAGTAACTGTGAAAGTCTTAAGTCGACAAAAAATAGTGTAACACTTCTGGTGAAATGGCCAGAGAAAGCTTCAAGACGTAACTGTGATAAAACAGGGAGCAACTTGCAGGAGTAACTATGACTCTCTTAAGGTAGCCAAATGCTCGTCACCAGGCGAAATACATCGGCAAACTCGTGGAGCACCAGGCAGAAATAACTGTGAATGTCTTAAGTTCGACAAATAAAGGCGTATCTTTTCTGGTGAACTGGTCAGATTAAGGTTGAAGATGCGACTATGGTAAAACCGGGAACAATTGGTAGGAGTAACTATGACTCCCTTAATGTAGCCAAATGCGCCGTCACATGGCAGAATACATCGGCAAACTCGAGGAGCAAATAGCAGAAATAACTGTGAAAGTCTTAAGGTCGAGAAATAAAAGCGTATCGCTTGTGGTGAATTGGCCCGAGAAATCTTGAACATTTGACTGTGGTAAAACGGGGAGCAAGTTGCAGGAGTAACTATGACTCTCTTAAGGTTGCCAATGCTCGTCGCCCGGCAAAAAGCATCGGAAAACTCGAGGAGCACCTGGCAGAAATAACTGTGAAGGTCTTAAGTTCGGCAAATAATGGCGTATCGCTTCTGATGAACTGAACAGAGAAAGCTTGAATATGTGACTATGGTAAAACGGGGAGCAACTGGTATGAGTAACTATGACTCTCTTAAGGTAGCCAAATGCCTCGTCACCAACGGAATAACTCGGCAAACTCGAGGAGCATCTGGCAGGAGTAACTGTGAAAATCTTAAGGTCGACAAATAATGGTGTATCACTTCTGATGAACCGGCCGGAGAAAGCTTGAAGACGTGACTGTGATAAAACACGCAGCAACTTGCAGGAGTAACTATGACACTCTTAATGTAGCCAAATGCTCGTAACCAGGCGAAATACATCGGCCGACTCGAGGAGCACCTGGCAGAAATAACTGTAAAAGTCTTAAGGTCGACAAATAATGGCGTATCGCTTCTGATGAACTGACCAGAGAAAGATTGAGTATGTGATTATGATAAAGCGTCGAGCAACTGGTATGAGTAACTATCACTCTCTTAAGGTAGCCAAATGCCTCGTCAACAATGGAATAAATCGGCAAACTCTAGGAGCACCTGGCAGGAGTAACTGTGAAAGTCTTAAGGTCGACAAAAAATGGTGTAACACTTCTGGTGAAATGGCCAGAGAAAGCTTCAAGACGTAACTGTGATAAAACAGGGAGCAACTTGCAGGAGTAACTATGACTCTCTTAAGGTAGCCAAATGATCGTCACCAGGCGAAATACATCGGCAAACTCGTGGAGCACCTGGCAGAAATAACTGTGAATGTCTTACGTTCGACAAATAAAGGCGTATCTTTTCTGGTGAACTGGTCAGATGAAGGTTGAAGATGCGACTATGGTAAAACCGGGAGCAATTGGTAGGAGTAACTATGTCTCTCTTAATGTAGCCAAATGCGCCGTCACCAGGCAGAATACATCGGCAAACTCGAGGAGCAAATAGCAGAAATAACTGTGAAAGTCTTGAGGTCGAGAAATAAAGGCGTATCGCTTGTGGTGAACTGGCCCGAGAAATCTTGAACATTTGACTGTGGTAAAACAGGGAGCAAGTTGCAGGAGTAACTATGACTCTCTTAAGGTTGCCAATGCTCGTCGCCCAGCAAAAAGCATCGGAAAACTCGAGGAGCACCTGGCAGAAATAACTGTGAAGGTCTTAAGTTCGGCAAATAATGGCGTATCGCTTCTGATGAACTGAACAGAGAAAGCTTGAATATGTGACTATGGTAAAACGGGGAGCAACTGGTATGAGTAACTATGACTCTCTTAAGGTAGCCAAATGCCTCGTCACCAACGGAATAACTCGGCAAACTCGAGGAGCATCTGGCAGGAGTAACTGTGAAAATCTTAAGGTCGACAAATAATGGTGTATCACTTCTGGTGAACCGGCTGGAGAAAGCTTGAAGACGTGACTGTGATGAAACACGCAGCAACTAGCAGGAGGAACTATGACACTCTTAATGTAGCCAAATGCTCGTAACCAGGCGAAATACATCGGCCGCCTCGAGGAGCACCTGGCAGAAATAACTGTAAAAGTCTTAAGGTCGACAAATAATGGCGTATCGCTTCTGATGAACTGACCAGAGAAAGCTTGAATATGTGATTATGGTAAAGCGTCGAGCAACTGGTATGAGTAACTATGACTCTCTTAAGGTAGCCAAATGCCTCGTCAACAATGGAATAAATCGGCAAACTCGAGGAGCACCTGGCAGGAGTAACTGTGAAAGTCTTAAGGTCGACAAAAAATGGTGTAACATTTCTGGTGAAATGGCCAGAGAAAGCTTCAAGACGTAACTGTGATAAAACAAGGAACAACTGGCAGGAGTAACTATGACTCTCTTAAGGTAGCCAAATACTCGTCACCAGGCGAAATACATCGGCAAACTCGTGGAGCACCTGGCAGAAATAACTGTGAATGTCTTAAGTTCGACAAATAAAGGCGTATCTTTTCTGGTGAACTGGTCAGGTAAAGGTTGCAGATGCGACTATGGTAAATCCGGGAGCAATTGGTAGGAGTAACTATGACTCTCTTAATGTAGCCAAATGCGCCGTCACCAGGCAGAATACATCGGCAAACTCGAGGAGCAAATAGCAGAAATAACTGTGAAAGTCTTAAGGTCGAGAAATAAAGGCGTATCGCTTGTGGTGAACTGGCCCGAGAAATCTTGAACATTTGACTGTGGTAAAACGGGGAGCAAGTTGCAGGAGTAACTATGACTCTCTTAAGGTTGCCAATGCTCGTCGCCCGGCAAAAAGCATCGGAAAACTCGAGGAGCACCTGGCAGAAATAACTGTGAAGGTCTTAAGTTCGGCAAATAATGGCGTATCGCTTCTGATGAACTGAACAGAGAAAGCTTGAATATGTGACTATGGTAAAACAGGGAGCAACTGGTATGAGTAACTATGACTCTCTTAAGGTAGCCAAATGCCTCGTCACCAACGGAATAACTCGGCAAACTCGAGGAGCATCTGGCAGGAGTAACTGTGAAAATCTTAAGGTCGACAAATAATGGTGTATCACTTCTGGTGAACCGGCTGGAGAAAGCTTGAAGACGTGACTGTGATAAAACACGCAGCAACTAGCAGGAGCAACTATGACACTCTTAATGTAGCCAAATGCTCGTAACCAGGCGAAATACATCGGCCGACTCGAGGAGCACCTGGCAGAAATAACTGTAAAAGTCTTAAGGTCGACAAATAATGGCGTATCGCTTCTGATGAACTGAACAGAGAAAGCTTGAATATGTGATTATGGTAAAGCGTCGAGTAACTGGTATGAGTAACTATGACTCTCTTAAGGTAGCCAAATGCCTCGTCAACAATGGAATAAATCGGCAAACTCGAGGAGCACCTGGCAGGAGTAACTGTGAAAGTCTTAAGGTCGACAAAAAATAGTGTAACACTTCTGGTGAAATGGCCAGAGAAAGCTTCAAGACGTAACTGTGATAAAACAGGGAGCAACTTGCAGGAGTAACTATGACTCTCTTAAGGTAGCCAAATGCTCGTCACCAGGCGAAATACATCGGCAAACTCGTGGAGCACCAGGCAGAAATAACTGTGAATGTCTTAAGTTCGACAAATAAAGGCGTATCTTTTCTGGTGAACTGGTCAGATTAAGGTTGAAGATGCGACTATGGTAAAACCGGGAGCAATTGGTAGGAGTAACTATGACTCTCTTAATGTAGCCAAATGCGCCGTCACATGGCAGAATACATCGGAAAACTCGAGGAGCAAATAGCAGAAATAACTGTGAAAGTCTTAAGGTCGAGAAATAAAAGCGTATCGCTTGTGGTGAATTGGCCCGAGAAATCTTGAACATTTGACTGTGGTAAAACGGGGAGCAAATTGCAGGAGTAACTATGACTCTCTTAAGGTTGCCAATGCTCGTCGCCCGGCAAAAAGCATCGGAAAACTCGAGGAGCACCTGGCAGAAATAACTGTGAAGGTCTTAAGTTCGGCAAATAATGGCGTATCGCTTCTGATGAACTGAACAGAGAAAGCTTGAATATGTGACTATGGTAAAACGGGGAGCAACTGGTATGAGTAACTATGACTCTCTTAAGGTAGCCAAATGCCTCGTCACCAACGGAATAACTCGGCAAACTCGAGGAGCATCTGGCAGGAGTAACTGTGAAAATCTTAAGGTCGACAAATAATGGTGTATCACTTCTGATGAACCGGCCGGAGAAAGCTTGAAGACGTGACTGTGATAAAACACGCAGCAACTAGCAGGAGTAACTATGACACTCTTAATGTAGCCAAATGCTCGTAACCAGGCGAAATACATCGGCCGACTCGAGGAGCACCTGGCAGAAATAACTGTAAAAGTCTTAAGGTCGACAAATAATGGCGTATCGCTTCTGATGAACTGACCAGAGAAAGCTTGAGTATGTGATTATGATAAAGCGTCGAGCAACTGGTATGAGTAACTATCACTCTCTTAAGGTAGCCAAATGCCTCGTCAACAATGGAATAAATCAGCAAACTCTAGGAGCACCTGGCAGGAGTAACTGTGAAAGTCTTAAGGTCGACAAAAAATGGTGTAACACTTCTGGTGAAATGGCCAGAGAAAGCTTCAAGACGTAACTGTGATAAAACAGGGAGCAACTTGCAGGAGTAACTATGACTCTCTTAAGGTAGCCAAATGATCGTCACCAGGCGAAATACATCGGCAAACTCGTGGAGCACCTGGCAGAAATAACTGTGAATGTCTTACGTTCGACAAATAAAGGCGTATCTTTTCTGGTGAACTGGTCAGATAAAGGTTGAAGATGCGACTATGGTAAAACCGGGAGCAATTGGTAGGAGTAACTATGTCTCTCTTAATGTAGCCAAATGCGCCGTCACCAGGCAGAATACATCGGCAAACTCGAGGAGCAAATAGCAGAAATAACTGTGAAAGTCTTGAGGTCGAGAAATAAAGGCGTATCGCTTGTGGTGAACTGGCCCGAGAAATCTTGAACATTTGACTGTGGTAAAACAGGGAGCAAGTTGCAGGAGTAACTATGACTCTCTTAAGGTTGCCAATGCTCGTCGCCCAGCAAAAAGCATCGGAAAACTCGAGGAGCACCTGGCAGAAATAACTGTGAAGGTCTTAAGTTCGGCAAATAATGGCGTATCGCTTCTGATGAACTGAACAGAGAAAGCTTGAATATGTGACTATGGTAAAACGGGGAGCAACTGGTATGAGTAACTATGACTCTCTTAAGGTAGCCAAATGCCTCGTCACCAACGGAATAACTCGGCAAACTCGAGGAGCATCTGGCAGGAGTAACTGTGAAAATCTTAAGGTCGACAAATAATGGTGTATCACTTCTGGTGAACCGGCTGGAGAAAGCTTGAAGACGTGACTGTGATGAAACACGCAGCAACTAGCAGGAGCAACTATGACACTCTTAATGTAGCCAAATGCTCGTAACCAGGCGAAATACATCGGCCGCCTCGAGGAGCACCTGGCAGAAATAACTGTAAAAGTCTTAAGGTCGACAAATAATGGCGTATCGCTTCTGATGAACTGACCAGAGAAAGCTTGAATATGTGATTATGGTAAAGCGTCGAGCAACTGGTATGAGTAACTATGACTCTCTTAAGGTAGCCAAATGCCTCGTCAACAATGGAATAAATCGGCAAACTCGAGGAGCACCTGGCAGGAGTAACTGTGAAAGTCTTAAGGTCGACAAAAAATGGTGTAACACTTCTGGTGAAATGGCCAGAGAAAGCTTCAAGACGTAACTGTGATAAAACAGGGAACAACTGGCAGGAGTAACTATGACTCTCTTAAGGTAGCCAAATACTCGTCACCAGGCGAAATACATCGGCAAACTCGTGGAGCACCTGGCAGAAATAACTGTGAATGTCTTAAGTTCGACAAATAAAGGCGTATCTTTTCTGGTGAACTGGTCAGGTAAAGGTTGCAGATGCGACTATGGTAAATCCGGGAGCAATTGGTAGGAGTAACTATGACTCTCTTAATGTAGCCAAATGCGCCGTCACCAGGCAGAATACATCGGCAAACTCGAGGAGCAAATAGCAGAAATAACTGTGAAAGTCTTAAGGTCGAGAAATAAAGGCGTATCGCTTGTGGTGAACTGGCCCGAGAAATCTTGAACATTTGACTGTGGTAAAACGGGGAGCAAGTTGCAGGAGTAACTATGACTCTCTTAAGGTTGCCAATGCTCGTCGCCCGGCAAAAAGCATCGGAAAACTCGAGGAGCACCTGGCAGAAATAACTGTGAAGGTCTTAAGTTAGGCAAATAATGGCGTATCGCTTCTGATGAACTGAACAGAGAAAGCTTGAATATGTGACTATGGTAAAACGGGGAGCAACTGGTATGAGTAACTATGACTCTCTTAAGGTAGCCAAATGCCTCGTCAACAATGGAATAAATCGGCAAACTCGAGGAGCACCTGGCAGGAGTAACTGTGAAAGTCTTAAGGTCGACAAAAAATGGTGTAACACTTCTGGTGAAATGGCCAGAGAAAGCTTCAAGACGTAACTGTGATAAAACAGGGAACAACTGGCAGGAGTAACTATGACTCTCTTAAGGTAACCAAATGCTCGTCACCAGGTGAAATATATCGGCAAACTCGTGGAGCACCTGGCAGAAATAACTGTGAATGTCTTAAGTTCGACAAATAAAGGCGTATCTTTTCTGGTGAACTGGTCAGATAAAGGTTGCAGATGCGACTATGGTAAAACCGGGAGCAATTGGTAGGAGTAACTATGACTCTCTTAATGTAGCCAAATGCGCCGTCACCAGGCAGAATACGTCGGCAAACTCGAGGAGCAAATAGCAGAAATAACTGTGAAAGTCTTAAGGTCGAGAAATAAAGGCGTATCGCTTGTGGTGAACTGGCCCGAGAAATCTTGAACATTTGACTGTGGTAAAACGGGGAGCAAGTTGCAGGAGTAACTATGACTCTCTTAAGGTTGCCAATGCTCGTCGCCCGGCAAAAAGCATCGGAAAACTCGAGGAGCACCTGGCAGAAATAACTGTGAAGGTCTTAAGTTCGGCAAATAATGGCGTATCGCTTCTGATGAACTGAACAGAGAAAGCTTGAATATGTGACTATGGTAAAACAGGGAGAACTGGTATGAGTAACTATGACTCTCTTAAGGTAGCCAAATGCCTCGTCACCAACGGAATAACTCGGCAAACTCGAGGAGCATCTGGCAGGAGTAACTGTGAAAATCTTAAGGTCGACAAATAATGGTGTATCACTTCTGGTGAACCGGCTGGAGAAAGCTTGAAGACGTGACTGTGATAAAACACGCAGCAACTAGCAGGAGCAACTATGACACTCTTAATGTAGCCAAATGCTCGTAACCAGGCGAAATACATCGGCCGACTCGAGGAGCACCTGGCAGAAATAACTGTAAAAGTCTTAAGGTCGACAAATAATGGCGTATCGCTTCTGATGAACTGAACAGAGAAAGCTTGAATATGTGATTATGGTAAAGCGTCGAGTAACTGGTATGAGTAACTATGACTCTCTTAAGGTAGCCAAATGCCTCGTCAACAATGGAATAAATCGGCAAACTCGAGGAGCACCTGGCAGGAGTAACTGTGAAAGTCTTAAGGTCGACAAAAAATAGTGTAACACTTCTGGTGAAATGGCCAGAGAAAGCTTCAAGACGTAACTGTGATAAAACAGGGAGCAACTTGCAGGAGTAACTATGACTCTCTTAAGGTAGCCAAATGCTCGTCACCAGGCGAAATACATCGGCAAACTCGTGGAGCACCAGGCAGAAATAACTGTGAATGTCTTAAGTTCGACAAATAAAGGCGTATCTTTTCTGGTGAACTGGTCAGATTAAGGTTGAAGATGCGACTATGGTAAAACCGGGAGCAATTGGTAGGAGTAACTATGACTCTCTTAATGTAGCCAAATGCGCCGTCACATGGCAGAATACATCGGAAAACTCGAGGAGCAAATAGCAGAAATAACTGTGAAAGTCTTAAGGTCGAGAAATAAAAGCGTATCGCTTGTGGTGAATTGGCCCGAGAAATCTTGAACATTTGACTGTGGTAAAACGGGGAGCAAATTGCAGGAGTAACTATGACTCTCTTAAGGTTGCCAATGCTCGTCGCCCGGCAAAAAGCATCGGAAAACTCGAGGAGCACCTGGCAGAAATAACTGTGAAGGTCTTAAGTTCGGCAAATAATGGCGTATCGCTTCTGATGAACTGAACAGAGAAAGCTTGAATATGTGACTATGGTAAAACGGGGAGCAACTGGTATGAGTAACTATGACTCTCTTAAGGTAGCCAAATGCCTCGTCACCAACGGAATAACTCGGCAAACTCGAGGAGCATCTGGCAGGAGTAACTGTGAAAATCTTAAGGTCGACAAATAATGGTGTATCACTTCTGGTGAACCGGCTGGAGAAAGCTTGAAGACGTGACTGTGATGAAACACGCAGCAACTAGCAGGAGCAACTATGACACTCTTAATGTAGCCAAATGCTCGTAACCAGGCGAAATACATCGGCCGACTCGAGGAGCACCTGGCAGAAATAACTGTAAAAGTCTTAAGGTCGACAAATAATGGCGTATCGCTTCTGATGAACTGAACAGAGAAAGCTTGAATATGTGATTATGGTAAAGCGTCGAGCAACTGGTATGAGTAACTATGACTCTCTTAAGGTAGCCAAATGCCTCGTCAACAATGGAATAAATCGGCAAACTCGAGGAGCACCTGGCAGGAGTAACTGTGAAAGTCTTAAGGTCGACAAAAAATAGTGTAACACTTCTGGTGAAATGGCCAGAGAAAGCTTCAAGACGTAACTGTGATAAAACAGGGAGCAACTTGCAGGAGTAACTATGACTCTCTTAAGGTAGCCAAATGCTCGTCACCAGGCGAAATACATCGGCAAACTCGTGGAGCACCTGGCAGAAATAACTGTAAATGTCTTAAGTTCGACAAATAAAGGCGTATCTTTTCTGGTGAACTGGTCAGATAAAGGTTGAAGATGCGACTATGGTAAAACCGGGAGCAATTGGTAGGAGTAACTATGACTCTCTTAATGTAGCCAAATGCGCCGTCACCAGGCAGAATACATCGGCAAACTCGAGGAGCAAATAGCAGAAATAACTGTGAAAGTCTTAAGGTCGAGAAATAAAGGCGTATCGCTTGTGGCGAACTGGCCCGAGAAATCTTGAACATTTGACTGTGGTAAAATGGGGAGCAAGTTGCAGGAGTAACTATGACTCTCTTAAGGTTGCCAATGCTCGTCGCCCGGCAAAAAGCATCGGAAAACTCGAGGAGCACCTGGCAGAAATAACTGTAAAGGTCTTAAGTTCGGCAAATAATGGCGTATCGCTTCTGATGAACTGAACAGAGAAAGCTTGAATATGTGACTATGGTAAACGGGGAGCAACTGTATGAGTAACTATGACTCTCTTAAGGTAGCCAAATGCCTCGTCAACAATGGAATAAATCGGCAAACTCGAGGAGCACCTGGCAGGAGTAACTGTGAAAGTCTTAAGGTCGACAAAAAATGGTGTAACACTTCTGGTGAAATGGCCAGAGAAAGCTTCAAGACGTAACTGTGATAAAACAGGGAGCAACTTGCAGGAGTAACTATGACTCTCTTAAGGTAGCCAAATGCTCGTGACCAGGCGAAATACATCGGCAAACTCGTGGAGCACCTGGCAGAAATAACTGTGAATGTCTTAAGTTCGAAAAATAAAGGCGTATCACTTCTGGTGAACTGGTCAGATAAAGGTTGAAGATGCGACTATGGTAAAACCGGGAGCAATTGGTAGGAGTAACTATGTCTCTCTTAATGTAGCCAAATGCGCCGTCACCAGGCAGAATACATCGGCAAACTCGAGGAGCAAATAGCAGAAATAACTGTGAAAGTCTTGAGGTCGAGAAATAAAGGCGTATCGCTTGTGGTGAACTGGCCCGAGAAATCTTGAACATTTGACTGTGGTAAAACGGGGAGCAAGTTGCAGGAGTAACTATGACTCTCTTAAGGTTGCCAATGCTCGTCGCCCAGCAAAAAGCATCGGAAAACTCGAGGAGCACCTGGCAGAAATAACTGTGAAGGTCTTAAGTTCGGCAAATAATGGCGTATCGCTTCTGATGAACTGAACAGAGAAAGCTTGAATATGTGACTATGGTAAAACGGGGAGCAACTGGTATGAGTAACTATGACTCTCTTAAGGTAGCCAAATGCCTCGTCACCAACGGAATACTCGGCAAACTCAGGGAGCATCTGGCAGGAGTAACTGTGAAAATCTTAAGGTCGACAAAAAATGGTATAACACTTCTGGTGAAATGGCCAGAGAAAGCTTCAAGACGTAACTGTGATAAAACAGGGAGCAACTTGCAGGAGTAACTATGACTCTCTTAAGGTAGCCAAATGCTCGTCACCAGGCGAAATACATCGGCAAACTCGTGGAGCACCTGGCAGAAATAACTGTAAATGTCTTAAGTTCGACAAATAAAGGCGTATCTTTTCTGGTGAACTGGTCAGATAAAGGTTGAAGATGCGACTATGGTAAAACCGGGAGCAATTGGTAGGAGTAACTATGACTCTCTTAATGTAGCCAAATGCGCCGTCACCAGGCAGAATACATCGGCAAACTCGAGGAACAAATAGCAGAAATAACTGTGAAAGTCTTAAGGTCGAGAAATAAAGGCGTATCGCTTGTGGCGAACTGGCCCGAGAAATCTTGAACATTTGACTGTGGTAAAATGGGGAGCAAGTTGCAGGAGTAACTATGACTCTCTTAAGGTTGCCAATGCTCGTCGCCCGGCAAAAAGCATCGGAAAACTCGAGGAGCACCTGGCAGAAATAACTGTGAAGGTCTTAAGTTCGGCAAATAATGGCGTATCGCTTCTGATGAACTGAACAGAGAAAGCTTGAATATGTGACTATGGTAAAACGGGGAGCAACTGGTATGAGTAACTATGACTCTCTTAAGGTAGCCAAATGCCTCGTCACCAACGGAATAACTCGGCAAACTCGAGGAGAATCTGGCAGGAGTAACTGTGAAAATCTTAAGGTCGACAAATAATGGTGTATCACTTCTGGTGAACCGGCCGGAGAAAGCTTGAAGACGTGACTGTGATAAAACACGCAGCAACTAGCAGGAGTAACTATGACACTCTTAATGTAGCCAAATGCTCGTAACCAGGCGAAATACATCGGCCGACTCGAGGAGCACCTGGCAGAAATAACTGTAAAAGTCTTAAGGTCGACAAATAATGGCGTATCGCTTCTGATGAACTGACCAGAGAAAGCTTGAGTATGTGATTATGATAAAGCGTCGAGCAACTGGTATGAGTAACTATGACTCTCTTAAGGTAGCCAAATGCCTCGTCAACAATGGAATAAATCGGCAAACAAGAGGAGCACCTGGCAGGAGTAACTGTGAAAGTCTTAAGGTCGACAAAAAATGGTGTAACACTTCTGGTGAAATGGCCAGAGAAAGCTTCAAGACGTAACTGTGATAAAACAGGGAGCAACTTGCAGGAGTAACTATGACTCTCTTAAGGTAGCCAAATGCTCGTCACCAGGCGAAATACATCGGCAAACTCGTGGAGCACCTGGCAGAAATAACTGTGAATGTCTTAAGTTCGAAAAATAAAGGCGTATCACTTCTGGTGAACTGGTCAGATAAAGGTTGAAGATGCGACTATGGTAAAACCGGGAGCAATTGGTAGGAGTAACTATGTCTCTCTTAATGTAGCCAAATGCGCCGTCACCAGGCAGAATACATCGGCAAACTCGAGGAGCAAATAGCAGAAATAACTGTGAAAGTCTTGAGGTCGAGAAATAAAGGCGTATCGCTTGTGGTGAACTGGCCCGAGAAATCTTGAACATTTGACTGTGGTAAAACGGGGAGCAAGTTGCAGGAGTAACTATGACTCTCTTAAGGTTGCCAATGCTCGTCGCCCAGCAAAAAGCATCGGAAAACTCGAGGAGCACCTGGCAGAAATAACTGTGAAGGTCTTAAGTTCGGCAAATAATGGCGTATCGCTTCTGATGAACTGAACAGAGAAAGCTTGAATATATGACTATGGTAAAACGGGGAGCAACTGGTATGAGTAACTATGACTCTCTTAAGGTAGCCAAATGCCTCGTCACCAACGGAATAACTCGGCAAACTCGAGGAGCATCTGGCAGGAGTAACTGTGAAAATCTTAAGGTCGACAAATAATGGTGTATCACTTCTGGTGAACCGGCTGGAGAAAGCTTGAAGACGTGACTGTGATGAAACACGCAGCAACTAGCAGGAGCAACTATGACACTCTTAATGTAGCCAAATGCTCGTAACCAGGCGAAATACATCGGCCGACTCGAGGAGCACCTGGCAGAAATAACTGTAAAAGTCTTAAGGTCGACAAATAATGGCGTATCGCTTCTGATGAACTGACCAGAGAAAGCTTGAATATGTGATTATGGTAAAGCGTCGAGCAACTGGTATGAGTAACTATGACTCTCTTAAGGTAGCCAAATGCCTCGTCAACAATGGAATAAATCGGCAAACTCGAGGAGCACCTGGCAGGAGTAACTGTGAAAGTCTTAAGGTCGACAAAAAATGGTATAACACTTCTGGTGAAATGGCCAGAGAAAGCTTCAAGACGTAACTGTGATAAAACAGGGAACAACTGGCAGGAGTAACAATGACTCTCTTAAGGTAGCCAAATGCTCGTCACCAGGCGAAATACATCGGCAAACTCGTGGAGCACCTGGCAGAAATAACTGTGAATGTCTTAAGTTCGACAAATAAAGGCGTATCTTTTCTGGTGAACTGGTCAGATAAAGGTTGAAGATGCGACTATGGTAAAACCGGGAGCAATTGGTAGGAGTAACTATGACTCTCTTAATGTAGCCAAATGCGCCGTCACCAGGCAGAATACATCGGCAAACTCGAGGAGCAAATAGCAGAAATAACTGTGAAAGTCTTAAGGTCGAGAAATAAAGGCGTATCGCTTGTGGTGAACTGGCCCGAGAAATCTTGATCATTAGACTGTGGTAAAACGGGGAGCAAGTTGCAGGAGTAACTATGACTCTCTTAAGGTTGCCAATGCTCGTCGCCTAGCAAAAAGCATCGGAAAACTCGAGGAGCACCTGGCAGAAATAACTGTGAAGGTCTTAAGTTCGGCAAATAATGGCGTATCGCTTCTGATGAACTGACCAGAGAAAGCATGAATATGTGATTATGGTAAAGCGTCGTGCAACTGGTATGAGTAACTATGACTCTCTTAAGGTAGCCAAATGCCTCGTCACCAACGGAATAACTCGGCAAACTCGAGGAGCATCTGGCAGGAGTAACTGTGAAAATCTTAAGGTCGACAAATAATGGTGTATCACTTCTGGTGAACCGGCTGGAGAAAGCTTGAAGACGTGACTGTGATAAAACACGCAGCAACTAGCAGGAGCAACTATGACACTCTTAATGTAGCCAAATGCTCGTAACCAGGCGAAATACATCGGCCGACTCCAGGAGCACCTGGCAGAAATAACTGTAAAAGTCTTAAGGTCGACAAATAATGGCGTATCGCTTCTGATGAACTGAACAGAGAAAGCTTGAATATGTGATTATGGTAAAGCGTCGAGCAACTGGTATGAGTAACTATGACTCTCTTAAGGTAGCCAAATGCCTCGTCAACAATGGAATAAATCGGCAAACTCGAGGAGCACCTGGCAGGAGTAACTGTGAAAGTCTTAAGTCGACAAAAAATAGTGTAACACTTCTGGTGAAATGGCCAGAGAAAGCTTCAAGACGTAACTGTGATAAAACAGGGAGCAACTTGCAGGAGTAACTATGACTCTCTTAAGGTAGCCAAATGATCGTCACCAGGCGAAATACATCGGCAAACTCGTGGAGCACCTGGCAGAAATAACTGTGAATGTCTTACGTTCGACAAATAAAGGCGTATCTTTTCTGGTGAACTGGTCAGATAAAGGTTGAAGATGCGACTATGGTAAAACCGGGAGCAATTGGTAGGAGTAACTGTGTCTCTCTTAATGTAGCCAAATGCGCCGTCACCAGGCAGAATACATCGGCAAACTCGAGGAGCAAATAGCAGAAATAACTGTGAAAGTCTTGAGGTCGAGAAATAAAGGCGTATCGCTTGTGGTGAACTGGCCCGAGAAATCTTGAACATTTGACTGTGGTAAAACAGGGAGCAAGTTGCAGGAGTAACTATGACTCTCTTAAGGTTGCCAATGCTCGTCGCCCAGCAAAAAGCATCGGAAAACTCGAGGAGCACCTGGCAGAAATAACTGTGAAGGTCTTAAGTTCGGCAAATAATGGCGTATCGCTTCTGATGAACTGAACAGAGAAAGCTTGAATATGTGACTATGGTAAAACGGGGAGCAACTGGTATGAGTAACTATGACTCTCTTAAGGTAGCCAAATGCCTCGTCACCAACGGAATAACTCGGCAAACTCGAGGAGCATCTGGCAGGAGTAACTGTGAAAATCTTAAGGTCGACAAATAATGGTGTATCACTTCTGGTGAACCGGCTGGAGAAAGCTTGAAGACGTGACTGTGATGAAACACGCAGCAACTAGCAGGAGCAACTATGACACTCTTAATGTAGCCAAATGCTCGTAACCAGGCGAAATACATCGGCCGCCTCGAGGAGCACCTGGCAGAAATAACTGTAAAAGTCTTAAGGTCGACAAATAATGGCGTATCGCTTCTGATGAACTGACCAGAGAAAGCTTGAATATGTGATTATGGTAAAGCGTCGAGCAACTGGTATGAGTAACTATGACTCTCTTAAGGTAGCCAAATGCCTCGTCAACAATGGAATAAATCGGCAAACTCGAGGAGCACCTGGCAGGAGTAACTGTGAAAGTCTTAAGGTCGACAAAAAATGGTGTAACACTTCTGGTGAAATGGCCAGAGAAAGCTTCAAGACGTAACTGTGATAAAACAGGGAACAACTGGCAGGAGTAACTATGACTCTCTTAAGGTAGCCAAATACTCGTCACCAGGCGAAATACATCGGCAAACTCGTGGAGCACCTGGCAGAAATAACTGTGAATGTCTTAAGTTCGACAAATAAAGGCGTATCTTTTCTGGTGAACTGGTCAGGTAAAGGTTGCAGATGCGACTATGGTAAATCCGGGAGCAATTGGTAGGAGTAACTATGACTCTCTTAATGTAGCCAAATGCGCCGTCACCAGGCAGAATACATCGGCAAACTCGAGGAGCAAATAGCAGAAATAACTGTGAAAGTCTTAATGTCGAGAAATAAAGGCGTATCGCTTGTGGTGAACTGGCCCGAGAAATCTTGAACATTTGACTGTGGTAAAACGGGGAGCAAGTTGCAGGAGTAACTATGACTCTCTTAAGGTTGCCAATGCTCGTCGCCCGGCAAAAAGCATCGGAAAACTCGAGGAGCACCTGGCAGAAATAACTGTGAAGGTCTTAAGTTAGGCAAATAATGGCGTATCGCTTCTGATGAACTGAACAGAGAAAGCTTGAATATGTGACTATGGTAAAACGGGGAGCAACTGGTATGAGTAACTATGACTCTCTTAAGGTAGCCAAATGCCTCGTCAACAATGGAATAAATCGGCAAACTCGAGGAGCACCTGGCAGGAGTAACTGTGAAAGTCTTAAGGTCGACAAAAAATGGTGTAACACTTCTGGTGAAATGGCCAGAGAAAGCTTCAAGACGTAACTGTGATAAAACAGGGAACAACTGGCAGGAGTAACTATGACTCTCTTAAGGTAACCAAATGCTCGTCACCAGGTGAAATATATCGGCAAACTCGTGGAGCACCTGGCAGAAATAACTGTGAATGTCTTAAGTTCGACAAATAAAGGCGTATCTTTTCTGGTGAACTGGTCAGATAAAGGTTGCAGATGCGACTATGGTAAAACCGGGAGCAATTGGTAGGAGTAACTATGACTCTCTTAATGTAGCCAAATGCGCCGTCACCAGGCAGAATACGTCGGCAAACTCGAGGAGCAAATAGCAGAAATAACTGTGAAAGTCTTAAGGTCGAGAAATAAAGGCGTATCGCTTGTGGTGAACTGGCACGAGAAATCTTGAACATTTGACTGTGGTAAAACGGGGAGCAAGTTGCAGGAGTAACTATGACTCTCTTAAGGTTGCCAATGCTCGTCGCCCGGCAAAAAGCATCGGAAAACTCGAGGAGCACCTGGCAGAAATAACTGTGAAGGTCTTAAGTTCGGCAAATAATGGCGTATCGCTTCTGATGAACTGAACAGAGAAAGCATGAATATGTGACTATGGTAAAACAGGGAGCAACTGGTATGAGTAACTATGACTCTCTTAAGGTAGCCAAATGCCTCGTCACCAACGGAATAACTCGGCAAACTCGAGGAGCATCTGGCAGAAGTAACTGTGAAAATCTTAAGGTCGACAAATAATGGTGTATCACTTCTGGTGAACCGGCTGGAGAAAGCTTGAAGACGTGACTGTGATAAAACACGCAGCAACTAGCAGGAGCAACTATGACACTCTTAATGTAGCCAAATGCTCGTAACCAGGCGAAATACATCGGCCGACTCGAGGAGCACCTGGCAGAAATAACTGTAAAAGTCTTAAGGTCGACAAATAATGGCGTATCGCTTCTGATGAACTGAACAGAGAAAGCTTGAATATGTGATTATGGTAAAGCGTCGAGTAACTGGTATGAGTAACTATGACTCTCTTAAGGTAGCCAAATGCCTCGTCAACAATGGAATAAATCGGCAAACTCGAGGAGCACCTGGCAGGAGTAACTGTGAAAGTCTTAAGGTCGACAAAAAATAGTGTAACACTTCTGGTGAAATGGCCAGAGAAAGCTTCAAGACGTAACTGTGATAAAACAGGGAGCAACTTGCAGGAGTAACTATGACTCTCTTAAGGTAGCCAAATGCTCGTCACCAGGCGAAATACATCGGCAAACTCGTGGAGCACCAGGCAGAAATAACTGTGAATGTCTTAAGTTCGACAAATAAAGGCGTATCTTTTCTGGTGAACTGGTCAGATTAAGGTTGAAGATGCGACTATGGTAAAACCGGGAGCAATTGGTAGGAGTAACTATGACTCTCTTAATGTAGCCAAATGCGCCGTCACATGGCAGAATACATCGGAAAACTCGAGGAGCAAATAGCAGAAATAACTGTGAAAGTCTTAAGGTCGAGAAATAAAAGCGTATCGCTTGTGGTGAATTGGCCCGAGAAATCTTGAACATTTGACTGTGGTAAAACGGGGAGCAAATTGCAGGAGTAACTATGACTCTCTTAAGGTTGCCAATGCTCGTCGCCCGGCAAAAAGCATCGGAAAACTCGAGGAGCACCTGGCAGAAATAACTGTGAAGGTCTTAAGTTCGGCAAATAATGGCGTATCGCTTCTGATGAACTGAACAGAGAAAGCTTGAATATGTGACTATGGTAAAACGGGGAGCAACTGGTATGAGTAACTATGACTCTCTTAAGGTAGCCAAATGCCTCGTCACCAACGGAATAACTCGGCAAACTCGAGGAGCATCTGGCAGGAGTAACTGTGAAAATCTTAAGGTCGACAAATAATGGTGTATCACTTCTGGTGAACCGGCTGGAGAAAGCTTGAAGACGTGACTGTGATGAAACACGCAGCAACTAGCAGGAGCAACTATGACACTCTTAATGTAGCCAAATGCTCGTAACCAGGCGAAATACATCGGCCGACTCGAGGAGCACCTGGCAGAAATAACTGTAAAAGTCTTAAGGTCGACAAATAATGGCGTATCGCTTCTGATGAACTGACCAGAGAAAGCTTGAATATGTGATTATGGTAAAGCGTCGAGCAACTGGTATGAGTAACTATGACTCTCTTAAGGTAGCCAAATGCCTCGTCAACAATGGAATAAATCGGCAAACTCGAGGAGCACCTGGCAGGAGTAACTGTGAAAGTCTTAAGGTCGACAAAAAATAGTGTAACACTTCTGGTGAAATGGCCAGAGAAAGCTTCAAGACGTAACTGTGATAAAACAGGGAGCAACTTGCAGGAGTAACTATGACTCTCTTAAGGTAGCCAAATGCTCGTCACCAGGCGAAATACATCGGCAAACTCGTGGAGCACCTGGCAGAAATAACTGTAAATGTCTTAAGTTCGACAAATAAAGGCGTATCTTTTCTGGTGAACTGGTCAGATAAAGGTTGAAGATGCGACTATGGTAAAACCGGGAGCAATTGGTAGGAGTAACTATGACTCTCTTAATGTAGCCAAATGCGCCGTCACCAGGCAGAATACATCGGCAAACTCGAGGAGCAAATAGCAGAAATAACTGTGAAAGTCTTAAGGTCGAGAAATAAAGGCGTATCGCTTGTGGCGAACTGGCCCGAGAAATCTTGAACATTTGACTGTGGTAAAATGGGGAGCAAGTTGCAGGAGTAACTATGACTCTCTTAAGGTTGCCAATGCTCGTCGCCCGGCAAAAAGCATCGGAAAACTCGAGGAGCACCTGGCAGAAATAACTGTAAAAGTCTTAAGTTCGGCAAATAATGGCGTATCGCTTCTGATGAACTGACCAGAGAAAGCATGAATATGTGATTATGGTAAAGCGTCGTGCAACTGGTATGAGTAACTATGACTCTCTTAAGGTAGCCAAATGCCTCGTCACCAACGGAATAATTCGGCAAACTCGAGGAGCATCTGGCAGGAGTAACTGTGAAAATCTTAAGGTCGACAAATAATGGTGTATCACTTCTGGTGAACCGGCTGGAGAAAGCTTGAAGACGTGACTGTGATAAAACACGCAGCAACTAGCAGGAGCAACTATGACACTCTTAATGTAGCCAAATGCTCGTAACCAGGCGAAATACATCGGCCGACTCCAGGAGCACCTGGCAGAAATAACTGTAAAAGTCTTAAGGTCGACAAATAATGGCGTATCGCTTCTGATGAACTGAACAGAGAAAGCTTGAATATGTGATTATGGTAAAGCGTCGAGCAACTGGTATGAGTAACTATGACTCTCTTAAGGTAGCCAAATGCCTCGTCAACAATGGAATAAATCGGCAAACTCGAGGAGCACCTGGCAGGAGTAACTGTGAAAGTCTTAAGTCGACAAAAAATAGTGTAACACTTCTGGTGAAATGGCCAGAGAAAGCTTCAAGACGTAACTGTGATAAAACAGGGAGCAACTTGCAGGAGTAACTATGACTCTCTTAAGGTAGCCAAATGATCGTCACCAGGCGAAATACATCGGCAAACTCGTGGAGCACCTGGCAGAAATAACTGTGAATGTCTTACGTTCGACAAATAAAGGCGTATCTTTTCTGGTGAACTGGTCAGATAAAGGTTGAAGATGCGACTATGGTAAAACCGGGAGCAATTGGTAGGAGTAACTGTGTCTCTCTTAATGTAGCCAAATGCGCCGTCACCAGGCAGAATACATCGGCAAACTCGAGGAGCAAATAGCAGAAATAACTGTGAAAGTCTTGAGGTCGAGAAATAAAGGCGTATCGCTTGTGGTGAACTGGCCCGAGAAATCTTGAACATTTGACTGTGGTAAAACAGGGAGCAAGTTGCAGGAGTAACTATGACTCTCTTAAGGTTGCCAATGCTCGTCGCCCAGCAAAAAGCATCGGAAAACTCGAGGAGCACCTGGCAGAAATAACTGTGAAGGTCTTAAGTTCGGCAAATAATGGCGTATCGCTTCTGATGAACTGAACAGAGAAAGCTTGAATATGTGACTATGGTAAAACGGGGAGCAACTGGTATGAGTAACTATGACTCTCTTAAGGTAGCCAAATGCCTCGTCACCAACGGAATAACTCGGCAAACTCGAGGAGCATCTGGCAGGAGTAACTGTGAAAATCTTAAGGTCGACAAATAATGGTGTATCACTTCTGGTGAACCGGCTGGAGAAAGCTTGAAGACGTGACTGTGATGAAACACGCAGCAACTAGCAGGAGCAACTATGACACTCTTAATGTAGCCAAATGCTCGTAACCAGGCGAAATACATCGGCCGCCTCGAGGAGCACCTGGCAGAAATAACTGTAAAAGTCTTAAGGTCGACAAATAATGGCGTATCGCTTCTGATGAACTGACCAGAGAAAGCTTGAATATGTGATTATGGTAAAGCGTCGAGCAACTGGTATGAGTAACTATGACTCTCTTAAGGTAGCCAAATGCCTCGTCAACAATGGAATAAATCGGCAAACTCGAGGAGCACCTGGCAGGAGTAACTGTGAAAGTCTTAAGGTCGACAAAAAATGGTGTACCACTTCTGGTGAAATGGCCAGAGAAAGCTTCAAGACGTAACTGTGATAAAACAGGGAACAACTGGCAGGAGTAACTATGACTCTCTTAAGGTAGCCAAATACTCGTCACCAGGCGAAATACATCGGCAAACTCGTGGAGCACCTGGCAGAAATAACTGTGAATGTCTTAAGTTCGACAAATAAAGGCGTATCTTTTCTGGTGAACTGGTCAGGTAAAGGTTGCAGATGCGACTATGGTAAATCCGGGAGCAATTGGTAGGAGTAACTATGACTCTCTTAATGTAGCCAAATGCGCCGTCACCAGGCAGAATACATCGGCAAACTCGAGGAGCAAATAGCAGAAATAACTGTGAAAGTCTTAAGGTCGAGAAATAAAGGCGTATCGCTTGTGGTGAACTGGCCCGAGAAATCTTGAACATTTGACTGTGGTAAAACGGGGAGCAAGTTGCAGGAGTAACTATGACTCTCTTAAGGTTGCCAATGCTCGTCGCCCGGCAAAAAGCATCGGAAAACTCGAGGAGCACCTGGCAGAAATAACTGTGAAGGTCTTAAGTTAGGCAAATAATGGCGTATCGCTTCTGATGAACTGAACAGAGAAAGCTTGAATATGTGACTATGGTAAAACGGGGAGCAACTGGTATGAGTAACTATGACTCTCTTAAGGTAGCCAAATGCCTCGTCAACAATGGAATAAATCGGCAAACTCGAGGAGCACCTGGCAGGAGTAACTGTGAAAGTCTTAAGGTCGACAAAAAATGGTGTAACACTTCTGGTGAAATGGCCAGAGAAAGCTTCAAGACGTAACTGTGATAAAACAGGGAACAACTGGCAGGAGTAACTATGACTCTCTTAAGGTAACCAAATGCTCGTCACCAGGTGAAATATATCGGCAAACTCGTGGAGCACCTGGCAGAAATAACTGTGAATGTCTTAAGTTCGACAAATAAAGGCGTATCTTTTCTGGTGAACTGGTCAGATAAAGGTTGCAGATGCGACTATGGTAAAACCGGGAGCAATTGGTAGGAGTAACTATGACTCTCTTAATGTAGCCAAATGCGCCGTCACCAGGCAGAATACGTCGGCAAACTCGAGGAGCAAATAGCAGAAATAACTGTGAAAGTCTTAAGGTCGAGAAATAAAGGCGTATCGCTTGTGGTGAACTGGCACGAGAAATCTTGAACATTTGACTGTGGTAAAACGGGGAGCAAGTTGCAGGAGTAACTATGACTCTCTTAAGGTTGCCAATGCTCGTCGCCCGGCAAAAAGCATCGGAAAACTCGAGGAGCACCTGGCAGAAATAACTGTGAAGGTCTTAAGTTCGGCAAATAATGGCGTATCGCTTCTGATGAACTGAACAGAGAAAGCTTGAATATGTGACTATGGTAAAACAGGGAGCAACTGGTATGAGTAACTATGACTCTCTTAAGGTAGCCAAATGCCTCGTCACCAACGGAATAACTCGGCAAACTCGAGGAGCATCTGGCAGGAGTAACTGTGAAAATCTTAAGGTCGACAAATAATGGTGTATCACTTCTGGTGAACCGGCTGGAGAAAGCTTGAAGACGTGACTGTGATAAAACACGCAGCAACTAGCAGGAGCAACTATGACACTCTTAATGTAGCCAAATGCTCGTAACCAGGCGAAATACATCGGCCGACTCGAGGAGCACCTGGCAGAAATAACTGTAAAAGTCTTAAGGTCGACAAATAATGGCGTATCGCTTCTGATGAAATGAACAGAGAAAGCTTGAATATGTGATTATGGTAAAGCGTCGAGTAACTGGTATGAGTAACTATGACTCTCTTAAGGTAGCCAAATGCCTCGTCAACAATGGAATAAATCGGCAAACTCGAGGAGCACCTGGCAGGAGTAACTGTGAAAGTCTTAAGGTCGACAAAAAATAGTGTAACACTTCTGGTGAAATGGCCAGAGAAAGCTTCAAGACGTAACTGTGATAAAACAGGGAGCAACTTGCAGGAGTAACTATGACTCTTAAGGTAGCCAAATGCTCGTCACCAGGCGAAATACATCGGCAAACTCGTGGAGCACCAGGCAGAAATAACTGTGAATGTCTTAAGTTCGACAAATAAAGGCGTATCTTTTCTGGTGAACTGGTCAGATTAAGGTTGAAGATGCGACTATGGTAAAACCGGGAGCAATTGGTAGGAGTAACTATGACTCTCTTAATGTAGCCAAATGCGCCGTCACATGGCAGAATACATCGGAAAACTCGAGGAGCAAATAGCAGAAATAACTGTGAAAGTCTTAAGGTCGAGAAATAAAAGCGTATCGCTTGTGGTGAATTGGCCCGAGAAATCTTGAACATTTGACTGTGGTAAAACGGGGAGCAAATTGCAGGAGTAACTATGACTCTCTTAAGGTTGCCAATGCTCGTCGCCCGGCAAAAAGCATCGGAAAACTCGAGGAGCACCTGGCAGAAATAACTGTGAAGGTCTTAAGTTCGGCAAATAATGGCGTATCGCTTCTGATGAACTGAACAGAGAAAGCTTGAATATGTGACTATGGTAAAACGGGGAGCAACTGGTATGAGTAACTATGACTCTCTTAAGGTAGCCAAATGCCTCGTCACCAACGGAATAACTCGGCAAACTCGAGGAGCATCTGGCAGGAGTAACTGTGAAAATCTTAAGGTCGACAAATAATGGTGTATCACTTCTGGTGAACCGGCTGGAGAAAGCTTGAAGACGTGACTGTGATGAAACACGCAGCAACTAGCAGGAGCAACTATGACACTCTTAATGTAGCCAAATGCTCGTAACCAGGCGAAATACATCGGCCGACTCGAGGAGCACCTGGCAGAAATAACTGTAAAAGTCTTAAGGTCGACAAATAATGGCGTATCGCTTCTGATGAACTGACCAGAGAAAGCTTGAATATGTGATTATGGTAAAGCGTCGAGCAACTGGTATGAGTAACTATGACTCTCTTAAGGTAGCCAAATGCCTCGTCAACAATGGAATAAATCGGCAAACTCGAGGAGCACCTGGCAGGAGTAACTGTGAAAGTCTTAAGGTCGACAAAAAATAGTGTAACACTTCTGGTGAAATGGCCAGAGAAAGCTTCAAGACGTAACTGTGATAAAACAGGGAGCAACTTGCAGGAGTAACTATGACTCTCTTAAGGTAGCCAAATGCTCGTCACCAGGCGAAATACATCGGCAAACTCGTGGAGCACCTGGCAGAAATAACTGTAAATGTCTTAAGTTCGACAAATAAAGGCGTATCTTTTCTGGTGAACTGGTCAGATAAAGGTTGAAGATGCGACTATGGTAAAACCGGGAGCAATTGGTAGGAGTAACTATGACTCTCTTAATGTAGCCAAATGCGCCGTCACCAGGCAGAATACATCGGCAAACTCGAGGAGCAAATAGCAGAAATAACTGTGAAAGTCTTAAGGTCGAGAAATAAAGGCGTATCGCTTGTGGCGAACTGGCCCGAGAAATCTTGAACATTTGACTGTGGTAAAATGGGGAGCAAGTTGCAGGAGTAACTATGACTCTCTTAAGGTTGCCAATGCTCGTCGCCCGGCAAAAAGCATCGGAAAACTCGAGGAGCACCTGGCAGAAATAACTGTAAAAGTCTTAAGTTCGGCAAATAATGGCGTATCGCTTCTGATGAACTGAACAGAGAAAGCTTGAATATGTGACTATGGTAAACGGGGAGCAACTGTATGAGTAACTATGACTCTCTTAAGGTAGCCAAATGCCTCGTCAACAATTGAATAAATCGGCAAACTCGAGGAGCACCTGGCAGGAGTAACTGTGAAAGTCTTAAGGTCGACAAAAAATGGTGTAACACTTCTGGTGAAATGGCCAGAGAAAGCTTCAAGACGTAACTGTGATAAAACAGGGAGCAACTTGCAGGAGTAACTATGACTCTCTTAAGGTAGCCAAATGCTCGTGACCAGGCGAAATACATCGGCAAACTCGTGGAGCACCTGGCAGAAATAACTGTGAATGTCTTAAGTTCGAAAAATAAAGGCGTATCACTTCTGGTGAACTGGTCAGATAAAGGTTGAAGATGCGACTATGGTAAAACCGGGAGCAATTGGTAGGAGTAACTATGTCTCTCTTAATGTAGCCAAATGCGCCGTCACCAGGCAGAATACATCGGCAAACTCGAGGAGCAAATAGCAGAAATAACTGTGAAAGTCTTGAGGTCGAGAAATAAAGGCATATCGCTTGTGGTGAACTGGCCCGAGAAATCTTGAACATTTGACTGTGGTAAAACGGGGAGCAAGTTGCAGGAGTAACTATGACTCTCTTAAGGTTGCCAATGCTCGTCGCCCGGCAAAAAGCATCGGAAAACTCGAGGAGCACCTGGCAGAAATAACTGTAAAAGTCTTAAGTTCGGCAAATAATGGCGTATCGCTTCTGATGAACTGACCAGAGAAAGCATGAATATGTGATTATGGTAAAGCGTCGTGCAACTGGTATGAGTAACTATGACTCTCTTAAGGTAGCCAAATGCCTCGTCACCAACGGAATAATTCGGCAAACTCGAGGAGCATCTGGCAGGAGTAACTGTGAAAATCTTAAGGTCGACAAATAATGGTGTATCACTTCTGGTGAACCGGCTGGAGAAAGCTTGAAGACGTGACTGTGATAAAACACGCAGCAACTAGCAGGAGCAACTATGACACTCTTAATGTAGCCAAATGCTCGTAACCAGGCGAAATACATCGGCCGACTCCAGGAGCACCTGGCAGAAATAACTGTAAAAGTCTTAAGGTCGACAAATAATGGCGTATCGCTTCTGATGAACTGAACAGAGAAAGCTTGAATATGTGATTATGGTAAAGCGTCGAGCAACTGGTATGAGTAACTATGACTCTCTTAAGGTAGCCAAATGCCTCGTCAACAATGGAATAAATCGGCAAACTCGAGGAGCACCTGGCAGGAGTAACTGTGAAAGTCTTAAGTCGACAAAAAATAGTGTAACACTTCTGGTGAAATGGCCAGAGAAAGCTTCAAGACGTAACTGTGATAAAACAGGGAGCAACTTGCAGGAGTAACTATGACTCTCTTAAGGTAGCCAAATGATCGTCACCAGGCGAAATACATCGGCAAACTCGTGGAGCACCTGGCAGAAATAACTGTGAATGTCTTACGTTCGACAAATAAAGGCGTATCTTTTCTGGTGAACTGGTCAGATAAAGGTTGAAGATGCGACTATGGTAAAACCGGGAGCAATTGGTAGGAGTAACTGTGTCTCTCTTAATGTAGCCAAATGCGCCGTCACCAGGCAGAATACATCGGCAAACTCGAGGAGCAAATAGCAGAAATAACTGTGAAAGTCTTGAGGTCGAGAAATAAAGGCGTATCGCTTGTGGTGAACTGGCCCGAGAAATCTTGAACATTTGACTGTGGTAAAACAGGGAGCAAGTTGCAGGAGTAACTATGACTCTCTTAAGGTTGCCAATGCTCGTCGCCCAGCAAAAAGCATCGGAAAACTCGAGGAGCACCTGGCAGAAATAACTGTGAAGGTCTTAAGTTCGGCAAATAATGGCGTATCGCTTCTGATGAACTGAACAGAGAAAGCTTGAATATGTGACTATGGTAAAACGGGGAGCAACTGGTATGAGTAACTATGACTCTCTTAAGGTAGCCAAATGCCTCGTCACCAACGGAATAACTCGGCAAACTCGAGGAGCATCTGGCAGGAGTAACTGTGAAAATCTTAAGGTCGACAAATAATGGTGTATCACTTCTGGTGAACCGGCTGGAGAAAGCTTGAAGACGTGACTGTGATGAAACACGCAGCAACTAGCAGGAGCAACTATGACACTCTTAATGTAGCCAAATGCTCGTAACCAGGCGAAATACATCGGCCGCCTCGAGGAGCACCTGGCAGAAATAACTGTAAAAGTCTTAAGGTCGACAAATAATGGCGTATCGCTTCTGATGAACTGACCAGAGAAAGCTTGAATATGTGATTATGGTAAAGCGTCGAGCAACTGGTATGAGTAACTATGACTCTCTTAAGGTAGCCAAATGCCTCGTCAACAATGGAATAAATCGGCAAACTCGAGGAGCACCTGGCAGGAGTAACTGTGAAAGTCTTAAGGTCGACAAAAAATGGTGTACCACTTCTGGTGAAATGGCCAGAGAAAGCTTCAAGACGTAACTGTGATAAAACAGGGAACAACTGGCAGGAGTAACTATGACTCTCTTAAGGTAGCCAAATACTCGTCACCAGGCGAAATACATCGGCAAACTCGTGGAGCACCTGGCAGAAATAACTGTGAATGTCTTAAGTTCGACAAATAAAGGCGTATCTTTTCTGGTGAACTGGTCAGGTAAAGGTTGCAGATGCGACTATGGTAAATCCGGGAGCAATTGGTAGGAGTAACTATGACTCTCTTAATGTAGCCAAATGCGCCGTCACCAGGCAGAATACATCGGCAAACTCGAGGAGCAAATAGCAGAAATAACTGTGAAAGTCTTAAGGTCGAGAAATAAAGGCGTATCGCTTGTGGTGAACTGGCCCGAGAAATCTTGAACATTTGACTGTGGTAAAACGGGGAGCAAGTTGCAGGAGTAACTATGACTCTCTTAAGGTTGCCAATGCTCGTCGCCCGGCAAAAAGCATCGGAAAACTCGAGGAGCACCTGGCAGAAATAACTGTGAAGGTCTTAAGTTAGGCAAATAATGGCGTATCGCTTCTGATGAACTGAACAGAGAAAGCTTGAATATGTGACTATGGTAAAACGGGGAGCAACTGGTATGAGTAACTATGACTCTCTTAAGGTAGCCAAATGCCTCGTCAACAATGGAATAAATCGGCAAACTCGAGGAGCACCTGGCAGGAGTAACTGTGAAAGTCTTAAGGTCGACAAAAAATGGTGTAACACTTCTGGTGAAATGGCCAGAGAAAGCTTCAAGACGTAACTGTGATAAAACAGGGAACAACTGGCAGGAGTAACTATGACTCTCTTAAGGTAACCAAATGCTCGTCACCAGGTGAAATATATCGGCAAACTCGTGGAGCACCTGGCAGAAATAACTGTGAATGTCTTAAGTTCGACAAATAAAGGCGTATCTTTTCTGGTGAACTGGTCAGATAAAGGTTGCAGATGCGACTATGGTAAAACCGGGAGCAATTGGTAGGAGTAACTATGACTCTCTTAATGTAGCCAAATGCGCCGTCACCAGGCAGAATACGTCGGCAAACTCGAGGAGCAAATAGCAGAAATAACTGTGAAAGTCTTAAGGTCGAGAAATAAAGGCGTATCGCTTGTGGTGAACTGGCACGAGAAATCTTGAACATTTGACTGTGGTAAAACGGGGAGCAAGTTGCAGGAGTAACTATGACTCTCTTAAGGTTGCCAATGCTCGTCGCCCGGCAAAAAGCATCGGAAAACTCGAGGAGCACCTGGCAGAAATAACTGTGAAGGTCTTAAGTTCGGCAAATAATGGCGTATCGCTTCTGATGAACTGAACAGAGAAAGCTTGAATATGTGACTATGGTAAAACAGGGAGCAACTGGTATGAGTAACTATGACTCTCTTAAGGTAGCCAAATGCCTCGTCACCAACGGAATAACTCGGCAAACTCGAGGAGCATCTGGCAGGAGTAACTGTGAAAATCTTAAGGTCGACAAATAATGGTGTATCACTTCTGGTGAACCGGCTGGAGAAAGCTTGAAGACGTGACTGTGATAAAACACGCAGCAACTAGCAGGAGCAACTATGACACTCTTAATGTAGCCAAATGCTCGTAACCAGGCGAAATACATCGGCCGACTCGAGGAGCACCTGGCAGAAATAACTGTAAAAGTCTTAAGGTCGACAAATAATGGCGTATCGCTTCTGATGAACTGAACAGAGAAAGCTTGAATATGTGATTATGGTAAAGCGTCGAGTAACTGGTATGAGTAACTATGACTCTCTTAAGGTAGCCAAATGCCTCGTCAACAATGGAATAAATCGGCAAACTCGAGGAGCACCTGGCAGGAGTAACTGTGAAAGTCTTAAGGTCGACAAAAAATAGTGTAACACTTCTGGTGAAATGGCCAGAGAAAGCTTCAAGACGTAACTGTGATAAAACAGGGAGCAACTTGCAGGAGTAACTATGACTCTTAAGGTAGCCAAATGCTCGTCACCAGGCGAAATACATCGGCAAACTCGTGGAGCACCAGGCAGAAATAACTGTGAATGTCTTAAGTTCGACAAATAAAGGCGTATCTTTTCTGGTGAACTGGTCAGATTAAGGTTGAAGATGCGACTATGGTAAAACCGGGAGCAATTGGTAGGAGTAACTATGACTCTCTTAATGTAGCCAAATGCGCCGTCACATGGCAGAATACATCGGAAAACTCGAGGAGCAAATAGCAGAAATAACTGTGAAAGTCTTAAGGTCGAGAAATAAAAGCGTATCGCTTGTGGTGAATTGGCCCGAGAAATCTTGAACATTTGACTGTGGTAAAACGGGGAGCAAATTGCAGGAGTAACTATGACTCTCTTAAGGTTGCCAATGCTCGTCGCCCGGCAAAAAGCATCGGAAAACTCGAGGAGCACCTGGCAGAAATAACTGTGAAGGTCTTAAGTTCGGCAAATAATGGCGTATCGCTTCTGATGAACTGAACAGAGAAAGCTTGAATATGTGACTATGGTAAAACGGGGAGCAACTGGTATGAGTAACTATGACTCTCTTAAGGTAGCCAAATGCCTCGTCACCAACGGAATAACTCGGCAAACTCGAGGAGCATCTGGCAGGAGTAACTGTGAAAATCTTAAGGTCGACAAATAATGGTGTATCACTTCTGGTGAACCGGCTGGAGAAAGCTTGAAGACGTGACTGTGATGAAACACGCAGCAACTAGCAGGAGCAACTATGACACTCTTAATGTAGCCAAATGCTCGTAACCAGGCGAAATACATCGGCCGACTCGAGGAGCACCTGGCAGAAATAACTGTAAAAGTCTTAAGGTCGACAAATAATGGCGTATCGCTTCTGATGAACTGACCAGAGAAAGCTTGAATATGTGATTATGGTAAAGCGTCGAGCAACTGGTATGAGTAACTATGACTCTCTTAAGGTAGCCAAATGCCTCGTCAACAATGGAATAAATCGGCAAACTCGAGGAGCACCTGGCAGGAGTAACTGTGAAAGTCTTAAGGTCGACAAAAAATAGTGTAACACTTCTGGTGAAATGGCCAGAGAAAGCTTCAAGACGTAACTGTGATAAAACAGGGAGCAACTTGCAGGAGTAACTATGACTCTCTTAAGGTAGCCAAATGCTCGTCACCAGGCGAAATACATCGGCAAACTCGTGGAGCACCTGGCAGAAATAACTGTAAATGTCTTAAGTTCGACAAATAAAGGCGTATCTTTTCTGGTGAACTGGTCAGATAAAGGTTGAAGATGCGACTATGGTAAAACCGGGAGCAATTGGTAGGAGTAACTATGACTCTCTTAATGTAGCCAAATGCGCCGTCACCAGGCAGAATACATCGGCAAACTCGAGGAGCAAATAGCAGAAATAACTGTGAAAGTCTTAAGGTCGAGAAATAAAGGCGTATCGCTTGTGGCGAACTGGCCCGAGAAATCTTGAACATTTGACTGTGGTAAAATGGGGAGCAAGTTGCAGGAGTAACTATGACTCTCTTAAGGTTGCCAATGCTCGTCGCCCGGCAAAAAGCATCGGAAAACTCGAGGAGCACCTGGCAGAAATAACTGTAAAAGTCTTAAGTTCGGCAAATAATGGCGTATCGCTTCTGATGAACTGAACAGAGAAAGCTTGAATATGTGACTATGGTAAACGGGGAGCAACTGTATGAGTAACTATGACTCTCTTAAGGTAGCCAAATGCCTCGTCAACAATTGAATAAATCGGCAAACTCGAGGAGCACCTGGCAGGAGTAACTGTGAAAGTCTTAAGGTCGACAAAAAATGGTGTAACACTTCTGGTGAAATGGCCAGAGAAAGCTTCAAGACGTAACTGTGATAAAACAGGGAGCAACTTGCAGGAGTAACTATGACTCTCTTAAGGTAGCCAAATGCTCGTGACCAGGCGAAATACATCGGCAAACTCGTGGAGCACCTGGCAGAAATAACTGTGAATGTCTTAAGTTCGAAAAATAAAGGCGTATCACTTCTGGTGAACTGGTCAGATAAAGGTTGAAGATGCGACTATGGTAAAACCGGGAGCAATTGGTAGGAGTAACTATGTCTCTCTTAATGTAGCCAAATGCGCCGTCACCAGGCAGAATACATCGGCAAACTCGAGGAGCAAATAGCAGAAATAACTGTGAAAGTCTTGAGGTCGAGAAATAAAGGCATATCGCTTGTGGTGAACTGGCCCGAGAAATCTTGAACATTTGACTGTGGTAAAACGGGGAGCAAGTTGCAGGAGTAACTATGACTCTCTTAAGGTTGCCAATGCTCGTCGCCCAGCAAAAAGCATCGGAAAACTCGAGGAGCACCTGGCAGAAATAACTGTGAAGGTCTTAAGTTCGGCAAATAATGGCGTATCGCTTCTGATGAACTGAACAGAGAAAGCTTGAATATGTGACTATGGTAAAACGGGGAGCAACTGGTATGAGTAACTATGACTCTCTTAAGGTAGCCAAATGCCTCGTCACCAACGGAATACTCGGCAAACTCAGGGAGCATCTGGCAGGAGTAACTGTGAAAATCTTAAGGTCGACAAAAAATGGTATAACACTTCTGGTGAAATGGCCAGAGAAAGCTTCAAGACGTAACTGTGATAAAACAGGGAGCAAGTTGCAGGAGTAACTATGACTCTCTTAAGGTAGCCAAATGCTCGTCACCAGGCGAAATACATCGGCAAACTCGTGGAGCACCTGGCAGAAATAACTGTAAATGTCTTAAGTTCGACAAATAAAGGCGTATCTTTTCTGGTGAACTGGTCAGATAAAGGTTGAAGATGCGACTATGGTAAAACCGGGAGCAATTGGTAGGAGTAACTATGACTCTCTTAATGTAGCCAAATGCGCCGTCACCAGGCAGAATACATCGGCAAACTCGAGGAACAAATAGCAGAAATAACTGTGAAAGTCTTAAGGTCGAGAAATAAAGGCGTATCGCTTGTGGCGAACTGGCCCGAGAAATCTTGAACATTTGACTGTGGTAAAATGGGGAGCAAGTTGCAGGAGTAACTATGACTCTCTTAAGGTTGCCAATGCTCGTCGCCCGGCAAAAAGCATCGGAATACTCGAGGAGCACCTGGCAGAAATAACTGTGAAGGTCTTAAGTTCGGCAAATAATGGCGTATCGCTTCTGATGAACTGAACAGAGAAAGCTTGAATATGTGACTATGGTAAAACGGGGAGCAACTGGTATGAGTAACTATGACTCTCTTAAGGTAGCCAAATGCCTCGTCAACAATGGAATAAATCGGCAAACTCGAGGAGCACCTGGCAGGAGTAACTGTGAAAGTCTTAAGGTCGACAAAAAATGGTGTAACACTTCTGGTGAAATGGCCAGAGAAAGCTTCAAGACGTAACTGTGATAAAACAGGGAACAACTGGCAGGAGTAACTATGACTCTCTTAAGGTAACCAAATGCTCGTCACCAGGTGAAATATATCGGCAAACTCGTGGAGCACCTGGCAGAAATAACTGTGAATGTCTTAAGTTCGACAAATAAAGGCGTATCTTTTCTGGTGAACTGGTCAGATAAAGGTTGCAGATGCGACTATGGTAAAACCGGGAGCAATTGGTAGGAGTAACTATGACTCTCTTAATGTAGCCAAATGCGCCGTCACCAGGCAGAATACGTCGGCAAACTCGAGGAGCAAATAGCAGAAATAACTGTGAAAGTCTTAAGGTCGAGAAATAAAGGCGTATCGCTTGTGGTGAACTGGCACGAGAAATCTTGAACATTTGACTGTGGTAAAACGGGGAGCAAGTTGCAGGAGTAACTATGACTCTCTTAAGGTTGCCAATGCTCGTCGCCCGGCAAAAAGCATCGGAAAACTCGAGGAGCACCTGGCAGAAATAACTGTGAAGGTCTTAAGTTCGGCAAATAATGGCGTATCGCTTCTGATGAACTGAACAGAGAAAGCTTGAATATGTGACTATGGTAAAACAGGGAGCAACTGGTATGAGTAACTATGACTCTCTTAAGGTAGCCAAATGCCTCGTCACCAACGGAATAACTCGGCAAACTCGAGGAGCATCTGGCAGGAGTAACTGTGAAAATCTTAAGGTCGACAAATAATGGTGTATCACTTCTGGTGAACCGGCTGGAGAAAGCTTGAAGACGTGACTGTGATAAAACACGCAGCAACTAGCAGGAGCAACTATGACACTCTTAATGTAGCCAAATGCTCGTAACCAGGCGAAATACATCGGCCGACTCGAGGAGCACCTGGCAGAAATAACTGTAAAAGTCTTAAGGTCGACAAATAATGGCGTATCGCTTCTGATGAACTGAACAGAGAAAGCTTGAATATGTGATTATGGTAAAGCGTCGAGTAACTGGTATGAGTAACTATGACTCTCTTAAGGTAGCCAAATGCCTCGTCAACAATGGAATAAATCGGCAAACTCGAGGAGCACCTGGCAGGAGTAACTGTGAAAGTCTTAAGGTCGACAAAAAATAGTGTAACACTTCTGGTGAAATGGCCAGAGAAAGCTTCAAGACGTAACTGTGATAAAACAGGGAGCAACTTGCAGGAGTAACTATGACTCTTAAGGTAGCCAAATGCTCGTCACCAGGCGAAATACATCGGCAAACTCGTGGAGCACCAGGCAGAAATAACTGTGAATGTCTTAAGTTCGACAAATAAAGGCGTATCTTTTCTGGTGAACTGGTCAGATTAAGGTTGAAGATGCGACTATGGTAAAACCGGGAGCAATTGGTAGGAGTAACTATGACTCTCTTAATGTAGCCAAATGCGCCGTCACATGGCAGAATACATCGGAAAACTCGAGGAGCAAATAGCAGAAATAACTGTGAAAGTCTTAAGGTCGAGAAATAAAAGCGTATCGCTTGTGGTGAATTGGCCCGAGAAATCTTGAACATTTGACTGTGGTAAAACGGGGAGCAAATTGCAGGAGTAACTATGACTCTCTTAAGGTTGCCAATGCTCGTCGCCCGGCAAAAAGCATCGGAAAACTCGAGGAGCACCTGGCAGAAATAACTGTGAAGGTCTTAAGTTCGGCAAATAATGGCGTATCGCTTCTGATGAACTGAACAGAGAAAGCTTGAATATGTGACTATGGTAAAACGGGGAGCAACTGGTATGAGTAACTATGACTCTCTTAAGGTAGCCAAATGCCTCGTCACCAACGGAATAACTCGGCAAACTCGAGGAGCATCTGGCAGGAGTAACTGTGAAAATCTTAAGGTCGACAAATAATGGTGTATCACTTCTGGTGAACCGGCTGGAGAAAGCTTGAAGACGTGACTGTGATGAAACACGCAGCAACTAGCAGGAGCAACTATGACACTCTTAATGTAGCCAAATGCTCGTAACCAGGCGAAATACATCGGCCGACTCGAGGAGCACCTGGCAGAAATAACTGTAAAAGTCTTAAGGTCGACAAATAATGGCGTATCGCTTCTGATGAACTGACCAGAGAAAGCTTGAATATGTGATTATGGTAAAGCGTCGAGCAACTGGTATGAGTAACTATGACTCTCTTAAGGTAGCCAAATGCCTCGTCAACAATGGAATAAATCGGCAAACTCGAGGAGCACCTGGCAGGAGTAACTGTGAAAGTCTTAAGGTCGACAAAAAATAGTGTAACACTTCTGGTGAAATGGCCAGAGAAAGCTTCAAGACGTAACTGTGATAAAACAGGGAGCAACTTGCAGGAGTAACTATGACTCTCTTAAGGTAGCCAAATGCTCGTCACCAGGCGAAATACATCGGCAAACTCGTGGAGCACCTGGCAGAAATAACTGTAAATGTCTTAAGTTCGACAAATAAAGGCGTATCTTTTCTGGTGAACTGGTCAGATAAAGGTTGAAGATGCGACTATGGTAAAACCGGGAGCAATTGGTAGGAGTAACTATGACTCTCTTAATGTAGCCAAATGCGCCGTCACCAGGCAGAATACATCGGCAAACTCGAGGAGCAAATAGCAGAAATAACTGTGAAAGTCTTAAGGTCGAGAAATAAAGGCGTATCGCTTGTGGCGAACTGGCCCGAGAAATCTTGAACATTTGACTGTGGTAAAATGGGGAGCAAGTTGCAGGAGTAACTATGACTCTCTTAAGGTTGCCAATGCTCGTCGCCCGGCAAAAAGCATCGGAAAACTCGAGGAGCACCTGGCAGAAATAACTGTAAAAGTCTTAAGTTCGGCAAATAATGGCGTATCGCTTCTGATGAACTGAACAGAGAAAGCTTGAATATGTGACTATGGTAAACGGGGAGCAACTGTATGAGTAACTATGACTCTCTTAAGGTAGCCAAATGCCTCGTCAACAATTGAATAAATCGGCAAACTCGAGGAGCACCTGGCAGGAGTAACTGTGAAAGTCTTAAGGTCGACAAAAAATGGTGTAACACTTCTGGTGAAATGGCCAGAGAAAGCTTCAAGACGTAACTGTGATAAAACAGGGAGCAACTTGCAGGAGTAACTATGACTCTCTTAAGGTAGCCAAATGCTCGTGACCAGGCGAAATACATCGGCAAACTCGTGGAGCACCTGGCAGAAATAACTGTGAATGTCTTAAGTTCGAAAAATAAAGGCGTATCACTTCTGGTGAACTGGTCAGATAAAGGTTGAAGATGCGACTATGGTAAAACCGGGAGCAATTGGTAGGAGTAACTATGTCTCTCTTAATGTAGCCAAATGCGCCGTCACCAGGCAGAATACATCGGCAAACTCGAGGAGCAAATAGCAGAAATAACTGTGAAAGTCTTGAGGTCGAGAAATAAAGGCATATCGCTTGTGGTGAACTGGCCCGAGAAATCTTGAACATTTGACTGTGGTAAAACGGGGAGCAAGTTGCAGGAGTAACTATGACTCTCTTAAGGTTGCCAATGCTCGTCGCCCAGCAAAAAGCATCGGAAAACTCGAGGAGCACCTGGCAGAAATAACTGTGAAGGTCTTAAGTTCGGCAAATAATGGCGTATCGCTTCTGATGAACTGAACAGAGAAAGCTTGAATATGTGACTATGGTAAAACGGGGAGCAACTGGTATGAGTAACTATGACTCTCTTAAGGTAGCCAAATGCCTCGTCACCAACGGAATACTCGGCAAACTCAGGGAGCATCTGGCAGGAGTAACTGTGAAAATCTTAAGGTCGACAAAAAATGGTATAACACTTCTGGTGAAATGGCCAGAGAAAGCTTCAAGACGTAACTGTGATAAAACAGGGAGCAAGTTGCAGGAGTAACTATGACTCTCTTAAGGTAGCCAAATGCTCGTCACCAGGCGAAATACATCGGCAAACTCGTGGAGCACCTGGCAGAAATAACTGTAAATGTCTTAAGTTCGACAAATAAAGGCGTATCTTTTCTGGTGAACTGGTCAGATAAAGGTTGAAGATGCGACTATGGTAAAACCGGGAGCAATTGGTAGGAGTAACTATGACTCTCTTAATGTAGCCAAATGCGCCGTCACCAGGCAGAATACATCGGCAAACTCGAGGAACAAATAGCAGAAATAACTGTGAAAGTCTTAAGGTCGAGAAATAAAGGCGTATCGCTTGTGGCGAACTGGCCCGAGAAATCTTGAACATTTGACTGTGGTAAAATGGGGAGCAAGTTGCAGGAGTAACTATGACTCTCTTAAGGTTGCCAATGCTCGTCGCCCGGCAAAAAGCATCGGAATACTCGAGGAGCACCTGGCAGAAATAACTGTGAAGGTCTTAAGTTCGGCAAATAATGGCGTATCGCTTCTGATGAACTGAACAGAGAAAGCTTGAATATGTGACTATGGTAAAACGGGGAGCAACTGGTATGAGTAACTATGACTCTCTTAAGGTAGCCAAATGCCTCGTCACCAACGGAATAACTCGGCAAACTCGAGGAGAATCTGGCAGGAGTAACTGTGAAAATCTTAAGGTCGACAAATAATGGTGTATCACTTCTGGTGAACCGGCTGGAGAAAGCTTGAAGACGTGACTGTGATAAAACACGCAGCAACTAGCAGGAGCAACTATGACACTCTTAATGTAGCCAAATGCTCGTAACCAGGCGAAATACATCGGCCGACTCGAGGAGCACCTGGCAGAAATAACTGTAAAAGTCTTAAGGTCGACAAATAATGGCGTATCGCTTCTGATGAACTGAACAGAGAAAGCTTGAATATGTGATTATGGTAAAGCGTCGAGTAACTGGTATGAGTAACTATGACTCTCTTAAGGTAGCCAAATGCCTCGTCAACAATGGAATAAATCGGCAACTCGAGGAGCACCTGGCAGGAGTAACTGTGAAAGTCTTAAGGTCGACAAAAAATAGTGTAACACTTCTGGTGAAATGGCCAGAGAAAGCTTCAAGACGTAACTGTGATAAAACAGGGAGCAACTTGCAGGAGTAACTATGACTCTCTTAAGGTAGCCAAATGCTCGTCACCAGGCGAAATACATCGGCAAACTCGTGGAGCACCAGGCAGAAATAACTGTGAATGTCTTAAGTTCGACAAATAAAGGCGTATCTTTTCTGGTGAACTGGTCAGATTAAGGTTGAAGATGCGACTATGGTAAAACCGGGAGCAATTGGTAGGAGTAACTATGACTCTCTTAATGTAGCCAAATGCGCCGTCACATGGCAGAATACATCGGAAAACTCGAGGAGCAAATAGCAGAAATAACTGTGAAAGTCTTAAGGTCGAGAAATAAAAGCGTATCGCTTGTGGTGAATTGGCCCGAGAAATCTTGAACATTTGACTGTGGTAAAACGGGGAGCAAATTGCAGGAGTAACTATGACTCTCTTAAGGTTGCCAATGCTCGTCGCCCGGCAAAAAGCATCGGAAAACTCGAGGAGCACCTGGCAGAAATAACTGTGAAGGTCTTAAGTTCGGCAAATAATGGCGTATCGCTTCTGATGAACTGAACAGAGAAAGCTTGAATATGTGACTATGGTAAAACGGGGAGCAACTGGTATGAGTAACTATGACTCTCTTAAGGTAGCCAAATGCCTCGTCACCAACGGAATAACTCGGCAAACTCGAGGAGCATCTGGCAGGAGTAACTGTGAAAATCTTAAGGTCGACAAATAATGGTGTATCACTTCTGGTGAACCGGCTGGAGAAAGCTTGAAGACGTGACTGTGATGAAACACGCAGCAACTAGCAGGAGCAACTATGACACTCTTAATGTAGCCAAATGCTCGTAACCAGGCGAAATACATCGGCCGACTCGAGGAGCACCTGGCAGAAATAACTGTAAAAGTCTTAAGGTCGACAAATAATGGCGTATCGCTTCTGATGAACTGACCAGAGAAAGCTTGAATATGTGATTATGGTAAAGCGTCGAGCAACTGGTATGAGTAACTATGACTCTCTTAAGGTAGCCAAATGCCTCGTCAACAATGGAATAAATCGGCAAACTCGAGGAGCACCTGGCAGGAGTAACTGTGAAAGTCTTAAGGTCGACAAAAAATAGTGTTACACTTCTGGTGAAATGGCCAGAGAAAGCTTCAAGACGTAACTGTGATAAAACAGGGAGCAACTTGCAGGAGTAACTATGACTCTCTTAAGGTAGCCAAATGCTCGTCACCAGGCGAAATACATCGGCAAACTCGTGGAGCACCTGGCAGAAATAACTGTAAATGTCTTAAGTTCGACAAATAAAGGCGTATCTTTTCTGGTGAACTGGTCAGATAAAGGTTGAAGATGCGACTATGGTAAAACCGGGAGCAATTGGTAGGAGTAACTATGACTCTCTTAATGTAGCCAAATGCGCCGTCACCAGGCAGAATACATCGGCAAACTCGAGGAGCAAATAGCAGAAATAACTGTGAAAGTCTTAAGGTCGAGAAATAAAGGCGTATCGCTTGTGGCGAACTGGCCCGAGAAATCTTGAACATTTGACTGTGGTAAAATGGGGAGCAAGTTGCAGGAGTAACTATGACTCTCTTAAGGTTGCCAATGCTCGTCGCCCGGCAAAAAGCATCGGAAAACTCGAGGAGCACCTGGCAGAAATAACTGTAAAGGTCTTAAGTTCGGCAAATAATGGCGTATCGCTTCTGATGAACTGAACAGAGAAAGCTTGAATATGTGACTATGGTAAACGGGGAGCAACTGTATGAGTAACTATGACTCTCTTAAGGTAGCCAAATGCCTCGTCAACAATGGAATAAATCGGCAAACTCGAGGAGCACCTGGCAGGAGTAACTGTGAAAGTCTTAAGGTCGACAAAAAATGGTGTAACACTTCTGGTGAAATGGCCAGAGAAAGCTTCAAGACGTAACTGTGATAAAACAGGGAGCAACTTGCAGGAGTAACTATGACTCTCTTAAGGTAGCCAAATGCTCGTGACCAGGCGAAATACATCGGCAAACTCGTGGAGCACCTGGCAGAAATAACTGTGAATGTCTTAAGTTCGAAAAATAAAGGCGTATCACTTCTGGTGAACTGGTCAGATAAAGGTTGAAGATGCGACTATGGTAAAACCGGGAGCAATTGGTAGGAGTAACTATGTCTCTCTTAATGTAGCCAAATGCGCCGTCACCAGGCAGAATACATCGGCAAACTCGAGGAGCAAATAGCAGAAATAACTGTGAAAGTCTTGAGGTCGAGAAATAAAGGCATATCGCTTGTGGTGAACTGGCCCGAGAAATCTTGAACATTTGACTGTGGTAAAACGGGGAGCAAGTTGCAGGAGTAACTATGACTCTCTTAAGGTTGCCAATGCTCGTCGCCCAGCAAAAAGCATCGGAAAACTCGAGGAGCACCTGGCAGAAATAACTGTGAAGGTCTTAAGTTCGGCAAATAATGGCGTATCGCTTCTGATGAACTGAACAGAGAAAGCTTGAATATGTGACTATGGTAAAACGGGGAGCAACTGGTATGAGTAACTATGACTCTCTTAAGGTAGCCAAATGCCTCGTCACCAACGGAATACTCGGCAAACTCAGGGAGCATCTGGCAGGAGTAACTGTGAAAATCTTAAGGTCGACAAAAAATGGTATAACACTTCTGGTGAAATGGCCAGGGAAAGCTTCAAGACGTAACTGTGATAAAACAGGGAGCAACTTGCAGGAGTAACTATGACTCTCTTAAGGTAGCCAAATGCTCGTCACCAGGCGAAATACATCGGCAAACTCGTGGAGCACCTGGCAGAAATAACTGTAAATGTCTTAAGTTCGACAAATAAAGGCGTATCTTTTCTGGTGAACTGGTCAGATAAAGGTTGAAGATGCGACTATGGTAAAACCGGGAGCAATTGGTAGGAGTAACTATGACTCTCTTAATGTAGCCAAATGCGCCGTCACCAGGCAGAATACATCGGCAAACTCGAGGAACAAATAGCAGAAATAACTGTGAAAGTCTTAAGGTCGAGAAATAAAGGCGTATCGCTTGTGGCGAACTGGCCCGAGAAATCTTGAACATTTGACTGTGGTAAAATGGGGAGCAAGTTGCAGGAGTAACTATGACTCTCTTAAGGTTGCCAATGCTCGTCGCCCGGCAAAAAGCATCGGAATACTCGAGGAGCACCTGGCAGAAATAACTGTGAAGGTCTTAAGTTCGGCAAATAATGGCGTATCGCTTCTGATGAACTGAACAGAGAAAGCTTGAATATGTGACTATGGTAAAACGGGGAGCAACTGGTATGAGTAACTATGACTCTCTTAAGGTAGCCAAATGCCTCGTCACCAACGGAATAACTCGGCAAACTCGAGGAGAATCTGGCAGGAGTAACTGTGAAAATCTTAAGGTCGACAAATAATGGTGTATCACTTCTGGTGAACCGGCCGGAGAAAGCTTGAAGACGTGACTGTGATAAAACACGCAGCAACTAGCAGGAGTAACTATGACACTCTTAATGTAGCCAAATGCTCGTAACCAGGCGAAATACATCGGCCGACTCGAGGAGCACCTGGCAGAAATAACTGTAAAAGTCTTAAGGTCGACAAATAATGGCGTATCGCTTCTGATGAACTGACCAGAGAAAGCTTGAGTATGTGATTATGATAAAGCGTCGAGCAACTGGTATGAGTAACTATGACTCTCTTAAGGTAGCCAAATGCCTCGTCAACAATGGAATAAATCGGCAAACAAGAGGAGCACCTGGCAGGAGTAACTGTGAAAGTCTTAAGGTCGACAAAAAATGGTGTAACACTTCTGGTGAAATGGCCAGAGAAAGCTTCAAGACGTAACTGTGATAAAACAGGGAGCAACTTGCAGGAGTAACTATGACTCTCTTAAGGTAGCCAAATGCTCGTCACCAGGCGAAATACATCGGCAAACTCGTGGAGCACCTGGCAGAAATAACTGTGAATGTCTTAAGTTCGAAAAATAAAGGCGTATCACTTCTGGTGAACTGGTCAGATAAAGGTTGAAGATGCGACTATGGTAAAACCGGGAGCAATTGGTAGGAGTAACTATGTCTCTCTTAATGTAGCCAAATGCGCCGTCACCAGGCAGAATACATCGGCAAACTCGAGGAGCAAATAGCAGAAATAACTGTGAAAGTCTTGAGGTCGAGAAATAAAGGCGTATCGCTTGTGGTGAACTGGCCCGAGAAATCTTGAACATTTGACTGTGGTAAAACGGGGAGCAAGTTGCAGGAGTAACTATGACTCTCTTAAGGTTGCCAATGCTCGTCGCCCAGCAAAAAGCATCGGAAAACTCGAGGAGCACCTGGCAGAAATAACTGTGAAGGTCTTAAGTTCGGCAAATAATGGCGTATCGCTTCTGATGAACTGAACAGAGAAAGCTTGAATATGTGACTATGGTAAAACGGGGAGCAACTGGTATGAGTAACTATGACTCTCTTAAGGTAGCCAAATGCCTCGTCACCAACGGAATAACTCGGCAAAGTCGAGGAGAATCTGGCAGGAGTAACTGTGAAAATCTTAAGGTCGACAAATAATGGTGTATCACTTCTGGTGAACCGGCCGGAGAAAGCTTGAAGACGTGACTGTGATAAAACACGCAGCAACTAGCAGGAGTAACTATGACACTCTTAATGTAGCCAAATGCTCGTAACCAGGCGAAATACATCGGCCGACTCGAGGAGCACCTGGCAGAAATAACTGTAAAAGTCTTAAGGTCGACAAATAATGGCGTATCGCTTCTGATGAACTGACCAGAGAAAGCTTGAGTATGTGATTATGATAAAGCGTCGAGCAACTGGTATGAGTAACTATGACTCTCTTAAGGTAGCCAAATGCCTCGTCAACAATGGAATAAATCGGCAAACAAGAGGAGCACCTGGCAGGAGTAACTGTGAAAGTCTTAAGGTCGACAAAAAATGGTGTAACACTTCTGGTGAAATGGCCAGAGAAAGCTTCAAGACGTAACTGTGATAAAACAGGGAGCAACTTGCAGGAGTAACTATGACTCTCTTAAGGTAGCCAAATGCTCGTCACCAGGCGAAATACATCGGCAAACTCGTGGAGCACCTGGCAGAAATAACTGTGAATGTCTTAAGTTCGAAAAATAAAGGCGTATCACTTCTGGTGAACTGGTCAGATAAAGGTTGAAGATGCGACTATGGTAAAACCGGGAGCAATTGGTAGGAGTAACTATGTCTCTCTTAATGTAGCCAAATGCGCCGTCACCAGGCAGAATACATCGGCAAACTCGAGGAGCAAATAGCAGAAATAACTGTGAAAGTCTTGAGGTCGAGAAATAAAGGCGTATCGCTTGTGGTGAACTGGCCCGAGAAATCTTGAACATTTGACTGTGGTAAAACGGGGAGCAAGTTGCAGGAGTAACTATGACTCTCTTAAGGTTGCCAATGCTCGTCGCCCAGCAAAAAGCATCGGAAAACTCGAGGAGCACCTGGCAGAAATAACTGTGAAGGTCTTAAGTTCGGCAAATAATGGCGTATCGCTTCTGATGAACTGAACAGAGAAAGCTTGAATATGTGACTATGGTAAAACGGGGAGCAACTGGTATGAGTAACTATGACTCTCTTAAGGTAGCCAAATGCCTCGTCACCAACGGAATAACTCGGCAAACTCGAGGAGCATCTGGCAGGAGTAACTGTGAAAATCTTAAGGTCGACAAATAATGGTGTATCACTTCTGGTGAACCGGCTGGAGAAAGCTTGAAGACGTGACTGTGATAAAACACGCAGCAACTAGCAGGAGCAACTATGACACTCTTAATGTAGCCAAATGCTCGTAACCAGGCGAAATACATCGGCCGACTCCAGGAGCACCTGGCAGAAATAACTGTAAAAGTCTTAAGGTCGACAAATAATGGCGTATCGCTTCTGATGAACTGAACAGAGAAAGCTTGAATATGTGATTATGGTAAAGCGTCGAGCAACTGGTATGAGTAACTATGACTCTCTTAAGGTAGCCAAATGCCTCGTCAACAATGGAATAAATCGGCAAACTCGAGGAGCACCTGGCAGGAGTAACTGTGAAAGTCTTAAGTCGACAAAAAATAGTGTAACACTTCTGGTGAAATGGCCAGAGAAAGCTTCAAGACGTAACTGTGATAAAACAGGGAGCAACTTGCAGGAGTAACTATGACTCTCTTAAGGTAGCCAAATGCTCGTCACCAGGCGAAATACATCGGCAAACTCGTGGAGCACCAGGCAGAAATAACTGTGAATGTCTTAAGTTCGACAAATAAAGGCGTATCTTTTCTGGTGAACTGGTCAGATTAAGGTTGAAGGTGCGACTATGGTAAAACCGGGAGCAATTGGTAGGAGTAACTATGACTCTCTTAATGTAGCCAAATGCGCCGTCACATGGCAGAATACATCGGCAAACTCGAGGAGCAAATAGCAGAAATAACTGTGAAAGTCTTAAGGTCGAGAAATAAAGGCGTATCGCTTGTGGTGAACTGGCCCGAGAAATCTTGAACATTTGACTGTGGTAAAACGGGGAGCAAGTTGCAGGAGTAACTATGACTCTCTTAAGGTTGCCAATGCTCGTCGCCTAGCAAAAAGCATCGGAAAACTCGAGGAGCACCTGGCAGAAATAACTGTGAAGGTCTTAAGTTCGGCAAATAATGGCGTATCGCTTCTGATGAACTGAACAGAGAAAGCTTGAATATGTGACTATGGTAAAACGGGGAGCAACTGGTATGAGTAACTATGACTCTCTTAAGGTAGCCAAATGCCTCGTCACCAACGGAATAACTCGGCAAACTCGAGGAGCATCTGGCAGGAGTAACTGTGAAAATCTTAAGGTCGACAAATAATGGTGTATCACTTCTGGTGAACCGGCTGGAGAAAGCTTGAAGACGTGACTGTGATAAAACACGCAGCAACTAGCAGGAGCAACTATGACACTCTTAATGTAGCCAAATGCTCGTAACCAGGCGAAATACATCGGCCGACTCGAGGAGCACCTGGCAGAAATAACTGTAAAAGTCTTAAGGTCGACAAATAATGGCGTATCGCTTCTGATGAACTGAACAGAGAAAGCTTGAATATGTGATTATGGTAAAGCGTCGAGCAACTGGTATGAGTAACTATGACTCTCTTAAGGTAGCCAAATGCCTCGTCAACAATGGAATAAATCGGCAAACTCGAGGAGCACCTGGCAGGAGTAACTGTGAAAGTCTTAAGTCGACAAAAAATAGTGTAACACTTCTGGTGAAATGGCCAGAGAAAGCTTCAAGACGTAACTGTGATAAAACAGGGAGCAACTTGCAGGAGTAACTATGACTCTCTTAAGGTAGCCAAATGCTCGTCACCAGGCGAAATACATCGGCAAACTCGTGGAGCACCAGGCAGAAATAACTGTGAATGTCTTAAGTTCGACAAATAAAGGCGTATCTTTTCTGGTGAACTGGTCAGATTAAGGTTGAAGATGCGACTATGGTAAAACCGGGAACAATTGGTAGGAGTAACTATGACTCTCTTAATGTAGCCAAATGCGCCGTCACATGGCAGAATACATCGGCAAACTCGAGGAGCAAATAGCAGAAATAACTGTGAAAGTCTTAAGGTCGAGAAATAAAAGCGTATCGCTTGTGGTGAATTGGCCCGAGAAATCTTGAACATTTGACTGTGGTAAAACGGGGAGCAAGTTGCAGGAGTAACTATGACTCTCTTAAGGTTGCCAATGCTCGTCGCCCGGCAAAAAGCATCGGAAAACTCGAGGAGCACCTGGCAGAAATAACTGTGAAGGTCTTAAGTTCGGCAAATAATGGCGTATCGCTTCTGATGAACTGAACAGAGAAAGCTTGAATATGTGACTATGGTAAAACGGGGAGCAACTGGTATGAGTAACTATGACTCTCTTAAGGTAGCCAAATGCCTCGTCACCAACGGAATAACTCGGCAAACTCGAGGAGCATCTGGCAGGAGTAACTGTGAAAATCTTAAGGTCGACAAATAATGGTGTATCACTTCTGATGAACCGGCCGGTGAAAGCTTGAAGACGTGACTGTGATAAAACACGCAGCAACAAGCAGGAGTAACTATGACACTCTTAATGTAGCCAAATGCTCGTAACCAGGCGAAATACATCGGCCGACTCGAGGAGCACCTGGCAGAAATAACTGTAAAAGTCTTAAGGTCGACAAATAATGGCGTATCGCTTCTGATGAACTGACCAGAGAAAGCTTGAGTATGTGATTATGATAAAGCGTCGAGCAACTGGTATGAGTAACTATCACTCTCTTAAGGTAGCCAAATGCCTCGTCAACAATGGAATAAATCGGCAAACTCTAGGAGCACCTGGCAGGAGTAACTGTGAAAGTCTTAAGGTCGACAAAAAATGGTGTAACACTTCTGGTGAAATGGCCAGAGAAAGCTTCAAGACGTAACTGTGATAAAACAGGGAGCAACTTGCAGGAGTAACTATGACTCTCTTAAGGTAGCCAAATGATCGTCACCAGGCGAAATACATCGGCAAACTCGTGGAGCACCTGGCAGAAATAACTGTGAATGTCTTAAGTTCGACAAATAAAGGCGTATCTTTTCTGGTGAACTGGTCAGATAAAGGTTGAAGATGCGACTATGGTAAAACCGGGAGCAATTGGTAGGAGTAACTATGTCTCTCTTAATGTAGCCAAATGCGCCGTCACCAGGCAGAATACATCGGCAAACTCGAGGAGCAAATAGCAGAAATAACTGTGAAAGTCTTGAGGTCGAGAAATAAAGGCGTATCGCTTGTGGTGAACTGGCCCGAGAAATCTTGAACATTTGACTGTGGTAAAACAGGAAGCAAGTTGCAGGAGTAACTATGACTCTCTTAAGGTTGCCAATGCTCGTCGCCCAGCAAAAAGCATCGGAAAACTCGAGGAGCACCTGGCAGAAATAACTGTGAAGGTCTTAAGTTCGGCAAATAATGGCGTATCGCTTCTGATGAACTGAACAGAGAAAGCTTGAATATGTGACTATGGTAAAACGGGGAGCAACTGGTATGAGTAACTATGACTCTCTTAAGGTAGCCAAATGCCTCGTCACCAACGGAATAACTCGGCAAACTCGAGGAGCATCTGGCAGGAGTAACTGTGAAAATCTTAAGGTCGACAAGTAATGGTGTATCACTTCTGGTGAACCGGCTGGAGAAAGCTTGAAGACGTGACTGTGATGAAACACGCAGCAACTAGCAGGAGCAACTATGACACTCTTAATGTAGCCAAATGCTCGTAACCAGGCGAAATACATCGGCCGCCTCGAGGAGCACCTGGCAGAAATAACTGTAAAAGTCTTAAGGTCGACAATTAATGGCGTATCGCTTCTGATGAACTGACCAGAGAAAGCTTGAATATGTGATTATGGTAAAGCGTCGAGCAACTGGTATGAGTAACTATGACTCTCTTAAGGTAGCCAAATGCCTCGTCAACAATGGAATAAATCGGCAAACTCGAGGAGCACCTGGCAGGAGTAACTGTGAAAGTCTTAAGGTCGACAAAAAATGGTGTAACACTTCTGGTGAAATGGCCAGAGAAAGCTTCAAGACGTAACTGTGATAAAACAGGGAACAACTGGCAGGAGTAACTATGACTCTCTTAAGGTAGCCAAATACTCGTCACCAGGCGAAATACATCGGCAAACTCGTGGAGCACCTGGCAGAAATAACTGTGAATGTTTTAAGTTCGACAAATAAGGGCGTATCTTTTCTGGTGAACTGGTCAGGTAAAGGTTGCAGATGCGACTATGGTAAAACCGGGAGCAATTGGTAGGAGTAACTATGACTCTCTTAATGTAGCCAAATGCGCCGTCACCAGGCAGAATACATCGGCAAACTCGAGGAGCAAATAGCAGAAATAACTGTGAAAGTCTTAAGGTCGAGAAATCAAGGCGTATCGCTTGTGGTGAACTGGCCCGAGAAATCTTGAACATTTGACTGTGGTAAAACGGGGAGCAAGTTGCAGGAGTAACTGTGACTCTCTTAAGGTTGCCAATGCTCGTCGCCCGGCAAAAAGCATCGGAAAACTCGAGGAGCACCTGGCAGAAATAACTGTGAAGGTCTTAAGTTCGGCAAATAATGGCGTATCGCTTCTGATGAACTGAACAGAGAAAGCTTGAATATGTGACTATGGTAAAACGGGGAGCAACTGGTATGAGTAACTATGACTCTCTTAAGGTAGCCAAATGCCTCGTCAACAATGGAATAAATCGGCAAACTCGAGGAGCACCTGGCAGGAGTAACTGTGAAAGTCTTAAGGTCGACAAAAAATGGTGTAACACTTCTGGTGAAATGGCCAGAGAAAGCTTCAAGACGTAACTGTGATAAAACAGGGAACAACTGGCAGGAGTAACTATGACTCTCTTAAGGTAACCAAATGCTCGTCACCAGGTGAAATACATCGGCAAACTCGTGGAGCACCTGGCAGAAATAACTGTGAATGTCTTAAGTTCGACAAATAAAGGCGTATCTTTTCTGGTGAACTGGTCAGATAAAGGTTGCAGATGCGACTATGGTAAAACCGGGAGCAATTGGTAGGAGTAACTATGACTCTCTTAATGTAGCCAAATGCGCCGTCACCAGGCAGAATACGTCGGCAAACTCGAGGAGCAAGTAGTAGAAATAACTGTGAAAGTCTTAAGGTCGAGAAATAAAGGCGTATCGCTTGTGGTGAACTGGCCCGAGAAATCTTGAACATTTGACTGTGGTAAAACGGGGAGCAAGTTGCAGGAGTAACTATGACTCTCTTAAGGTTGCCAATGCTCGTCGCCCGGCAAAAAGCATCGGAAAACTCGAGGAGCACCTGGCAGAAATAACTGTGAAGGTCTTAAGTTCGGCAAATAATGGCGTATCGCTTCTGATGAACTGAACAGAGAAAGCTTGAATATGTGACTATGGTAAAACAGGGAGCAACTGGAATGAGTAACTATGACTCTCTTAAGGTAGCCAAATGCCTCGTCACCAACGGAATAACTCGGCAAACTCGAGGAGCATCTGACAGGAGTAACTGTGAAAATCTTAAGGTCGACAAATAATGGTGTATCACTTCTGGTGAACCGGCTGGAGAAAGCTTGAAGACGTGACTGTGATAAAACACGCAGCAACTAGCAGGAGCAACTATGACACTCTTAATGTAGCCAAATGCTCGTAACCAGGCGAAATACATCGGCCGACTCGAGGAGCACCTGGCAGAAATAACTGTAAAAGTCTTAAGGTCGACAAATAATGGCGTATCGCTTCTGATGAAATGAACAGAGAAAGCTTGAATATGTGATTATGGTAAAGCGTCGAGTAACTGGTATGAGTAACTATGACTCTCTTAAGGTAGCCAAATGCCTCGTCAACAATGGAATAAATCGGCAAACTCGAGGAGCACCTGGCAGGAGTAACTGTGAAAGTCTTAAGGTCGACAAAAAATAGTGTAACACTTCTGGTGAAATGGCCAGAGAAAGCTTCAAGACGTAACTGTGATAAAACAGGGAGCAACTTGCAGGAGTAACTATGACTCTCTTAAGGTAGCCAACTGCTCGTCACCAGGCGAAATACATCGGCAAACTCGTGGAGCACCAGGCAGAAATAACTGTGAATGTCTTAAGTTCGACAAATAAAGGCGTATCTTTTCTGGTGAACTGGTCAGATTAAGGTTGAAGATGCGACTATGGTAAAACCGGGAGCAATTGGTAGGAGTAACTATGACTCTCTTAATGTAGCCAAATGCGCCGTCACATGGCAGAATACATCGGAAAACTCGAGGAGCAAATAGCAGAAATAACTGTGAAAGTCTTAAGGTCGAGAAATAAAAGCGTATCGCTTGTGGTGAATTGGCCCGAGAAATCTTGAACATTTGACTGTGGTAAAACGGGGAGCAAGTTGCAGGAGTAACTATGACTCTCTTAAGGTTGCCAATGCTCGTCGCCCGGCAAAAAGCATCGGAAAACTCGAGGAGCACCTGGCAGAAATAACTGTGAAGGTCTTAAGTTCGGCAAATAATGGCGTATCGCTTCTGATGAACTGAACAGAGAAAGCTTGAATATGTGACTATGGTAAAACGGGGAGCAACTGGTATGAGTAACTATGACTCTCTTAAGGTAGCCAAATGCCTCGTCACCAACGGAATAACTCGGCAAACTCGAGGAGCATCTGGCAGGAGTAACTGTGAAAATCTTAAGGTCGACAAATAATGGTGTATCACTTCTGGTGAACCGGCTGGAGAAAGCTTGAAGACGTGACTGTGATGAAACACGCAGCAACTAGCAGGAGCAACTATGACACTCTTAATGTAGCCAAATGCTCGTAACCAGGCGAAATACATCGGCCGACTCGAGGAGCACCTGGCAGAAATAACTGTAAAAGTCTTAAGGTCGACAAATAATGGCGTATCACTTCTGATGAACTGACCAGAGAAAGCTTGAATATGTGATTATGGTAAAGCGTCGAGCAACTGGTATGAGTAACTATGACTCTCTCAAGGTAGCCAAATGCCTCGTCAACAATGGAATAAATCGGCAAACTCGAGGAGCACCTGGCAGGAGTAACTGTGAAAGTCTTAAGGTCGACAAAAAATAGTGTAACACTTCTGGTGAAATGGCCAGAGAAAGCTTCAAGACGTAACTGTGATAAAACAGGGAGCAACTTGCAGGAGTAACTATGACTCTCTTAAGGTAGCCAAATGCTCGTCACCAGGCGAAATACATCGGCAAACTCGTGGAGCACCTGGCAGAAATAACTGTAAATGTCTTAAGTTCGACAAATAAAGGCGTATCTTTTCTGGTGAACTGGTCAGATAAAGGTTGAAGATGCGACTATGGTAAAACCGGGAGCAATTTGTAGGAGTAACTATGACTCTCTTAATGTAGCCAAATGCGCCGTCACCAGGCAGAATACATCGGCAAACTCGAGGAGCAAATAGCAGAAATAACTGTGAAAGTTTTAAGGTCGAGAAATAAAGGCGTATCGCTTGTGGCGAACTGGCCCGAGAAATCTTGAACATTTGACTGTGGTAAAATGGTTAGCAAGTTGCAGGAGTAACTATGACTCTCTTAAGGTTGCCAATGCTCGTCGCCCGGCAAAAAGCATCGGAAAACTCGAGGAGCACCTGGCAGAAATAACTGTAAAGGTCTTAAGTTCGGCAAATAATGGCGTATCGCTTCTGATGAACTGAACAGAGAAAGCTTGAATATGTGACTATGGTAAACGGGGAGCAACTGGTATGAGTAACTATGACTCTCTTAAGGTAGCCAAATGCCTCGTCAACAATGGAATAAATCGGCAAACTCGAGGAGCACCTGGCAGGAGTAACTGTGAAAGTCTTAAGGTCGACAAAAAATGGTGTAACACTTCTGGTGAAATGGCCAGAGAAAGCTTCAAGACGTAACTGTGATAAAACAGGGAACAACTGGCAGGAGTAACTATGACTCTCTTAAGGTAGCCAAATGCTCGTCACCAGGCGAAATACATCGGCAAACTCGTGGAGCACCTGGCAGAAATAACTGTGAATGTCTTAAGTTCGACAAATAAAGGCGTATCTTTTCTGGTGAACTGGTCAGATAAAGGTTGAAGATGCGACTATGGTAAAACCGGGAGCAATTGGTAGGAGTAACTATGACTCTCTTAATGTAGCCAAATGCGCCGTCACCAGGCAGAATACATCGGCAAACTCGAGGAGCAAATAGCAGAAATAACTGTGAAAGTCTTAAGGTCGAGAAATAAAGGCGTATCGCTTGTGGTGAACTGGCCCGAGAAATCTTGAACATTTGACTGTGGTAAAACGGGGAGCAAGTTGCAGGAGTAACTATGACTCTCTTAAGGTTGCCAATGCTCGTCGCCCGGCAAAAAGCATCGGAAAACTCGAGGAGCACCTGGCAGAAATAACTGTGAAGGTCTTAAGTTCGGCAAATAATGGCGTATCGCTTCTGATGAACTGAACAGAGAAAGCTTGAATATGTGACTATGGTAAAACGGGGAGCAACTGGTATGAGTAACTATGATTCTCTTAAGGTAGCCAAATGCCTCGTCACCAACGGAATAACTCGGCAAACTCGAGGAGCATCTGGCAGGAGTAACTGTGAAAATCTTAAGGTCGACAAATAATGGTGTATCACTTCTGGTGAACCGGCCGGAGAAAGCTTGAAGACGTGACTGTGATAAAACACGCAGCAACTAGCAGGAGTAACTATGACACTCTTAATGTAGCCAAATGCTCGTAACCAGGCGAAATACATCGGCCGACTCGAGGAGCACCTGGCAGAAATAACTGTAAAAGTCTTAAGGTCGACAAATAATGGCGTATCGCTTCTGATGAACTGACCAGAGAAAGCTTGAGTATGTGATTATGATAAAGCGTCGAGCAACTGGTATGAGTAACTATCACTCTCTTAAGGTAGCCAAATGCCTCGTCAACAATGGAATAAATCGGCAAACAAGAGGAGCACCTGGCAGGAGTAACTGTGAAAGTCTTAAGGTCGACAAAAAATGGTGTAACACTTCTGGTGAAATGGCCAGAGAAAGCTTCAAGACGTAACTGTGATAAAACAGGGAGCAACTTGCAGGAGTAACTATGACTCTCTTAAGGTAGCCAAATGCTCGTGACCAGGCGAAATACATCGGCAAACTCGTGGAGCACCTGGCAGAAATAACTGTGAATGTCTTAAGTTCGAAAAATAAAGGCGTATCACTTCTGGTGAACTGGTCAGATAAAGGTTGAAGATGCGACTATGGTAAAACCGGGAGCAATTGGTAGGAGTAACTATGTCTCTCTTAATGTAGCCAAATGCGCCGTCACCAGGCAGAATACATCGGCAAACTCGAGGAGCAAATAGCAGAAATAACTGTGAAAGTCTTGAGGTCGAGAAATAAAGGCGTATCGCTTGTGGTGAACTGGCCCGAGAAATCTTGAACATTTGACTGTGGTAAAACGGGGAGCAAGTTGCAGGAGTAACTATGACTCTCTTAAGGTTGCCAATGCTCGTCGCCCAGCAAAAAGCATCGGAAAACTCGAGGAGCACCTGGCAGAAATAACTGTGAAGGTCTTAAGTTCGGCAAATAATGGCGTATCGCTTCTGATGAACTGAACAGAGAAAGCTTGAATATGTGACTATGGTAAAACGGGGAGCAACTGGTATGAGTAACTATGACTCTCTTAAGGTAGCCAAATGCCTCGTCACCAACGGAATACTCGGCAAACTCAGGGAGCATCTGGCAGGAGTAACTGTGAAAATCTTAAGGTCGACAAAAAATGGTATAACACTTCTGGTGAAATGGCCAGAGAAAGCTTCAAGACGTAACTGTGATAAAACAGGGAGCAACTTGCAGGAGTAACTATGACTCTCTTAAGGTAGCCAAATGCTCGTCACCAGGCGAAATACATCGGCAAACTCGTGGAGCACCTGGCAGAAATAACTGTAAATGTCTTAAGTTCGACAAATAAAGGCGTATCTTTTCTGGTGAACTGGTCAGATAAAGGTTGAAGATGCGACTATGGTAAAACCGGGAGCAATTGGTAGGAGTAACTATGACTCTCTTAATGTAGCCAAATGCGCCGTCACCAGGCAGAATACATCGGCAAACTCGAGGAACAAATAGCAGAAATAACTGTGAAAGTCTTAAGGTCGAGAAATAAAGGCGTATCGCTTGTGGCGAACTGGCCCGAGAAATCTTGAACATTTGACTGTGGTAAAATGGGGAGCAAGTTGCAGGAGTAACTATGACTCTCTTAAGGTTGCCAATGCTCGTCGCCCGGCAAAAAGCATCGGAAAACTCGAGGAGCACCTGGCAGAAATAACTGTGAAGGTCTTAAGTTCGGCAAATAATGGCGTATCGCTTCTGATGAACTGAACAGAGAAAGCTTGAATATGTGACTATGGTAAAACGGGGAGCAACTGGTATGAGTAACTATGACTCTCTTAAGGTAGCCAAATGCCTCGTCAACAATGGAATAAATCGGCAAACTCGAGGAGCACCTGGCAGGAGTAACTGTGAAAGTCTTAAGGTCGACAAAAAATGGTGTAACACTTCTGGTGAAATGGCCAGAGAAAGCTTCAAGACGTAACTGTGATAAAACAGGGAACAACTGGCAGGAGTAACTATGACCCTCTTAAGGTAACCAAATGCTCGTCACCAGGTGAAATACATCGGCAAACTCGTGGAGCACCTGGCAGAAATAACTGTGAATGTCTTAAGTTCGACAAATAAAGGCGTATCTTTTCTGGTGAACTGGTCAGATAAAGGTTGCAGATGCGACTATGGTAAAACCGGGAGCAATTGGTAGGAGTAACTATGACTCTCTTAATGTAGCCAAATGCGCCGTCACCAGGCAGAATACGTCGGCAAACTCGAGGAGCAAATAGCAGAAATAACTGTGAAAGTCTTAAGGTCGAGAAATAAAGGCGTATCGCTTGTGGTGAACTGGCCCGAGAAATCTTGAACATTTGACTGTGGTAAAACGGGGAGCAAGTTGCAGGAGTAACTATGACTCTCTTAATGTTGCCAATGCTCGTCGCCCGGCAAAAAGCATCGGAAAACTCGAGGAGCACCTGGCAGAAATAACTGTGAAGGTCTTAAGTTCGGCAAATAATGGCGTATCGCTTCTGATGAACTAAACAGAGAAAGCTTGAATATGTGACTATGGTAAAACAGGGAGCAACTGGTATGAGTAACTATGACTCTCTTAAGGTAGCCAAATGCCTCGTCACCAACGGAATAACTCGGCAAACTCGAGGAGCATCTGGCAGGAGTAACTGTGAAAATCTTAAGGTCGACAAATAATGGTGTATCACTTCTGGTGAACCGGCTGGAGAAAGCTTGAAGACGTGACTGTGATAAAACACGCAGCAACTAGCAGGAGCAACTATGACACTCTTAATGTAGCCAAATGCTCGTAACCAGGCGAAATACATCGGCCGACTCGAGGAGCACCTGGCAGAAATAACTGTAAAAGTCTTAAGGTCGACAAATAATGGCGTATCGCTTCTGATGAACTGAACAGAGAAAGCTTGAATATGTGATTATGGTAAAGCGTCGAGTAACTGGTATGAGTAACTATGACTCTCTTAAGGTAGCCAAATGCCTCGTCAACAATGGAATAAATCGGCAAACTCGAGGAGCACCTGGCAGGAGTAACTGTGAAAGTCTTAAGGTCGACAAAAAATAGTGTAACACTTCTGGTGAAATGGCCAGAGAAAGCTTCAAGACGTAACTGTGATAAAACAGGGAGCAACTTGCAGGAGTAACTATGACTCTCTTAAGGTAGCCAACTGCTCGTCACCAGGCGAAATACATCGGCAAACTCGTGGAGCACCAGGCAGAAATAACTGTGAATGTCTTAAGTTCGACAAATAAAGGCGTATCTTTTCTGGTGAACTGGTCAGATTAAGGTTGAAGATGCGACTATGGTAAAACCGGGAGCAATTGGTAGGAGTAACTATGACTCTCTTAATGTAGCCAAATGCGCCGTCACATGGCAGAATACATCGGAAAACTCGAGGAGCAAATAGCAGAAATAACTGTGAAAGTCTTAAGGTCGAGAAATAAAAGCGTATCGCTTGTGGTGAATTGGCCCGAGAAATCTTGAACATTTGACTGTGGTAAAACGGGGAGCAAGTTGCAGGAGTAACTATGACTCTCTTAAGGTTGCCAATGCTCGTCGCCCGGCAAAAAGCATCGGAAAACTCGAGGAGCACCTGGCAGAAATAACTGTGAAGGTCTTAAGTTCGGCAAATAATGGCGTATCGCTTCTGATGAACTGAACAGAGAAAGCTTGAATATGTGACTATGGTAAAACGGGGAGCAACTGGTATGAGTAACTATGACTCTCTTAAGGTAGCCAAATGCCTCGTCACCAACGGAATAACTCGGCAAACTCGAGGAGCATCTGGCAGGAGTAACTGTGAAAATCTTAAGGTCGACAAATAATGGTGTATCACTTATGGTGAACCGGCTGGAGAAAGCTTGAAGACGTGACTGTGATGAAACACGCAGCAACTAGCAGGAGCAACTATGACACTCTTAATGTAGCCAAATGCTCGTAACCAGGCGAAATACATCGGCCGACTCGAGGAGCACCTGGCAGAAATAACTGTAAAAGTCTTAAGGTCGACAAATAATGGCGTATCGCTTCTGATGAACTGACCAGAGAAAGCTTGAATATGTGATTATGGTAAAGCGTCGAGCAACTGGTATGAGTAACTATGACTCTCTTAAGGTAGCCAAATGCCTCGTCAACAATGGAATAAATCGGCAAACTCGAGGAGCACCTGGCAGGAGTAACTGTGAAAGTCTTAAGGTCGACAAAAAATAGTGTAACACTTCTGGTGAAATGGCCAGAGAAAGCTTCAAGACGTAACTGTGATAAAACAGGGAGCAACTTGCAGGAGTAACTATGACTCTCTTAAGGTAGCCAAATGCTCGTCACCAGGCGAAATACATCGGCAAACTCGTGGAGCACCTGGCAGAAATAACTGTAAATGTCTTAAGTTCGACAAATAAAGGCGTATCTTTTCTGGTGAACTGGTCAGATAAAGGTTGAAGATGCGACTATGGTAAAACCGGGAGCAATTTGTAGGAGTAACTATGACTCTCTTAATGTAGCCAAATGCGCCGTCACCAGGCAGAATACATCGGCAAACTCGAGGAGCAAATAGCAGAAATAACTGTGAAAGTCTTAAGGTCGAGAAATAAAGGCGTATCGCTTGTGGCGAACTGGCCCGAGAAATCTTGAACATTTGACTGTGGTAAAATGGGGAGCAAGTTGCAGGAGTAACTATGACTCTCTTAAGGTTGCCAATGCTCGTCGCCCGGCAAAAAGCATCGGAAAACTCGAGGAGCACCTGGCAGAAATAACTGTAAAGGTCTTAAGTTCGGCAAATAATGGCGTATCGCTTCTGATGAACTGAACAGAGAAAGCTTGAATATGTGACTATGGTAAACGGGGAGCAACTGGTATGAGTAACTATGACTCTCTTAAGGTAGCCAAATGCCTCGTCAACAATGGAATAAATCGGCAAACTCGAGGAGCACCTGGCAGGAGTAACTGTGAAAGTCTTAAGGTCGACAAAAAATGGTGTAACACTTCTGGTGAAATGGCCAGAGAAAGCTTCAAGACGTAACTGTGATAAAACAGGGAACAACTGGCAGGAGTAACTATGACTCTCTTACGGTAGCCAAATGCTCGTCACCAGGCGAAATACATCGGCAAACTCGTGGAGCACCTGGCAGAAATAACTGTGAATGTCTTAAGTTCGACAAATAAAGGCGTATCTTTTCTGGTGAACTGGTCAGATAAAGGTTGAAGATGCGACTATGGTAAAACCGGGAGCAATTGGTAGGAGTAACTATGACTCTCTTAATGTAGCCAAATGCGCCGTCACCAGGCAGAATACATCGGCAAACTCGAGGAGCAAATAGCAGAAGTAACTGTGAAAGTCTTAAGGTCGAGAAATAAAGGCGTATCGCTTGTGGTGAACTGGCCCGAGAAATCTTGAACATTTGACTGTGGTAAAACGGGGAGCAAGTTGCAGGAGTAACTATGACTCTCTTAAGGTTGCCAATGCTCGTCGCCCGGCAAAAAGCATCGGAAAACTCGAGGAGCACCTGGCAGAAATAACTGTGAAGGTCTTAAGTTCGGCAAATAATGGCGTATCGCTTCTGATGAACTGAACAGAGAAAGCTTGAATATGTGACTATGGTAAAACGGGGAGCAACTGGTATGAGTAACTATGACTCTCTTAAGGTAGCCAAATGCCTCGTCACCAACGGAATAACTCGGCAAACTCGAGGAGCATCTGGCAGGAGTAACTGTGAAAATCTTAAGGTCGACAAATAATGGTGTATCACTTCTGGTGAACCGGCCGGAGAAAGCTTGAAGACGTGACTGTGATAAAACACGCAGCAACTAGCAGGAGTAACTATGACACTCTTAATGTAGCCAAATGCTCGTAACCAGGCGAAATACATCGGCCGACTCGAGGAGCACCTGGCAGAAATAACTGTAAAAGTCTTAAGGTCGACAAATAATGGCGTATCGCTTCTGATGAACTGACCAGAGAAAGCTTGAGTATGTGATTATGATAAAGCGTCGAGCAACTAGTATGAGTAACTATCACTCTCTTAAGGTAGCCAAATGCCTCGTCAACAATGGAATAAATCGGCAAACAAGAGGAGCACCTGGCAGGAGTAACTGTGAAAGTCTTAAGGTCGACAAAAAATGGTGTAACACTTCTGGTGAAATGGCCAGAGAAAGCTTCAAGACGTAACTGTGATAAAACAGGGAGCAACTTGCAGGAGTAACTATGACTCTCTTAAGGTAGCCAAATGCTCGTGACCAGGCGAAATACATCGGCAAACTCGTGGAGCACCTGGCAGAAATAACTGTGAATGTCTTAAGTTCGAAAAATAAAGGCGTATCACTTCTGGTGAACTGGTCAGATAAAGGTTGAAGATGCGACTATGGTAAAACCGGGAGCAATTGGTAGGAGTAACTATGTCTCTCTTAATGTAGCCAAATGCGCCGTCACCAGGCAGAATACATCGGCAAACTCGAGGAGCAAATAGCAGAAATAACTGTGAAAGTCTTGAGGTCGAGAAATAAAGGCGTATCGCTTGTGGTGAACTGGCCCGAGAAATCTTGAACATTTGACTGTGGTAAAACGGGGAGCAAGTTGCAGGAGTAACTATGACTCTCTTAAGGTTGCCAATGCTCGTCGCCCAGCAAAAAGCATCGGAAAACTCGAGGAGCACCTGGCAGAAATAACTGTGAAGGTCTTAAGTTCGGCAAATAATGGCGTATCGCTTCTGATGAACTGAACAGAGAAAGCTTGAATATGTGACTATGGTAAAACGGGGAGCAACTGGTATGAGTAACTATGACTCTCTTAAGGTAGCCAAATGCCTCGTCACCAACGGAATACTCGGCAAACTCAGGGAGCATCTGGCAGGAGTAACTGTGAAAATCTTAAGGTCGACAAAAAATGGTATAACACTTCTGGTGAAATGGCCAGAGAAAGCTTCAAGACGTAACTGTGATAAAACAGGGAGCAACTTGCAGGAGTAACTATGACTCTCTTAAGGTAGCCAAATGCTCGTCACCAGGCGAAATACATCGGCAAACTCGTGGAGCACCTGGCAGAAATAACTGTAAATGTCTTAAGTTCGACAAATAAAGGCGTATCTTTTCTGGTGAACTGGTCAGATAAAGGTTGAAGATGCGACTATGGTAAAACCGGGAGCAATTGGTAGGAGTAACTATGACTCTCTTAATGTAGCCAAATGCGCCGTCACCAGGCAGAATACATCGGCAAACTCGAGGAACAAATAGCAGAAATAACTGTGAAAGTCTTAAGGTCGAGAAATAAAGGCGTATCGCTTGTGGCGAACTGGCCCGAGAAATCTTGAACATTTGACTGTGGTAAAATGGGGAGCAAGTTGCAGGAGTAACTATGACTCTCTTAAGGTTGCCAATGCTCGTCGCCCGGCAAAAAGCATCGGAAAACTCGAGGAGCACCTGGCAGAAATAACTGTGAAGGTCTTAAGTTCGGCAAATAATGGCGTATCGCTTCTGATGAACTGAACAGAGAAAGCTTGAATATGTGACTATGGTAAAACGGGGAGCAACTGGTATGAGTAACTATGACTCTCTTAAGGTAGCCAAATGACTCGTCACCAACGGACTAACTCGGCAAACTCGAGGAGAATCTGGCAGGAGTAACTGTGAAAATCTTAAGGTCGACAAATAATGGTGTATCACTTCTGGTGAACCGGCCGGAGAAAGCTTGAAGACGTGACTGTGATAAAACACGCAGCAACTAGCAGGAGTAACTATGACACTCTTAATGTAGCCAAATGCTCGTAACCAGGCGAAATACATCGGCCGACTCGAGGAGCACCTGGCAGAAATAACTGTAAAAGTCTTAAGGTCGACAAATAATGGCGTATCGCTTCTGATGAACTGACCAGAGAAAGCTTGAGTATGTGATTATGATAAAGCGTCGAGCAACTGGTATGAGTAACTATGACTCTCTTAAGGTAGCCAAATGCCTCGTCAACAATGGAATAAATCGGCAAACAAGAGGAGCACCTGGCAGGAGTAACTGTGAAAGTCTTAAGGTCGACAAAAAATGGTGTAACACTTCTGGTGAAATGGCCAGAGAAAGCTTCAAGACGTAACTGTGATAAAACAGGGAGCAACTTGCAGGAGTAACTATGACTCTCTTAAGGTAGCCAAATGCTCGTGACCAGGCGAAATACATCGGCAAACTCGTGGAGCACCTGGCAGAAATAACTGTGAATGTCTTAAGTTCGAAAAATAAAGGCGTATCACTTCTGGTGAACTGGTCAGATAAAGGTTGAAGATGCGACTATGGTAAAACCGGGAGCAATTGGTAGGAGTAACTATGTCTCTCTTAATGTAGCCAAATGCGCCGTCACCAGGCAGAATACATCGGCAAACTCGAGGAGCAAATAGCAGAAATAACTGTGAAAGTCTTGAGGTCGAGAAATAAAGGCGTATCGCTTGTGGTGAACTGGCCCGAGAAATCTTGAACATTTGACTGTGGTAAAACGGGGAGCAAGTTGCAGGAGTAACTATGACTCTCTTAAGGTTGCCAATGCTCGTCGCCCGGCAAAAAGCATCGGAAAACTCGAGGAGCACCTGGCAGAAATAACTGTGAAGGTCTTAAGTTCGGCAAATAATGGCGTATCGCTTCTGATGAACTGAACAGAGAAAGCTTGAATATGTGACTATGGTAAAACGGGGAGCAACTGGTATGAGTAACTATGACTCTCTTAAGGTAGCCAAATGCCTCGTCAACAATGGAATAAATCGGCAAACTCGAGGAGCACCTGGCAGGAGTAACTGTGAAAGTCTTAAGGTCGACAAAAAATGGTGTAACACTTCTGGTGAAATGGCCAGAGAAAGCTTCAAGACGTAACTGTGATAAAACAGGGAACAACTGGCAGGAGTAACTATGACCCTCTTAAGGTAACCAAATGCTCGTCACCAGGTGAAATACATCGGCAAACTCGTGGAGCACCTGGCAGAAATAACTGTGAATGTCTTAAGTTCGACAAATAAAGGCGTATCTTTTCTGGTGAACTGGTCAGATAAAGGTTGCAGATGCGACTATGGTAAAACCGGGAGCAATTGGTAGGAGTAACTATGACTCTCTTAATGTAGCCAAATGCGCCGTCACCAGGCAGAATACGTCGGCAAACTCGAGGAGCAAATAGCAGAAATAACTGTGAAAGTCTTAAGGTCGAGAAATAAAGGCGTATCGCTTGTGGTGAACTGGCCCGAGAAATCTTGAACATTTGACTGTGGTAAAACGGGGAGCAAGTTGCAGGAGTAACTATGACTCTCTTAATGTTGCCAATGCTCGTCGCCCGGCAAAAAGCATCGGAAAACTCGAGGAGCACCTGGCAGAAATAACTGTGAAGGTCTTAAGTTCGGCAAATAATGGCGTATCGCTTCTGATGAACTAAACAGAGAAAGCTTGAATATGTGACTATGGTAAAACAGGGAGCAACTGGTATGAGTAACTATGACTCTCTTAAGGTAGCCAAATGCCTCGTCACCAACGGAATAACTCGGCAAACTCGAGGAGCATCTGGCAGGAGTAACTGTGAAAATCTTAAGGTCGACAAATAATGGTGTATCACTTCTGGTGAACCGGCTGGAGAAAGCTTGAAGACGTGACTGTGATAAAACACGCAGCAACTAGCAGGAGCAACTATGACACTCTTAATGTAGCCAAATGCTCGTAACCAGGCGAAATACATCGGCCGACTCGAGGAGCACCTGGCAGAAATAACTGTAAAAGTCTTAAGGTCGACAAATAATGGCGTATCGCTTCTGATGAACTGAACAGAGAAAGCTTGAATATGTGATTATGGTAAAGCGTCGAGTAACTGGTATGAGTAACTATGACTCTCTTAAGGTAGCCAAATGCCTCGTCAACAATGGAATAAATCGGCAAACTCGAGGAGCACCTGGCAGGAGTAACTGTGAAAGTCTTAAGGTCGACAAAAAATAGTGTAACACTTCTGGTGAAATGGCCAGAGAAAGCTTCAAGACGTAACTGTGATAAAACAGGGAGCAACTTGCAGGAGTAACTATGACTCTCTTAAGGTAGCCAACTGCTCGTCACCAGGCGAAATACATCGGCAAACTCGTGGAGCACCAGGCAGAAATAACTGTGAATGTCTTAAGTTCGACAAATAAAGGCGTATCTTTTCTGGTGAACTGGTCAGATTAAGGTTGAAGATGCGACTATGGTAAAACCGGGAGCAATTGGTAGGAGTAACTATGACTCTCTTAATGTAGCCAAATGCGCCGTCACATGGCAGAATACATCGGAAAACTCGAGGAGCAAATAGCAGAAATAACTGTGAAAGTCTTAAGGTCGAGAAATAAAAGCGTATCGCTTGTGGTGAATTGGCCCGAGAAATCTTGAACATTTGACTGTGGTAAAACGGGGAGCAAGTTGCAGGAGTAACTATGACTCTCTTAAGGTTGCCAATGCTCGTCGCCCGGCAAAAAGCATCGGAAAACTCGAGGAGCACCTGGCAGAAATAACTGTGAAGGTCTTAAGTTCGGCAAATAATGGCGTATCGCTTCTGATGAACTGAACAGAGAAAGCTTGAATATGTGACTATGGTAAAACGGGGAGCAACTGGTATGAGTAACTATGACTCTCTTAAGGTAGCCAAATGCCTCGTCACCAACGGAATAACTCGGCAAACTCGAGGAGCATCTGGCAGGAGTAACTGTGAAAATCTTAAGGTCGACAAATAATGGTGTATCACTTCTGGTGAACCGGCTGGAGAAAGCTTGAAGACGTGACTGTGATGAAACACGCAGCAACTAGCAGGAGCAACTATGACACTCTTAATGTAGCCAAATGCTCGTAACCAGGCGAAATACATCGGCCGACTCGAGGAGCACCTGGCAGAAATAACTGTAAAAGTCTTAAGGTCGACAAATAATGGCGTATCGCTTCTGATGAACTGACCAGAGAAAGCTTGAATATGTGATTATGGTAAAGCGTCGAGCAACTGGTATGAGTAACTATGACTCTCTTAAGGTAGCCAAATGCCTCGTCAACAATGGAATAAATCGGCAAACTCGAGGAGCACCTGGCAGGAGTAACTGTGAAAGTCTTAAGGTCGACAAAAAATAGTGTAACACTTCTGGTGAAATGGCCAGAGAAAGCTTCAAGACGTAACTGTGATAAAACAGGGAGCAACTTGCAGGAGTAACTATGACTCTCTTAAGGTAGCCAAATGCTCGTCACCAGGCGAAATACATCGGCAAACTCGTGGAGCACCTGGCAGAAATAACTGTAAATGTCTTAAGTTCGACAAATAAAGGCGTATCTTTTCTGGTGAACTGGTCAGATAAAGGTTGAAGATGCGACTATGGTAAAACCGGGAGCAATTTGTAGGAGTAACTATGACTCTCTTAATGTAGCCAAATGCGCCGTCACCAGGCAGAATACATCGGCAAACTCGAGGAGCAAATAGCAGAAATAACTGTGAAAGTCTTAAGGTCGAGAAATAAAGGCGTATCGCTTGTGGCGAACTGGCCCGAGAAATCTTGAACATTTGACTGTGGTAAAATGGGGAGCAAGTTGCAGGAGTAACTATGACTCTCTTAAGGTTGCCAATGCTCGTCGCCCGGCAAAAAGCATCGGAAAACTCGAGGAGCACCTGGCAGAAATAACTGTAAAGGTCTTAAGTTCGGCAAATAATGGCGTATCGCTTCTGATGAACTGAACAGAGAAAGCTTGAATATGTGACTATGGTAAACGGGGAGCAACTGGTATGAGTAACTATGACTCTCTTAAGGTAGCCAAATGCCTCGTCAACAATGGAATAAATCGGCAAACTCGAGGAGCACCTGGCAGGAGTAACTGTGAAAGTCTTAAGGTCGACAAAAAATGGTGTAACACTTCTGGTGAAATGGCCAGAGAAAGCTTCAAGACGTAACTGTGATAAAACAGGGAACAACTGGCAGGAGTAACTATGACTCTCTTACGGTAGCCAAATGCTCGTCACCAGGCGAAATACATCGGCAAACTCGTGGAGCACCTGGCAGAAATAACTGTGAATGTCTTAAGTTCGACAAATAAAGGCGTATCTTTTCTGGTGAACTGGTCAGATAAAGGTTGAAGATGCGACTATGGTAAAACCGGGAGCAATTGGTAGGAGTAACTATGACTCTCTTAATGTAGCCAAATGCGGCGTCACCAGGCAGAATACATCGGCAAACTCGAGGAGCAAATAGCAGAAATAACTGTGAAAGTCTTAAGGTCGAGAAATAAAGGCGTATCGCTTGTGGTGAACTGGCCCGAGAAATCTTGAACATTTGACTGTGGTAAAACGGGGAGCAAGTTGCAGGAGTAACTATGACTCTCTTAAGGTTGCCAATGCTCGTCGCCCGGCAAAAAGCATCGGAAAACTCGAGGAGCACCTGGCAGAAATAACTGTGAAGGTCTTAAGTTCGGCAAATAATGGCGTATCGCTTCTGATGAACTGAACAGAGAAAGCTTGAATATGTGACTATGGTAAAACGGGGAGCAACTGGTATGAGTAACTATGACTCTCTTAAGGTAGCCAAATGCCTCGTCACCAACGGAATAACTCGGCAAACTCGAGGAGCATCTGGCAGGAGTAACTGTGAAAATCTTAAGGTCGACAAATAATGGTGTATCACTTCTGGTGAACCGGCCGGAGAAAGCTTGAAGACGTGACTGTGATAAAACACGCAGCAACTAGCAGGAGTAACTATGACACTCTTAATGTAGCCAAATGCTCGTAACCAGGCGAAATACATCGGCCGACTCGAGGAGCACCTGGCAGAAATAACTGTAAAAGTCTTAAGGTCGACAAATAATGGCGTATCGCTTCTGATGAACTGACCAGAGAAAGCTTGAGTATGTGATTATGATAAAGCGTCGAGCAACTGGTATGAGTAACTATCACTCTCTTAAGGTAGCCAAATGCCTCGTCAACAATGGAATAAATCGGCAAACAAGAGGAGCACCTGGCAGGAGTAACTGTGAAAGTCTTAAGGTCGACAAAAAATGGTGTAACACTTCTGGTGAAATGGCCAGAGAAAGCTTCAAGACGTAACTGTGATAAAACAGGGAGCAACTTGCAGGAGTAACTATGACTCTCTTAAGGTAGCCAAATGCTCGTGACCAGGCGAAATACATCGGCAAACTCGTGGAGCACCTGGCAGAAATAACTGTGAATGTCTTAAGTTCGAAAAATAAAGGCGTATCACTTCTGGTGAACTGGTCAGATAAAGGTTGAAGATGCGACTATGGTAAAACCGGGAGCAATTGGTAGGAGTAACTATGTCTCTCTTAATGTAGCCAAATGCGCCGTCACCAGGCAGAATACATCGGCAAACTCGAGGAGCAAATAGCAGAAATAACTGTGAAAGTCTTGAGGTCGAGAAATAAAGGCGTATCGCTTGTGGTGAACTGGCCCGAGAAATCTTGAACATTTGACTGTGGTAAAACGGGGAGCAAGTTGCAGGAGTAACTATGACTCTCTTAAGGTTGCCAATGCTCGTCGCCCAGCAAAAAGCATCGGAAAACTCGAGGAGCACCTGGCAGAAATAACTGTGAAGGTCTTAAGTTCGGCAAATAATGGCGTATCGCTTCTGATGAACTGAACAGAGAAAGCTTGAATATGTGACTATGGTAAAACGGGGAGCAACTGGTATGAGTAACTATGACTCTCTTAAGGTAGCCAAATGCCTCGTCACCAACGGAATACTCGGCAAACTCAGGGAGCATCTGGCAGGAGTAACTGTGAAAATCTTAAGGTCGACAAAAAATGGTATAACACTTCTGGTGAAATGGCCAGAGAAAGCTTCAAGACGTAACTGTGATAAAACAGGGAGCAACTTGCAGGAGTAACTATGACTCTCTTAAGGTAGCCAAATGCTCGTCACCAGGCGAAATACATCGGCAAACTCGTGGAGCACCTGGCAGAAATAACTGTAAATGTCTTAAGTTCGACAAATAAAGGCGTATCTTTTCTGGTGAACTGGTCAGATAAAGGTTGAAGATGCGACTATGGTAAAACCGGGAGCAATTGGTAGGAGTAACTATGACTCTCTTAATGTAGCCAAATGCGCCGTCACCAGGCAGAATACATCGGCAAACTCGAGGAACAAATAGCAGAAATAACTGTGAAAGTCTTAAGGTCGAGAAATAAAGGCGTATCGCTTGTGGCGAACTGGCCCGAGAAATCTTGAACATTTGACTGTGGTAAAATGGGGAGCAAGTTGCAGGAGTAACTATGACTCTCTTAAGGTTGCCAATGCTCGTCGCCCGGCAAAAAGCATCGGAAAACTCGAGGAGCACCTGGCAGAAATAACTGTGAAGGTCTTAAGTTCGGCAAATAATGGCGTATCGCTTCTGATGAACTGAACAGAGAAAGCTTGAATATGTGACTATGGTAAAACGGGGAGCAACTGGTATGAGTAACTATGACTCTCTTAAGGTAGCCAAATGACTCGTCACCAACGGACTAACTCGGCAAACTCGAGGAGAATCTGGCAGGAGTAACTGTGAAAATCTTAAGGTCGACAAATAATGGTGTATCACTTCTGGTGAACCGGCCGGAGAAAGCTTGAAGACGTGACTGTGATAAAACACGCAGCAACTAGCAGGAGTAACTATGACACTCTTAATGTAGCCAAATGCTCGTAACCAGGCGAAATACATCGGCCGACTCGAGGAGCACCTGGCAGAAATAACTGTAAAAGTCTTAAGGTCGACAAATAATGGCGTATCGCTTCTGATGAACTGACCAGAGAAAGCTTGAGTATGTGATTATGATAAAGCGTCGAGCAACTGGTATGAGTAACTATGACTCTCTTAAGGTAGCCAAATGCCTCGTCAACAATGGAATAAATCGGCAAACAAGAGGAGCACCTGGCAGGAGTAACTGTGAAAGTCTTAAGGTCGACAAAAAATGGTGTAACACTTCTGGTGAAATGGCCAGAGAAAGCTTCAAGACGTAACTGTGATAAAACAGGGAGCAACTTGCAGGAGTAACTATGACTCTCTTAAGGTAGCCAAATGCTCGTGACCAGGCGAAATACATCGGCAAACTCGTGGAGCACCTGGCAGAAATAACTGTGAATGTCTTAAGTTCGAAAAATAAAGGCGTATCACTTCTGGTGAACTGGTCAGATAAAGGTTGAAGATGCGACTATGGTAAAACCGGGAGCAATTGGTAGGAGTAACTATGTCTCTCTTAATGTAGCCAAATGCGCCGTCACCAGGCAGAATACATCGGCAAACTCGAGGAGCAAATAGCAGAAATAACTGTGAAAGTCTTGAGGTCGAGAAATAAAGGCGTATCGCTTGTGGTGAACTGGCCCGAGAAATCTTGAACATTTGACTGTGGTAAAACGGGGAGCAAGTTGCAGGAGTAACTATGACTCTCTTAAGGTTGCCAATGCTCGTCGCCCAGCAAAAAGCATCGGAAAACTCGAGGAGCACCTGGCAGAAATAACTGTGAAGGTCTTAAGTTCGGCAAATAATGGCGTATCGCTTCTGATGAACTGAACAGAGAAAGCTTGAATATGTGACTATGGTAAAACGGGGAGCAACTGGTATGAGTAACTATGACTCTCTTAAGGTAGCCAAATGCCTCGTCACCAACGGAATACTCGGCAAACTCAGGGAGCATCTGGCAGGAGTAACTGTGAAAATCTTAAGGTCGACAAAAAATGGTATAACACTTCTGGTGAAATGGCCAGAGAAAGCTTCAAGACGTAACTGTGATAAAACAGGGAGCAAGTTGCAGGAGTAACTATGACTCTCTTAAGGTAGCCAAATGCTCGTCACCAGGCGAAATACATCGGCAAACTCGTGGAGCACCTGGCAGAAATAACTGTAAATGTCTTAAGTTCGACAAATAAAGGCGTATCTTTTCTGGTGAACTGGTCAGATAAAGGTTGAAGATGCGACTATGGTAAAACCGGGAGCAATTGGTAGGAGTAACTATGACTCTCTTAATGTAGCCAAATGCGCCGTCACCAGGCAGAATACATCGGCAAACTCGAGGAACAAATAGCAGAAATAACTGTGAAAGTCTTAAGGTCGAGAAATAAAGGCGTATCGCTTGTGGCGAACTGGCCCGAGAAATCTTGAACATTTGACTGTGGTAAAATGGGGAGCAAGTTGCAGGAGTAACTATGACTCTCTTAAGGTTGCCAATGCTCGTCGCCCAGCAAAAAGCATCGGAAAACTCGAGGAGCACCTGGCAGAAATAACTGTGAAGGTCTTAAGTTCGGCAAATAATGGCGTATCGCTTCTGATGAACTGAACAGAGAAAGCTTGAATATGTGACTATGGTAAAACGGGGAGCAACTGGTATGAGTAACTATGACTCTCTTAAGGTAGCCAAATGACTCGTCACCAACGGAATAACTCGGCAAACTCGAGGAGAATCTGGCAGGAGTAACTGTGAAAATCTTAAGGTCGACAAATAATGGTGTATCACTTCTGGTGAACCGGCACGGAGAAAGCTTGGAGACGTGACTGTGATAAAACACGCAGCAACTAGCAGGAGTAACTATGACACTCTTAATGTAGCCAAATGCTCGTAACCAGGCGAAATACATCGGCCGACTCGAGGAGCACCTGGCAGAAATAACTGTAAAAGTCTTAAGGTCGACAAATAATGGCGTATCGCTTCTGATGAACTGACCAGAGAAAGCTTGAGTATGTGATTATGATAAAGCGTCGAGCAACTGGTATGAGTAACTATGACTCTCTTAAGGTAGCCAAATGCCTCGTCAACAATGGAATAAATCGGCAAACAAGAGGAGCACCTGGCAGGAGTAACTGTGAAAGTCTTAAGGTCGACAAAAAATGGTGTAACACTTCTGGTGAAATGGCCAGAGAAAGCTTCAAGACGTAACTGTGATAAAACAGATAGCAACTTGCAGGAGTAACTATGACTCTCTTAAGGTAGCCAAATGCTCGTCACCAGGCGAAATACATCGGCAAACTCGTGGAGCACCTGGCAGAAATAACTGTGAATGCCTTAAGTTCGAAAAATAAAGGCGTATCACTTCTGGTGAACTGGTCAGATAAAGGTTGAAGATGCGACTATGGTAAAACCGGGAGCAATTGGTAGGAGTAACTATGTCTCTCTTAATGTAGCCAAATGCGCCGTCACCAGGCAGAATACATCGGCAAACTCGAGGAGCAAATAGCAGAAATAACTGTGAAAGTCTTGAGGTCGAGAAATAAAGGCGTATCGCTTGTGGTGAACTGGCCCGAGAAATCTTGAACATTTGACTGTGGTAAAACGGGGAGCAAGTTGCAGGAGTAACTATGACTCTCTTAAGGTTGCCAATGCTCGTCGCCCAGCAAAAAGCATCGGAAAACTCGAGGAGCACCTGGCAGAAATAACTGTGAAGGTCTTAAGTTCGGCAAATAATGGCGTATCGCTTCTGATGAACTGAACAGAGAAAGCTTGAATATGTGACTATGGTAAAACGGGGAGCAACTGGTATGAGTAACTATGACTCTCTTAAGGTAGCCAAATGCCTCGTCACCAACGGAATACTCGGCAAACTCGAGGAGCATCTGGCAGGAGTAACTGTGAAAATCTTAAGGTCGACAAATAATGGTGTATCACTTCTGGTGAACCGGCTGGAGAAAGCTTGAAGACGTGACTGTGATGAAACACGCAGCAACTAGCAGGAGCAACTATGACACTCTTAATGTATCCAAATGCTCGTAACCAGGCGAAATACATCGGCCGACTCGAGGAGCACCTGGCAGAAATAACTGTAAAAGTCTTAAGGTCGACAAATAATGGCGTATCGCTTCTGATGAACTGACCAGAGAAAGCTTGAATATGTGATTATGGTAAAGCGTCGAGCAACTGGTATGAGTAACTATGACTCTCTTAAGGTAGCCAAATGCCTCGTCAACAATGGAATAAATCGGCAAACTCGAGGAGCACCTGGCAGGAGTAACTGTGAAAGTCTTAAGGTCGACAAAAAATGGTATAACACTTCTGGTGAAATGGCCAGAGAAAGCTTCAAGATGTAACTGTGATAAAACAGGGAACAACTGGCAGGAGTAACTATGACTCTCTTAAGGTAGCCAAATGCTCGTCACCAGGCGAAATACATCGGCAAACTCGTGGAGCACCTGGCAGAAATAACTGTGAATGTCTTAAGTTCGACAAATAAAGGCGTATCTTTTCTGGTGAACTGGTCAGATAAATGTTGAAGATGCGACTATGGTAAAACCGGGAGCAATTGGTAGGAGTAACTATGACTCTCTTAATGTAGCCAAATGCGCCGTCACCAGGCAGAATACATCGGCAAACTCGAGGAGCAAATAGCAGAAATAACTGTGAAAGTCTTAAGGTCGAGAAATAAAGGCGTATCGCTTGTGGTGAACTGGCCCGAGAAATCTTGAACATTTGACTGTGGTAAAACGGGGAGCAAGTTGCAGGAGTAACTATGACTCTCTTAAGGTTGCCAATGCTCGTCGCCTAGCAAAAAGCATCGGAAAACTCGAGGAGCACCTGGCAGAAATAACTGTGAAGGTCTTAAGTTCGGCAAATAATGGCGTATCGCTTCTAATGAACTGAACAGAGAAAGCTTGAATATGTGACTATGGTAAAACGGGGAGCAACTGGTATGAGTAACTATGACTCTCTTAAGGTAGCCAAATGCCTCGTCACCAACGGAATACTCGGCAAACTCGAGGAGCATCTGGCAGGAGTAACTGTGAAAATCTTAAGGTCGACAAATAATGGTGTATCACTTCTGGTGAACTGACCAGAGAAAGCTTGAATATGTGATTATGGTAAAGCGTCGAGCAACTGGTATGAGTAACTATGACTCTCTTAAGGTAGCCAAATGCCTCGTCAACAATGGAATAAATCGGCAAACAAGAGGAGCACCTGGCAGGTGTAACTGTGAAAGTCTTAAGATCGACAAAAAATGGTGTAACACTTCTGGTGAAATGGCCAGAGAAAGCTTCAAGACGTAACTGTGATAAAACAGGGAGAAACTTGGAGGAGTAACTATGACTCTCTTAAGGTAGCCAAATGCTCGTCACCAGGCTTAATACATCGGCAAACTCGTGGATCACTAGGCAGAAATAACTGTGAATGTCTTAAGTTCGACAAATAAAGGCGTATCACTTCTGGTGAACTGGTCAGATAAAGGTTGAAGATGCGACTATGGTAAAACCGGGAGCAATTGGTAGGAGTAACTATGACTCTCTTAATGTAGCCAAATGCGCCGTCACCAGACAGAATACATCGGCAAACTCGAGGAGCAAATAGTAGAAATAACTGTGAAAATCTTAAGGTCGAGAAATAAAGGAGTATCGCTTGTGGTGAACTGGCCCGAGAAATCTTGAACATTTGACTGTGGTAAAACGGGGAGCAAGTTGCAGGAGTAACTATGACTCTCTTAAGGTTGCCAATGCACGTCGCCCGGCAAAAAGCATCGGAAAACTCGAGGAGCACCTAGCAGAAATAACTGTGAAGGTCTTAAGTTCGACAAATAATTGCGTATCGCTTCTGATGAACTGAACAGAGAAAGCTTGAATATGTGACTATGGTAAAACGGGGAGCAACTGGTATGAGTAACTATGACTCTCTTAAGGTAGCCAACTGCCTCGTCACCAACGGAATAACTCGGCAAACTCGAGGAGCATCTGGCAGGAATAACTGTGAAAATCTTAAGGTCGACAAATAATGGTGTATCACTTCTGGTGAACCGGCCGGAGAAAGCTTGAAGACGTGACTGTGATAAAACACGCAGCAACTAGCAGGAGTAACTATGACACTCTTAATGTAGCCAAATGCTCGTAACCAGGCGAAATACATCGGCCGACTCGAGGAGCACCTGGCAGAAATAACTGTAAAAGTCTTAAGGTCGACAAATAATGGCGTATCGCTTCTGATGAACTGACCAGAGAAAGCTTGAGTATGTGATTATGATAAAGCGTCGAGCAACTGGTATGAGTAACTATGACTCTCTTAAGGTAGCCAAATGCCTCGTCAACAATGGAATAAATCGGCAAACTCTAGGAGCACCTGGCAGGAGTAACTGTGAAAGTCTTAAGGTCGACAAAAAATGGTGTAACACTTCTGGTGAAATGGCCAGAGAAAGCTTCAAGACGTAACTGTGATAAAACAGGGAGCAACTTGCAGGAGTAACTATGACTCTCTTAAGGTAGCCAAATGCTCGTCACCAGGCGAAATACATCAGCAAACTCGTGGAGCACCTGGCAGAAATAACTGTGAATGTCTTAAGTTTGAAAAATAAAGGCGTATCACTTCTGGTGAACTGGTCAGATGAAGGTTGAAGATGCGACTATGGTAAAACCGGGAGCAATTGGTAGGAGTAACTATGACTCTCTTAATGTAGCCAAATGCGCCGTCACCAGGCAGAATACATCGGCAAACTCGAGGAGCAAATAGCAGAAATAACTGTGAAAGTCTTGAGGTCGAGAAATAAAGGCGTATCCCTTGTGGTGAACTGGCCCGAGAAATCTTGAACATTTGACTGTGGTAAAACGGGGAGCAAGTTGCAGGAGTAACTATGACTCTCTTAAGGTTGCCAATGCACGTCGCCCGGCAAAAAGCATCGGAAAACTCGAGGAGCACCTAGCAGAAATAACTGTGAAGGTCTTAAGTTCGACAAATAATTGCGTATCGCTTCTGATGAACTGAACAGAGAAAGCTCGAATATGTGACTATGGTAAAACGGGGAGCAACTGGTATGAGTAACTATGACTCTCTTAAGGTAGCCAAATGCCTCGTCACCAACGGAATAACTCGGCAAACTCGAGGAGCATCTGGCAGGAGTAACTGTGAAAATCTTAAGGGCGACAAATAATGGTGTATCACTTCTGGTGAACCGGCCGGAGAAAGCTTGAAGACGTGACTGTGATAAAACACGCAGCAACTAGCAGGAGTAACTATGACACTCTTAATGTAGCCAAATGCTCGTAACCAGGCGAAATACATCGGCCGACTCGAGGAGCACCTGGCAGAAATAACTGTAAAAGTCTTAAGGTCGACAAATAATGGCGTATCGCTTCTGATGAACTGACCAGAGAATGCTTGAGTATGTGATTATGATAAAGCGTCGAGCAACTGGTATGAGTAACTATGACTCTCTTAAGGTAGCCAAATGCCTCGTCAACAATGGAATAAATCGGCAAACTCTAGGAGCACCTGGCAGGAGTAACTGTGAAAGTCTTAAGGTCGACAAAAAATGGTGTAACACTTCTGGTGAAATGGCCAGAGAAAGCTTCAAGACGTAACTGTGATAAAACAGGGAGCAACTTGCAGGAGTAACTATGACTCTCTTAAGGTAGCCAAATGCTCGTCACCAGGCGAAATACATCAGCAAACTCGTGGAGCACCTGGCAGAAATAACTGTGAATGTCTTAAGTTTGAAAAATAAAGGCGTATCACTTCTGGTGAACTGGTCAGATAAAGGTTGAAGATGCGACTATGGTAAAACCGGGAGCAATTGGTAGGAGTAACTATGACTCTCTTAATGTAGCCAAATGCGCCGTCACCAGGCAGAATACATCGGCAAACTCGAGGAGCAAATAGCAGAAATAACTGTGAAAGTCTTAAGGTCGAGAAATAAAGGCGTATCGCTTGTGGTGAACTGGCCCGAGAAATCTTGAACATTTGACTGTGGTAAAACGGGGAGCAAGTTGCAGGAGTAACTATGACTCTCTTAAGGTTGCCAATGCTCGTCGCCTAGCAAAAAGCATCGGAAAACTCGAGGAGCACCTGGCAGAAATAACTGTGAAGGTCTTAAGTTCGGCAAATAATGGCGTATCGCTTCTGATGAACTGAACAGAGAAAGCTTGAATATGTGACTATGGTAAAACGGGGAGCAACTGGTATGAGTAACTATGACTCTCTTAAGGTAGCCAAATGCCTCGTCACCAACGGAATACTCGGCAAACTCGAGGAGCATCTGGCAGGAGTAACTGTGAAAATCTTAAGGTCGACAAATAATGGTGTATCACTTCTGGTGAACCGGCTGGAGAAAGCTTGAAGACGTGACTGTGATAAAACACGCAGCAACTAGCAGTAGTAACTATGACACTCTTAATGTAGCCAAATGCTCGTCACCAGGCGAAATACATCGGCCGACTCGAGGACCACCTGGCAGAAATTACTGTAAAAGTCTTAAGGTCGACAAATAATGGCGTATCGCTTCTGATGAACTGACCAGAGAAAGCTTGAATATGTGATTATGGTAAAGCGTCGAGCAACTGGTATGAGTAACTATGACTCTCTTAAGGTAGCCAAATGCCTCGTCAACAATGGAATAAATCGGCAAACAAGAGGAGCACCTGGCAGGTGTAACTGTGAAAGTCTTAAGATCGACAAAAAATGGTGTAGCACTTCTGGTGAAATGGCCAGAGAAAGCTTCAAGACGTAACTGTGATAAAACAGGGAGAAACTTGGAGGAGTAACTATGACTCTCTTAAGGTAGCCAAATGCTTGTCACCAGGCGAAATACATCGGCAAACTCGTGGATCACCAGGCAGAAATAACTGTGAATGTCTTAAGTTCGACAAATAAAGGCGTATCACTTCTGGTGAACTGGTCAGATAAAGGTTGAAGATGCGACTATGGTAAACCGGGAGCAATTGGTAGGAGTAACTATGACTCTCTTAATGTAGCCAAATGCGCCGTCACCAGGCAGAATACATCGGCAAACTCGAGGAGCAAATAGCAGAAATAACTGTGAAAGTCTTAAGGTCGAGAAATAAAGGCGTATCGCTTGTGGTGAACTGGCCCGAGAAATCTTGAACATTTGACTGTGGTAAAACGGGGAGCAAGTTGCAGGAGTAACTATGACTCTCTTAAGGTTGCCAATGCTCGTCGCCTAGCAAAAAGCATCGGAAAACTCGAGGAGCACCTGGCAGAAATAACTGTGAAGGTCTTAAGTTCGGCAAATAATGGCGTATCGCTTCTGATGAACTGAACAGAGAAAGCTTGAATATGTGACTATGGTAAAACGGGGAGCAACTGGTATGAGTAACTATGACTCTCTTAAGGTAGCCAAATGCCTCGTCACCAACGGAATACTCGGCAAACTCGAGGAGCATCTGGCAGGAGTAACTGTGAAAATCTTAAGGTCGACAAATAATGGTGTATCACTTCTGGTGAACCGGCTGGAGAAAGCTTGAAGACGTGACTGTGATAAAACACGCAGCAACTAGCAGTAGTAACTATGACACTCTTAATGTAGCCAAATGCTCGTCACCAGGCGAAATACATCGGCCGACTCGAGGACCACCTGGCAGAAATTACTGTAAAAGTCTTAAGGTCGACAAATAATGGCGTATCGCTTCTGATGAACTGACCAGAGAAAGCTTGAATATGTGATTATGGTAAAGCGTCGAGCAACTGGTATGAGTAACTATGACTCTCTTAAGGTAGCCAAATGCCTCGTCAACAATGGAATAAATCGGCAAACAAGAGGAGCACCTGGCAGGTGTAACTGTGAAAGTCTTAAGATCGACAAAAAATGGTGTAGCACTTCTGGTGAAATGGCCAGAGAAAGCTTCAAGACGTAACTGTGATAAAACAGGGAGAAACTTGGAGGAGTAACTATGACTCTCTTAAGGTAGCCAAATGCTTGTCACCAGGCGAAATACATCGGCAAACTCGTGGATCACCAGGCAGAAATAACTGTGAATGTCTTAAGTTCGACAAATAAAGGCGTATCACTTCTGGTGAACTGGTCAGATAAAGGTTGAAGATGCGACTATGGTAAACCGGGAGCAATTGGTAGGAGTAACTATGACTCTCTTAATGTAGCCAAATGCGCCGTCACCAGACAGAATACATCGGCAAACTCGAGGAGCAAATAGTAGAAATAACTGTGAAAATCTTAAGGTCGAGAAATAAAGGCGTATCGCTTGTGGTGAACTGGCCCGAGAAATCTTGAACATTTGACTGTGGTAAAACAGGGAGCAAGTTGCAGGAGTAACTATGACTCTCTTAAGGTTGCCAATGCACGTCGCCCGGCAAAAAGCATCGGAAAACTCGAGGAGCACCTAGCAGAAATAACTGTGAAGGTCTTAAGTTCGACAAATAATTGCGTATCGCTTCTGATGAACTGAACAGAGAAAGCTTGAATATGTGACTATGGTAAAACGGGGAGCAACTGGTATGAGTAACTATGACTCTCTTAAGGTAGCCAACTGCCTCGTCACCAACGGAATAACTCGGCAAACTCGAGGAGCATCTGGCAGGAATAACTGTGAAAATCTTAAGGTCGACAAATAATGGTGTATCACTTCTGGTGAACCGGCCGGAGAAAGCTTGAAGACGTGACTGTGATAAAACACGCAGCAACTAGCAGGAGTAACTATGACACTCTTAATGTAGCCAAATGCTCGTAACCAGGCGAAATACATCGGCCGACTCGAGGAGCACCTGGCAGAAATAACTGTAAAAGTCTTAAGGTCGACAAATAATGGCGTATCGCTTCTGATGAACTGACCAGAGAATGCTTGAGTATGTGATTATGATAAAGCGTCGAGCAACTGGTATGAGTAACTATGACTCTCTTAAGGTAGCCAAATGCCTCGTCAACAATGGAATAAATCGGCAAACTCTAGGAGCACCTGGCAGGTGTAACTGTGAAAGTCTTAAGGTTGACAAAAAATGGTGTAACACTTCTGGTGAAATGGCCAGAGAAAGCTTCAAGACGTAACTGTGATAAAACAGGGAGCAACTTGCAGGAGTAACTATGACTCTCTTAAGGTAGCCAAATGCTCGTCACCAGGCGAAATACATCAGCAAACTCGTGGAGCACCTGGCAGAAATAACTGTGAATGTCTTAAGTTTGAAAAATAAAGGCGTATCACTTCTGGTGAACTGGTCAGATAAAGGTTGAAGATGCGACTATGGTAAAACCGGGAGCAATTGGTAGGAGTAACTATGACTCTCTTAATGTAGCCAAATGCGCCGTCACCAGGCAGAATACATCGGCAAACTCGAGGAGCAAATAGCAGAAATAACTGTGAAAGTCTTGAGGTCGAGAAATAAAGGCGTATCGCTTGTGGTGAACTGGCCCGAGAAATCTTGAACATTTGACTGTGGTAAAACGGGGAGCAAGTTGCAGGAGTAACTATGACTCTCTTAAGGTTGCCAATGCTCGTCGCCCAGCAAAAAGCATCTGAAAACTCGTGGAGCACCTGGCAGAAATAACTGTGAAGGTCTTAAGTTCGGCAAATAATGGCGTATCGCTTCTGATGAACTGAACAGAGAAAGCTTGAATATGTGACTATGGTAAAACGGGGAGCAACTGGTATGAGTAACTATGACTCTCTTAAGGTAGCCAAATGCCTCGTCACCAACGGAATAACTCGGCAAACTCGAGGAGCATCTGGCAGGAGTAACTGTGAAAATCTTAAGGTCGACAAATAATGGTGTATCACTTCTGGTGAACCGGCTGGAGAAAGCTTGAAGACGTGACTGTGATAAAACACGCAGCAACTAGCAGTAGTAACTATGACACTCTTAATGTAGCCAAATGCTCGTCACCAAGCGAAATACATCGGCCGACTCGAGGAGCACCTGGCAGAAATAACTGTAAAAGTCTTAAGGTCGACAAATAATGGCGTATCGCTTCTGATGAACTGACCAGAGAAAGCTTGAATATGTGATTATGGTAAAGCGTCGAGCAACTGGTATGAGTAACTATGACTCTCTTAAGGTAGCCAAATGCCTCGTCAACAATGGAATAAAACGGCAAACTCGAGGAGCACCTGGCAGGAGTAACTGTGAAAGTCTTAAGGTCGACAAAAAATAGTGTAACACTTCTGGTGAAATGGCCAGAGAAAGCTTCAAGACGTAACTGTGATAAAACAGGGAGCAACTTGCAGGAGTAACTATGACTCTCTTAAGGTAGCCAAATGCTCGTCACCAGGCGAAATACATCGGCAAACTCGTGGAGCACCTGGCAGAAATAACTGTGAATGTCTTAAGTTCGACAAATAAAGGCGTATCTTTTCTGGTGAACTAGACAGATAAAGGTTGAAGATGCGACTATGGTAAAACCGGGAGCAATTGGTAGGAGTAACTATGACTCTCTTAATGTAGCCAAATGCGCCGTCACCAGGCAGAATACATCGGCAAACTCGAGGAGCAAATAGCAGAAATAACTGTGAGAGTCTTAAGGTCGAGAAATAAAGGCGTATCGCTTGTGGTGAACTGGCCCGAGAAATCTTGAACATTTGACTGTGGTAAAACGGGGAGCAAGTTGCAGGAGTAACTATGACTCTCTTAAGGTTGCCAATGCTCGTCGCCCGACAAAAAGCATCGGAAAACTCGAGGAGCACCTGGCAGAAATAACTGTGAAGGTCTTAAGTTCGGCAAATAATGGCGTATCGCTTCTGATGAACTGAACAGAGAAAGCTTGAATATGTGACTATGGTAAAACGGGGAGCAACTGGTATGAGTAACTATGACTCTCTTAAGGTAGCCAAATGCCTCGTCACCAACGGAATAACTCGGCAAACTCGAGGAGCATCTGGCAGGAGTAACTGTGAAAATCTTAAGGTCGACAAATAATGGTGTATCACTTCTGGTAAACCGGCTGGAGAAAGCTTGAAGACGTGACTGTGATAAAACACGCAGCAACTAGCAGGAGCAACTATGACACTCTTAATGTAGCCAAATGCTCGTAACCAGGCGAAATACATCGGCCGATTCGAGGAGCACCTGGCAGAAATAACTGTAAAAGTCTTAAGGTCGACAAATAATGGCGTATCGCTTCTGATGAACTGACCAGAGAAAGCTTGAGTATGTGATTATAATAAAGCGTCGAGCAACTGGTATGAGTAACTATGACTCTCTTAAGGTAGCCAAATGCCTCGTCAACAATGGAATAAATCGGCAAACTCTAGGAGCACCTGGCAGGAGTAACTGTGAAAGTCTTAAGGTCGACAAAAAATGGTGTAACACTTCTGGTGAAATGGCCAGAGAAAGCTTCAAGACGTAACTGTGATAAAACAGGGAGCAACTTGCAGGAGTAACTATGACTCTCTTAAGGTAGCCAAATGCTCGTCACCAGGCGAAATACATCGGCAAACTCGTGGAGCACCTGGCAGAAATAACTGTGAATGTCTTAAGTTTGAAAAATAAAGGCGTATCACTTCTGGTGAACTGGTCAGATAAAGGTTGAAGATGCGACTATGGTAAAACCGGGAGCAATTGGTAGGAGTAACTATGACTCTCTTAATGTAGCCAAATGCGCCGTCACCAGGCCGAATACATCGGCAAACTCGAGGAGCAAATAGCAGAAATAACTGTGAAAGTCTTGAGGTCGAGAAATAAAGGCGTATCGCTTGTGGTGAACTGGCCCGAGAAATCTTGAACATTTGACTGTGGTAAAACGGGGAGCAAGTTGCAGGAGTAACTATGACTCTCTTAAGGTTGCCAATGCTCGTCGCCCAGCAAAAAGCATCGGAAAACTCGTGGAGCACCTGGCAGAAATAACTGTGAAGGTCTTAAGTTCGGCAAATAATGGCGTATCGCTTCTGATGAACTGAACAGAGAAAGCTTGAATATGTGACTATGGTAAAACGGGGAGCAACTGGTATGAGTAACTATGACTCTCTTAAGGTAGCCAAATGCCTCGTCACCAACGGAATAACTCGGCAAACTCAAGGAGCATCTGGCAGGAGTAACTGTGAAAATCTTAAGGTCGACAAATAATGGTGTATCACTTCTGGTGAACCGGCTGGAGAAAGCTTGAAGACGTGACTGTGATAAAACACGCAGTAACTAGCAGTAGTAACTATGACACTCTTAATGTAGCCAAATGCTCGTCACCAGGCGAAATACATCGGCCGACTCGAGGAGCACCTGGCAGAAATAACTGTAAAAGTCTTAAGGGCGACAAATAATGGCGTATCGCTTCTGATGAACTGACCAGAGAAAGCTTGAATATGTGATTATGGCAAAGCGTCGAGCAACTGGTATGAGTAACTATGACTCTCTTAAGGTAGCCAAATGCCTCGTCAACAATGGAATAAAACGGCAAACTCGTGGAGCACCTGGCAGGAGTAACTGTGAAAGTCTTAAGGTCGACAAAAAGTAGTGTAGCACTTCTGGTGAAATGGCCAGAGAAAGCTTCAAGACGTAACTGTGATAAAACAGGGAGCAACTTGCAGGAGTAACTATGACTCTCTTAAGGTAGCCAAATGCTCGTCACCAGGCGAAATACATCGGCAAACTCGTGGAGCACCTGGCAGAAATAACTGTGAATGTCTTAAGTTAGACAAATAAAGGCGTATCTTTTCTGGTGAACTGGTCAGATAAAGGTTGAAGATGCTTCTATGGTAAAACCGGGAGCAATTGGTAGGAGTAACTATGACTTTCTTAATATAGCGAAATGCGCCGTCACCAGGCAGAATACATCGGCAAACTCGAGGAGCAAATAGCAGAAATAACTGTGAAAGTCTTGAGGTCGGGAAATAAAGGCGTATCGCTTGTGGTGAACTGGCCCGAGAAATCTTGAACATTTGACTGTGGTAAAACGGGGAGCAAGTTGCAGGAGTAACTATGACTCTCTTAAGGTTGCCAATGCTTGTCGCCCGGCAAAAAGCATCGGAAAAGTCGAGGAGCACCTGGCAGAAATAACTGTGAAGGTCTTAAGTTCGGCAAATAATGGCGTATCGCTTCTGATGAACTGAACAGAGAAAGCTTGAATATGTGACTATGGTAAAACGGGGAGCAACTGGTATGAGTAACTATGACTCTCTTAAGGTAGCCAAATGCCTCGTCACCAACGGAATAACTCGGCAAACTCGAGGAGCATCTGGCAGTAGTAACTGTGAAAATCTTAAGGTCGACAAATAATGGTGTATCACTTCTGGTGAACCGGCCGGAGAAAGCTTGTAGACGTGACTGTGATAAAACACGCAGCAACTAGCAGGAGTAACTATGACACTCTTAATGTAGTCAAATGCTCGTAACCAGGCGAAATACATCGGCCGACTCGAGGAGCACCTGGCAGAAATAACTGTAAAAGTCTTAAGGTCGACAAATAATGGCGTATCGCTTCTGATGAACTGACCAGAGAAAGCTTGAGTATGTGATTATGATAAAGCGTCGAGCAACTGGTATGAGTAACTATGACTCTCTTAAGGTAGCCACATGCCTTGTCAACAATGGAATAAATCGGCAAACTCGAGGAGTACCTGGCAGGAGTAACTGTGAGAGTCTTAAGGTCGACAAAAAATGGTGTAACACTTCTGGTGAAATGGCCAGAGAAAGCTTCAAGACGTAACTGTGATAAAACAGGGAGCAACTTGCAGGAGTAACTATGACTCTCTTAAGGTAGCCAAATGCTCGTCACCAGGCGAAATACATCGGCAAACTCGTGGAGCACCTGGCAGAAATAACTGTGAATGTCTTAAGTTTGAAAAATTAAGGCGTATCACTTCTGGTGAACTGGTCAGATAAAGGTTGAAGATGCGACTATGGTAAAACCGGGAGCAATTGGTAGGAGTAACTATGACTCTCTTAATATAGCCAAATGCGCCGTCACCAGGCAGAATACATCGGCAAACTCGAGGAGCAAATAGCAGAAATAACTGTGAAAGTCTTGAGGTCGGGAAATAAAGGCGTATCGCTTGTGGTGAACTGGCCCGAGAAATCTTGAACATTTGACTGTGGTAAAACGGGGAGCAAGTTGCAGGAGTAACTATGACTCTCTTAAGGTTGCCAATGCTTGTCGCCCGGCAAAAAGCATCGGAAAACTCGAGGAGCACCTGGCAGAAATAACTGTGAAGGTCTTAAGTTCGGCAAATAATGGCGTATCGCTTCTGATGAACTGAACAGAGAAAGCTTGAATATGTGACTATGGTAAAACGGGGAGCAACTGGTATGAGTAACTATGACTCTCTTAAGGTAGCCAAATGCCTCGTCACCAACGGAATAACTCGGCAAACTCGAGGAGCATCTGGCAGTAGTAACTGTGAAAATCTTAAGGTCGACAAATAATGGTGTATCACTTCTGGTGAACCGGCCGGAGAAAGCTTGTAGACGTGACTGTGATAAAACACGCAGCAACTAGCAGGAGTAACTATGACACTCTTAATGTAGTCAAATGCTCGTAACCAGGCGAAATACATCGGCCGACTCGAGGAGCACCTGGCAGAAATAACTGTAAAAGTCTTAAGGTCGACAAATAATGGCGTATCGCTTCTGATGAACTGACCAGAGAAAGCTTGAGTATGTGATTATGATAAAGCGTCGAGCAACTGGTATGAGTAACTATGACTCTCTTAAGGTAGCCACATGCCTTGTCAACAATGGAATAAATCGGCAAACTCGAGGAGTACCTGGCAGGAGTAACTGTGAGAGTCTTAAGGTCGACAAAAAATGGTGTAACACTTCTGGTGAAATGGCCAGAGAAAGCTTCAAGACGTAACTGTGATAAAACAGGGAGCAACTTGCAGGAGTAACTATGACTCTCTTAAGGTAGCCAAATGCTCGTCACCAGGCGAAATACATCGGCAAACTCGTGGAGCACCTGGCAGAAATAACTGTGAATGTCTTAAGTTTGAAAAATTAAGGCGTATCACTTCTGGTGAACTGGTCAGATAAAGGTTGAAGATGCGACTATGGTAAAACCGGGAGCAATTGGTAGGAGTAACTATGACTCTCTTAATGTAGCCAAATGCGCCGTCACCAGGTTGAATACATCGGCAAACTCGAGGAGCAAATAGCAGAAATAACTGTGAAAGTCTTGAGGTCGAGAAATAAAGGCGTATCGCTTGTGGTGAACTGGCCCGAGAAATCTTGAACATTTGACTGTGGTAAAACGGGGAGCAAGTTGCAGGAGTAACTATGACTCTCTTAAGGTTGCCAATGCTCGTCGCCCAGCAAAAAGCATCGGAAAACTCGTGGAGCACCTGGCAGAAATAACTGTGAAGGTCTTAAGTTCGGCAAATAATGGCGTATCGCTTCTGATGAACTGAACAGAGAAAGCTTGAATATGTGACTATGGTAAAACGGGGAGCAACTGGTATGAGTAACTATGACTCTCTTAAGGTAGCCAAATGCCTCGTCACCAACGGAATAACTCGGCAAACTCGAGGAGCATCTGGCAGGAGTAACTGTGAAAATCTTAAGGTCGACAAATAATGGTGTATCACTTCTGGTGAACCGGCTGGAGAAAGCTTGAAGACGTGACTGTGATAAAACACGCAGCAACTAGCAGTAGTAACTATGACACTCTTAATGTAGCCAAATGCTCGTCACCAAGCGAAATACATCGGCCGACTCGAGGAGCACCTGGCAGAAATAACTGTAAAAGTCTTAAGGTCGACAAATAATGGCGTATCGCTTCTGATGAACTGACCAGAGAAAGCTTGAATATGTGATTATGGTAAAGCGTCGAGCAACTGGTATGAGTAACTATGACTCTCTTAAGGTAGCCAAATGCCTCGTCAACAATGGAATAAAACGGCAAACTCGAGGAGCACCTGGCAGGAGTAACTGTGAAAGTCTTAAGGTCGACAAAAAATAGTGTAACACTTCTGGTGAAATGGCCAGAGAAAGCTTCAAGACGTAACTGTGATAAAACAGGGAGCAACTTGCAGGAGTAACTATGACTCTCTTAAGGTAGCCAAATGCTCGTCACCAGGCGAAATACATCGGCAAACTCGTGGAGCACCTGGCAGAAATAACTGTGAATGTCTTAAGTTCGACAAATAAAGGCGTATCTTTTCTGGTGAACTGGACAGATAAAGGTTGAAGATGCGACTATGGTAAAACCGGGAGCAATTGGTAGGAGTAACTATGACTCTCTTAATGTAGCCAAATGCGCCGTCACCAGGCAGAATACATCGGCAAACTCGAGGAGCAAATAGCAGAAATAACTGTGAGAGTCTTAAGGTCGAGAAATAAAGGCGTATCGCTTGTGGTGAACTGGCCCGAGAAATCTTGAACATTTGACTGTGGTAAAACGGGGAGCAAGTTGCAGGAGTAACTATGACTCTCTTAAGGTTGCCAATGCTTGTCGCCCGGCAAAAAGCATCGGAAAAGTCGAGGAGCACCTGGCAGAAATAACTGTGAAGGTCTTAAGTTCGGCAAATAATGGCGTATCGCTTCTGATGAACTGAACAGAGAAAGCTTGAATATGTGACTATGGTAAAACGGGGAGCAACTGGTATGAGTAACTATGACTCTCTTAAGGTAGCCAAATGCCTCGTCACCAACGGAATAACTCGGCAAACTCGAGGAGCATCTGGCAGTAGTAACTGTGAAAATCTTAAGGTCGACAAATAATGATGTATCACTTCTGGTGAACCGGCCGGAGAAAGCTTGTAGACGTGACTGTGATAAAACACGCAGCAACTAGCAGGAGTAACTATGACACTCTTAATGTAGTCAAATGCTCGTAACCAGGCGAAATACATCGGCCGACTCGAGGAGCACCTGGCAGAAATAACTGTAAAAGTCTTAAGGTCGACAAATAATGGCGTATCGCTTCTGATGAACTGACCAGAGAAAGCTTGAGTATGTGATTATGATAAAGCGTCGAGCAACTGGTATGAGTAAATATGACTCTCTTAAGGTAGCCACATGCCTTGTCAACAATGGAATAAATCGGCAAACTCGAGGAGTACCTGGCAGGAGTAACTGTGAGAGTCTTAAGGTCGACAAAAAATGGTGTAACACTTCTGGTGAAATGGCCAGAGAAAGCTTCAAGACGTAACTGTGATAAAACAGGGAGCAACTTGCAGGAGTAACTATGACTCTCTTAAGGTAGCCAAATGCTCGTCACCAGGCGAAATACATCGGCAAACTCGTGGAGCACCTGGCAGAAATAACTGTGAATGTCTTAAGTTTGAAAAATTAAGGCGTATCACTTCTGGTGAACTGGTCAGATAAAGGTTGAAGATGCGACTATGGTAAAACCGGGAGCAATTGGTAGGAGTAACTATGACTCTCTTAATGTAGCCAAATGCGCCGTCACCAGGCAGAATACATCGGCAAACTCGAGGAGCAAATAGCAGAAATAACTGTGAAAGTCTTGAGGTCGAGAAATAAAGGCGTATCGCTTGTGGTGAACTGGCCCGAGAAATCTTGAACATTTGACTGTGGTAAAACGGGGAGCAAGTTGCAGGAGTAACTATGACTCTCTTAAGGTTGCCAATGCTCGTCGCCCAGCAAAAAGCATCGGAAAACTCGTGGAGCACCTGGCAGAAATAACTGTGAAGGTCTTAAGTTCGGCAAATAATGGCGTATCGCTTCTGATGAACTGAACAGAGAAAGCTTGAATATGTGACTATGGTAAAACGGGGAGCAACTGGTATGAGTAACTATGACTCTCTTAAGGTAGCCAAATGCCTCGTCACCAACGGAATAACTCGGCAAACTCGAGGAGCATCTGGCAGGAGTAACTGTGAAAATCTTAAGGTCGACAAATAATGGTGTATCACTTCTGGTGAACCGGCTGGAGAAAGCTTGAAGACGTGACTGTGATAAAACAGGGAGCAACTTGCAGGAGTAACTATGACTCTCTTAAGGTAGCCAAATGCTCGTCACCAGGCGAAATACATCGGCAAACTCGTGGAGCACCTGGCAGAAATAACTGTGAATGTCTTAAGTTAGACAAATAAAGGCGTATCTTTTCTGGTGAACTGGTCAGATAAAGGTTGAAGATGCTTCTATGGTAAAACCGGGAGCAATTGGTAGGAGTAACTATGACTTTCTTAATATAGCCAAATGCGCCGTCACCAGGCAGAATACATCGGCAAACTCGAGGAGCAAATAGCAGAAATAACTGTGAAAGTCTTGAGGTCGAGAAATAAAGGCGTATCGCTTGTGGTGAACTGGCCCGAGAAATCTTGAACATTTGACTGTGGTAAAACGGGGAGCAAGTTGCAGGAGTAACTATGACTCTCTTAAGGTTGCCAATGCTCGTCGCCCAGCAAAAAGCATCGGAAAACTCGTGGAGCACCTGGCAGAAATAACTGTGAAGGTCTTAAGTTCGGCAAATAATGGCGTATCGCTTCTGATGAACTGAACAGAGAAAGCTTGAATATGTGACTATGGTAAAACGGGTAGCAACTGGTATGAGTAACTATGACTCTCTTAAGGTAGCCAAATGCCTCGTCACCAACGGAATAACTCGGCAAACTCGAGGAGCATCTGGCAGGAGTAACTGTGAAAATCTTAAGGTCGACAAATAATGGTGTATCACTTCTGGTGAACCGGCTGGAGAAAGCTTGAAGACGTGACTGTGATAAAACAGGGAGCAACTTGCAGGAGTAACTATGACTCTCTTAAGGTAGCCAAATGCTCGTCACCAGGCGAAATACATCGGCAAACTCGTGGAGCACCTGGCAGAAATAACTGTGAATGTCTTAAGTTAGACAAATAAAGGCGTATCTTTTCTGGTGAACTGGTCAGATAAAGGTTGAAGATGCTTCTATGGTAAAACCGGGAGCAATTGGTAGGAGTAACTATGACTTTCTTAATATAGCCAAATGCGCCGTCACCAGGCAGAATACATCGGCAAACTCGAGGAGCAAATAGCAGAAATAACTGTGAAAGTCTTGAGGTCGGGAAATAAAGGCGTATCGCTTGTGGTGAACTGGCCCGAGAAATCTTGAACATTTGACTGTGGTAAAACGGGGAGCAAGTTGCAGGAGTAACTATGACTCTCTTAAGGTTGCCAATGCTTGTCGCCCGGCAAAAAGCATCGGAAAACTCGAGGAGCACCTGGCAGAAATAACTGTGAAGGTCTTAAGTTCGGCAAATAATGGCGTATCGCTTCTGATGAACTGAACAGAGAAAGCTTGAATATGTGACTATGGTAAAACGGGGAGCAACTGGTATGAGTAACTATGACTCTCTTAAGGTAGCCAAATGCCTCGTCACCAACGGAATAACTCGGCAAACTCGAGGAGCATCTGGCAGTAGTAACTGTGAAAATCTTAAGGTCGACAAATAATGGTGTATCACTTCTGGTGAACCGGCCGGAGAAAGCTTGTAGACGTGACTGTGATAAAACACGCAGCAACTAGCAGGAGTAACTATGACACTCTTAATGTAGTCAAATGCTCGTAACCAGGCGAAATACATCGGCCGACTCGAGGAGCACCTGGCAGAAATAACTGTAAAAGTCTTAAGGTCGACAAATAATGGCGTATCGCTTCTGATGAACTGACCAGAGAAAGCTTGAGTATGTGATTATGATAAAGCGTCGAGCAACTGGTATGAGTAACTATGACTCTCTTAAGGTAGCCACATGCCTTGTCAACAATGGAATAAATCGGCAAACTCGAGGAGTACCTGGCAGGAGTAACTGTGAGAGTCTTAAGGTCGACAAAAAATGGTGTAACACTTCTGGTGAAATGGCCAGAGAAAGCTTCAAGACGTAACTGTGATAAAACAGGGAGCAACTTGCAGGAGTAACTATGACTCTCTTAAGGTAGCCAAATGCTCGTCACCAGGCGAAATACATCGGCAAACTCGTGGAGCACCTGGCAGAAATAACTGTGAATGTCTTAAGTTTGAAAAATTAAGGCGTATCACTTCTGGTGAACTGGTCAGATAAAGGTTGAAGATGCGACTATGGTAAAACCGGGAGCAATTGGTAGGAGTAACTATGACTCTCTTAATGTAGCCAAATGCGCCGTCACCAGGCAGAATACATCGGCAAACTCGAGGAGCAAATAGCAGAAATAACTGTGAAAGTCTTGAGGTCGAGAAATAAAGGCGTATCGCTTGTGGTGAACTGGCCCGAGAAATCTTGAACATTTGACTGTGGTAAAACGGGGAGCAAGTTGCAGGAGTAACTATGACTCTCTTAAGGTTGCCAATGCTCGTCGCCCAGCAAAAAGCATCGGAAAACTCGTGGAGCACCTGGCAGAAATAACTGTGAAGGTCTTAAGTTCGGCAAATAATGGCGTATCGCTTCTGATGAACTGAACAGAGAAAGCTTGAATATGTGACTATGGTAAAACGGGGAGCAACTGGTATGAGTAACTATGACTCTCTTAAGGTAGCCAAATGCCTCGTCAACAATGGAATAAAACGGCAAACTCGAGGAGCACCTGGCAGGAGTAACTGTGAAAGTCTTAAGGTCGACAAAAAATAGTGTAACACTTCTGGTGAAATGGCCAGAGAAAGCTTCAAGACGTAACTGTGATAAAACAGGGAGCAACTTGCAGGAGTAACTATGACTCTCTTAAGGTAGCCAAATGCTCGTCACCAGGCGAAATACATCGGCAAACTCGTGGAGCACCTGGCAGAAATAACTGTGAATGTCTTAAGTTCGACAAATAAAGGCGTATCTTTTCTGGTGAACTGGACAGATAAAGGTTGAAGATGCGACTATGGTAAAACCGGGAGCAATTGGTAGGAGTAACTATGACTCTCTTAATGTAGCCAAATGCGCCGTCACCAGGCAGAATACATCGGCAAACTCGAGGAGCAAATAGCAGAAATAACTGTGAGAGTCTTAAGGTCGAGAAATAAAGGCGTATCGCTTGTGGTGAACTGGCCCGAGAAATCTTGAACATTTGACTGTGGTAAAACGGGGAGCAAGTTGCAGGAGTAACTATGACTCTCTTAAGGTTGCCAATGCTCGTCGCCCGACAAAAAGCATCGGAAAACTCGAGGAGCACCTGGCAGAAATAACTGTGAAGGTCTTAAGTTCGGCAAATAATGGCGTATCGCTTCTGATGAACTGAACAGAGAAAGCTTGAATATGTGACTATGGTAAAACGGGGAGCAACTGGTATGAGTAACTATGACTCTCTTAAGGTAGCCAAATGCCTCGTCACCAACGGAATAACTCGGCAAACTCGAGGAGCATCTGGCAGGAGTAACTGTGAAAATCTTAAGGTCGACAAATAATGGTGTATCACTTCTGGTGAACCGGCCGGAGAAAGCTTGAAGACGTGACTGTGATAAAACACGCAGCAACTAGCAGGAGCAACTATGACACTCTTAATGTAGCCAAATGCTCGTAACCAGGCGAAATACATCGGCCGATTCGAGGAGCACCTGGCAGAAATAACTGTAAAAGTCTTAAGGTCGACAAATAATGGCGTATCGCTTCTGATGAACTGACCAGAGAAAGCTTGAGTATGTGATTATAATAAAGCGTCGAGCAACTGGTATGAGTAACTATGACTCTCTTAAGGTAGCCAAATGCCTCGTCAACAATGGAATAAATCGGCAAACTCTAGGAGCACCTGGCAGGAGTAACTGTGAAAGTCTTAAGGTCGACAAAAAATGGTGTAACACTTCTGGTGAAATGGCCAGAGAAAGCTTCAAGACGTAACTGTGATAAAACAGGGAGCAACTTGCAGGAGTAACTATGACTCTCTTAAGGTAGCCAAATGCTCGTCACCAGGCGAAATACATCGGCAAACTCGTGGAGCACCTGGCAGAAATAACTGTGAATGTCTTAAGTTTGAAAAATAAAGGCGTATCACTTCTGGTGAACTGGTCAGATAAAGGTTGAAGATGCGACTATGGTAAAACCGGGAGCAATTGGTAGGAGTAACTATGACTCTCTTAATGTAGCCAAATGCGCCGTCACCAGGCCGAATACATCGGCAAACTCGAGGAGCAAATAGCAGAAATAACTGTGAAAGTCTTGAGGTCGAGAAATAAAGGCGTATCGCTTGTGGTGAACTGGCCCGAGAAATCTTGAACATTTGACTGTGGTAAAACGGGGAGCAAGTTGCAGGAGTAACTATGACTCTCTTAAGGTTGCCAATGCTCGTCGCCCAGCAAAAAGCATCGGAAAACTCGTGGAGCACCTGGCAGAAATAACTGTGAAGGTCTTAAGTTCGGCAAATAATGGCGTATCGCTTCTGATGAACTGAACAGAGAAAGCTTGAATATGTGACTATGGTAAAACGGGGAGCAACTGGTATGAGTAACTATGACTCTCTTAAGGTAGCCAAATGCCTCGTCACCAACGGAATAACTCGGCAAACTCGAGGAGCATCTGGCAGGAGTAACTGTGAAAATCTTAAGGTCGACAAATAATGGTGTATCACTTCTGGTGAACCGGCTGGAGAAAGCTTGAAGACGTGACTGTGATAAAACACGCAGTAACTAGCAGTAGTAACTATGACACTCTTAATGTAGCCAAATGCTCGTCACCAGGCGAAATACATCGGCCGACTCGAGGAGCACCTGGCAGAAATAACTGTAAAAGTCTTAAGGGCGACAAATAATGGCGTATCGCTTCTGATGAACTGACCAGAGAAAGCTTGAATATGTGATTATGGCAAAGCGTCGAGCAACTGGTATGAGTAACTATGACTCTCTTAAGGTAGCCAAATGAATCGTCAACAATGGAATAAAACGGCAAACTCGAGGAGCACCTGGCAGGAGTAACTGTGAAAGTCTTAAGGTCGACAAAAAATAGTGTAGCACTTCTGGTGAAATGGCCAGAGAAAGCTTCAAGACGTAACTGTGATAAAACAGGGAGCAACTTGCAGGAGTAACTATGACTCTCTTAAGGTAGCCAAATGCTCGTCACCAGGCGAAATACATCGGCAAACTCGTGGAGCACCTGGCAGAAATAACTGTGAATGTCTTAAGTTAGACAAATAAAGGCGTATCTTTTCTGGTGAACTGGTCAGATAAAGGTTGAAGATGCTTCTATGGTAAAACCGGGAGCAATTGGTAGGAGTAACTATGACTTTCTTAATATAGCCAAATGCGCCGTTACCAGGCAGAATACATCGGCAAACTCGAGGAGCAAATAGCAGAAATAACTGTGAAAGTCTTGAGGTCGGGAAATAAAGGCGTATCGCTTGTGGTGAACTGGCCCGAGAAATCTTGAACATTTGACTGTGGTAAAACGGGGAGCAAGTTGCAGGAGTAACTATGACTCTCTTAAGGTTGCCAATGCTTGTCGCCCGGCAAAAAGCATCGGAAAACTCGAGGAGCACCTGGCAGAAATAACTGTGAAGGTCTTAAGTTCGGCAAATAATGGCGTATCGCTTCTGATGAACTGAACAGAGAAAGCTTGAATATGTGACTATGGTAAAACGGGGAGCAACTGGTATGAGTAACTATGACTCTCTTAAGGTAGCCAAATGCCTCGTCACCAACGGAATAACTCGGCAAACTCGAGGAGCATCTGGCAGTAGTAACTGTGAAAATCTTAAGGTCGACAAATAATGGTGTATCACTTCTGGTGAACCGGCCGGAGAAAGCTTGTAGACGTGACTGTGATAAAACACGCAGCAACTAGCAGGAGTAACTATGACACTCTTAATGTAGTCAAATGCTCGTAACCAGGCGAAATACATCGGCCGACTCGAGGAGCACCTGGCAGAAATAACTGTAAAAGTCTTAAGGTCGACAAATAATGGCGTATCGCTTCTGATGAACTGACCAGAGAAAGCTTGAGTATGTGATTATGATAAAGCGTCGAGCAACTGGTATGAGTAACTATGACTCTCTTAAGGTAGCCACATGCCTTGTCAACAATGGAATAAATCGGCAAACTCGAGGAGTACCTGGCAGGAGTAACTGTGAGAGTCTTAAGGTCGACAAAAAATGGTGTAACACTTCTGGTGAAATGGCCAGAGAAAGCTTCAAGACGTAACTGTGATAAAACAGGGAGCAACTTGCAGGAGTAACTATGACTCTCTTAAGGTAGCCAAATGCTCGTCACCAGGCGAAATACATCGGCAAACTCGTGGAGCACCTGGCAGAAATAACTGTGAATGTCTTAAGTTTGAAAAATTAAGGCGTATCACTTCTGGTGAACTGGTCAGATAAAGGTTGAAGATGCGACTATGGTAAAACCGGGAGCAATTGGTAGGAGTAACTATGACTCTCTTAATGTAGCCAAATGCGCCGTCACCAGGCAGAATACATCGGCAAACTCGAGGAGCAAATAGCAGAAATAACTGTGAAAGTCTTGAGGTCGAGAAATAAAGGCGTATCGCTTGTGGTGAACTGGCCCGAGAAATCTTGAACATTTGACTGTGGTAAAACGGGGAGCAAGTTGCAGGAGTAACTATGACTCTCTTAAGGTTGCCAATGCTCGTCGCCCAGCAAAAAGCATCGGAAAACTCGTGGAGCACCTGGCAGAAATAACTGTGAAGGTCTTAAGTTCGGCAAATAATGGCGTATCGCTTCTGATGAACTGAACAGAGAAAGCTTGAATATGTGACTATGGTAAAACGGGGAGCAACTGGTATGAGTAACTATGACTCTCTTAAGGTAGCCAAATGCCTCGTCACCAACGGAATAACTCGGCAAACTCGAGGAGCATCTGGCAGGAGTAACTGTGAAAATCTTAAGGTCGACAAATAATGGTGTATCACTTCTGGTGAACCGGCTGGAGAAAGCTTGAAGACGTGACTGTGATAAAACACGCAGCAACTAGCAGTAGTAACTATGACACTCTTAATGTAGCCAAATGCTCGTCACCAGGCGAAATACATCGGCCGACTCGAGGAGCACCTGGCAGAAATAACTGTAAAAGTCTTAAGGGCGACAAATAATGGCGTATCGCTTCTGATGAACTGACCAGAGAAAGCTTGAATATGTGATTATGGCAAAGCGTCGAGCAACTGGTATGAGTAACTATGACTCTCTTAAGGTAGCCAAATGCCTCGTCAACAATGGAATAAAACGGCAAACTCGAGGAGCACCTGGCAGGAGTAACTGTGAAAGTCTTAAGGTCGACAAAAAATAGTGTAGCACTTCTGGTGAAATGGCCAGAGAAAGCTTCAAGACGTAACTGTGATAAAACAGGGAGAAATTTGCAGGAGTAACTATGACTCTCTTAAGGTAGCCAAATGCTCGTCACCAGGCGAAATACATCGGCAAACTCGTGGAGCACCTGGCAGAAATAACTGTGAATGTCTTAAGTTCGACAAATAAAGGCGTATCTTTTCTGGTGAACTGGTCAGATAAAGGTTGAAGATGCGACTATGGTAAAACCGGGAGCAATTGGTAGGAGTAACTATGACTCTCTTAATGTAGCCAAATGCGCCGTCACCAGGCCGAATACATCGGCAAACTCGAGGAGCAAATAGCAGAAATAACTGTTAGTGTCTTAAGGTCGAGAAATAAAGGCGTATCGCTTGTGGTGAACTGGCCCGAGAAATCTTGAACATTTGACTGTGGTAAAACGGGGAGCAAGTTGCAGGAGTAACTATGACTCTCTTAAGGTTGCCAATGCTCGTCGCCCGGCAAAAATCATCGGAAAACTCGAGGAGCACCTGGCAGAAATAACTGTGAAGGTCTTAAGTTCGGCAAATAATGGCGTATCGCTTCTGATGAACTGAACAGAGAAAGCTTGAATATGTGACTATGGTAAAACGGGGAGCAACTGGTATGAGTAACTATGACTCTCTTAAGGTAGCCAAATGCCTCGTCACCAACGGAATAACTCGGCAAACTCGAGGAGCATCTGGCAGGAGTAACTGTGAAAATCTTAAGGTCGACAAATAATGGTGTATCACTTCTGGTGAACCGGCTGGAGAAAGCTTGAAGACGTGACTGTGATAAAACACGCAGCAACTAGCAGTAGTAACTATGACACTCTTAATGTAGCCAAATGCTCGTCACCAGGCGAAATACATCGGCCGACTCGAGGAGCACCTGGCAGAAATAACTGTAAAAGTCTTAAGGGCGACAAATAATGGCGTATCGCTTCTGATGAACTGACCAGAGAAAGCTTGAATATGTGATTATGGCAAAGCGTCGAGCAACTGGTATGAGTAACTATGACTCTCTTAAGGTAGCCAAATGCCTCGTCAACAATGGAATAAAACGGCAAACTCGAGGAGCACCTGGCAGGAGTAACTGTGAAAGTCTTAAGGTCGACAAAAAATAGTGTAGCACTTCTGGTGAAATGGCCAGAGAAAGCTTCAAGACGTAACTGTGATAAAACAGGGAGAAATTTGCAGGAGTAACTATGACTCTCTTAAGGTAGCCAAATGCTCGTCACCAGGCGAAATACATCGGCAAACTCGTGGAGCACCTGGCAGAAATAACTGTGAATGTCTTAAGTTCGACAAATAAAGGCGTATCTTTTCTGGTGAACTGGTCAGATAAAGGTTGAAGATGCGACTATGGTAAAACCGGGAGCAATTGGTAGGAGTAACTATGACTCTCTTAATGTAGCCAAATGCGCCGTCACCAGGCCGAATACATCGGCAAACTCGAGGAGCAAATAGCAGAAATAACTGTTAGTGTCTTAAGGTCGAGAAATAAAGGCGTATCGCTTGTGGTGAACTGGCCCGAGAAATCTTGAACATTTGACTGTGGTAAAACGGGGAGCAAGTTGCAGGAGTAACTATGACTCTCTTAAGGTTGCCAATGCTCGTCGCCCGGCAAAAATCATCGGAAAACTCGAGGAGCACCTGGCAGAAATAACTGTGAAGGTCTTAAGTTCGGCAAATAATGGCGTATCGCTTCTGATGAACTGAACAGAGAAAGCTTGAATATGTGACTATGGTAAAACGGGGAGCAACTGGTATGAGTAACTATGACTCTCTTAAGGTAGCCAAATGCCTCGTCACCAACGGAATAACTCGGCAAACTCGAGGAGCATCTGGCAGGAGTAACTGTGAAAATCTTAAGGTCGACAAATAATGGTGTATCACTTCTGGTGAACCGGCTGGAGAAAGCTTGAAGACGTGACTGTGATAAAACACGCAGCAACTAGCAGGAGTAACTATGACACTCTTAATGTAGGCAAATACTCGTCACCAGGCGAAATACATCGGCCGACTCGAGGAGCACCTGGCAGAAATAACTGTAAAAGTCTTAAGGTCGACAAATAATGGCGTATCGCTTCTCATGAACTGACCAGAGAAAGCTTGAATATGTGATTATGGTAAAGCGTCGAGCAACTGGTATGAGTAACTATGACTCTCTTAAGCTAGCCAAATGCCTCGTCAACAATGGAATAAAACGGCAAACTCGAGGAGCACCTGGCAGGAGTAACTGTGAAAGTCTTAAGGTCGACAAAAAATAGTGTAACACTTCTGGTGAAATGGCCAGAGAAAGATTCAAGACGTAACTGTGATAAAACAGGGAGCAACTTGCAGGAGTAACTATGACTCTCTTAAGGTAGCCAAATGCTCGTCACCAGGCGAAATACATCGGCAAACTCGTGGAGCACCTGGCAGAAATAACTGTGAATGTCTTAAGTTCGACAAATAAAGGCGTATCTTTTCTGGTGAACTGGTCAGATAAAGGTTGAAGATGCTTCTATGGTAAAACCGGGAGCAATTGGTAGGAGTAACTATGACTCTCTTAATATAGCCAAATGCGCCGTCACCAGGCAGAATACATCGGCAAACTCGAGGAGCAAATAGCAGAAATAACTGTGAAAGTCTTGAGGTCGAGAAATAAAGGCGTATCGCTTGTGGTGAACTGGCCCGAGAAATCTTGAACATTTGACTGTGGTAAAACGGGGAGCAAGTTGCAGGAGTAACTATGACTCTCTTAAGGTTGCCAATGCTCGTCGCCCGGCAAAAATCATCGGAAAACTCGAGGAGCACCTGGCAGAAATAACTGTGAAGGTCTTAAGTTCGGCAAATAATGGCGTATCGCTTCTGATGAACTGAACAGAGAAAGCTTGAATATGTGACTATGGTAAAACGGGGAGCAACTGGTATGAGTAACTATGACTCTCTTAAGGTAGCCAAATGCCTCGTCACCAACGGAATAACTCGGCAAACTCGAGGAGCATCTGGCAGGAGTAACTGTGAAAATCTTAAGGTCGACAAATAATGGTGTATCACTTCTGGTGAACCGGCTGGAGAAAGCTTGAAGACGTGACTGTGATAAAACACGCAGCAGGAGTAACTATGACTCTCTTAAGGTTGCCAATGCTCGTCGCCCGGCAAAAAGCTTCGGAAAACTCGAGGAGCACCTGGCAGAAATAACTGTGAAGGTCTTAAGTTCGGCAAATAATGGCGTATCGCTTCTGATGAACTGAACAGAGAAAGCTTGAATATGTGACTATGGTAAAACGGGGAGCAACTGGTATGAGTAACTATGACTCTCTTAAGGTAGCCAAATGCCTCGTCACCAACGGAATAACTCGGCAAACTCGAGGAGCATCTGGCAGTAGTAACTGTGAAAATCTTAAGGTCGACAAATAATGGTGTATCACCTCTGGTGAACCGGCCAGAGAAAGCTTGAAGACGTGACTGTGATAAAACACGCAGCAACTAGCAGGAGTAACTATGACACTCTTAATGTAGCCAAATGCTCGTAACCAGGCGAAATACATCGGCCGACTCGAGGAGCACCTGGCAGAAATAACTGTAAAAGTCTTAAGGTCGACAAATAATGGCGTATCGCTTCTGATGAACTGACCAGAGAAAGCTTGAATATGTGATTATGGTAAAGCGTCGAGCAACTGGTATGAGTAACTATGACTCTCTTAAGGTAGCCAAATGCCTCGTCAACAATGGAATAAAACGGCAAACTCGAGGAGCACCTGGCAGGAGTAACTGTGAAAGTCTTAAGGTCGACAAAAAATAGTGTAACACTTCTGGTGAAATGGCCAGAGAAAGATTCAAGACGTAACTGTGATAAAACAGGGAGCAACTTGCAGGAGTAACTATGACTCTCTTAAGGTAGCCAAATGCTTGTCACCAGGCGAAATACATCGGCAAACTCGTGGAGCACCTGGCAGAAATAACTGTGAATGTCTTAAGTTCGACAAATAAAGGCGTATCTTTTCTGGTGAACTGGTCAGATAAAGGTTGAAGATGCTTCTATGGTAAAACCGGGAGCAATTGGTAGGAGTAACTATGACTCTCTTAATATAGCCAAATGCGCCGTCATTAGGCAGAATACATCGGCAAACTCGAGGAGCAAATAGCAGAAATAACTGTGAAAGTCTTGAGGTCGAGAAATAAAGGCGTATCGCTTGTGGTGAACTGGCCCGAGAAATCTTGAACATTTGACTGTGGTAAAACGGGGAGCAAGTTGCAGGAGTAACTATGACTCTCTTAAGGTTGCCAATGCTCGTCGCCCGGCAAAAATCATCGGAAAACTCGAGGAGCACCTGGCAGAAATAACTGTGAAGGTCTTAAGTTCGGCAAATAATGGCGTATCGCTTCTGATGAACTGAACAGAGAAAGCTTGAATATGTGACTATGGTAAAACGGGGAGCAACTGGTATGAGTAACTATGACTCTCTTAAGGTAGCCAAATGCCTCGTCACCAACGGAATAACTCGGCAAACTCGAGGAGCATCTGGCAGGAGTAACTGTGAAAATCTTAAGGTCGACAAATAATGGTGTATCACTTCTGGTGAACCGGCTGGAGAAAGCTTGAAGACGTGACTGTGATAAAACACGCAGCAGGAGTAACTATGACTCTCTTAAGGTTGCCAATGCTCGTCGCCCGGCAAAAAGCATCGGAAAACTCGAGGAGCACCTGGCAGAAATAACTGTGAAGGTCTTAAGTTCGGCAAATAATGGCGTATCGCTTCTGATGAACTGAACAGAGAAAGCTTGAATATGTGACTATGGTAAAACGGGGAGCAACTGGTATGAGTAACCATGACTCTCTTAAGGTAGCCAAATGCCTCGTCACCAACGGAATAACTCGGCAAACTCGAGGAGCATCTGGCAGTAGTAACTGTGAAAATCTTAAGGTCGACAAATAATGGTGTATCACCTCTGGTGAACCGGCCAGAGAAAGCTTGAAGACGTGACAGTGATAAAACACGCAGCAACTAGCAGGAGTAACTATGACACTCTTAATGTAGCCAAATGCTCGTAACCAGGCGAAATACATCGGCCGACTCGAGGAGCACCTGGCAGAAATAACTGTAAAAGTCTTAAGGTCGACAAATAATGGCGTATCGCTTCTGATGAACTGACCAGAGAAAGCTTGAATATGTGATTATGGTAAAGCGTCGAGCAACTGGTATGAGTAACTATGACTCTCTTAAGGTAGCCAAATGCCTCGTCAACAATGGAATAAAACGGCAAACTCGAGGAGCACCTGGCAGGAGTAACTGTGAAAGTCTTAAGGTCGACAAAAAATAGTGTAACACTTCTGGTGAAATGGCCAGAGAAAGATTCAAGACGTAACTGTGATAAAACAGGGAGCAACTTGCAGGAGTAACTATGACTCTCTTAAGGTAGCCAAATGCTCGTCACCAGGCGAAATACATCGGCAAACTCGTGGAGCACCTGGCAGAAATAACTGTGAATGTCTTAAGTTCGACAAATAAAGGCGTATCTTTTCTGGTGAACTGGTCAGATAAAGGTTGAAGATGCTTCTATGGTAAAACCGGGAGCAATTGGTAGGAGTAACTATGACTCTCTTAATATAGCCAAATGCGCCGTCACCAGGCAGAATACATCGGCAAACTCGAGGAGCAAATAGCAGAAATAACTGTGAAAGTCTTGAGGTCGAGAAATAAAGGCGTATCGCTTGTGGTGAACTGGCCCGAGAAATCTTGAACATTTGACTGTGGTAAAACGGGGAGCAAGTTGCAGGAGTAACTATGACTCTCTTAAGGTTGCCAATGCTCGTCGCCCGGCAAAAATCATCGGAAAACTCGAGGAGCACCTGGCAGAAATAACTGTGAAGGTCTTAAATTCGGCAAATAATGGCGTATCGCTTCTGATGAACTGAACAGAGAAAGCTTGAATATGTGACTATGGTAAAACGGGGAGCAACTGGTATGAGTAACTATGACTCTCTTAAGGTAGCCAAATGCCTCGTCACCAACGGAATAACTCGGCAAACTCGAGGAGCATCTGGCAGGAGTAACTGTGAAAATCTTAAGGTCGACAAATAATGGTGTATCACTTCTGGTGAACCGGCCGGAGAAAGCTTGAAGACGTGACTGTGATAAAACACGCAGCAACTAGCAGGAGTAACTATGACACTCTTAATGTAGCCAAATGCTCGTAACCAGGCGAAATACATCGGCCGACTCGAGGAGCACCTGGCAGAAATAACTGTAAAAGTCTTAAGGTCGACAAATAATGGCGTATCGCTTCTGATGAACTGACCAGAGAAAGCTTGAATATGTGATTATGGTAAAGCGTCGAGCAACTGGTATGAGTAACTATGACTCTCTTAAGGTAGCCAAATGCCTCGTCAACAATGGAATAAAACGGCAAACTCGAGGAGCACCTGGCAGGAGTAACTGTGAAAGTCTTAAGGTCGACAAAAAATAGTGTAACACTTCTGGTGAAATGGCCAGAGAAAGATTCAAGACGTAACTGTGATAAAACAGGGAGCAACTTGCAGGAGTAACTATGACTCTCTTAAGGTAGCCAAATGCTCGTCACCAGGCGAAATACATCGGCAAACTCGTGGAGCACCTGGCAGAAATAACTGTGAATGTCTTAAGTTCGACAAATAAAGGCGTATCTTTTCTGGTGAACTGGTCAGATAAAGGTTGAAGATGCTTCTATGGTAAAACCGGGAGCAATTGGTAGGAGTAACTATGACTCTCTTAATATAGCCAAATGCGCCGTCACCAGGCAGAATACATCGGCAAACTCGAGGAGCAAATAGCAGAAATAACTGTGAAAGTCTTGAGGTCGAGAAATAAAGGCGTATCGCTTGTGGTGAACTGGCCCGAGAAATCTTGAACATTTGACTGTGGTAAAACGGGGAGCAAGTTGCAGGAGTAACTATGACTCTCTTAAGGTTGCCAATGCTCGTCGCCCGGCAAAAATCATCGGAAAACTCGAGGAGCACCTGGCAGAAATAACTGTGAAGGTCTTAAATTCGGCAAATAATGGCGTATCGCTTCTGATGAACTGAACAGAGAAAGCTTGAATATGTGACTATGGTAAAACGGGGAGCAACTGGTATGAGTAACTATGACTCTCTTAAGGTAGCCAAATGCCTCGTCACCAACGGAATAACTCGGCAAACTCGAGGAGCATCTGGCAGGAGTAACTGTGAAAATCTTAAGGTCGACAAATAATGGTGTATCACTTCTGGTGAACCGGCCGGAGAAAGCTTGAAGACGTGACTGTGATAAAACACGCAGCAAATAGCAGGAGCAACTATGACACTCTTAATGTAGCCAAATGCTCTAACCAGGCGAAATACATCGGCCGACTCGAGGAGCACCTGGCAGAAATAACTGTAAAAGTCTTAAGGTCGACAAATAATGGCGTATCGCTTCTGATGAACTGACCAGAGAAAGCTTGAGTATGTGATTATGATAAAGCGTCGAGCAACTGGTATGAGTAACTATGACTCTCTTAAGGTAGCCAAATGCCTCGTCAACAATGGAATAAATCGGCAAACTCTAGGAGCACCTGGCAGGAGTAACTGTGAAAGTCTTAAGGTCGACAAAAAATGGTGTAACACTTCTGGTGAAATGGCCAGAGAAAGCTTCAAGACGTAACTGTGATAAAACAGGGAGCAACTTGCAGGAGTAACTATGACTCTCTTAAGGTAGCCAAATGCTCGTCACCAGGCGAAATACATCGGCAAACTCGTGGAGCACCTGGCAGAAATAACTGTGAATGTCTTAAGTTAGACAAATAAAGGCGTATCTTTTCTGGTGAACTGGTCAGATAAAGGTTGATGATGCTTCTATGGTAAAACCGGGAGCAATTGGTAGGAGTAACTATGACTCTCTTAATATAGCCAAATGCGCCGTCACCAGGCAGAATACATCGGCAAACTCGAGGAGCAAATAGCAGAAATAACTGTGAAAGTCTTGAGGTCGAGAAATAAAGGCGTATCGCTTGTGGTGAACTGGCCCGAGAAATCTTGAACATTTGACTGTGGTAAAACGGGGAGCAAGTTGCAGGAGTAACTATGACTCTCTTAAGGTTGCCAATGCTCGTCGCCCGGCAAAAATCATCGGAAAACTCGAGGAGCACCTGGCAGAAATAACTGTGAAGGTCTTAAGTTCGGCAAATAATGGCGTATCGCTTCTGATGAACTGAACAGAGAAAGCTTGAATATGTGACTATGGTAAAACGGGGAGCAACTGGTATGAGTAACTATGACTCTCTTAAGGTAGCCAAATGCCTCGTCACCAACGGAATAACTCGGCAAACTCGAGGAGCATCTGGCAGGAGTAACTGTGAAAATCTTAAGGTCGACAAATAATGGTGTATCACTTCTGGTGAACCGGCTGGAGAAAGCTTGAAGACGTGACTGTGATAAAACACGCAGCAGGAGTAACTATGACTCTCTTAAGGTTGCCAATGCTCGTCGCCCGGCAAAAAGCATCGGAAAACTCGAGGAGCACCTGGCAGAAATAACTGTGAAGGTCTTAAGTTCGGCAAATAATGGCGTATCGCTTCTGATGAACTGAACAGAGAAAGCTTGAATATGTGACTATGGTAAAACGGGGAGCAACTGGTATGAGTAACTATGACTCTCTTAAGGTAGCCAAAAGCCTCGTCACCAACGGAATAACTCGGCAAACTCGAGGAGCATCTGGCAGTAGTAACTGTGAAAATCTTAAGGTCGACAAATAATGGTGTATCACCTCTGGTGAACCGGCCAGAGAAAGCTTGAAGACGTGACTGTGATAAAACACGCAGCAACTAGCAGGAGTAACTATGACACTCTTAATGTAGCCAAATGCTCGTAACCAGGCGAAATACATCGGCCGACTCGAGGAGCACCTGGCAGAAATAACTGTAAAAGTCTTAAGGTCGACAAATAATGGCGTATCGCTTCTGATGAACTGACCAGAGAAAGCTTGAATATGTGATTATGGTAAAGCGTCGAGCAACTGGTATGAGTAACTATGACTCTCTTAAGGTAGCCAAATGCCTCGTCAACAATGGAATAAAACGGCAAACTCGAGGAGCACCTGGCAGGAGTAACTGTGAAAGTCTTAAGGTCGACAAAAAATAGTGTAACACTTCTGGTGAAATGGCCAGAGAAAGATTCAAGACGTAACTGTGATAAAACAGGGAGCAACTTGCAGGAGTAACTATGACTCTCTTAAGGTAGCCAAATGCTCGTCACCAGGCGAAATACATCGGCAAACTCGTGGAGCACCTGGCAGAAATAACTGTGAATGTCTTAAGTTCGACAAATAAAGGCGTATCTTTTCTGGTGAACTGGTCAGATAAAGGTTGAAGATGCTTCTATGGTAAAACCGGGAGCAATTGGTAGGAGTAACTATGACTCTCTTAATATAGCCAAATGCGCCGTCACCAGGCAGAATACATCGGCAAACTCGAGGAGCAAATAGCAGAAATAACTGTGAAAGTCTTGAGGTCGAGAAATAAAGGCGTATCGCTTGTGGTGAAGTGGCCCGAGAAATCTTGAACATTTGACTGTGGTAAAACGGGGAGCAAGTTGCAGGAGTAACTATGACTCTCTTAAGGTTGCCAATGCTCGTCGCCCGGCAAAAATCATCGGAAAACTCGAGGAGCACCTGGCAGAAATAACTGTGAAGGTCTTAAGTTCGGCAAATAATGGCGTATCGCTTCTGATGAACTGAACAGAGAAAGCTTGAATATGTGACTATGGTAAAACGGGGAGCAACTGGTATGAGTAACTATGACTCTCTTAAGGTAGCCAAATGCCTCGTCACCAACGGAATAACTCGGCAAACTCGAGGAGCATCTGGCAGGAGTAACTGTGAAAATCTTAAGGTCGACAAATAATGGTGTATCACTTCTGGTGAACCGGCTGGAGAAAGCTTGAAGACGTGACTGTGATAAAACACGCAGCAGGAGTAACTATGACTCTCTTAAGGTTGCCAATGCTCGTCGCCCGGCAAAAAGCATCGGAAAACTCGAGGAGCACCTGGCAGAAATAACTGTGAAGGTCTTAAGTTCGGCAAATAATGGCGTATCGCTTCTGATGAACTGAACAGAGAAAGCTTGAATATGTGACTATGGTAAAACGGGGAGCAACTGGTATGAGTAACCATGACTCTCTTAAGGTAGCCAAATGCCTCGTCACCAACGGAATAACTCGGCAAACTCGAGGAGCATCTGGCAGTAGTAACTGTGAAAATCTTAAGGTCGACAAATAATGGTGTATCACCTCTGGTGAACCGGCCAGAGAAAGCTTGAAGACGTGACAGTGATAAAACACGCAGCAACTAGCAGGAGTAACTATGACACTCTTAATGTAGCCAAATGCTCGTAACCAGGCGAAATACATCGGCCGACTCGAGGAGCACCTGGCAGAAATAACTGTAAAAGTCTTAAGGTCGACAAATAATGGCGTATCGCTTCTGATGAACTGACCAGAGAAAGCTTGAATATGTGATTATGGTAAAGCGTCGAGCAACTGGTATGAGTAACTATGACTCTCTTAAGGTAGCCAAATGCCTCGTCAACAATGGAATAAAACGGCAAACTCGAGGAGCACCTGGCAGGAGTAACTGTGAAAGTCTTAAGGTCGACAAAAAATAGTGTAACACTTCTGGTGAAATGGCCAGAGAAAGATTCAAGACGTAACTGTGATAAAACAGGGAGCAACTTGCAGGAGTAACTATGACTCTCTTAAGGTAGCCAAATGCTCGTCACCAGGCGAAATACATCGGCAAACTCGTGGAGCACCTGGCAGAAATAACTGTGAATGTCTTAAGTTCGACAAATAAAGGCGTATCTTTTCTGGTGAACTGGTCAGATAAAGGTTGAAGATGCTTCTATGGTAAAACCGGGAGCAATTGGTAGGAGTAACTATGACTCTCTTAATATAGCCAAATGCGCCGTCACCAGGCAGAATACATCGGCAAACTCGAGGAGCAAATAGCAGAAATAACTGTGAAAGTCTTGAGGTCGAGAAATAAAGGCGTATCGCTTGTGGTGAACTGGCCCGAGAAATCTTGAACATTTGACTGTGGTAAAACGGGGAGCAAGTTGCAGGAGTAACTATGACTCTCTTAAGGTTGCCAATGCTCGTCGCCCGGCAAAAATCATCGGAAAACTCGAGGAGCACCTGGCAGAAATAACTGTGAAGGTCTTAAATTCGGCAAATAATGGCGTATCGCTTCTGATGAACTGAACAGAGAAAGCTTGAATATGTGACTATGGTAAAACGGGGAGCAACTGGTATGAGTAACTATGACTCTCTTAAGGTAGCCAAATGCCTCGTCACCAACGGAATAACTCGGCAAACTCGAGGAGCATCTGGCAGGAGTAACTGTGAAAATCTTAAGGTCGACAAATAATGGTGTATCACTTCTGGTGAACCGGCCGGAGAAAGCTTGAAGACGTGACTGTGATAAAACACGCAGCAACTAGCAGGAGCAACTATGACACTCTTAATGTAGCCAAATGCTCTAACCAGGCGAAATACATCGGCCGACTCGAGGAGCACCTGGCAGAAATAACTGTAAAAGTCTTAAGGTCGACAAATAATGGCGTATCGCTTCTGATGAACTGACCAGAGAAAGCTTGAGTATGTGATTATGATAAAGCGTCGAGCAACTGGTATGAGTAACTATGACTCTCTTAAGGTAGCCAAATGCCTCGTCAACAATGGAATAAATCGGCAAACTCTAGGAGCACCTGGCAGGAGTAACTGTGAAAGTCTTAAGGTCGACAAAAAATGGTGTAACACTTCTGGTGAAATGGCCAGAGAAAGCTTCAAGACGTAACTGTGATAAAACAGGGAGCAACTTGCAGGAGTAACTATGACTCTCTTAAGGTAGCCAAATGCTCGTCACCAGGCGAAATACATCGGCAAACTCGTGGAGCACCTGGCAGAAATAACTGTGAATGTCTTAAGTTAGACAAATAAAGGCGTATCTTTTCTGGTGAACTGGTCAGATAAAGGTTGATGATGCTTCTATGGTAAAACCGGGAGCAATTGGTAGGAGTAACTATGACTCTCTTAATATAGCCAAATGCGCCGTCACCAGGCAGAATACATCGGCAAACTCGAGGAGCAAATAGCAGAAATAACTGTGAAAGTCTTGAGGTCGAGAAATAAAGGCGTATCGCTTGTGGAGAACTGGCCCGAGAAATCTTGAACATTTGACTGTGGTAAAACGGGGAGCAAGTTGCAGGAGTAACTATGACTCTCTTAAGGTTGCCAATGCTCGTCGCCCGGCAAAAATCATCGGAAAACTCGAGGAGCACCTGGCAGAAATAACTGTGAAGGTCTTAAGTTCGGCAAATAATGGCGTATCGCTTCTGATGAACTGAACAGAGAAAGCTTGAATATGTGACTATGGTAAAACGGGGAGCAACTGGTATGAGTAACTATGACTCTCTTAAGGTAGCCAAATGCCTCGTCACCAACGGAATAACTCGGCAAACTCGAGGAGCATCTGGCAGGAGTAACTGTGAAAATCTTAAGGTCGACAAATAATGGTGTATCACTTCTGGTGAACCGGCTGGAGAAAGCTTGAAGACGTGACTGTGATAAAACACGCAGCAGGAGTAACTATGACTCTCTTAAGGTTGCCAATGCTCGTCGCCCGGCAAAAAGCATCGGAAAACTCGAGGAGCACCTGGCAGAAATAACTGTGAAGGTCTTAAGTTCGGCAAATAATGGCGTATCGCTTCTGATGAACTGAACAGAGAAAGCTTGAATATGTGACTATGGTAAAACGGGGAGCAACTGGTATGAGTAACTATGACTCTCTTAAGGTAGCCAAATGCCTCGTCACCAACGGAATAACTCGGCAAACTCGAGGAGCATCTGGCAGTAGTAACTGTGAAAATCTTAAGGTCGACAAATAATGGTGTATCACCTCTGGTGAACCGGCCAGAGAAAGCTTGAAGACGTGACTGTGATAAAACACGCAGCAACTAGCAGGAGTAACTATGACACTCTTAATGTAGCCAAATGCTCGTAACCAGGCGAAATACATCGGCCGACTCGAGGAGCACCTGGCAGAAATAACTGTAAAAGTCTTAAGGTCGACAAATAATGGCGTATCGCTTCTGATGAACTGACCAGAGAAAGCTTGAATATGTGATTATGGTAAAGCGTCGAGCAACTGGTATGAGTAACTATGACTCTCTTAAGGTAGCCAAATGCCTCGTCAACAATGGAATAAAACGGCAAACTCGAGGAGCACCTGGCAGGAGTAACTGTGAAAGACTTAAGGTCGACAAAAAATAGTGTAACACTTCTGGTGAAATGGCCAGAGAAAGATTCAAGACGTAACTGTGATAAAACAGGGAGCAACTTGCAGGAGTAACTATGACTCTCTTAAGGTAGCCAAATGCTCGTCACCAGGCGAAATACATCGGCAAACTCGTGGAGCACCTGGCAGAAATAACTGTGAATGTCTTAAGTTCGACAAATAAAGGCGTATCTTTTCTGGTGAACTGGTCAGATAAAGGTTGAAGATGCTTCTATGGTAAAACCGGGAGCAATTGGTAGGAGTAACTATGACTCTCTTAATATAGCCAAATGCGCCGTCACCAGGCAGAATACATCGGCAAACTCGAGGAGCAAATAGCAGAAATAACTGTGAAAGTCTTGAGGTCGAGAAATAAAGGCGTATCGCTTGTGGTGAAGTGGCCCGAGAAATCTTGAACATTTGACTGTGGTAAAACGGGGAGCAAGTTGCAGGAGTAACTATGACTCTCTTAAGGTTGCCAATGCTCGTCGCCCGGCAAAAATCATCGGAAAACTCGAGGAGCACCTGGCAGAAATAACTGTGAAGGTCTTAAGTTCGGCAAATAATGGCGTATCGCTTCTGATGAACTGAACAGAGAAAGCTTGAATATGTGACTATGGTAAAACGGGGAGCAACTGGTATGAGTAACTATGACTCTCTTAAGGTAGCCAAATGCCTCGTCACCAACGGAATAACTCGGCAAACTCGAGGAGCATCTGGCAGGAGTAACTGTGAAAATCTTAAGGTCGACAAATAATGGTGTATCACTTCTGGTGAACCGGCTGGAGAAAGCTTGAAGACGTGACTGTGATAAAACACGCAGCAGGAGTAACTATGACTCTCTTAAGGTTGCCAATGCTCGTCGCCCGGCAAAAAGCATCGGAAAACTCGAGGAGCACCTGGCAGAAATAACTGTGAAGGTCTTAAGTTCGGCAAATAATGGCGTATCGCTTCTGATGAACTGAACAGAGAAAGCTTGAATATGTGACTATGGTAAAACGGGGAGCAACTGGTATGAGTAACCATGACTCTCTTAAGGTAGCCAAATGCCTCGTCACCAACGGAATAACTCGGCAAACTCGAGGAGCATCTGGCAGTAGTAACTGTGAAAATCTTAAGGTCGACAAATAATGGTGTATCACCTCTGGTGAACCGGCCAGAGAAAGCTTGAAGACGTGACAGTGATAAAACACGCAGCAACTAGCAGGAGTAACTATGACACTCTTAATGTAGCCAAATGCTCGTAACCAGGCGAAATACATCGGCCGACTCGAGGAGCACCTGGCAGAAATAACTGTAAAAGTCTTAAGGTCGACAAATAATGGCGTATCGCTTCTGATGAACTGACCAGAGAAAGCTTGAATATGTGATTATGGTAAAGCGTCGAGCAACTGGTATGAGTAACTATGACTCTCTTAAGGTAGCCAAATGCCTCGTCAACAATGGAATAAAACGGCAAACTCGAGGAGCACCTGGCAGGAGTAACTGTGAAAGTCTTAAGGTCGACAAAAAATAGTGTAACACTTCTGGTGAAATGGCCAGAGAAAGATTCAAGACGTAACTGTGATAAAACAGGGAGCAACTTGCAGGAGTAACTATGACTCTCTTAAGGTAGCCAAATGCTCGTCACCAGGCGAAATACATCGGCAAACTCGTGGAGCACCTGGCAGAAATAACTGTGAATGTCTTAAGTTCGACAAATAAAGGCGTATCTTTTCTGGTGAACTGGTCAGATAAAGGTTGAAGATGCTTCTATGGTAAAACCGGGAGCAATTGGTAGGAGTAACTATGACTCTCTTAATATAGCCAAATGCGCCGTCACCAGGCAGAATACATCGGCAAACTCGAGGAGCAAATAGCAGAAATAACTGTGAAAGTCTTGAGGTCGAGAAATAAAGGCGTATCGCTTGTGGTGAACTGGCCCGAGAAATCTTGAACATTTGACTGTGGTAAAACGGGGAGCAAGTTGCAGGAGTAACTATGACTCTCTTAAGGTTGCCAATGCTCGTCGCCCGGCAAAAATCATCGGAAAACTCGAGGAGCACCTGGCAGAAATAACTGTGAAGGTCTTAAATTCGGCAAATAATGGCGTATCGCTTCTGATGAACTGAACAGAGAAAGCTTGAATATGTGACTATGGTAAAACGGGGAGCAACTGGTATGAGTAACTATGACTCTCTTAAGGTAGCCAAATGCCTCGTCACCAACGGAATAACTCGGCAAACTCGAGGAGCATCTGGCAGGAGTAACTGTGAAAATCTTAAGGTCGACAAATAATGGTGTATCACTTCTGGTGAACCGGCCGGAGAAAGCTTGAAGACGTGACTGTGATAAAACACGCAGCAACTAGCAGGAGTAACTATGACACTCTTAATGTAGCCAAATGCTCGTAACCAGGCGAAATACATCGGCCGACTCGAGGAGCACCTGGCAGAAATAACTGTAAAAGTCTTAAGGTCGACAAATAATGGCGTATCGCTTCTGATGAACTGACCAGAGAAAGCTTGAATATGTGATTATGGTAAAGCGTCGAGCAACTGGTATGAGTAACTATGACTCTCTTAAGGTAGCCAAATGCCTCGTCAACAATGGAATAAAACGGCAAACTCGAGGAGCACCTGGCAGGAGTAACTGTGAAAGTCTTAAGGTCGACAAAAAATAGTGTAACACTTCTGGTGAAATGGCCAGAGAAAGAATCAAGACGTAACTGTGATAAAACAGGGAGCAACTTGCAGGAGTAACTATGACTCTCTTAAGGTAGCCAAATGCTCGTCACCAGGCGAAATACATCGGCAAACTCGTGGAGCACCTGGCAGAAATAACTGTGAATGTCTTAAGTTCGACAAATAAAGGCGTATCTTTTCTGGTGAACTGGTCAGATAAAGGTTGAAGATGCTTCTATGGTAAAACCGGGAGCAATTGGTAGGAGTAACTATGACTCTCTTAATATAGCCAAATGCGCCGTCACCAGGCAGAATACATCGGCAAACTCGAGGAGCAAATAGCAGAAATAACTGTGAAAGTCTTGAGGTCGAGAAATAAAGGCGTATCGCTTGTGGTGAACTGGCCCGAGAAATCTTGAACATTTGACTGTGGTAAAACGGGGAGCAAGTTGCAGGAGTAACTATGACTCTCTTAAGGTTGCCAATGCTCGTCGCCCGGCAAAAATCATCGGAAAACTCGAGGAGCACCTGGCAGAAATAACTGTGAAGGTCTTAAATTCGGCAAATAATGGCGTATCGCTTCTGATGAACTGAACAGAGAAAGCTTGAATATGTGACTATGGTAAAACGGGGAGCAACTGGTATGAGTAACTATGACTCTCTTAAGGTAGCCAAATGCCTCGTCACCAACGGAATAACTCGGCAAACTCGAGGAGCATCTGGCAGGAGTAACTGTGAAAATCTTAAGGTCGACAAATAATGGTGTATCACTTCTGGTGAACCGGCCGGAGAAAGCTTGAAGACGTGACTGTGATAAAACACGCAGCAACTAGCAGGAGCAACTATGACACTCTTAATGTAGCCAAATGCTCTAACCAGGCGAAATACATCGGCCGACTCGAGGAGCACCTGGCAGAAATAACTGTAAAAGTCTTAAGGTCGACAAATAATGGCGTATCGCTTCTGATGAACTGACCAGAGAAAGCTTGAGTATGTGATTATGATAAAGCGTCGAGCAACTGGTATGAGTAACTATGACTCTCTTAAGGTAGCCAAATGCCTCGTCAACAATGGAATAAATCGGCAAACTCTAGGAGCACCTGGCAGGAGTAACTGTGAAAGTCTTAAGGTCGACAAAAAATGGTGTAACACTTCTGGTGAAATGGCCAGAGAAAGCTTCAAGACGTAACTGTGATAAAACAGGGAGCAACTTGCAGGAGTAACTATGACTCTCTTAAGGTAGCCAAATGCTCGTCACCAGGCGAAATACATCGGCAAACTCGTGGAGCACCTGGCAGAAATAACTGTGAATGTCTTAAGTTAGACAAATAAAGGCGTATCTTTTCTGGTGAACTGGTCAGATAAAGGTTGATGATGCTTCTATGGTAAAACCGGGAGCAATTGGTAGGAGTAACTATGACTCTCTTAATATAGCCAAATGCGCCGTCACCAGGCAGAATACATCGGCAAACTCGAGGAGCAAATAGCAGAAAGAACTGTGAAAGTCTTGAGGTCGAGAAATAAAGGCGTATCGCTTGTGGTGAACTGGCCCGAGAAATCTTGAACATTTGACTGTGGTAAAACGGGGAGCAAGTTGCAGGAGTAACTATGACTCTCTTAAGGTTGCCAATGCTCGTCGCCCGGCAAAAATCATCGGAAAACTCGAGGAGCACCTGGCAGAAATAACTGTGAAGGTCTTAAGTTCGGCAAATAATGGCGTATCGCTTCTGATGAACTGAACAGAGAAAGCTTGAATATGTGACTATGGTAAAACGGGGAGCAACTGGTATGAGTAACTATGACTCTCTTAAGGTAGCCAAATGCCTCGTCACCAACGGAATAACTCGGCAAACTCGAGGAGCATCTGGCAGGAGTAACTGTGAAAATCTTAAGGTCGACAAATAATGGTGTATCACTTCTGGTGAACCGGCTGGAGAAAGCTTGAAGACGTGACTGTGATAAAACACGCAGCAGGAGTAACTATGACTCTCTTAAGGTTGCCAATGCTCGTCGCCCGGCAAAAAGCATCGGAAAACTCGAGGAGCACCTGGCAGAAATAACTGTGAAGGTCTTAAGTTCGGCAAATAATGGCGTATCGCTTCTGATGAACTGAACAGAGAAAGCTTGAATATGTGACTATGGTAAAACGGGGAGCAACTGGTATGAGTAACTATGACTCTCTTAAGGTAGCCAAATGCCTCGTCACCAACGGAATAACTCGGCAAACTCGAGGAGCATCTGGCAGTAGTAACTGTGAAAATCTTAAGGTCGACAAATAATGGTGTATCACCTCTGGTGAACCGGCCAGAGAAAGCTTGAAGACGTGACTGTGATAAAACACGCAGCAACTAGCAGGAGTAACTATGACACTCTTAATGTAGCCAAATGCTCGTAACCAGGCGAAATACATCGGCCGACTCGAGGAGCACCTGGCAGAAATAACTGTAAAAGTCTTAAGGTCGACAAATAATGGCGTATCGCTTCTGATGAACTGACCAGAGAAAGCTTGAATATGTGATTATGGTAAAGCGTCGAGCAACTGGTATGAGTAACTATGACTCTCTTAAGGTAGCCAAATGCCTCGTCAACAATGGAATAAAACGGCAAACTCGAGGAGCACCTGGCAGGAGTAACTGTGAAAGTCTTAAGGTCGACAAAAAATAGTGTAACACTTCTGGTGAAATGGCCAGAGAAAGATTCAAGACGTAACTGTGATAAAACAGGGAGCAACTTGCAGGAGTAACTATGACTCTCTTAAGGTAGCCAAATGCTCGTCACCAGGCGAAATACATCGGCAAACTCGTGGAGCACCTGGCAGAAATAACTGTGAATGTCTTAAGTTCGACAAATAAAGGCGTATCTTTTCTGGTGAACTGGTCAGATAAAGGTTGAAGATGCTTCTATGGTAAAACCGGGAGCAATTGGTAGGAGTAACTATGACTCTCTTAATATAGCCAAATGCGCCGTCACCAGGCAGAATACATCGGCAAACTCGAGGAGCAAATAGCAGAAATAACTGTGAAAGTCTTGAGGTCGAGAAATAAAGGCGTATCGCTTGTGGTGAAGTGGCCCGAGAAATCTTGAACATTTGACTGTGGTAAAACGGGGAGCAAGTTGCAGGAGTAACTATGACTCTCTTAAGGTTGCCAATGCTCGTCGCCCGGCAAAAATCATCGGAAAACTCGAGGAGCACCTGGCAGAAATAACTGTGAAGGTCTTAAATTCGGCAAATAATGGCGTATCGCTTCTGATGAACTGAACAGAGAAAGCTTGAATATGTGACTATGGTAAAACGCGGAGCAACTGGTATGAGTAACTATGACTCTCTTAAGGTAGCCAAATGCCTCGTCACCAACGGAATAACTCGGCAAACTCGAGGAGCATCTGGCAGGAGTAACTGTGAAAATCTTAAGGTCGACAAATAATGGTGTATCACTTCTGGTGAACCGGCCGGAGAAAGTTTGAAGACGTGACTGTGATAAAACACGCAGCAACTAGCAGGAGCAACTATGACACTCTTAATGTAGCCAAATGCTCTAACCAGGCGAAATACATCGGCCGACTCGAGGAGCACCTGGCAGAAATAACTGTAAAAGTCTTAAGGTCGACAAATAATGGCGTATCGCTTCTGATGAACTGACCAGAGAAAGCTTGAGTATGTGATTATGATAAAGCGTCGAGCAACTGGTATGAGTAACTATGACTCTCTTAAGGTAGCCAAATGCCTCGTCAACAATGGAATAAATCGGCAAACTATAGGAGCACCTGGCAGGAGTAACTGTGAAAGTCTTAAGGTCGACAAAAAATGGTGTAACACTTCTGGTGAAATGGCCAGAGAAAGCTTCAAGACGTAACTGTGATAAAACAGGGAGCAACTTGCAGGAGTAACTATGACTCTCTTAAGGTAGCCAAATGCTCGTCACCAGGCGAAATACATCGGCAAACTCGTGGAGCACCTGGCAGAAATAACTGTGAATGTCTTAAGTTAGACAAATAAAGGCGTATCTTTTCTGGTGAACTGGTCAGATAAAGGTTGATGATGCTTCTATGGTAAAACCGGGAGCAATTGGTAGGAGTAACTATGACTCTCTTAATATAGCCAAAATTCGCCGTCACCAGGCAGAATACATCGGCAAACTCGAGGAGCAAATAGCAGAAATAACTGTGAAAGTCTTGAGGTCGAGAAATAAAGGCGTATCGCTTGTGGTGAACTGGCCCGAGAAATCTTGAACATTTGACTGTGGTAAAACGGGGAGCAAGTTGCAGGAGTAACTATGACTCTCTTAAGGTTGCCAATGCTCGTCGCCCGGCAAAAATCATCGGAAAACTCGAGGAGCACCTGGCAGAAATAACTGTGAAGGTCTTAAGTTCGGCAAATAATGGCGTATCGCTTCTGATGAACTGAGCAGAGAAAGCTTGAATATGTGACTATGGTAAAACGGGGAGCAACTGGTATGAGTAACTATGACTCTCTTAAGGTAGCCAAATGCCTCGTCACCAACGGAATAACTCGGCAAACTCGAGGAGCATCTGGCAGGAGTAACTGTGAAAATCTTAAGGTCGACAAATAATGGTGTATCACTTCTGGTGAACCGGCTGGAGAAAGCTTGAAGACGTGACTGTGATAAAACACGCAGCAGGAGTAACTATGACTCTCTTAAGGTTGCCAATGCTCGTCGCCCGGCAAAAAGCATCGGAAAACTCGAGGAGCACCTGGCAGAAATAACTGTGAAGGTCTTAAGTTCGGCAAATAATGGCGTATCGCTTCTGATGAACTGAACAGAGAAAGCTTGAATATGTGACTATGGTAAAACGGGGAGCAACTGGTATGAGTAACTATGACTCTCTTAAGGTAGCCAAATGCCTCGTCACCAACGGAATAACTCGGCAAACTCGAGGAGCATCTGGCAGTAGTAACTGTGAAAATCTTAAGGTCGACAAATAATGGTGTATCACCTCTGGTGAACCGGCCAGAGAAAGCTTGAAGACGTGACTGTGATAAAACACGCAGCAACTAGCAGGAGTAACTATGACACTCTTAATGTAGCCAAATGCTCGTAACCAGGCGAAATACATCGGCCGACTCGAGGAGCACCTGGCAGAAATAACTGTAAAAGTCTTAAGGTCGACAAATAATGGCGTATCGCTTCTGATGAACTGACCAGAGAAAGCTTGAATATGTGATTATGGTAAAGCGTCGAGCAACTGGTATGAGTAACTATGACTCTCTTAAGGTAGCCAAATGCCTCGTCAACAATGGAATAAAACGGCAAACTCGAGGAGCACCTGGCAGGAGTAACTGTGAAAGTCTTAAGGTCGACAAAAAATAGTGTAACACTTCTGGTGAAATGGCCAGAGAAAGATTCAAGACGTAACTGTGATAAAACAGGGAGCAACTTGCAGGAGTAACTATGACTCTCTTAAGGTAGCCAAATGCTCGTCACCAGGCGAAATACATCGGCAAACTCGTGGAGCACCTGGCAGAAATAACTGTGAATGTCTTAAGTTCGACAAATAAAGGCGTATCTTTTCTGGTGAACTGGTCAGATAAAGGTTGAAGATGCTTCTATGGTAAAACCGGGAGCAATTGGTAGGAGTAACTATGACTCTCTTAATATAGCCAAATGCGCCGTCACCAGGCAGAATACATCGGCAAACTCGAGGAGCAAATAGCAGAAATAACTGTGAAAGTCTTGAGGTCGAGAAATAAAGGCGTATCGCTTGTGGTGAAGTGGCCCGAGAAATCTTGAACATTTGACTGTGGTAAAACGGGGAGCAAGTTGCAGGAGTAACTATGACTCTCTTAAGGTTGCCAATGCTCGTCGCCCGGCAAAAATCATCGGAAAACTCGAGGAGCACCTGGCAGAAATAACTGTGAAGGTCTTAAATTCGGCAAATAATGGCGTATCGCTTCTGATGAACTGAACAGAGAAAGCTTGAATATGTGACTATGGTAAAACGGGGAGCAACTGGTATGAGTAACTATGACTCTCTTAAGGTAGCCAAATGCCTCGTCACCAACGGAATAACTCGGCAAACTCGAGGAGCATCTGGCAGGAGTAACTGTGAAAATCTTAAGGTCGACAAATAATGGTGTATCACTTCTGGTGAACCGGCCGGAGAAAGCTTGAAGACGTGACTGTGATAAAACACGCAGCAACTAGCAGGAGCAACTATGACACTCTTAATGTAGCCAAATGCTCTAACCAGGCGAAATACATCGGCCGACTCGAGGAGCACCTGGCAGAAATAACTGTAAAAGTCTTAAGGTCGACAAATAATGGCGTATCGCTTCTGATGAACTGACCAGAGAAAGCTTGAGTATGTGATTATGATAAAGCGTCGAGCAACTGGTATGAGTAACTATGACTCTCTTAAGGTAGCCAAATGCCTCGTCAACAATGGAATAAATCGGCAAACTCTAGGAGCACCTGGCAGGAGTAACTGTGAAAGTCTTAAGGTCGACAAAAAATGGTGTAACACTTCTGGTGAAATGGCCAGAGAAAGCTTCAAGACGTAACTGTGATAAAACAGGGAGCAACTTGCAGGAGTAACTATGACTCTCTTAAGGTAGCCAAATGCTCGTCACCAGGCGAAATACATCGGCAAACTCGTGGAGCACCTGGCAGAAATAACTGTGAATGGCTTAAGTTAGACAAATAAAGGCGTATCTTTTCTGGTGAACTGGTCAGATAAAGGTTGATGATGCTTCTATGGTAAAACCGGGAGCAATTGGTAGGAGTAACTATGACTCTCTTAATATAGCCAAATGCGCCGTCACCAGGCAGAATACATCGGCAAACTCGAGGAGCAAATAGCAGAAATAACTGTGAAAGTCTTGAGGTCGGGAAATAAAGGCGTATCGCTTGTGGTGAACTGGCCCGAGAAATCTTGAACATTTGACTGTGGTAAAACGGGGAGCAAGTTGCAGGAGTAACTATGACTCTCTTAAGGTTGCCAATGCTCGTCGCCCGGCAAAAAGCATCGGAAAACTCGAGGAGCACCTGGCAGAAATAACTGTGAAGGTCTTAAGTTCGGCAAATAATGGCGTATCGCTTCTGATGAACTGAACAGAGAAAGCTTGAATATGTGACTATGGTAAAACGGGGAGCAACTGGTATGAGTAACTATGACTCTCTTAAGGTAGCCAAATGCCTTGTCACCAACGGAATAACTCGGCAAACTCGAGGAGCATCTGGCAGTACTAACTGTGAAAATCTTAAGGTCGACAAATAATGGTGTATCACTTCTGGTGAACCGGCCGGAGAAAGCTTGTAGACGTGACTGTGATAAAACACGCAGCAACTAGCAGGAGTAACTATGACACTCTTAATGTAGTCAAATGCTCGTAACCAGGCGAAATACATCTGCCGACTCGAGGAGCACCTGGCAGAAATAACTGTAAAAGTCTTAAGGTCGACAAATAATGGCGTATCGCTTCTGATGAACTGACCAGAGAAAGCTTGAGTATGTGATTATGATAAAGCGTCGAGCAACTGGTATGAGTAACTATGACTCTCTTAAGGTAGCCACATGCCTTGTCAACAATGGAATAAATCGGCAAACTCGAGGAGTACCTGGCAGGAGTAACTGTGAAAGTCTTAAGGTCGACAAAAAATGGTGTAACACTTCTGGTGAAATGGCCAGAGAAAGATTCAAGACGTAACTGTGATAAAACAGGGAGCAACTTGCAGGAGTAACTATGACTCTCTTAAGGTAGCCAAATGCTCGTCACCAAGCGAAATACATCGGCAAACTCGTGGAGCACCTGGCAGAAATAACTGTGAATGTCTTAAGTTTGAAAAATTAAGGCGTATCACTTCTGGTGAACTGGTCAGATAAAGGTTGAAGATGCGACTATGGTAAAACCGGGAGCAATTGGTAGGAGTAACTATGACTCTCTTAATGTAGCCAAATGCGCCGTCACCAGGCAGAATACATCGGCAAACTCGAGGAGCAAATAGCAGAAATAACTGTGAAAGTCTTGAGGTCGAGAAATAAAGGCGTATCGCTTGTGGTGAACTGGCCCGAGAAATCTTGAACATTTGACTGTGGTAAAACGGGGAGCAAGTTGCAGGAGTAACTATGACTCTCTTAAGGTTGCCAATGCTCGTCGCCCAGCAAAAAGCATCGGAAAACTCGTGGAGCACCTGGCAGAAATAACTGTGAAGGTCTTAATTTCGGCAAATAATGGCGTATCGCTTCTGATGAACTGAACAGAGAAAGCTTGAATATGTGACTATGGTAAAACGGGGAGCAACTGGTATGAGTAACTATGACTCTCTTAAGGTAGCCAAATGCCTCGTCACCAACGGAATAACTCGGCAAACTCGAGGAGCATCTGGCAGGAGTAACTGTGAAAATCTTAAGGTCGACAAATAATGGTGTATCACTTCTGGTGAACCGGCTGGAGAAAGCTTGAAGACGTGACTGTGATAAAACACGTAGCAACTAGCAGTAGTAACTATGACACTCTTAATGTAGCCAAATGCTCGTCACCAGGCGAAATACATCGGCCGAATCGAGGAGCACCTGGCAGAAATAACTGTAAAAGTCTTAAGGTCGACAAATAATGGCGTATCGCTTCTGATGAACTGACCAGAGAAAGCTTGAATATGTGATTATGGCAAAGCGTCGAGCAACTGGTATGAGTAACTATGACTCTCTTAAGGTAGCCAAATGCCTCGTCAACAATGGAATAAAACGGCAAACTCGAGGAGCACCTGGCAGGAGTAACTGTGAAAGTCTTAAGGTCGACAAAAAATAGTGTAGCACTTCTGGTGAAATGGCCAGAGAAAGCTTCAAGACGTAACTGTGATAAAACAGGGAGCAACTTGCAGGAGTAACTATGACTCTCTTAAGGTAGCCAAATGCTCGTCACCAGGCGAAATACATCGGCAAACTCGTGGAGCACCTGGCAGAAATAACTGTGAATGTCTTAAGTTCGACAAATAAAGGCGTATCTTTTCTGGTGAACTGGTCAGATAAAGGTTGAAGATGCGACTATGGTAAAACCGGGAGCAATTGGTAGGAGTAACTATGACTCTCTTAATGTAGCCAAATGCGCCGTCACCAGGCCGAATACATCGGCAAACTCGAGGAGCAAATAGCAGAAATAACTTTTAGAGTCTTAAGGTCGAGAAATAAAGGCGTATCGCTTGTGGTGAACTGGCCCGAGAAATCTTGAACATTTGACTGTGGTAAAACGGGGAGCAAGTTGCAGGAGTAACTATGACTCTCTTAAGGTTGCCAATGCTCGTCGCCCGGCAAAAATCATCGGAAATCTCGAGGAGCACCTGGCAGAAATAACTGTGAAGGTCTTAAGTTCGGCAAATAATGGCGTATCGCTTCTGATGAACTGAACAGAGAAAGCTTGAATATGTGACTATGGTAAAACGGGGAGCAACTGGTATGAGTAACTATGACTCTCTTAAGGTAGCCAAATGCCTCGTCACCAACGGAATAACTCGGCAAACTCGAGGAGCATCTGGCAGTAGTAACTGTGAAAATCTTAAGGTCGACAAATAATGGTGTATCACCTCTGGTGAACCGGCCAGAGAAAGCTTGAAGACGTGACTGTGATAAAACACGCAGCAACTAGCAGGAGTAACTATGACACTCTTAATGTAGCCAAATGCTCGTAACCAGGCGAAATACATCGGCCGACTCGAGGAGCACCTGGCAGAAATAACTGTAAAAGTCTTAAGGTCGACAAATAATGGCGTATCGCTTCTGATGAACTGACCAGAGAAAGCTTGAATATGTGATTATGGTAAAGCGTCGAGCAACTGGTATGAGTAACTATGACTCTCTTAAGGTAGCCAAATGCCTCGTCAACAATGGAATAAAACGGCAAACTCGAGGAGCACCTGGCAGGAGTAACTGTGAAAGTCTTAAGGTCGACAAAAAATAGTGTAACACTTCTGGTGAAATGGCCAGAGAAAGATTCAAGACGTAACTGTGATAAAACAGGGAGCAACTTGCAGGAGTAACTATGACTCTCTTAAGGTAGCCAAATGCTCGTCACCAGGCGAAATACATCGGCAAACTCGTGGAGCACCTGGCAGAAATAACTGTGAATGTCTTAAGTTCGACAAATAAAGGCGTATCTTTTCTGGTGAACTGGTCAGATAAAGGTTGAAGATGCTTCTATGGTAAAACCGGGAGCAATTGGTAGGAGTAACTATGACTCTCTTAATATAGCCAAATGCGCCGTCACCAGGCAGAATACATCGGCAAACTCGAGGAGCAAATAGCAGAAATAACTGTGAAAGTCTTGAGGTCGAGAAATAAAGGCGTATCGCTTGTGGTGAACTGGCCCGAGAAATCTTGAACATTTGACTGTGGTAAAACGGGGAGCAAGTTGCAGGAGTAACTATGACTCTCTTAAGGTTGCCAATGCTCGTCGCCCGGCAAAAATCATCGGAAAACTCGAGGAGCACCTGGCAGAAATAACTGTGAAGGTCTTAAGTTCGGCAAATAATGGCGTATCGCTTCTGATGAACTGAACAGAGAAAGCTTGAATATGTGACTATGGTAAAACGGGGAGCAACTGGTATGAGTAACTATGACTCTCTTAAGGTAGCCAAATGCCTCGTCACCAACGGAATAACTCGGCAAACTCGAGGAGCATCTGGCAGGAGTAACTGTGAAAATCTTAAGGTCGACTAATAATGGTGTATCACTTCTGGTGAACCGGCTGGAGAAAGCTTGAAGACGTGACTGTGATAAAACACGCAGCAGGAGTAACTATGACTCTCTTAAGGTTGCCAATGCTCGTCGCCCGGCAAAAAGCATCGGAAAACTCGAGGAGCACCTGGCAGAAATAACTGTGAAGGTCTTAAGTTCGGCAAATAATGGCGTATCGCTTCTGATGAACTGAACAGAGAAAGCTTGAATATGTGACTATGGTAAAACGGGGAGCAACTGGTATGAGTAACTATGACTCTCTTAAGGTAGCCAAATGCCTCGTCACCAACGGAATAACTCGGCAAACTCGAGGAGCATCTGGCAGTAGTAACTGTGAAAATCTTAAGGTCGACAAATAATGGTGTATCACCTCTGGTGAACCGGCCAGAGAAAGCTTGAAGACGTGACTGTGATAAAACACGCAGCAACTAGCAGGAGTAACTATGACACTCTTAATGTAGCCAAATGCTCGTAACCAGGCGAAATACATCGGCCGATTCGAGGAGCACCTGGCAGAAATAACTGAAAAAGTCTTAAGGTCGACAAATAATGGCGTATCGCTTCTGATGAACTGACCAGAGAAAGCTTGAATATGTGATTATGGTAAAGCGTCGAGCAACTGGTATGAGTAACTATGACTCTCTTAAGGTAGCCAAATGCCTCGTCAACAATGGAATAAAACGGCAAACTCGAGGAGCACCTGGCAGGAGTAACTGTGAAAGTCTTAAGGTCGACAAAAAATAGTGTAACACTTCTGGTGAAATGGCCAGAGAAAGATTCAAGACGTAACTGTGATAAAACAGGGAGCAACTTGCAGGAGTAACAATGACTCTCTTAAGGTAGCCAAATGCTCGTCACCAGGCGAAATACATCGGCAAACTCGTGGAGCACCTGGCAGAAATAACTGTGAATGTCTTAAGTTCGACAAATAAAGGCGTATCTTTTCTGGTGAACTGGTCAGATAAAGGTTGAAGATGCTTCTATGGTAAAACCGGGAGCAATTGGTAGGAGTAACTATGACTCTCTTAATATAGCCAAATGCGCCGTCACCAGGCAGAATACATCGGCAAACTCGAGGAGCAAATAGCAGAAATAACTGTGAAAGTCTTGAGGTCGAGAAATAAAGGCGTATCGCTTGTGGTGAAGTGGCCCGAGAAATCTTGAACATTTGACTGTGGTAAAACGGGGAGCAAGTTGCAGGAGTAACTATGACTCTCTTAAGGTTGCCAATGCTCGTCGCCCGGCAAAAATCATCGGAAAACTCGAGGAGCACCTGGCAGAAATAACTGTGAAGGTCTTAAATTCGGCAAATAATGGCGTATCGCTTCTGATGAACTGAACAGAGAAAGCTTGAATATGTGACTATGGTAAAACGGGGAGCAACTGGTATGAGTAACTATGACTCTCTTAAGGTAGCCAAATGCCTCGTCACCAACGGAATAACTCGGCAAACTCGAGGAGCATCTGGCAGGAGTAACTGTGAAAATCTTAAGGTCGACAAATAATGGTGTATCACTTCTGGTGAACCGGCCGGAGAAAGCTTGAAGACGTGACTGTGATAAAACACGCAGCAACTAGCAGGAGCAACTATGACACTCTTAATGTAGCCAAATGCTCTAACCAGGCGAAATACATCGGCCGACTCGAGGAGCACCTGGCAGAAATAACTGTAAAAGTCTTAAGGTCGACAAATAATGGCGTATCGCTTCTGATGAACTGACCAGAGAAAGCTTGAATATGTGATTATGGTAAAGCGTCGAGCAACTGGTATGAGTAACTATGAATCTCTTAAGGTAGCCAAATGCCTCGTCAACAATGGAATAAAACGGCAAACTCGAGGAGCACCTGGCAGGAGTAACTGTGAAAGTCTTAAGGTCGACAAAAAATAGTGTAACACTTCTGGTGAAATGGCCAGAGAAAGATTCAAGACGTAACTGTGATAAAACAGGGAGCAACTTGCAGGAGTAACTATGACTCTCTTAAGGTAGCCAAATGCTCGTCACCAGGCGAAATACATCGGCAAACTCGTGGAGCACCTGGCAGAAATAACTGTGAATGTCTTAAGTTCGACAAATAAAGGCGTATCTTTTCTGGTGAACTGGTCAGATAAAGGTTGAAGATGCGACTATGGTAAAACCGGGAGCAATTGGTAGGAGGAACTATGACTCTCTTAATATAGCCAAATGCGCCGTCACCAGGCAGAATACATCGGCAAACTCGAGGAGCAAATAGCAGAAATAACTGTGAGAGTCTTAAGGTCGAGAAATAAAGGCGTATCGCTTGTGGTGAACTGGCCCGAGAAATCTTGAACATTTGACTGTGGTAAAACGGGGAGCAAGTTGCAGGAGTAACTATGACTCTCTTAAGGTTGCCAATGCTCGTCGCCCGGCAAAAAGCATCGGAAAACTCGAGGAGCACCTGGCAGAAATAACTGTGAAGGTCTTAAGTTCGGCAAATAATGGCGTATCGCTTCTGATGAACTGAACAGAGAAAGCTTGAATATGTGACTATGGTAAAACGGGGAGCAACTGGTATGAGTAACTATGACTCTCTTAAGGTAGCCAAATGCCTCGTCACCAACGGAATAACTCGGCAAACTCGAGGAGCATCTGGCAGTAGTAACTGTGAAAATCTTAAGGTCGACAAATAATGGTGTATCACTTCTGGTGAACCGGCCGGAGAAAGCTTGTAGACGTGACTGTGATAAAACACGCAGCAACTAGCAGGAGTAACTATGACACTCTTAATGTAGCCAAATGCTCGTAACCAGGCGAAATACATCGGCCGACTCGAGGAGCACCTGGCAGAAATAACTGTAAAAGTCTTAAGGTCGACAAATAATGGCGTATCGCTTCTGATGAACTGACCAGAGAAAGCTTGAGTATGTGATTATGATAAAGCGTCGAGCAACTGGTATGAGTAACTATGACTCTCTTAAGGTAGCCACATGCCTCGTCAACAATGGAATAAATCGGCAAACTCGAGGAGTACCTGGCAGGAGTAACTGTGAAAGTCTTAAGGTCGACAAAAAATGGTGTAACACTTCTGGTGAAATGGCCAGAGAAGCTTCAAGACGTAACTGTGATAAAACAGGGAGCAACTTGCAGGAGTAACTATGACTCTCTTAAGGTAGCCAAATGCTCGTCACCAGGCGAAATACATCGGCAAACTCGTGGAGCACCTGGCAGAAATAACTGTGAATGTCTTAAGTTTGAAAAATTAAAGCGTATCACTTCTGGTGAAATGGTCAGATAAAGGTTGAAGATGCGACTATGGTAAAACCGGGAGCAATTGGTAGGAGTAACTATGACTCTCTTAATGTAGCCAAATGCGCCGTCACCAGGCAGAATACATCGGCAAACTCGAGGAGCAAATAGCAGAAATAACTGTGAAAGTCTTGAGGTCGAGAAATAAAGGCGTATCGCTTGTGGTGAACTGGCCCGAGAAATCTTGAACATTTGACTGTGGTAAAACGGGGAGCAAGTTGCACGAGTAACTATGACTCTCTTAAGGTTGCCAATGCTCGTCGCCCAGCAAAAGGCATCGGAAAACTCGTGGAGCACCTGGCAGAAATAACTGTGAAGGTCTTAAGTTCGGCAAATAATGGCGTATCGCTTCTGATGAACTGAACAGAGAAAGCTTGAATATGTGACTATGGTAAAACGGGGAGCAACTGGTATGAGTAACTATGACTCTCTTAAGGTAGCCAAATGCCTCGTCACCAACGGAATAACTCGGCAAACTCGAGGAGCATCTGGCAGGAGTAACTGTGAAAATCTTAAGGTCGACAAATAATGGTGTATCACTTCTGGTGAACCGGCTGGAGAAAGCTTGAAGACGTGACTGTGATAAAACACGCAGCAACTAGCAGTAGTAACTATGACACTCTTAATGTAGCCAAATACTCGTCACCAGGCGAAATACATCAGCCGACTCGAGGAGCACCTGGCAGAAATAACTGTAAAAGTCTTAAGGTCGACAAATAATGGCGTATCGCTTCTGATGAACTGACCAGAGAAAGCTTGAATATGTGATTATGGTAAAGCGTCGAGCAACTGGTATGAGTAACTATGAATCTCTTAAGGTAGCCAAATGCCTCTTCAACAATGGAATAAAACGGCAAACTCGAGGAGCACCTGGCAGGAGTAACTGTGAAAGTCTTAAGGTCGACAAAAAATAGTGTAACACTTCTGGTGAAATGGCCAGAGAAAGATTCAAGACGTAACTGTGATAAAACAGGGAGCAACTTGCAGGAGTAACTATGACTCTCTTAAGGTAGCCAAATGCTCGTCACCAGGCGAAATACATCGGCAAACTCGTGGAGCACCTGGCAGAAATAACTGTGAATGTCTTAAGTTCGACAAATAAAGGCGTATCTTTTCTGGTGAACTGGTCAGATAAAGGTTGAAGATGCGACTATGGTAAAACCGGGAGCAATTGGTAGGAGTAACTATGACTCTCTTAATATAGCCAAATGCGCCGTCACCAGGCAGAATGCATCGGCAAACTCGAGGAGCAAATAGCAGATATAACTGTGAGAGTCTTAAGGTCGAGAAATAAAGGCGTATCGCTTGTGGTGAACTGGCCCGAGAAATCTTGAACATTTGACTGTGGTAAAACAGGGAGCAAGTTGCAGGAGTAACTATGACTCTCTTAAGGTTGCCAATGCTCGTCGCCCGGCAAAAAGCATCGGAAAACTCGAGGAGCACCTGGCAGAAATAACTGTGAAGGTCTTAAGTTCGGCAAATAATGGCGTATCGCTTCTGATGAACTGAACAGAGAAAGCTTGAATATGTGACTATGGTAAAACGGGGAGCAACTGGTATGAGTAACTATGACTCTCTTAAGGTAGCCAAATGCCTCGTCACCAACGGAATAACTCGGCAAACTCGAGGAGCATCTGGCAGGAGTAACTGTGAAAATCTTAAGGTCGACAAATAATGGTGTATCACTTCTGGTGAACCGGCCGGAGAAAGCTTGTAGACGTGACTGTGATAAAACACGCAGCAACTAGCAGCAGTAACTATGACACTCTTAATGTAGCCAAATGCTCGTAACCAGGCGAAATACATCGGCAAACTCGTGGAGCACCTGGCAGAAATAACTGTGAATGTCTTAAGTTTGAAAAATTAAAGCGTATCACTTCTGGTGAACTGGTCAGATAAAGGTTGAAGATGCGACTATGGTAAAACCGGGAGCAATTGGTAGGAGTAACTATGACTCTCTTAATGTAGCCAAATGCTCGTCACCAGGCGAAATACATCGGCCGACTCGAGGAGCACCTGGCAGAAATAACTGTAAAAGTCTTAAGGTCGACAAATAATGGCGTATCGCTTCTGATGAACTGACCAGAGAAAGCTTGAGTATGTGATTATGATAAAGCGTCGAGCAACTGTTATGAGTAACTATGACTCTCTTAAGGTAGCCACATGCCTCGTCAACAATGGAATAAATCGGCAAACTCGAGGAGTACCTGGCAGGAGTAACTGTGAAAGTCTTAAGGTCGACAAAAAATGGTGTAACACTTCTGGTGAAATGGCCAGAGAAAGCTTCAAGACGTAACTGTGATAAAACAGGGAGCAACTTGCAGGAGTAACTATGACTCTCTTAAGGTAGCCAAATGCTCGTCACCAGGCGAAATACATCGGCAAACTCGTGGAGCACCTGGCAGAAATAACTGTGAATGTCTTAAGTTTGAAAAATTAAGGCGTATCACTTCTGGTGAACTGGTCAGATAAAGGTTGAAGATGCGACTATGGTAAAACCGGGAGCAATTGGTAGGAGTAACTATGACTCTCTTAATGTAGCCAAATGCGCCGTCACCAGGCAGAATACATCGGCAAACTCGAGGAGCAAATAGCAGAAATAACTGTGAAAGTCTTGAGGTCGAGAAATAAAGGCGTATCGCTTGTGGTGAACTGGCCCGAGAAATCTTGAACATTTGACTGTGGTAAAACGGGGAGCAAGTTGCAGGAGTAACTATGACTCTCTTAAGGTTGCCAATGCTCGTCGCCCAGCAAAAAGCATCGGAAAACTCGTGGAGCACCTGGCAGAAATAACTGTGAAGGTCTTAAGTTCGGCAAATAATGGCGTATCGCTTCTGATGAACTGAACAGAGAAAGCTTGAATATGTGACTATGGTAAAACGGGGAGCAACTGGTATGAGTAACTATGACTCTCTTAAGGTAGCCAAATGCCTCGTCACCAACGGAATAACTCGGCAAACTCGAGGAGCATCTGGCAGGAGTAACTGTGAAAATCTTAAGGTCGACAAATAATGGTGTATCACTTCTGGTGAACCGGCTGGAGAAAGCTTGAAGACGTGACTGTGATAAAACACGCAGCAACTAGCAGTAGTAACTATGACACTCTTAATGTAGCCAAATGCTCGTCACCAGGCGAAATACATCGGCCGACTCGAGGAGCACCTGGCAGAAATAACTGTAAAAGTCTTAAGGTCGACAAATAATGGCATATCGCTTCTGATGAACTGACCAGAGAAAGCTTGAATATGTGATTATGGCAAAGCGTCGAGCAACTGGTATGAGTAACTATGACTCTCTTAAGGTAGCCAAATGCCTCGTCAACAATGGAATAAAACGGCAAACTCGAGGAGCACCTGGCAGGAGTAACTGTGAAAGTCTTAAGGTCGACAAAAAATAGTGTAGCACTTCTGGTGAAATGGCCAGAGAAAGCTTCAAGACGTAACTGTGATAAAACAGGGAGCAACTTGCAGGAGTAACTATGACTCTCTTAAGGTAGCCAAATGCTCGTCACCAGGCGAAATACATCGGCAAACTCGTGGAGCACCTGGCAGAAATAACTGTGAATGTCTTAAGTTCGACAAATAAAGGCGTATCTTTTCTGGTGAACTGGTCAGATAAAGGTTGAAGATGCGACTATGGTAAAACCGGGAGCAATTGGTAGGAGTAACTATGACTCTCTTAATGTAGCCAAATGCGCCGTCACCAGGCCGAATACATCGGCAAACTCGAGGAGCAAATAGCAGAAATAACTGTTAGAGTCTTAAGGTCGAGAAATAAAGGCGTATCGCTTGTGGTGAACTGGCCCGAGAAATCTTGAACATTTGACTGTGGTAAAACGGGGAGCAAGTTGCAGGAGTAACTATGACTCTCTTAAGGTTGCCAATGCTCGTCGCCCGGCAAAAGTCATCGGAAAACTCGAGGAGCACCTGGCAGAAATATCTGTGAAGGTCTTAAGTTCGGCAAATAATGGCGTATCGCTTCTGATGAACTGAACAGAGAAAGCTTGAATATGTGACTATGGTAAAACGGGGAGCAACTGGTATGAGTAACTATGACTCTCTTAAGGTAGCCAAATGCCTCGTCACCAACGGAATAACTCGGCAAACTCGAGGAGCATCTGGCAGGAGTAACTGTGAAAATCTTAAGGTCGACAAATAATGGTGTATCACTTCTGGTGAACCGGCTGGAGAAAGCTTGAAGACGTGACTGTGATAAAACACGCAGCAACTAGCAGTAGTAACTATGACACTCTTAATGTAGCCAAATACTCGTCACCAGGCGAAATACATCGGCCGACTCGAGGAGCACCTGGCAGAAATAACTGTAAAAGTCTTAAGGTCGACAAATAATGGCGTATCGCTTCTGATGAACTGACCAGAGAAAGCTTGAATATGTGATTATGGTAAAGCGTCGAGCAACTGGTATGAGTAACTATGACTCTCTTAAGGTAGCCAAATGCCTCGTCAACAATGGAATAAAACGGCAAACTCGAGGAGCACCTGGCAGGAGTAACTGTGAAAGTCTTAAGGTCGACAAAAAATAGTGTAACACTTCTGGTGAAATGGCCAGAGAAAGATTCAAGACGTAACTGTGATAAAACAGGGAGCAACTTGCAGGAGTATCTATGACTCTCTTAAGGTAGCCAAATGCTCGTCACCAGGCGAAATACATCGGCAAACTCGTGGAGCACCTGGCAGAAATAACTGTGAATGTCTTAAGTTAGACAAATAAAGGCGTATCTTTTCTGGTGAACTGGTCAGATAAAGGTTGAAGATGCTTCTATGGTAATACCGGGAGCAATTGGTAGGAGTAACTATGACTCTCTTAATATAGCCAAATGCGCCGTCACCAGGCAGAATACATCGGCAAACTCGAGGAGCAAATAGCAGATATAACTGTGAGAGTCTTAAGGTCGAGAAATAAAGGCGTATCGCTTGTGGTGAACTGGCCCGAGAAATCTTGAACATTTGACTGTGGTAAAACGGGGAGCAAGTTGCAGGAGTAACTATGACTCTCTTAAGGTTGCCAATGCTCGTCGCCCGGCAAAAAGCATCGGAAAACTCGAGGAGCACCTGGCAGAAATAACTGTGAAGGTCTTAAGTTCGGCAAATAATGGCGTATCGCTTCTGATGAACTGAACAGAGAAAGCTTGAATATGTGACTATGGTAAAACGGGGAGCAACTGGTATGAGTAACTATGACTCTCTTAAGGTAGCCAAATGCCTCGTCACCAACGGAATAACTCGGCAAACTCGAGGAGCATCTGGCAGGAGTAACTGTGAAAATCTTAAGGTCGACAAATAATGGTGTATCACTTCTGGTGAACCGGCTGGAGAAAGCTTGAAGACGTGACTGTGATAAAACACGCAGCAGGAGTAACTATGACTCTCTTAAGGTTGCCAATGCTCGTCGCCCGGCAAAAAGCATCGGAAAACTCGAGGAGCACCTGGCAGAAATAACTGTGAAGGTGTTAAGTTCGGCAAATAATGGCGTATCGCTTCTGATGAACTGAACAGAGAAAGCTTGAATATGTGACTATGGTAAAACGGGGAGCAACTGGTATGAGTAACTATGACTCTCTTAAGGTAGCCAAATGCCTCGTCACCAACGGAATAACTCGGCAAACTCGAGGAGCATCTGGCAGTAGTAACTGTGAAAATCTTAAGGTCGACAAATAATGGTGTATCACCACTGGTGAACCGGCCAGAGAAAGCTTGAAGACGTGACTGTGATAAAACACGCAGCAACTAGCAGGAGTAACTATGACACTCTTAATGTAGCCAAATGCTCGTAACCAGGCGAAATACATCGGCTGACTCGAGGAGCACCTGGCAGAAATAACTGTAAAAGTCTTAAGGTCGACAAATAATGGCGTATAGCTTCTGATGAACTGACCAGAGAAAGCTTGAATATGTGATTATGGTAAAGCGTCGAGCAACTGGTATGAGTAACTATGACTCTCTTAAGGTAGCCAAATGCCTCGTCAACAATGTAATAAAACGGCAAACTCGAGGAGCACCTGGCAGGAGTAACTGTGAAAGTCTTAAGGTCGACAAAAAATAGTGTAACACTTCTGGTGAAATGGCCAGAGAAAGATTCAAGACGTAACTGTGATAAAACAGGGAGCAACTTGCAGGAGTAACTATGACTCTCTTAAGGTAGCCAAATGCTCGTCACCAGGCGAAATACATCGGCAAACTCGTGGAGCACCTGGCAGAAATAACTGTGAATGTCTTAAGTTAGACAAATAAAGGCGTATCTTTTCTGGTGAACTGGTCAGATAAAGGTTGAAGATGCTTCTATGGTAAAACCGGGAGCAATTGGTAGGAGTAACTATGACTCTCTTAATATAGCCAAATGCGCCGTCACCAGGCAGAATACATCGGCAAACTCGAGGAGCAAATAGCAGAAATAACTGTGAAAGTCTTGAGGTCGAGAAATAAAGGCGTATCGCTTGTGGTGAACTGGCCCGAGAAATCTTGAACATTTGACTGTGGTAAAACGGGGAGCAAGTTGCAGGAGTAACTATGACTCTCTTAAGGTTGCCAATGCTCGTCGCCCGGCAAAAAGCATCGGAAAACTCGAAGAGCACCTGGCAGAAATAACTGTGAAGGTCTTAAGTTCGGCAAATAATGGCGTATCGCTTCTGATGAACTGAACAGAGAAAGCTTGAATATGTGACTATGGTAAAACGGGGAGCAACTGGTATGAGTAACTATGACTCTCTTAAGGTAGCCAAATGCCTCGTCACCAACGGAATAACTCGGCAAACTCGAGGAGCATCTGGCAGGAGTAACTGTGAAAATCTTAAGGTCGACAAATAATGGTGTATCACTTCTGGTGAACCGGCTGGAGAAAGCTTGAAGACGTGACTGTGATAAAACACGCAGCAGGAGTAACTATGACTCTCTTAAGGTTGCCAATGCTCGTCGCCCGGCAAAAAGCATCGGAAAACTCGAGGAGCACCTGGCAGAAATAACTGTGAAGGTGTTAAGTTCGGCAAATAATGGCGTATCGCTTCTGATGAACTGAACAGAGAAAGCTTGAATATGTGACTATGGTAAAACGGGGAGCAACTGGTATGAGTAACTATGACTCTCTTAAGGTAGCCAAATGCCTCGTCACCAACGGAATAACTCGGCAAACTCGAGGAGCATCTGGCAGTAGTAACTGTGAAAATCTTAAGGTCGACAAATAATGGTGTATCACCACTGGTGAACCGGCCAGAGAAAGCTTGAAGACGTGACTGTGATAAAACACGCAGCAACTAGCAGGAGTAACTATGACACTCTTAATGTAGCCAAATGCTCGTAACCAGGCGAAATACATCGGCTGACTCGAGGAGCACCTGGCAGAAATAACTGTAAAAGTCTTAAGGTCGACAAATAATGGCGTATAGCTTCTGATGAACTGACCAGAGAAAGCTTGAATATGTGATTATGGTAAAGCGTCGAGCAACTGGTATGAGTAACTATGACTCTCTTAAGGTAGCCAAATGCCTCGTCAACAATGGAATAAAACGGCAAACTCGAGGAGCACCTGGCAGGAGTAACTGTGAAAGTCTTAAGGTCGACAAAAAATAGTGTAACACTTCTGGTGAAATGGCCAGAGAAAGATTCAAGACGTAACTGTGATAAAACAGGGAGCAACTTGCAGGAGTATCTATGACTCTCTTAAGGTAGCCAAATGCTCGTCACCAGGCGAAATACATCGGCAAACTCGTGGAGCACCTGGCAGAAATAACTGTGAATGTCTTAAGTTAGACAAATAAAGGCGTATCTTTTCTGGTGAACTGGTCAGATAAAGGTTGAAGATGCTTCTATGGTAAAACCGGGAGCAATTGGTAGGAGTAACTATGACTCTCTTAATATAGCCAAATGCGCCGTCACCAGGCAGAATACATCGGCAAACTCGAGGAGCAAATAGCAGATATAACTGTGAGAGTCTTAAGGTCGAGAAAATAAGGCGTATCGCTTGTGGTGAACTGGCCCGAGAAATCTTGAACATTTGACTGTGGTAAAACGGGGAGCAAGTTGCAGGAGTAACTATGACTCTCTTAAGGTTGCCAATGCTCGTCGCCCGGCAAAAAGCATCGGAAAACTCGAGGAGCACCTGGCAGAAATAACTGTGAAGGTCTTAAGTTCGGCAAATAATGGCGTATCGCTTCTGATGAACTGAACAGAGAAAGCTTGAATATGTGACTATGGTAAAACGGGGAGCAACTGGTATGAGTAACTATGACTCTCTTAAGGTAGCCAAATGCCTCGTCACCAACGGAATAACTCGGCAAACTCGAGGAGCATCTGGCAGTAGTAACTGTGAAAATCTTAAGGTCGACAAATAATGGTGTATCACTTCTGGTGAACCGGCCGGAGAAAGCTTGTAGACGTGACTGTGATAAAACACGCAGCAACTAGCAGGAGTAACTATGACACTCTTAATGTAGCCAAATGCTCGTAACCAGGCGAAATACATCGGCCGACTCGAGGAGCACCTGGCAGAAATAACTGTAAAAGTCTTAAGGTCGACAAATAATGGCGTATCGCTTCTGATGAACTGACCAGAGAAAGCTTGAGTATGTGATTATGATAAAGCGTCGAGCAACTGGTATGAGTAACTATGACTCTCTTAAGGTAGCCACATGCCTCGTCAACAATGGAATAAATCGGCAAACTCGAGGAGTACCTGGCAGGAGTAACTGTGAAAGTCTTAAGGTCGACAAAAAATGGTGTAACACTTCTGGTGAAATGGCCAGAGAAAGCTTCAAGACGTAACTGTGATAAAACAGGGAGCAACTTGCAGGAGTAACTATGACTCTCTTAAGGTAGCCAAATGCTCGTCACCAGGCGAAATACATCGGCAAACTCGTGGAGCACCTGGCAGAAATAACTGTGAATGTCTTAAGTTTGAAAAATTAAGGCGTATCACTTCTGGTGAACTGGTCAGATAAAGGTTGAAGATGCGACTATGGTAAAACCGGGAGCAATTGGTAGGAGTAACTATGACTCTCTTAATGTAGCCAAATGCGCCGTCACCAGGCAGAATACATCGGCAAACTCGAGGAGCAAATAGCAGAAATAACTGTGAAAGTCTTGAGGTCGAGAAATAAAGGCGTATCGCTTGTGGTGAACTGGCCCGAGAAATCTTGAACATTTGACTGTGGTAAAACGGGGAGCAAGTTGCAGGAGTAACTATGACTCTCTTAAGGTTGCCAATGCTCGTCGCCCGGCAAAAATCATCGGAAAACTCGAAGAGCACCTGGCAGAAATAACTGTGAGGGTCTTAAGTTCGGCAAATAATGGCGTATCGCTTCTGATGAACTGAACAGAGAAAGCTTGAATATGTGACTATGGTAAAACGGGGAGCAACTGGTATGAGTAACTATGACTCTCTTAAGGTAGCCAAATGCCTCGTCACCAACGGAATAACTCGGCAAACTCGAGGAGCATCTGGCAGGAGTAACTGTGAAAATCTTAAGGTCGACAAATAATGGTGTATCACTTCTGGTGAACCGGCTGGAGAAAGCTTGAAGACGTGACTGTGATAAAACACGCAGCAACTAGCAGTAGTAACTATGACACTCTTAATGTAGCCAAATACTCGTCACCAGGCGAAATACATCGGCCGACTCGAGGAGCACCTGGCAGAAATAACTGTAAAAGTCTTAAGGTCGACAAATAATGGCGTATCGCTTCTGATGAACTGACCAGAGAAAGCTTGAATATGTGATTATGGTAAAGCGTCGAGCAACTGGTATGAGTAACTATGACTCTCTTAAGGTAGCCAAATGCCTCGTCAACAATGGAATAAAACGGCAAACTCGAGGAGCACCTGGCAGGAGTAACTGTGAAAGTCTTAAGGTCGACAAAAAATAGTGTAACACTTCTGGTGAAATGGCCAGAGAAAGATTCAAGACGTAACTGTGATAAAACAGGGAGCAACTTGCAGGAGTAACTATGACTCTCTTAAGGTAGCCAAATGCTCGTCACCAGGCGAAATACATCGGCAAACTCGTGGAGCACCTGGCAGAAATAACTGTGAATGTCTTAAGTTCGACAAATAAAGGCGTATCTTTTCTGGTGAACTGGTCAGATAAAGGTTGAAGATGCTTCTATGGTAAAACCGGGAGCAATTGGTAGGAGTAACTATGACTCTCTTAATATAGCCAAATGCGCCGTCACCAGGCAGAATACATCGGCAAACTCGAGGAGCAAATAGCAGAAATAACTGTGAAAGTCTTGAGGTCGAGAAATAAAGGCGTATCGCTTGTGGTGAACTGGCCCGAGAAATCTTGAACATTTGACTGTGGTAAAACGGGGAGCAAGTTGCAGGAGTAACTATGACTCTCTTAAGGTTGCCAATGCTCGTCGCCCGGCAAAAATCATCGGAAAACTCGAAGAGCACCTGGCAGAAATAACTGTGAAGGTCTTAAGTTCGGCAAATAATGGCGTATCGCTTCTGATGAACTGAACAGAGAAAGCTTGAATATGTGACTATGGTAAAACGGGGAGCAACTGGTATGAGTAACTATGACTCTCTTAAGGTAGCCAAATGCCTCGTCACCAACGGAATAACTCGGCAAACTCGAGGAGCATCTGGCAGGAGTAACTGTGAAAATCTTAAGGTCGACAAATAATGGTGTATCACTTCTGGTGAACCGGCTGGAGAAAGCTTGAAGACGTGACTGTGATAAAACACGCAGCAGGAGTAACTATGACTCTCTTAAGGTTGCCAATGCTCGTCGCCCGGCAAAAAGCATCGGAAAACTCGAGGAGCACCTGGCAGAAATAACTGTGAAGGTGTTAAGTTCGGCAAATAATGGCGTATCGCTTCTGATGAACTGAACAGAGAAAGCTTGAATATGTGACTATGGTAAAACGGGGAGCAACTGGTATGAGTAACTATGACTCTCTTAAGGTAGCCAAATGCCTCGTCACCAACGGAATAACTCGGCAAACTCGAGGAGCATCTGGCAGTAGTAACTGTGAAATTCTTAAGGTCGACAAATAATGGTGTATCACCTCTGGTGAACCGGCCAGAGAAAGCTTGAAGACGTGACTGTGATAAAACACGCAGCAACTAGCAGGAGTAACTATGACACTCTTAATGTAGCCAAATGCTCGTAACCAGGCGAAATACATCGGCCGACTCGAGGAGCACCTGGCAGAAATAACTGTAAAAGTCTTAAGGTCGACAAATAATGGCATATCGCTTCTGATGAACTGACCAGAGAAAGCTTGAATATGTGATTATGGTAAAGCGTCGAGCAACTGGTATGAGTAACTATGACTCTCTTAAGGTAGCCAAATGCCTCGTCAACAATGGAATAAAACGGCAAACTCGAGGAGCACCTGGCAGGAGTAACTGTGAAAGTCTTAAGGTCGACAAAAAATAGTGTAACACTTCTGGTGAAATGGCCAGAGAAAGATTCAAGACGTAACTGTGATAAAACAGGGAGCAACTTGCAGGAGTAACTATGACTCTCTTAAGGTAGCCAAATGCTCGTCACCAGGCGAAATACATCGGCAAACTCGTGGAGCACCTGGCAGAAATAACTGTGAATGTCTTAAGTTCGACAAATAAAGGCGTATCTTTTCTGGTGAACTGGTCAGATAAAGGTTGAAGATGCTTCTGTGGTAAAACCGGGAGCAATTGGTAGGAGTAACTATGACTCTCTTAATATAGCCAAATGCGCCGTCACCAGGCAGAATACATCGGCAAACTCGAGGAGCAAATAGCAGAAATAACTGTGAAAGTCTTGAGGTCGAGAAATAAAGGCGTATCGCTTGTGGTGAACTGGCCCGAGAAATCTTGAACATTTGACTGTGGTAAAACGGGGAGCAAATTGCAGGAGTAACTATGACTCTCTTAAGGTTGCCAATGCTCGTCGCCCGGCAAAAATCATCGGTAAACTCGAGGAGCACCTGGCAGAAATAACTGTGAAGGTCTTAAGTTCGGCAAATAATGGCGTATCGCTTCTGATGAACTGAACAGAGAAAGCTTGAATATGTGACTATGGTAAAACGGGGAGCAACTGGTATGAGTAACTATGACTCTCTTAAGGTAGCCAAATGCCTCGTCACCAACGGAATAACTCGGCAAACTCGAGGAGCATCTGGCAGGAGTAACTGTGAAAATCTTAAGTTCGACAAATAATGGTGTATCACTTCTGGTGAACCGGCTGGAGAAAGCTTGAAGACGTGACTGTGATAAAACACGCAGCAGGAGTAACTATGACTCTCTTAAGGTTGCCAATGCTCGTCGCCCGGCAAAAATCATCGGAAAACTCGAGGAGCACCTGGCAGAAATAACTGTGAAGGTCTTAAGTTCGGCAAATAATGGCGTATCGCTTCTGATGAACTGAACAGAGAAAGCTTGAATATGAGACTATGGTAAAACGGGGAGCAACTGGTATGAGTAACTATGACTCTCTTAAGGTAGCCAAATGCCTCGTCACCAACGGAATAACTCGGCAAACTCGAGGAGCATCTGGCAGGAGTAACTGTGAAAATCTTAAGGTCGACAAATAATGGTGTATCACTTCTGGTGAACCGGCCGGAGAAAGCTTGAAGACGTGACTGTGATAAAACACGCAGCAACTAGCAGTAGTAACTATGACACTCTTAATGTAGCCAAATGCTCGTAACCAGGCGAAATACATCGGCCGACTCGAGGAGCACCTGGCAGAAATAACTGTAAAAGTCTTAAGGTCGACAAATAATGGCGTATCGCTTCTGATGAACTGACCAGAGAAAGCTTGAATATGTGATTATGGTAAAGCGTCGAGCAACTGGTATGAGTAACTATGACTCTCTTAAGGTAGACAAATGCTTCGTCAACAATGGAATAAATCGGCAAACTCTAGGAGCACCTGGCAGGAGTAACTGTGAAAGTCTTAAGGTCGACAAAAAATAGTGTAACACTTCTGGTGAAATGGCCAGAGAAAGCTTCAAGACGTAACTGTGATAAAACAGGGAGCAACTTGCAGGAGTAACTATGACTCTCTTAAGGTAGCCAAATGCTCGTCACCAGGCGAAATACATCGGCAAACTCGTGGAGCACCTGGCAGAAATAACTGTGAATGTCTTAAGTTCGACAAATAAAGGCGTATCTTTTCTGGTGAACTGGTCAGATAAAGGTTGAAGATGCGACTATGGTAAAACCGGGAGCAATTGGTAGGAGTAACTATGACTCTCTTAATATAGCCAAATGCGCCGTCACCAGGCAGAATACATCGGCAAACTCGAGGAGCAAATAGCAGAAATAACTGTGAAAGTCTTGAGGTCGAGAAATAAAGGCGTATCGCTTGTGGTGAACTGGCCCGAGAAATCTTGAACATTTGACTGTGGTAAAACGGGGAGCAAGTTGCAGGAGTAACTATGACTCTCTTAAGGTTGCCAATGCTCGTCGCCCGGCAAAAATCATCGGAAAACTCGAGGAGCACCTGGCAGAAATAACTGTGAAGGTCTTAAGTTCGGCAAATAATGGCGTATCGCTTCTGATGAACTGAACAGAGAAAGCTTGAATATGTGACTATGGTAAAACGGGGAGCAACTGGTATGAGTAACTATGACTCTCTTAAGGTAGTCAAATGCCTCGTCACCAACGGAATAACTCGGCAAACTCGAGGAGCATCTGGCAGGAGTAACTGTGAAAATCTTAAGTTCGACAAATAATGGTGTATCACTTCTGGTGAACCGGCTGGAGAAAGCTTGAAGATGTGACTGTGATAAAACACGCAGCAGGAGTAACTATGACTCTCTTAAGGTTGCCAATGCTCGTCGCCCGGCAAAAAGCATCGGAAAACTCGAGGAGCACCTGGCAGAAATAACTGTGAAGGTCTTAAGTTCAGCAAATAATGGCGTATCGCTTCTGATGAACTGAACAGAGAAAGCTTGAATATGTGACTATGGTAAAACGGGGAGCAACTGGTATGAGTAACTATGACTCTCTTAAGGTAGCCAAATGCCTCGTCACCAACGGAATAACTCGGCAAACTCGAGGAGCATCTGGCAGTAGTAACTGTGAAAATCTTAAGGTCGACAAATAATGGTGTATCACCTCTGGTGAACCGACCAGAGAAAGCTTGAAGACGTGACTGTGATAAAACACGCAGCAACTAGCAGGAGTAACTATGACACTCTTAATGTAGCCAAATGCTCGTAACCAGGCGAAATACATCGGCCGACTCGAGGAGCACCTGGCAGAAATAACTGTAAAAGTCTTAAGGTCGACAAATAATGGCGTATCGCTTCTGATGAACTGACCAGAGAAAGCTTGAGTATGTGATTATGATAAAGCGTCGAGCAACTGGTATGAGTAACTATGACTCTCTTAAGGTAGCCACTTGCCTCGTCAACAATGGAATAAATCGGCAAACTCGAGGAGCACCTGGCAGGAGTAACTGTGAAAGTCTTAAGGTCGACAAAAAATGGTGTAACACTTCTGGTGAAATGGCCAGAGAAAGCTTCAAGACGTAACTGTGATAAAACAGGAAGCAACTTGCAGGAGAAACTATGACTCTCTTAAGGTAGCCAAATGCTCGTCACCAGGCGAAATACATCGGCAAACTCGTGGAGCACCTGGCAGAAATAACTGTGAATGTCTTAAGTTTGAAAAATTAAGGCGTATCACTTCTGGTGAACTGGTCAGATAAAGGTTGAAGATGCGACTATGGTAAAACCGGGAGCAATTGGTAGGAGTAACTATGACTCTCTTAATGTAGCCAAATGCGCCGTCACCAGGCAGAATACATCGGCAAACTCGAGGAGCAAATAGCAGAAATAACTGTGAAAGTCTTGAGGTCGAGAAATAAAGGCGTATCGCTTGTGGTGAACTGGCCCGAGAAATCTTGAACATTTGACTGTGGTAAAACGGGGAGCAAGTTGCAGGAGTAACTATGACTCTCTTAAGGTTGCCAATGCTCGTCGCCCGGCAAAAATCATCGGAAAACTCGAGGAGCACCTGGCAGAAATAACTGTGAAGGTCTTAAGTTCGGCAAATAATGGCGTATCGCTTCTGATGAACTGAACAGAGAAAGCTTGAATATGTGACTATGGTAAAACGGGGAGCAACTGGTATGAGTAACTATGACTCTCTTAAGGTAGCCAAATGCCTCGTCACCAACGGAATAACTCGGCAAACTCGAGGAGCATCTGGCAGGAGTAACTGTGAAAATCTTAAGGTCGACAAATAATGGTGTATCACTTCTGGTGAACCGGCCGGAGAAAGCTTGAAGACGTGACTGTGATAAAACACGCAGCAACTAGCAGTAGTAACTATGACACTCTTAATGTAGCCAAATGCTCGTAACCAGGCGAAATACATCGGCCGACTCGAGGAGCACCTGGCAGAAATAACTGTAAAAGTCTTAAGGTCGACAAATAATGGCGTATCGCTTCTGATGAACTGACCAGAGAAAGCTTGAATATGTGATTATGGTAAAGCGTCGAGCAACTGGTATGAGTAACTATGACTCTCTTAAGGTAGCCAAATGCTTCGTCAACAATGGAATAAAACGGCAAACTCGAGGAGCACCTGGCAGGAGTAACTGTGAAAGTCTTAAGGTCGACAAAAAATAGTGTAACACTTCTGGTGAAATGGCCAGAGAAAGCTTCAAGACGTAACTGTGATAAAACAGGGAGCAACTTGCAGGAGTAACTATGACTCTCTTAAGGTAGCCAAATGCTCGTCACCAGGCGAAATACATCGGCAAACTCGTGGAGCACCTGGCAGAAATAACTGTGAATGTCTTAAGTTCGACAAATAAAGGCGTATCTTTTCTGGTGAACTGGTCAGATAAAGGTTGGAGATGCGACTATGGTAAAACCGGGAGCAATTGGTAGGAGTAACTATGACTTTCTTAATGTAGCCAAATGCGCCGTCACCAGGCAGAATACATCGGCAAACTCGTGGAGCAAATAGCAGAAATAACTGTGAGAGTCTTAAGGTCGAGAAATAAAGGCGTATCGCTTGTGGTGAACTGGCCCGAGAAATCTTGAACATTTGACTGTGGTAACACGGGGAGCAAGTTGCAGGAGTAACTATGACTCTCTTAAGGTTGCCAATGCTCGTCGCCCGGCAAAAATCATCGGAAAACTCGAGGAGCACCTGGCAGAAATAACTGTGAAGGTCTTAAGTTCGGCAAATAATGGCGTATCGCTTCTGATGAACTGAACAGAGAAAGCTTGAATATGTGACTATGGTAAAACGGGGAGCAACTGGTATGAGTAACTATGACTCTCTTAAGGTAGCCAAATGCCTCGTCACCAACGGAATAACTCGGCAAACTCGAGGAGCATTTGGCAGGAGTAACTGTGAAAATCTTAAGGTCGACAAATAATGGTGTATCACTTCTGGTGAACCGACTGGAGAAAGCTTGAAGACGTGACTGTGATAAAACACGCAGCAACTAGCAGTAGTAACTATGACACTCTTAATGTAGCCAAATACTCGTCACCAGGCGAAATACATCGGCCGACTCGAGGAGCACCTGGCAGAAATAACTGAAAAAGTCTTAAGGTCGACAAATAATGGCGTATCGCTTCTGATGAACTGACCAGAGAAAGCTTGAATATGTGATTATGGTAAAGCGTCGAGCAACTGGTATGAGTAACTATGACTCTCTTAAGGTAGCCAAATGCCTCGTCAACAATGGAATAAAACGCAAACTCGAGGAGCACCTGGCAGGAGTAACAGTGAAAGTCTTAAGGTCGACAAAAAATAGTGTAACACTTCTGGTGAAATGGCCAGAGAAAGATTCAAGACGTAACTGTGATAAAACAGGGAGCAACTTGCAGGAGTAACTATGACTCTCTTAAGGTAGCCAAATGCTCGTCACCAGGCGAAATACATCGGCAAACTCGTGGAGCACCTGGCAGAAATAACTGTGAATGTCTTAAGTTCGACAAATAAAGGCGTATCTTTTCTGGTGAACTGGTCAGATAAAGGTTGAAGATGCGACTATGGTAAAACCGGGAGCAATTGGTAGGAGTAACTATGACTCTCTTAATATAGCCAAATGCGCCGTCACCAGGCAGAATACATCGACAAACTCGAGGAGCAAATAGCAGAAATAACTGTGAAAGTCTTGAGGTCGAGAAATAAAGGCGTATCGCTTGTGGTGAACTGGCCCGAGAAATCTTGAACATTTGACTGTGGTAACACGGGGAGCAAGTTGCAGGAGTAACTATGACTCTCTTAAGGTTGCCAATGCTCGTCGCCCGGCAAAAATCATCGGAAAACTCGAGGAGCACCTGGCAGAAATAACTGTGAAGGTCTTAAGTTCGGCAAATAATGGCGTATCGCTTCTGATGAACTGAACAGAGAAAGCTTGAATATGTGACTATGGTAAAACGGGGAGCAACTGGTATGAGTAACTATGACTCTCTTAAGGTAGCCAAATGCCTCGTCACCAACGGAATAACTCGGCAAACTCGAGGAGCATTTGGCAGGAGTAACTGTGAAAATCTTAAGGTCGACAAATAATGGTGTATCACTTCTGGTGAACCGACTGGAGAAAGCTTGAAGACGTGACTGTGATAAAACACGCAGCAACTAGCAGTAGTAACTATGACACTCTTAATGTAGCCAAATACTCGTCACCAGGCGAAATACATCGGCCGACTCGAGGAGCACCTGGCAGAAATAACTGAAAAAGTCTTAAGGTCGACAAATAATGGCGTATCGCTTCTGATGAACTGACCAGAGAAAGCTTGAATATGTGATTATGGTAAAGCGTCGAGCAACTGGTATGAGTAACTATGACTCTCTTAAGGTAGCCAAATGCCTCGTCAACAATGGAATAAAATGGCAAACTCGAGGAGCACCTGGCAGGAGTAACAGTGAAAGTCTTAAGGTCGACAAAAAATAGTGTAACACTTCTGGTGAAATGGCCAGAGAAAGATTCAAGACGTAACTGTGATAAAACAGGGAGCAACTTGCAGGAGTAACTATGACTCTCTTAAGGTAGCCAAATGCTCGTCACCAGGCGAAATACATCGGCAAACTCGTGGAGCACCTGGCAGAAATAACTGTGAATGTCTTAAGTTCGACAAATAAAGGCGTATCTTTTCTGGTGAACTGGTCAGATAAAGGTTGAAGATGCGACTATGGTAAAACCGGGAGCAATTGGTAGGAGTAACTATGACTCTCTTAATATAGCCAAATGCGCCGTCACCAGGCAGAATACATCGACAAACTCGAGGAGCAAATAGCAGAAATAACTGTGAAAGTCTTGAGGTCGAGAAATAAAGGCGTATCGCTTGTGGTGAACTGGCCCGAGAAATCTTGAACATTTGACTGTGGTTACACGGGGAGCAAGTTGCAGGAGTAACTATGACTCTCTTAAGGTTGCCAATGCTCGTCGCCCGGCAAAAATCATCGGAAAACTCGAGGAGCACCTGGCAGAAATAACTGTGAAGGTCTTAAGTTCGGCAAATAATGGCGTATCGCTTCTGATGAACTGAACAGAGAAAGCTTGAATATGTTACTATGGTAAAACGGGGAGCAACTGGTATGAGTAACTATGACTCTCTTAAGGTAGCCAAATGCCTCGTCACCAACGGAATAACTCGGCAAACTCGAGGAGCATCTGGCAGGAGTAACTGTGAAAATCTTAAGGTCGACAAATAATGGTGTATCACTTCTGGTGAACCGGCTGGAGAAAGCTTGAAGACGTGACTGTGATAAAACACGCAGCAGGAGTAACTATGACTCTCTTAAGGTTGCCAATGCTCGTCGCCCGGCAAAAAGCATCCGAAAACTCGAGGAGCACCTGGCAGAAATAACTGTGAAGGTCTTAAGTTCAACAAATAATGGCGTATCGCTTCTGATGAACTGAACAGAGAAAGCTTGAATATGTGACTATGGTAAAACGGGGAGCAACTGGTATGAGTAACTATGACTCTCTTAAGGTAGCCAAATGCCTCGTCACCAACGGAATAACTCGGCAAACTCGAGGAGCATCTGGCAGGAGTAACTGTAAAAATCTTAAGGTCGACAAATAATGGTGTATCACCTCTGGTGAACCGGCCAGAGAAAGCTTGAAGACGTGACTGTGATAAAACACGCAGCAACTAGCAGGAGTAACTATGACACTCTTAATGTAGCCAAATGCTCGTAACCAGGCGAAATACATCGGCCGACTGGAGGAGCACCTGGCAGAAATAACTGTAAAAGTCTTAAGGTCGACAAATAATGGCGTATCGCTTCTGATGAACAGACCAGAGAAAGCTTGAGTATGTGATTATGATAAAGCGTCGAGCAACTGGTATGAGTAACTATGACTCTCTTAAGGTAGCCACATGCCTCGTCAACAATGGAATAAATCGGCAAACTCGAGGAGCACCTGGCAGGAGTAACTGTGAAAGTCTTAAGGTCGACAAAAAATGGTGTAACACTTCTGGTGAAATGGCCAGAGAAAGCTTCAAGACATAACTGTGATAAAACAGGGAGCAACTTGCAGGAGAAACTATGACTCTCTTAAAGTAGCCAAATGCTCGTCACCAGGCGAAATACATCGGCAAACTCGTGGAGCACCTGTCAGAAATAACTGTGAATGTCTTAAGTTTGAAAAATTAAGGCGTATCACTTCTGGTGAACTGGTCAGATAAAGGTTGAAGATGCGACTATGGTAAAACCGGGAGCAATTGGTAGGAGTAACTATGACTCTCTTAATGTAGCCAAATGCGCCGTCACCAGGCAGAATACATCGGCAAACTCGAGGAGCAAATAGCAGAAATAACTGTGAAAGTCTTGAGGTCGAGAAATAAAGGCGTATCGCTTGTGGTGAACTGGCCCGAGAAATCTTGAACATTTGACTGTGGTAAAACGGGGAGCAAGTTGCAGGAGTAACTATGACTCTCTTAAGGTTGCCAATGCTCGTCGCCCGGCAAAAATCATCGGAAAACTCGAGGAGCAACTGGCAGAAATAACTGTGAAGGTCTTAAGTTCGGCAAATAATTTCGTATCGCTTCTGATGAACTGAACAGAGAAAGCTTGAATATGTGACTATGGTAAAACGGGGAGCAACTGGTATGAGTAACTATGACTCTCTTAAGGTAGCCAAATGCCTCGTCACCAACGGAATAACTCGGCAAACTCGAGGAGCATCTGGCAGGAGTAACTGTGAAAATCTTAAGGTCGACAAATAATGGTGTATCACTTCTGGTGAACCGGCTGGAGAAAGCTTGAAGACGTGACTGTGATAAAACACGCAGCAGGAGTAACTATGACTCTCTTAAGGTTGCCAATGCTCGTCGCCCGGCAAAAAGCATCGGAAAACTCGAGGAGCACCTGGCAGAAATAACTGTGAAGGTCTTAAGTTCGGCAAATAATGGCGTATCGCTTCTGATGAACTGAACAGAGAAAGCTTGAATATGTGACTATGGTAAAACGGGGAGCAACTGGTATGAGTAACTATGACTCTCTTAAGGTAGCCAAATGCCTCGTCACCAACGGAATAACTCGGCAAACTCGAGGAGCATCTGGCAGTAGTAACTGCGAAAATCTTAAGGTCGACAAATAATGGTGTATCACCTCTGGTGAACCGGCCAGAGAAAGCTTGAAGACGTGACTGTGATAAAACACGCAGCAACTAGCAGGAGTAACTATGACACTCTTAATGTAGCCAAATGCTCGTAACCAGGCGAAATACATCGGCCGACTCGAGGAGCACCTGGCAGAAATAACTGTAAAAGTCTTAAGGACGACAAATAATGGCGTATCGCTTCTGATGAACTGACCAGAGAAAGCTTGAGTATGTGATTATGATAAAGCGTCGAAAAACTGGTATGAGTAACTATGACTCTCTTAAGGTAGCCACATGCCTCGTCAACAATGGAATAAATCGGCAAACTCGAGGAGCACCTGGCAGGAGTAACTGTGAAAGTCTTAAGGTCGACAAAAAATGGTGTAACACTTCTGGTGAAATGGCCAGAGAAAGCTTCAAGACGTAACTGTGATAAAACAGGAAGCAACTTGCAGGAGAAACTATGACTCTCTTAAGGTAGCCAAATGCTCGTCACCAGGCGAAATACATCGGCAAACTCGTGGAGCACCTGGCAGAAATAACTGTGAATGTCTTAAGTTTGAAAAATTAAGGCGTATCACTTCTGGTGAACTGGTCAGATAAAGGTTGAAGATGCGACTATGGTAAAACCGGGAGCAATTGGTAGGAGTAACTATGACTCTTTTAAAGTAGCCAAATGCGCCGTCACCAGGCAGAATACATCGGCAAACTCGAGGAGCAAATAGCAGAAATAACTGTGAAAGTCTTGAGGTCGAGAAATAAAGGCGTATCGCTTGTGGTGAACTGGCCCGAGAAATCTTGAACATTTGACTGTGGTAAAACGGGGAGCAAGTTGCAGGAGTAACTATGACTCTCTTAAGGTTGCCAATGCTCGTCGCCCGGCAAAAATCATCGGAAAACTCGAGGAGCACCTGGCAGAAATAACTGTGAAGGTCTTAAGTTCGGCAAATAATGGCGTATCGCTTCTGATGAACTGAACAGAGAAAGCTTGAATATGTGACTATGGTAAAACGGGGAGCAACTGGTATGAGTAACTATGACTCTCTTAAGGTAGCCAAATGCCTCGTCACCAACGGAATAACTCGGCAAACTCGAGGAGCATCTGGCAGGAGTAACTGTGAAAATCTTAAGGTCGACAAATAATGGTGTATCACTTCTGGTGAACCGGCTGGAGAAAGCTTGAAGACGTGACTGTGATAAAACACGCAGCAGGAGTAACTATGACTCTCTTAAGGTTGCCAATGCTCGTCGCCCGGCAAAAAGCATCGGAAAACTCGAGGAGCACCTGGCAGAAATAACTGTGAAGTTCTTAAGTTCGGCAAATAATGGCGTATCGCTTCTGATGAACTGAACAGAGAAAGCTTGAATATGTGACTATGGTAAAACGGGGAGCAACTGGTATGAGTAACTATGACTCTCTTAAGGTAGCCAAATGCCTCGTCACCAACGGAATAACTCGGCAAACTCGAGGAGCATCTGGCAGTAGTAACTGTGAAAATCTTAAGGTCGACAAATAATGGTGTATCACCTCTGGTGAACCGGCCAGAGAAAGCTTGAAGACGTGACTGTGATAAAACACGCAGCAACTAGCAGTAGTAACTATGACACTCTTAATGTAGCCAAATGCTCGTCACCAGGCGAAATACATCGGCCGAATCGAGGAGCACCTGGCAGAAATAACTGTAAAAGTCTTAAGGTCGACAAATAATGGCGTATCGCTTCTGATGAACTGACCAGAGAAAGCTTGAGTATGTGATTATGATAAAGCGTCGAAAAACTGGTATGAGTAACTATGACTCTCTTAAGGTAGCCACATGCCTCGTCAACAATGGAATAAATCGGCAAACTCGAGGAGCACCTGGCAGGAGTAACTGTGAAAGTCTTAAGGTCGACAAAAAATGGTGTAACACTTCTGGTGAAATGGCCAGAGAAAGCTTCAAGACATAACTGTGATAAAACAGGGAGCAACTTGCAGGAGAAACTATGACTCTCTTAAAGTAGCCAAATGCTCGTCACCAGGCGAAATACATCGGCAAACTCGTGGAGCACCTGTCAGAAATAACTGTGAATGTCTTAAGTTTGAAAAATTAAGGCGTATCACTTCTGGTGAACTGGTCAGATAAAGGTTGAAGATGCGACTATGGTAAAACCGGGAGCAATTGGTAGGAGTAACTATGACTCTCTTAATGTAGCCAAATGCGCCGTCACCAGGCAGAATACATCGGCAAACTCGAGGAGCAAATAGCAGAAATAACTGTGAAAGTCTTGAGGTCGAGAAATAAAGGCGTATCGCTTGTGGTGAACTGGCCCGAGAAATCTTGAACATTTGACTGTGGTAAAACGGGGAGCAAGTTGCAGGAGTAACTATGACTCTCTTAAGGTTGCCAATGCTCGCCGCCCGGCAAAAATCATCGGAAAACTCGAGGAGCAACTGGCAGAAATAACTGTGAAGGTCTTAAGTTCGGCAAATAATGGCGTATCGCTTCTGATGAACTGAACAGAGAAAGCTTGAATATGTGACTATGGTAAAACGGGGAGCAACTGGTATGAGTAACTATGACTCTCTTAAGGTAGCCAAATGCCTCGTCACCAACGGAATAACTCGGCAAACTCGAGGAGCATCTGGCAGGAGTAACTGTGAAAATCTTAAGGTCGACAAATAATGGTGTATCACTTCTGGTGAACCGGCTGGAGAAAGCTTGAAGACGTGACTGTGATAAAACACGCAGCAGGAGTAACTATGACTCTCTTAAGGTTGCCAATGCTCGTCGCCCGGCAAAAAGCATCGGAAAACTCGAGGAGCACCTGGCAGAAATAACTGTGAAGGTCTTAAGTTCGGCAAATAATGGCATATCGCTTCTGATGAACTGAACAGAGAAAGCTTGAATATGTGACTATGGTAAAACGGGGAGCAACTGGTATGAGTAACTATGACTCTCTTAAGGTAGCCAAATGCCTCGTCACCAACGGAATAACTCGGCAAACTCGAGGAGCATCTGGCAGTAGTAACTGCGAAAATCTTAAGGTCGACAAATAATGGTGTATCACCTCTGGTGAACCGGCCAGAGAAAGCTTGAAGACGTGACTGTGATAAAACACGCAGCAACTAGCAGGAGTAACTATGACACTCTTAATGTAGCCAAATGCTCGTAACCAGGCGAAATACATCGGCCGACTCGAGGAGCACCTGGCAGAAATAACTGTAAAAGTCTTAAGGTCGACAAATAATGGCGTATCGCTTCTGATGAACTGACCAGAGAAAGCTTGAGTATGTGATTATGATAAAGCGTCGAAAAACTGGTATGAGTAACTATGACTCTCTTAAGGTAGCCACATGCCTCGTCAACAATGGAATAAATCGGCAAACTCGAGGAGCACCTGGCAGGAGTAACTGTGAAAGTCTTAAGGTCGACAAAAAATGGTGTAACACTTCTGGTGAAATGGCCAGAGAAAGCTTCAAGACGTAACTGTGATAAAACAGGAAGCAACTTGCAGGAGAAACTATGACTCTCTTAAGGTAGCCAAATGCTCGTCACCAGGCGAAATACATCGGCAAACTCGTGGAGCACCTGGCAGAAATAACTGTGAATGTCTTAAGTTTGAAAAATTAAGGCGTATCACTTCTGGTGAACTGGTCAGATAAAGGTTGAAGATGCGACTATGGTAAAACCGGGAGCAATTGGTAGGAGTAACTATGACTCTTTTAATGTAGCCAAATGCGCCGTCACCAGGCAGAATACATCGGCAAACTCGAGGAGCAAATAGCAGAAATAACTGTGAAAGTCTTGAGGTCGAGAAATAAAGGCGTATCGCTTGTGGTGAACTGGCCCGAGAAATCTTGAACATTTGACTGTGGTAAAACGGGGAGCAAGTTGCAGGAGTAACTATGACTCTCTTAAGGTTGCCAATGCTCGTCGCCCGGCAAAAATCATCGGAAAACTCGAGGAGCACCTGGCAGAAATAACTGTGAAGGTCTTAAGTTCGGCAAATAATGGCGTATCGCTTCTGATGAACTGAACAGAGAAAGCTTGAATATGTGACTATGGTAAAACGGGGAGCAACTGGTATGAGTAACTATGACTCTCTTAAGGTAGCCAAATGCCTCGTCACCAACGGAATAACTCGGCAAACTCGAGGAGCATCTGGCAGGAGTAACTGTGAAAATCTTAAGGTCGACAAATAATGGTGTATCACTTCTGGTGAACCGGCTGGAGAAAGCTTGAAGACGTGACTGTGATAAAACACGCAGCAGGAGTAACTATGACTCTCTTAAGGTTGCCAATGCTCGTCGCCCGGCAAAAAGCATCGGAAAACTCGAGGAGCACCTGGCAGAAATAACTGTGAAGGTCTTAAGTTCGGCAAATAATGGCGTATCGCTTCTGATGAACTGAACAGAGAAAGCTTGAATATGTGACTATGGTAAAACGGGGAGCAACTGGTATGAGTAACTATGACTCTCTTAAGGTAGCCAAATGCCTCGTCACCAACGGAATAACTCGGCAAACTCGAGGAGCATCTGGCAGTAGTAACTGTGAAAATCTTAAGGTCGACAAATAATGGTGTATCACCTCTGGTGAACCGGCCAGAGAAAGCTTGAAGACGTGACTGTGATAAAACACGCAGCAACTAGCAGGAGTAACTATGACACTCTTAATGTAGCCAAATGCTCGTAACCAGGCGAAATACATCGGCCGACTCGAGGAGCACCTGGCAGAAATAACTGTAAAAGTCTTAAGGTCGACAAATAATGGCGTATCGCTTCTGATGAACTGACCAGAGAAAGCTTGAGTATGTGATTATGATAAAGCGTCGAAAAACTGGTATGAGTAACTATGACTCTCTTAAGGTAGCCACATGCCTCGTCAACAATGGAATAAATCGGCAAACTCGAGGAGCACCTGGCAGGAGTAACTGTGAAAGTCTTAAGGTCGACAAAAAATGGTGTAACACTTCTGGTGAAATGGCCAGAGAAAGCTTCAAGACGTAACTGTGATAAAACAGGAAGCAACTTGCAGGAGAAACTATGACTCTCTTAAGGTAGCCAAATGCTCGTCACCAGGCGAAATACATCGGCAAACTCGTGGAGCACCTGGCAGAAATAACTGTGAATGTCTTAAGTTTGAAAAATTAAGGCGTATCACTTCTGGTGAACTGGTCAGATAAAGGTTGAAGATGCGACTATGGTAAAACCGGGAGCAATTGGTAGGAGTAACTATGACTCTCTTAATGTAGCCAAATGCGCCGTCACCAGGCAGAATACATCGGCAAACTCGAGGAGCAAATAGCAGAAATAACTGTGAAAGTCTTGAGGTCGAGAAATAAAGGCGTATCGCTTGTGGTGAACTGGCCCGAGAAATCTTGAACATTTGACTGTGGTAAAACGGGGAGCAAGTTGCAGGAGTAACTATGACTCTCTTAAGGCTGCCAATGCTCGTCGCCCGGCAAAAATCGTCGGAAAACTCGAGGAGCACCTGGCAGAAATAACTGTGAAGGTCTTAAGTTCGGCAAATAATGGCGTATCGCTTCTGATGAACTGAACAGAGAAAGCTTGAATATGTGACTATGGTAAAACGGGGAGCAACTGGTATGAGTAACTATGACTCTCTTAAGGTAGCCAAATGCCTCGTCACCAACGGAATAACTCGGCAAACTCGTGGAGCATCTGGCAGGAGTAACTGTGAAAATCTTAAGGTCGACAAATAATGGTGTATCACTTCTGGTGAACCGACTGGAGAAAGCTTGAAGACGTGACTGTGATAAAACTTGCAGCAACTAGCAGTAGTAACTATGACACTCTTAATGTAGCCAAATACTCGTCACCAGGCGAAATACATCGGCCGACTCGAGGAGCACCTGGCAGAAATAACTGTAAAAGTCTTAAGGTCGACAAATAGTGGCGTATCGCTTCTGATGAACTGACCAGAGAAAGCTTGAATATGTGATTATGGTAAAGCGTCGAGCAACTGGTATGAGTAACTATGACTCTCTTAAGGTAGCCAAATGACTCGTCAACAATGGAATAAAACGGCAAACTCGAGGAGCACCTGGCAGGAGTAACTGTGAAAGTCTTAAGGTCGACAAAAAATAGTGTAACACTTCTGGTGAAATGGCCAGAGAAAGATTCAAGACGTAACTGTGATAAAACAGGGAGCAACTTGCAGGAGTAACTATGATTCTCTTAAGGTAGCCAAATGCTCGTCACCAGGCGAAATACATCGGCAAACTCGTGGAGCACCTGGCAGAAATAACTGTGAATGTCTTAAGTTCGACAAATAAAGGCGTATCTTTTCTGGTGAACTGGTCAGATAAAGGTTGAAGATGCGACTATGGTAAAACCGGGAGCAATTGGTAGGAGTAACTATGACTCTCTTAATATAGCCAAATGCGCCGTCACCAGGCAGAATACATCGGCAAACTCGAGGAGCAAATAGCAGAAATAACTGTGAAAGTCTTGAGGTCGAGAAATAAAGGCGTATCGCTTGTGGTGAACTGGCCCGAGAAATCTTGAACATTTGACTGTGGTAAAACGGGGAGCAAGTTGCAGGAGTAACTATGACTCTCTTAAGGTTGCCAATGCTCGTCGCCCGGCAAAAATCATCGGAAAACTCGAGGAGCACCTGGCAGAAATAACTGTGAAGGTCTTAAGTTCGGCAAATAATGGCGTATCGCTTCTGATGAACTGAACAGAGAAAGCTTGAATATGTGACTATGGTAAAACGGGGAGCAACTGGTATGAGTAACTATGACTCTCTTAAGGTAGCCAAATGCCTCGTCACCAACGGAATAACTCGGCAAACTCGAGGAGCATCTGGCAGGAGTAACTGTGAAAATCTTAAGGTCGACAAATAATGGTGTATCACTTCTGGTGAACCGGCCGGAGAAAGCTTGAAGACGTGACTGTGATAAAACACGCAGCAACTAGCAGGAGTAACTATGACACTCTTAATGTAGCCAAATGCTCGTAACAAGGCGAAATACATCGGCCGAATCGAGGAGCACCTGGCAGAAATAACTGTAAAAGTCTTAAGGTCGACAAATAATGGCGTATCGCTTCTGATGAACTGACCAGAGAAAGCTTGAGTATGTGATTATGATAAAGCGTCGAGCAACTGGTATGAGTAACTATGACTCTCTTAAGGTAGCCAAATGCCTCGTCAACAATGGAATAAATCGGCAAACTCTAGGAGCACCTGGCAGGAGAAACTGTGAAAGTCTTAAGGTCGACAAAAAATGGTGTAACACTTCTGGTGAAATGGCCAGAGAAAGCTTCAAGACGTAACTGTGATAAGACAGGGAGCAACTTGCAGGAGTAACTATGACTCTCTTAAGGTAGCCAAATGCTCGTCACCAGGCGAACTACATCGACAAACTCGTGGAGCACCTGGCAGAATTAACTGTGAAGGTCTTAAATTCGGCAAATAATGGCCTATCGCTTCTGATGAACTGAACAGAGAAAGCTTGAATATGTGACTATGGTAAAACGGGGAGCAACTGGTATGAGTAACTATGACTCTCTTAAGGTAGCCAAATGCCTCGTCACCAACGGAATAACTCGGCAAACTCGAGGAGTATCCGGCAGGAGTAACTGTGAAAATCTTAAGGTCGACAAATAATGGTGTATCACTTCTGGTGAACCGGCTGGAGAAAGCTTGAAGACGTGACTGTGATAAAACTTGCAGCAACTAGCAGTAGTAACTATGACACTCTTAATGTAGCCAAATGCTCGTCACCAGGCGAAATACATCGGCCGACTCGAGGAGCACCTGGCAGAAATAACTGTAAAAGTCTTAAGGTCGACAAATAATGGCGTATCGCTTCTGATGAACTGACCAGAGAAAGCTCGAATATGTGATTATGGTAAAGCGTCGAGCAACTGGTATGAGTAACTATGACTCTCTTAAGGTAGCCAAATGCCTCGTCAACAATGGAATAAAACGGCAAACTCGAGGAGCACCTGGCAGGAGTAACTGTGAAAGTCTTAAGGTCGACAAAAAATAGTGTAACACTTCTGGTGAAATGTCCAGAGAAAGCTTCAAGACGTAACTGTGATAAAACAGGGAGCAACTTGCAGGAGTAACTATGACTCTCTTAAGGTAGCCAAATGCTCGTCACCAGGCGAAATACATCGGCAAACTCGTGGAGCACCTGGCAGAAATAACTGTGAATGTCTTAAGTTTGAAAAATTAAGGCGTATCACTTCTGGTGAACTGGTCAGATAAAGGTTGAAGATGCGACTATGGTAAAACCGGGAGCAATTGGTAGGAGTAACTATGACTCTCTTAATGTAGCCAAATGCGCCGTCACCAGGCAGAATACATCGGCAAACTCGAGGAGCAAATAGCAGAAATAACTGTGAAAGTCTTGAGGTCGAGAAATAAAGGCGTATCGCTTGTGGTGAACTGGCACGAGAAATCTTGAACATTTGACTGTGGTAAAACGGGGAGCAAGTTGCAGGAGTAACTATGACTCTCTTAAGGTTGCCAATGCTCGTCGCCCAGCAAAAAGCATCGGAAAACTCGTGGAGCACCTGGCAGAAATAACTGTGAAGGTCTTAAGTTCGGCAAATAATGGCGTATCGCTTCTGATGAACTGAACAGAGAAAGCTTGAATATGTGACTATGGTAAAACGGGGAGCAACTGGTATGAGTAACTATGACTCTCTTAAGGTAGCCAAATGCCTCGTCACCAACGGAATAACTCGGCAAACTCGAGGAGCATCTGGCAGGAGTAACTGTGAAAATCTTAAGGTCGACAAATAATGGTGTATCACTTCTGGTGCACCGGCCGGAGAAAGCTTGAAGACGTGACTGTGATAAAACACGCAGCAACTAGCAGGAGTAACTATGACACTCTTAATGTAGCCAAATGCTCGTAACCAGGCGAAATACATCGGCCGACTCGAGGAGCACCTGGCAGAAATAACTGTAAAAGTCTTAAGGTCGACAAATAATGGCGTATCGCTTCTGATGAACTGACCAGAGAAAGCTTGAGTATGTGATTATGATAAAGCGTCGAGCAACTGGTATGAGTAACTATGACTCTCTTAAGGTAGCCAAATGCCTCGTCAACAATGGAATAAATCGGCAAACTCTAGGAGCACCTGGCAGGAGTAATTGTGAAAGTCTTAAGGTCGACAAAAAATGGTGTAACACTTCTGGTGAAATGGCCAGAGAAAGCTTCAAGACGTAACTGTGATAAAACAGGGAGCAACTTGCAGGAGTAACTATGACTCTCTTAAGGTAGCCAAATGCTCGTCACCAGGCGAAATACATCGACAAACTCGTGGAGCACCTGGCAGAAATAACTGTGAATGTCTTAAGTTTGAAAAATAAAGGCGTATCACTTCTGGTGAACTGGTCAGATAAAGGTTGAAGATGCGACTATGGTAAAACCGGGAGCAATTGGTAGGAGTAACTATGACTCTCTTAATGTAGCCAAATGCGCCGTCACCAGGCAGAATACATCGGCAAACTCGAGGAGCAAATAGCAGAAATAACTGTGAAAGTCTTGAGGTCGAGAAATAAAGGCGTATCGCTTGTGGTGAACTGGCCCGAGAAATCTTGAACATTTGACTGTGGTAAAACGGGGAGCAAGTTGCAGGAGTAACTATGACTCTCTTAAGGCTGCCAATGCTCGTCGCCCGGCAAAAAGCATCGGAAAACTCGAGGAGCACCTGGCAGAAATAACTGTGAAGGTCTTAAGTGCGGCAAATAATGGCGTATCGCTTCTGATGAACTGAACAGAGAAAGCTTGAATATGTGACTATGGTAAAACGGGGAGCAACTGGTATGAGTAACTATGACTCTCTTAAGGTAGCCAAATGCCTCGTCACCAACGGAATAACTCGGCAAACTCGAGGAGCATCTGGCAGGAGTAACTGTGAAAATCTTAAGGTCGACAAATAATGGTGTATCACATCTGGTGAACCGGCCGGAGAAAGCTTGAAGACGTGACTGTGATAAAACACGCAGCAACTAGCAGGAGTAACTATGACACTCTAAATGTAGCCAAATGCTCGTAACAAGGCGAAATACATCGGCCGAATCGAGGAGCACCTGGCAGAAATAACTGTAAAAGTCTTAAGGTCGACAAATAATGGCGTATCGCTTCTGATGAACTGACCAGAGAAAGCTTGAGTATGTGATTATGATAAAGCGTCGAGCACCTGGTATGAGTAACTATGACTCTCTTAAGGTAGCCAAATGCCTCGTCAACAATGGAAGAAATCGGCAAACTCTAGGAGCACCTGGCAGGAGTAACTGTGAAAGTCTTAAGGTCGACAAAAAATGGTGTAACACTTCTGGTGAAATGGCCAGAGAAAGCTTCAAGACGTAACTGTGATAAAACAGGGAGCAACTTGCAGGAGTAACTATGACTCTCTTAAGATAGCCAAATGCTCGTCACCAGGCGAACTACATCGACAAACTCGTGGAGCACCTGGCAGAATTAACTGTGAAGGTCTTAAATTCGGCAAATAATGGCCTATCGCTTCTGATGAACTGAACAGAGGAAGCTTGAATATGTGACTATGGTAAAACGGGGAGCAACTGGTATGAGTAACTATGACTCTCTTAAGGTAGCCAAATGCCTCGTCACCAACGGAATAACTCGGCAAACTCGAGGAGTATCCGGCAGGAGTAACTGTGAAAATCTTAAGGTCGACAAATAATGGTGTATCACTTCTGGTGAACCGGCTGGAGAAAGCTTGAAGACGTGACTGTGATAAAACTTGCAGCAACTAGCAGTAGTAACTATGACACTCTTAATGTAGCCAAATGCTCGTCACCAGGCGAAATACATCGGCCGACTCGAGGAGCACCTGGCAGAAATAACTGTAAAAGTCTTAAGGTCGACAAATAATGGCGTATCGCTTCTGATGAACTGACCAGAGAAAGCTTGAATATGTGATTATGGTAAAGCGTCGAGCAACTGGTATGAGTAACTATGACTCTCTTAAGGTAGCCAAATGCCTCGTCAACAATGGAATAAAACGGCAAACTCGAGGAGAACCTGGCAGGAGTAACTGTGAAAGTCTTAAGGTCGACAAAAAATAGTGTAACACTTCTGGTGAAATGGCCAGAGAAAGCTTCAAGACATAACTGTGATAAAACAGGGAGCAACTTGCAGGAGTAACTATGACTCTCTTAAGGTAGCCAAATGCTCGTCACCAGGCGAAATACATCGGCAAACTCGTGGAGCACCTGGCAGAAATAACTGTGAATGTCTTAAGTTCGACAAATAAAGGCGTATCTTTTCTGGTGAACTGGTCAGATAAAGGTTGAAGATGCGACTATGGTAAAACCGGGAGCAATTGGTAGGAGTAACTATGACTCTCTTAATGTAGCCAAATGCGCCGTCACCAGGCAGAATACATCGGCAAACTCGAGGAGCAAATAGCAGAAATAACTGTGAAAGTCTTGAGGTCGAGAAATAAAGGCGTATCGCTTGTGGTGAACTGGCCCGAGAAATCTTGAACATTTGACTGTGGTAAAACGGGGAGCAAGTTGCAGGAGTAACTATGACTCTCTTAAGGTTGCCAATGCTCGTCGCCCAGCAAAAAGCATCGGAAAACTCGTGGAGCACCTGGCAGAATTAACTGTGAAGGTCTTAAGTTCGGCAAATAATGGCGTATCGCTTCTGATGAACTGAACAGAGAAAGCTTGAATATGTGACTATGGTAAAACGGGGAGCAACTGGTATGAGTAACTATGACTCTCTTAAGGTAGCCAAATGCCTCGTCACCAACGGAATAACTCGGCAAACTCGAGGAGCATCTGGCAGGAGTAACTGTGAAAATCTTAAGGTCGACAAATGATGGTGTATCACTTCTGGTGAACCGGCCGGAGAAAGCTTGAAGACGTGACTGTGATAAAACACGCAGCAACTACCAGGAGTAACTATGACACTCTTAATGTAGCCAAATGCTCGTAACAAGGCGAAATACATCGGCCGAATCGAGGAGCACCTGGCAGAAATAACTGTAAAAGTCTTAAGGTCGACAAATAATGGCGTATCGCTTCTGATGAACTGACCAGAGAAAGCTTGAGTATGTGATTATGATAAAGCGTCGAGCAACTGGTATGAGTAACTATGACTCTCTTAAGGTAGCCAAATGCCTCGTCAACAAAGGAATAAATCGGCAAACTCTAGGAGCACCTGGCAGGAGTAACTGTGAAAGTCTTAAGGTCGACAAAAAATGGTGTAACACTTCTGGTGAAATGGCCAGAGAAAGCTTCAAGACGTAACTGTGATAAAACAGGGAGCAACTTGCAGGAGTAACTATGACTCTCTTAAGGTAGCCAAATGCTCGTCACCAGGCGAACTACATCGACAAACTCGTGGAGCACCTGGCAGAATTAACTGTGAATGTCTTAAATTCGGCAAATAAAGGCCTGTCGCTTCTGATGAACTGAACAGAGAAAGCTTGAATATGTGACTATGGTAAAACGGGGAGCAACTGGTATGAGTAACTATGACTCTCTTAAGGTAGCCAAATGCCTCGTCACCAACGGAATAACTCGGCAAACTCGAGGAGCATCTGGCAGGAGTAACTGTGAAAATCTTAAGGTCGACAAATGATGGTGTATCACTTCTGGTGAACCGGCCGGAGAAAGCTTGAAGACGTGACTGTGATAAAACACGCAGCAACTACCAGGAGTAACTATGACACTCTTAATGTAGCCAAATGCTCGTAACAAGGCGAAATACATCGGCCGAATCGAGGAGCACCTGGCAGAAATAACTGTAAAAGTCTTAAGGTCGACAAATAATGGCGTATCGCTTCTGATGAACTGACCAGAGAAAGCTTGAGTATGTGATTATGATAAAGCGTCGAGCAACTGGTATGAGTAACTATGACTCTCTTAAGGTAGCCAAATGCCTCGTCAACAAAGGAATAAATCGGCAAACTCTAGGAGCACCTGGCAGGAGTAACTGTGAAAGTCTTAAGGTCGACAAAAAATGGTGTAACACTTCTGGTGAAATGGCCAGAGAAAGCTTCAAGACGTAACTGTGATAAAACAGGGAGCAACTTGCAGGAGTAACTATGACTCTCTTAAGGTAGCCAAATGCTCGTCACCAGGCGAACTACATCGACAAACTCGTGGAGCACCTGGCAGAATTAACTGTGAATGTCTTAAATTCGGCAAATAAAGGCCTATCGCTTCTGATGAACTGAACAGAGAAAGCTTGAATATGTGACTATGGTAAAACGGGGAGCAACTGGTATGAGTAACTATGACTCTCTTAAGGTAGCCAAATGCCTCGTCACCAACGGAATAACTCGGCAAACTCGAGGAGTATCCGGCAGGAGTAACTGTGAAAATCTTAAGGTCGACAAATAATGGTGTATCACTTCTGGTGAACCGGCTGGAGAAAGCTTGAAGACGTGACTGTGATAAAACTTGCAGCAACTAGCTGTAGTAACTATGACACTCTTAATGTAGCCAAATGCTCGTCACCAGGCGAAATACATCGGCCGACTCGAGGAGCACCTGGCAGAAATAACTGTAAAAGTCTTAAGGTCGACAAATAATGGCGTATCGCTTCTGATGAACTGACCAGAGAAAGCTTGAATATGTGATTATGGTAAAGCGTCGAGCAACTGGTATGAGTAACTATGACTCTCTTAAGGTAGCCAAATGCCTCGTCAACAATGGAATAAAACGGCAAACTCGAGGAGCACCTGGCAGGAGTAACTGTGAAAGTCTTAAGGTCGACAAAAAATAGTGTAACACTTCTGGTGAAATGGCCAGAGAAAGCTTCAAGACGTAACTGTGATAAAACAGGGAGCAACTTGCAGGAGTAACTATGACTCTCTTAAGGTAGCCAAATGCTCGTCGCCAGGCGAAATACATCGGCAAACTCGTGGAGCACCTGGCAGAAATAACTGTGAATGTCTTAAGTTCAACAAATAAAGGCGTATCTTTTCTGGTGAACTGGTCAGATAAAGGTTGAAGATGCGACTATGGTAAAACCGGGAGCAATTGGTAGGAGTAACTATGACTCTCTTAATGTAGCCAAATGCGCCGTCACCAGGCAGAATACATCGGCAAACTCGAGGAGCAAATAGCAGAAATAACTGTGAAAGTCTTGAGGTCGAGAAATAAAGGCGTATCGCTTGTGGTGAACTGGCCCGAGAAATCTTGAACATTTGACTGTGGTAAAACGGGGAGCAAGTTGCAGGAGTAACTATGACTCTCTTAAGGTTGCCAATGCTCGTCGCCCAGCAAAGAGCATCGGAAAACTCGTGGAGCACCTGGCAGAAAAAACTGTGAAGGTCTTAAGTTCGGCAAATAATGGCGTATCGCTTCTGATGAACTAAACAGAGAAAGCTTGAATATGTGACTATGGTAAAACGGGGAGCAACTGGTATGAGTAACTATGACTCTCTTAAGGTAGCCAAATGCCTCGTCACCAACGGAATAACTCGGCAAACTCGAGGAGTATCCGGCAGGAGTAACTGTGAAAATCTTAAGGTCGACAAATAATGGTGTATCACTTCTGGTGAACCGGCTGGAGAAAGCTTGAAGACGTGACTGTGATAAAACTTGCAGCAACTAGCAGTAGTAACTATGACACTCTTAATGTAGCCAAATGCTCGTCACCAGGCGAAATACATCGGCCGACTCGAGGAGCACCTGGCAGAAATAACTGTAAAAGTCTTAAGGTCGACAAATAATGGCGTATCGCTTCTGATGAACTGACCAGAGAAAGCTTGAATATGTGATTATGGTAAAGCGTCGAGCAACTGGTATGAGTAACTATGACTCTCTTAAGGTAGCCAAATGCCTCGTCAACAATGGAATAAAACGGCAAACTCGAGGAGCACCTGGCAGGAGTAACTGTGAAAGTCTTAAGGTCGACAAAAAATAGTGTAACACTTCTGGTGAAATGGCCAGAGAAAGCTTCAAGACGTAACTGTGATAAAACAGGGAGCAACTTGCAGGAGTAACTATGACTCTCTTAAGGTAGCCAAATGCTCGTCGCCAGGCGAAATACATCGGCAAACTCGTGGAGCACCTGGCAGAAATAACTGTGAATGTCTTAAGTTCAACAAATAAAGGCGTATCTTTTCTGGTGAACTGGTCAGATAAAGGTTGAAGATGCGACTATGGTAAAACCGGGAGCAATTGGTAGGAGTAACTATGACTCTCTTAATGTAGCCAAATGCGCCGTCACCAGGCAGAATACATCGGCAAACTCGAGGAGCAAATAGCAGAAATAACTGTGAAAGTCTTGAGGTCGAGAAATAAAGGCGTATCGCTTGTGGTGAACTGGCCCGAGAAATCTTGAACATTTGACTGTGGTAAAACGGGGAGCAAGTTGCAGGAGTAACTATGACTCTCTTAAGGTTGCCAATGCTCGTCGCCCAGCAAAAAGCATCGGAAAACTCGAGGAGCACCTGGCAGAAAAAACTGTGAAGGTCTTAAGTTCGGCAAATAATGGCGTATCGCTTCTGATGAACTAAACAGAGAAAGCTTGAATATGTGACTATGGTAAAACGGGGAGCAACTGGTATGAGTAACTATGACTCTCTTAAGGTAGCCAAATGCCTCGTCACCAACGGAATAACTCGGCAAACTCGAGGAGCATCTGGCAGGAGTAACTGTGAAAATCTTAAGGTCGACAAATAATGGTGTATCACTTCTGGTGAACCGGCCGGAGAAAGCTTGAAGACGTGACTGTGATAAAACACGCAGCAACTAGCAGGAGTAACTATGACACTCTTAATGTAGCCAAATGCTCGTAACAAGGCGAAATACATCGGCCGAATCGAGGAGCACCTGGCAGAAATAACTGTAAAAGTCTTAAGGTCGACAAATAATGGCGTATCGCTTCTGATGAACTGACCAGAGAAAGCTTGAGTATGTGATTATGATAAAGCGTCGAGCAACTGGTATGAGTAACTATGCCTCTCTTAAGGTAGCCAAATGCCTCGTCAACAATGGAATAAATCGGCAAACTCTAGGAGCACCTGGCAGGAGTAACTGTGAAAGTCTTAAGGTCGACAAAAAATGGTGTAACACTTCTGGTGAAATGGCCAGAGAAAGCTTCAAGACGTAACTGTGATAAAACAGGGAGCAACTTGCAGGAGTAACTATGACTCTCTTAAGGTAGCCAAATGCTCGTCACCAGGCGAACTACATCGACAAACTCGTGGAGCACCTGGCAGAATTAACTGTGAAGGTCTTAAATTCGGCAAATAATGGCCTATCGCTTCTGATGAACTGAACAGAGAAAGCTTGAATATGTGACTATGGTAAAACGGGGAGCAACTGGTATGAGTAATTATGACTCTCTTAAGGTAGCCAAATGCCTCGTTACCAACGGAATAACTCGGCAAACTCGAGGAGTATCCGGCAGGAGTAACTGTGAAAATCTTAAGGTCGACAAATAATGGTGTATCACTTCTGGTGAACCGGCTGGAGAAAGCTTGAAGACGTGACTGTGATAAAACTTGCAGCAACTAGCAGTAGTAACTATGACACTCTTAATGTAGCCAAATGCTCGTCACCAGGCGAAATACATCGGCCGACTCGAGGAGCACCTGGCAGAAATAACTGTAAAAGTCTTAAGGTCGACAAATAATGGCGTATCGCTTCTGATGAACTGACCAGAGAAAGCTTGAATATGTGATTATGGTAAAGCGTCGAGCAACTGGTATGAGTAACTATGACTCTCTTAGGGTAGCCAAATGCCTCGTCAACAATGGAATAAAACGGCAAACTCGAGGAGCACCTGGCAGGAGTAACTGTGAAAGTCTTAAGGTCGACAAAAAATAGTGTAACACTTCTGGTGAAATGGCCAGAGAAAGCTTCAAGACGTAACTGTGATAAAACAGGGAGCAACTTGCAGGAGTAACTATGACTCTCTTAAGGTAGTCAAATGCTCGTCACCAGGCGAAATACATCGGCAAACTCGTGGTGCACCTGGCAGAAATAACTGTGAATGTCTTAAGTTCGACAAATAAAGGCGTATCTTTTCTGGTGAACTGGTCAGATAAAGGTTGAAGATGCGACTATGGTAAAACCGGGAGCAATTGGTAGGAGTAACTATGACTCTCTTAATGTAGCCAAATGCGCCGTCACCAGGCAGAATACATCGGCAAACTCGAGGAGCAAATAGCAGAAATAACTGTGAAAGTCTTGAGGTCGAGAAATAAAGGCGTATCGCTTGTGGTGAACTGGCCCGAGAAATCTTGAACATTTGACTGTGGTAAAACGGGGAGCAAGTTGCAGGAGTAACTATGACTCTCTTAAGGTTGCCAATGCTCGTCGCCCAGCAAAGAGCATCGGAAAACTCGTGGAGCACCTGGCAGAAAAAACTGTGAAGGTCTTAAGTTCGGCAAATAATGGCGTATCGCTTCTGATGAACTAAACAGAGAAAGCTTGAATATGTGACTATGGTAAAACGGGGAGCAACTGGTATGAGTAACTATGACTCTCTTAAGGTAGCCAAATGCCTCGTCACCAACGGAATAACTCGGCAAACTCGAGGAGTATCCGGCAGGAGTAACTGTGAAAATCTTAAGGTCGACAAATAATGGTGTATCACTTCTGGTGAACCGGCTGGAGAAAGCTTGAAGACGTGACTGTGATAAAACTTGCAGCAACTAGCAGTAGTAACTATGACACTCTTAATGTAGCCAAATGCTCGTCACCAGGCGAAATACATCGGCCGACTCGAGGAGCACCTGGCAGAAATAACTGTAAAAGTCTTAAGGTCGACAAATAATGGCGTATCGCTTCTGATGAACTGACCAGAGAAAGCTTGAATATGTGATTATGGTAAAGCGTCGAGCAACTGGTATGAGTAACTATGACTCTCTTAAGGTAGCCAAATGCCTCGTCAACAATGGAATAAAACGGCAAACTCGAGGAGCACCTGGCAGGAGTAACTGTGAAAGTCTTAAGGTCGACAAAAAATAGTGTAACACTTCTGGTGAAATGGCCAGAGAAAGCTTCAAGACGTAACTGTGATAAAACAGGGAGCAACTTGCAGGAGTAACTATGACTCTCTTAAGGTAGCCAAATGCTCGTCGCCAGGCGAAATACATCGGCAAACTCGTGGAGCACCTGGCAGAAATAACTGTGAATGTCTTAAGTTCAACAAATAAAGGCGTATCTTTTCTGGTGAACTGGTCAGATAAAGGTTGAAGATGCGACTATGGTAAAACCGGGAGCAATTGGTAGGAGTAACTATGACTCTCTTAATGTAGCCAAATGCGCCGTCACCAGGCAGAATACATCGGCAAACTCGAGGAGCAAATAGCAGAAATAACTGTGAAAGTCTTGAGGTCGAGAAATAAAGGCGTATCGCTTGTGGTGAACTGGCCCGAGAAATCTTGAACATTTGACTGTGGTAAAACGGGGAGCAAGTTGCAGGAGTAACTATGACTCTCTTAAGGTTGCCAATGCTCGTCGCCCAGCAAAAAGCATCGGAAAACTCGTGGAGCACCTGGCAGAAAAAACTGTGAAGGTCTTAAGTTCGGCAAATAATGGCGTATCGCTTCTGATGAACTAAACAGAGAAAGCTTGAATATGTGACTATGGTAAAACGGGGAGCAACTGGTATGAGTAACTATGACTCTCTTAAGGTAGCCAAATGCCTCGTCACCAACGGAATAACTCGGCAAACTCGAGGAGCATCTGGCAGGAGTAACTGTGAAAATCTTAAGGTCGACAAATAATGGTGTATCACTTCTGGTGAACCGGCCGGAGAAAGCTTGAAGACGTGACTGTGATAAAACACGCAGCAACTAGCAGGAGTAACTATGACACTCTTAATGTAGCCAAATGCTCGTAACAAGGCGAAATACATCGGCCGAATCGAGGAGCACCTGGCAGAAATAACTGTAAAAGTCTTAAGGTCGACAAATAATGGCGTATCGCTTCTGATGAACTGACCAGAGAAAGCTTGAGTATGTGATTATGATAAAGCGTCGAGCAACTGGTATGAGTAACTATGCCTCTCTTAAGGTAGCCAAATGCCTCGTCAACAATGGAATAAATCGGCAAACTCTAGGAGCACCTGGCAGGAGTAACTGTGAAAGTCTTAAGGTCGACAAAAAATGGTGTAACACTTCTGGTGAAATGGCCAGAGAAAGCTTCAAGACGTAACTGTGATAAAACAGGGAGCAACTTGCAGGAGTAACTATGACTCTCTTAAGGTAGCCAAATGCTCGTCACCAGGCGAACTACATCGACAAACTCGTGGAGCACCTGGCAGAATTAACTGTGAAGGTCTTAAATTCGGCAAATAATGGCCTATCGCTTCTGATGAACTGAACAGAGAAAGCTTGAATATGTGACTATGGTAAAACGGGGAGCAACTGGTATGAGTAATTATGACTCTCTTAAGGTAGCCAAATGCCTCGTCACCAACGGAATAACTCGGCAAACTCGAGGAGTATCCGGCAGGAGTAACTGTGAAAATCTTAAGGTCGACAAATAATGGTGTATCACTTCTGGTGAACCGGCTGGAGAAAGCTTGAAGACGTGACTGTGATAAAACTTGCAGCAACTAGCAGTAGTAACTATGACACTCTTAATGTAGCCAAATGCTCGTCACCAGGCGAAATACATCGGCCGACTCGAGGAGCACCTGGCAGAAATAACTGTAAAAGTCTTAAGGTCGACAAATAATGGCGTATCGCTTCTGATGAACTGACCAGAGAAAGCTTGAATATGTGATTATGGTAAAGCGTCGAGCAACTGGTATGAGTAACTATGACTCTCTTAGGGTAGCCAAATGCCTCGTCAACAATGGAATAAAACGGCAAACTCGAGGAGCACCTGGCAGGAGTAACTGTGAAAGTCTTAAGGTCGACAAAAAATAGTGTAACACTTCTGGTGAAATGGCCAGAGAAAGCTTCAAGACGTAACTGTGATAAAACAGGGAGCAACTTGCAGGAGTAACTATGACTCTCTTAAGGTAGTCAAATGCTCGTCACCAGGCGAAATACATCGGCAAACTCGTGGTGCACCTGGCAGAAATAACTGTGAATGTCTTAAGTTCGACAAATAAAGGCGTATCTTTTCTGGTGAACTGGTCAGATAAAGGTTGAAGATGCGACTATGGTAAAACCGGGAGCAATTGGTAGGAGTAACTATGACTCTCTTAATGTAGCCAAATGCGCCGTCACCAGGCAGAATACATCGGCAAACTCGAGGAGCAAATAGCAGAAATAACTGTGAAAGTCTTGAGGTCGAGAAATAAAGGCGTATCGCTTGTGGTGAACTGGCCCGAGAAATCTTGAACATTTGACTGTGGTAAAACGGGGAGCAAGTTGCAGGAGTAACTATGACTCTCTTAAGGTTGCCAATGCTCGTCGCCCAGCAAAATGCATCGGAAAACTCGTGGAGCACCTGGCAGAATTAACTGTGAAGGTCTTAAGTTCGGCAAATAATGGCGTATCGCTTCTGATGAACTGAACAGAGAAAGCTTGAATATGTGACTATGGTAAAACGGGCAGCAACTGGTATGAGTAACTATGACTCTCTTAAGGTAGCCAAATGCCTCGTCACCAACGGAATAACTCGGCAAAGTCGAGGAGCATCCGGCAGGAGTAACTGTGAAAATCTTAAGGTCGTCAAATTATGGTGTATCACTTCTGGTGAACCGGCTGGAGAAAGCTTGAAGACGTGACTGTGATAAAACTTGCAGCAACTAGCAGTAGTAACTATGACACTCTTAATGTAGCCAAATGCTCGTCACCAGGCGAAATACATCGGCCGACTCGAGGAGCACCTGGCAGAAATAACTGTAAAAGTCTTAAGGTCGACAAATAATGGCGTATCGCTTCTGATGAACTGACCAGAGAAAGCTTGAATATGTGATTATGGTAAAGCGTCGAGCAACTGGTATGAGTAACTATGACTCTCTTAAGGTAGCCAAATGCCTCGTCAACAATGGAATAAAACGGCAAACTCGAGGAGCACCTGGCAGGAGTAACTGTGAAAGTCTTAAGGTCGACAAAAAATAGTGTAACACTTCTGGTGAAATGGCCAGAGAAAGCTTCAAGACGTAACTGTGATAAAACAGGGAGCAACTTGCAGGAGTAACTATGACTCTCTTAAGGTAGTCAAATGCTCGTCACCAGGCGAAATACATCGGCAAACTCGTGGAGCACCTGGCAGAAATAACTGTGAATGTCTTAAGTTCAACAAATAAAGGCGTATCTTTTCTGGTGAACTGGTCAGATAAAGGTTGAAGATGCGACTATGGTAAAACCGGGAGCAATTGGTAGGAGTAACTATGACTCTCTTAATGTAGCCAAATGCGCCGTCACCAGGCAGAATACATCGGCAAACTCGAGGAGCAAATAGCAGAAATAACTGTGAAAGTCTTGAGGTCGAGAAATAAAGGCGTATCGCTTGTGGTGAACTGGCCCGAGAAATCTTGAACATTTGACTGTGGTAAAACGGGGAGCAAGTTGCAGGAGTAACTATGACTCTCTTAAGGTTGCCAATGCTCGTCGCCCAGCAAAAAGCATCGGAAAACTCGTGGAGCACCTGGCAGAAAAAACTGTGAAGGTCTTAAGTTCGGCAAATAATGGCGTATCGCTTCTGATGAACTGAACAGAGAAAGCTTGAATATGTGACTATGGTAAAACGGGGAGCAACTGGTATGAGTAACTATGACTCTCTTAAGGTAGCCAAATGCCTCGTCACCAACGGAATAACTCGGCAAACTCGAGGAGCATCTGGCAGGAGTAACTGTGAAAATCTTAAGGTCGACAAATAATGGTGTATCACTTCTGGTGAACTGGCTGGAGAAAGCTTGAAGACGTGACTGTGATAAAACACGCAGCAGGAGTAACTATGACTCTCTTAAGGTTGCCAATGCTCGTCGCCCGGCAAAAAGCATCGGAAAACTCGAGGAGCACCTGGCAGAAATAACTGTGAAGGCCTTTAGTTCGGCAAATAATGGCGTATCGCTTCTGATGAACTGAACAGAGAAAGCTTGAATATGTGACTATGATAAAACGAGGAGCAACTGGTATGAGTAACTATGACTCTCTTAAGGTAGCCAAATGCCTCGTCACCAACGGAATAACTCGGCAAACTCGAGGAGCATCTGGCAGGAGTAACTGTGAAAATCTTAAGGTCGACAAATAATGGTGTATCACTTCTGGTGCACCGGCCGGAGAAAGCTTGAAGACGTGACTGTGATAAAACACGCAGCAACTAGCAGGAGTAACTATGACACTCTTAATGTAGCCAAATGCTCGTAACCAGGCGAAATACATCGGCCGACTCGAGGAGCACCTGGCAGAAATAACTGTAAAAGTCTTAAGGTCGACAAATAATGGCGTATCGCTTCTGATGAACTGACCAGAGAAAGCTTGAGTATGTGATTATGATAAAGCGTCGAGCAACTGGTATGAGTAACTATGACTCTCTTAAGGTAGCCAAATGCCTCGTCAACAATGGAATAAATCGGCAAACTCTAGGAGCACCTGGCAGGATAACTGTGAAAGTCTTAAGGTCGACAAAAAATGGTGTAACACTTCTGGTGAAATGGCCAGAGAAAGCTTCAAGACGTAACTGTGATAAGACAGGGAGCAACTTGCAGGAGTAACTATGACTCTCTTAAGGTAGCCAAATGCTCGTCACCAGGCGAACTACATCGACAAACTCGTGGAGCACCTGGCAGAATTAACTGTGAAGGTCTTAAATTCGGCAAATAATGGCCTATCGCTTCTGATGAACTGAACAGAGAAAGCTTGAATATGTGACTATGGTAAAACGGGGAGCAACTGGTATGAGTAACTATGACTCTCTTAAGGTAGCCAAATGCCTCGTCACCAACGGAATAACTCGGCAAACTCGAGGAGTATCCGGCAGGAGTAACTGTGAAAATCTTAAGGTCGACAAATAATGGTGTATCACTTCTGGTGAACCGGCTGGAGAAAGCTTGAAGACGTGACTGTGATAAAACTTGCAGCAACTAGCAGTAGTAACTATGACACTCTTAATGTAGCCAAATGCTCGTCACCAGGCGAAATACATCGGCCGACTCGAGGAGCACCTGGCAGAAATAACTGTAAAAGTCTTAAGGTCGACAAATAATGGCGTATCGCTTCTGATGAACTGACCAGAGAAAGCTCGAATATGTGATTATGGTAAAGCGTCGAGCAACTGGTATGAGTAACTATGACTCTCTTAAGGTAGCCAAATGCCTCGTCAACAATGGAATAAAACGGCAAACTCGAGGAGCACCTGGCAGGAGTAACTGTGAAAGTCTTAAGGTCGACAAAAAATAGTGTAACACTTCTGGTGAAATGTCCAGAGAAAGCTTCAAGACGTAACTGTGATAAAACAGGGAGCAACTTGCAGGAGTAACTATGACTCTCTTAAGGTAGCCAAATGCTCGTCACCAGGCGAAATACATCGGCAAACTCGTGGAGCACCTGGCAGAAATAACTGTGAATGTCTTAAGTTCGACAAATAAAGGCGTATCTTTTCTGGTGAACTGGTCAGATAAAGGTTGAAGATGCGACTATGGTAAAACCGGGAGCAATTGGTAGGAGTAACTATGACTCTCTTAATGTAGCCAAATGCGCCGTCACCAGGCAGAATACATCGGCAAACTCGAGGAGCAAATAGCAGAAATAACTGTGAAAGTCTTGAGGTCGAGAAATAAAGGCGTATCGCTTGTGGTGAACTGGCCCGAGAAATCTTGAACATTTGACTGTGGTAAAACGGGGAGCAAGTTGCAGGAGTAACTATGACTCTCTTAAGGTTGCCAATGCTCGTCGCCCAGCAAAAAGCATCGGAAAACTCGTGGAGCATCTGGCAGAAATAACTGTGAAGGTCTTAAGTTCGGCAAATAATGGCGTATCGCTTCTGATGAACTGAACAGAGAAAGCTTGAATATGTGACTATGGTAAAACGGGGAGCAACTGGTATGAGTAACTATGACTCTCTTAAGGTAGCCAAATGCCTCGTCACCAACGGAATAACTCGGCAAACTCGAGGAGCATCTGGCAGGAGTAACTGTGAAAATCTTAAGGTCGACAAATAATGGTGTATCACTTCTGGTGCACCGGCCGGAGAAAGCTTGAAGACGTGACTGTGATAAAACACGCAGCAACTAGCAGGAGTAACTATGACACTCTTAATGTAGCCAAATGCTCGTAACCAGGCGAAATACATCGGCCGACTCGAGGAGCACCTGGCAGAAATAACTGTAAAAGTCTTAAGGTCGACAAATAATGGCGTATCGCTTCTGATGAACTGACCAGAGAAAGCTTGAGTATGTGATTATGATAAAGCGTCGAGCAACTGGTATGAGTAACTATGACTCTCTTAAGGTAGCTAAATGCCTCGTCAACAATGGAATAAATCGGCAAACTCTAGGAGCACCTGGCAGGAGTAATTGTGAAAGTCTTAAGGTCGACAAAAAATGGTGTAACACTTCTGGTGAAATGGCCAGAGAAAGCTTCAAGACGTAACTGTGATAAAACAGGGAGCAACTTGCAGGAGTAACTATGACTCTCTTAAGGTAGCCAAATGCTCGTCACCAGGCGAAATACATCGACAAACTCGTGGAGCACCTGGCAGAAATAACTGTGAATGTCTTAAGTTTGAAAAATAAAGGCGTATCACTTCTGGTGAACTGGTCAGATAAAGGTTGAAGATGCGACTATGGTAAAACCGGGAGCAATTGGTAGGAGTAACTATGACTCTCTTAATGTAGCCAAATGCGCCGTCACCAGGCAGAATACATCGGCAAACTCGAGGAGCAAATAGCAGAAATAACTGTGAAAGTCTTGAGGTCGAGAAATAAAGGCGTATGGCTTGTGGTGAACTGGCCCGAGAAATCTTGAACATTTGACTGTGGTAAAACGGGGAGCAAGTTGCAGGAGTAACTATGACTCTCTTAAGGCTGCCAATGCTCGTCGCCCGGCAAAAAGCATCGGAAAACTCGAGGAGCACCTGGCAGAAATAACTGTGAAGGTCTTAAGTTCGGCAAATAATGGCGTATCGCTTCTGATGAACTGAACAGAGAAAGCTTGAATATGTGACTATGGTAAAACGGGGAGCAACTGGTATGAGTAACTATGACTCTCTTAAGGTAGCCAAATGCCTCGTCACCAACGGAATAACTCGGCAAACTCGAGGAGCATCTGGCAGGAGTAACTGTGAAAATCTTAAGGTCGACAAATAATGGTGTATCACTTCTGGTGAACCGGCCGGAGAAAGCTTGAAGACGTGACTGTGATAAAACACGCAGCAACTAGCAGGAGTAACTATGACACTCTTAATGTAGCCAAATGCTCGTAACAAGGCGAAATACATCGGCCGAATCGAGGAGCACCTGGCAGAAATAACTGTAAAAGTCTTAAGGTCGACAAATAATGGCGTATCGCTTCTGATGAACTGACCAGAGAAAGCTTGAGTATGTGATTATGATAAAGCGTCGAGCAACTGGTATGAGTAACTATGACTCTCTTAAGGTAGCCAAATGCCTCGTCAACAATGGAATAAATCGGCAAACTCTAGGAGCACCTGGCAGGAGTAACTGTGAAAGTCTTAAGGTCGACAAAAAATGGTGTAACACTTCTGGTGAAATGGCCAGAGAAAGCTTCAAGACGTAACTGTGATAAAACAGGGAGCAACTTGCAGGAGTAACTATGACTCTCTTAAGGTAGCCAAATGCTCGTCACCAGGCGAACTACATCGACAAACTCGTGGAGCACCTGGCAGAATTAACTGTGAAGGTCTTAAATTCGGCAAATAATGGCCTATCGCTTCTGATGAACTGAACAGAGAAAGCTTGAATATGTGACTATGGTAAAACGGGGAGCAACTGGTATGAGTAACTATGACTCTCTTAAGGTAGCCAAATGCCTCGTCACCAACGGAATAACTCGGCAAACTCGAGGAGTATCCGGCAGGAGTAACTGTGAAAATCTTAAGGTCGACAAATAATGGTGTATCACTTCTGGTGAACCGGCTGGAGAAAGCTTGAAGACGTGACTGTGATAAAACTTGCAGCAACTAGCAGTAGTAACTATGACACTCTTAATGTAGCCAAATGCTCGTCACCAGGCGAAATACATCGGCCGACTCGAGGAGCACCTGGCAGAAATAACTGTAAAAGTCTTAAGGTCGACAAATAATGGCGTATCGCTTCTGATGAACTGACCAGAGAAAGCTCGAATATGTGATTATGGTAAAGCGTCGAGCAACTGGTATGAGTAACTATGACTCTCTTAAGGTAGCCAAATGCCTCGTCAACAATGGAATAAAACGGCAAACTCGAGGAGCACCTGGCAGGAGTAACTGTGAAAGTCTTAAGGTCGACAAAAAATAGTGTAACACTTCTGGTGAAATGTCCAGAGAAAGCTTCAAGACGTAACTGTGATAAAACAGGGAGCAACTTGCAGGAGTAACTATGACTCTCTTAAGGTAGCCAAATGCTCGTCACCAGGCGAAATACATCGGCAAACTCGTGGAGCACCTGGCAGAAATAACTGTGAATGTCTTAAGTTCGACAAATAAAGGCGTATCTTTTCTGGTGAACTGGTCAGATAAAGGTTGAAGATGCGACTATGGTAAAACCGGGAGCAATTGGTAGGAGTAACTATGACTCTCTTAATGTAGCCAAATGCGCCGTCACCAGGCAGAATACATCGGCAAACTCGAGGAGCAAATAGCAGAAATAACTGTGAAAGTCTTGAGGTCGAGAAATAAAGGCGTATCGCTTGTGGTGAACTGGCCCGAGAAATCTTGAACATTTGACTGTGGTAAAACGGGGAGCAAGTTGCAGGAGTAACTATGACTCTCTTAAGGTTGCCAATGCTCGTCGCCCAGCAAAAAGCATCGGAAAACTCGTGGAGCATCTGGCAGAAATAACTGTGAAGGTCTTAAGTTCGGCAAATAATGGCGTATCGCTTCTGATGAACTGAACAGAGAAAGCTTGAATATGTGACTATGGTAAAACGGGGAGCAACTGGTATGAGTAAGTATGACTCTCTTAAGGTAGCCAAATGCCTCGTCACCAACGGAATAACTCGGCAAACTCGAGGAGCATCTGGCAGGAGTAACTGTGAAAATCTTAAGGTCGACAAATAATGGTGTATCACTTCTGGTGCACCGGCCGGAGAAAGCTTGAAGACGTGACTGTGATAAAACACGCAGCAACTAGCAGGAGTAACTATGACACTCTTAATGTAGCCAAATGCTCGTAACCAGGCGAAATACATCGGCCGACTCGAGGAGCACCTGGCAGAAATAACTGTAAAAGTCTTAAGGTCGACAAATAATGGCGTATCGCTTCTGATGAACTGACCAGAGAAAGCTTGAGTATGTGATTATGATAAAGCGTCGAGCAACTGGTATGAGTAACTATGACTCTCTTAAGGTAGCCAAATGCCTCGTCAACAATGGAATAAATCGGCAAACTCTAGGAGCACCTGGCAGGAGTAATTGTGAAAGTCTTAAGGTCGACAAAAAATGGTGTAACACTTCTGGTGAAATGGCCAGAGAAAGCTTCAAGACGTAACTGTGATAAAACAGGGAGCAACTTGCAGGAGTAACTATGACTCTCTTAAGGTAGCCAAATGCTCGTCACCAGGCGAAATACATCGACAAACTCGTGGAGCACCTGGCAGAAATAACTGTGAATGTCTTAAGTTTGAAAAATAAAGGCGTATCACTTCTGGTGAACTGGTCAGATAAAGGTTGAAGATGCGACTATGGTAAAACCGGGAGCAATTGGTAGGAGTAACTATGACTCTCTTAATGTAGCCAAATGCGCCGTCACCAGGCAGAATACATCGGCAAACTCGAGGAGCAAATAGCAGAAATAACTGTGAAAGTCTTGAGGTCGAGAAATAAAGGCGTATCGCTTGTGGTGAACTGGCCCGAGAAATCTTGAACATTTGACTGTGGTAAAACGGGGAGCAAGTTGCAGGAGTAACTATGACTCTCTTAAGGCTGCCAATGCTCGTCGCCCGGCAAAAAGCATCGGAAAACTCGAGGAGCACCTGGCAGAAATAACTGTGAAGGTCTTAAGTTCGGCAAATAATGGCGTATCGCTTCTGATGAACTGAACAGAGAAAGCTTGAATATGTGACTATGGTAAAACGGGGAGCAACTGGTATGAGTAACTATGACTCTCTTAAGGTAGCCAAATGCCTCGTCACCAACGGAATAACTCGGCAAACTCGAGGAGCATCTGGCAGGAGTAACTGTGAAAATCTTAAGGTCGACAAATAATGGTGTATCACTTCTGGTGAACCGGCCGGAGAAAGCTTGAAGACGTGACTGTGATAAAACACGCAGCAACTAGCAGGAGTAACTATGACACTCTTAATGTAGCCAAATGCTCGTAACAAGGCGAAATACATCGGCCGAATCGAGGAGCACCTGGCAGAAATAACTGTAAAAGTCTTAAGGTCGACAAATAATGGCGTATCGCTTCTGATGAACTGACCAGAGAAAGCTTGAGTATGTGATTATGATACAGCGTCGAGCAACTGGTATGAGTAACTATGACTCTCTTAAGGTAGCCAAATGCCTCGTCAACAATGGAATAAATCGGCAAACTCTAGGAGCACCTGGCAGGAGTAACTGTGAAAGTCTTAAGGTCGACAAAAAATGGTGTAACACTTCTGGTGAAATGGCCAGAGAAAGCTTCAAGACGTAACTGTGATAAAACAGGGAGCAACTTGCAGGAGTAACTATGACTCTCTTAAGGTAGCCAAATGCTCGTCACCAGGCGAACTACATCGACAAACTCGTGGAGCACCTGGCAGAATTAACTGTGAAGGTCTTAAATTCGGCAAATAATGGCCTATCGCTTCTGATGAACTGAACAGAGAAAGCTTGAATATGTGACTATGGTAAAACGGGGAGCAACTGGTATGAGTAACTATGACTCTCTTAAGGTAGCCAAATGCCTCGTCACCAACGGAATAACTCGGCAAACTCGAGGAGTATCCGGCAGGAGTAACTGTGAAAATCTTAAGGTCGACAAATAATGGTGTATCACTTCTGGTGAACCGGCTGGAGAAAGCTTGAAGACGTGACTGTGATAAAACTTGCAGCAACTAGCAGTAGTAACTATGACACTCTTAATGTAGCCAAATGCTCGTCACCAGGCGAAATACATCGGCCGACTCGAGGAGCACCTGGCAGAAATAACTGTAAAAGTCTTAAGGTCGACAAATAATGGCGTATCGCTTCTGATGAACTGACCAGAGAATGCTTGAATATGTGATTATGGTAAAGCGTCGAGCAACTGGTATGAGTAACTATGACTCTCTTAAGGTAGCCAAATGCCTCGTCAACAATGGAATAAAACGGCAAACTCGAGGAGAACCTGGCAGGAGTAACTGTGAAAGTCTTAAGGTCGACAAAAAATAGTGTAACACTTCTGGTGAAATGGCCAGAGAAAGCTTCAAGACGTAACTGTGATAAAACAGGGAGCAACTTGCAGGAGTAACTATGACTCTCTTAAGGTAGCCAAATGCTCGTCACCAGGCGAAATACATCGGCAAACTCGTGGAGCACTTGGCAGAAATAACTGTGAATGTCTTAAGTTCGACAAATAAAGGCGTATCTTTTCTGGTGAACTGGTCAGATAAAGGTTGAAGATGCGACTATGGTAAAACCGGGAGCAATTGGTAGGAGTAACTATGACTCTCTTAATGTAGCCAAATGCGCCGTCACCAGGCAGAATACATCGGCAAACTCGAGGAGCAAATAGCAGAAATAACTGTGAAAGTCTTGAGGTCGAGAAATAAAGGCGTATCGCTTGTGGTGAACTGGCCCGAGAAATCTTGAACATTTGACTGTGGTAAAACGGGGAGCAAGTTGCAGGAGTAACTATGACTCTCTTAAGGTTGCCAATGCTCGTCGCCCAGCAAAAAGCATCGGAAAACTCGTGGAGCACCTGGCAGAATTAACTGTGAAGGTCTTAAGTTCGGCAAATAATGGCGTATCGCTTCTGATGAACTGAACAGAGAAAGCTTGAATATGTGACTATGGTAAAACGGGCAGCAACTGGTATGAGTAACTATGACTCTCTTAAGGTAGCCAAATGCCTCGTCACCAACGGAATAACTCGGCAAACTCGAGGAGCATCCGGCAGGAGTAACTGTGAAAATCTTAAGGTCGACAAATAATGGTGTATCACTTCTGGTGAACCGGCTGGAGAAAGCTTGAAGACGTGACTGTGATAAAACTTGCAGCAACTAGCAGTAGTAACTATGACACTCTTAATGTAGCCAAATGCTCGTCACCAGGCGAAATACATCGGCCGACTCGAGGAGCACCTGGCAGAAATAACTGTAAAAGTCTTAAGGTCGACAAATAATGGCGTATCGCTTCTGATGAACTGACCAGAGAAAGCTTGAATATGTGATTATGGTAAAGCGTCGAGCAACTGGTATGAGTAACTATGACTCTCTTAAGGTAGCCAAATGCCTCGTCAACAATGGAATAAAACGGCAAACTCGAGGAGCACCTGGCAGGAGTAACTGTGAAAGTCTTAAGGTCGACAAAAAATAGTGTAGCACTTCTGGTGAAATGGCCAGAGAAAGCTTCAAGACGTAACTGTGATAAAACAGGGAGCAACTTGCAGGAGTAACTATGACTCTCTTAAGGTAGCCAAATGCTCGTCACCAGGCGAAATACATCGGCAAACTCGTGGAGCACCTGGCAGAAATAACTGTGAATGTCTTAAGTTCAACAAATAAAGGCGTATCTTTTCTGGTGAACTGGTCAGATAAAGGTTGAAGATGCGACTATGGTAAAACCGGGAGCAATTGGTAGGAGTAACTATGACTCTCTTAATGTAGCCAAATGCGCCGTCACCAGGCAGAATACATCGGCAAACTCGAGGAGCAAATAGCAGAAATAACTGTGAAAGTCTTGCGGTCGAGAAATAAAGGCGTATCGCTTGTGGTGAACTGGCCCGAGAAATCTTGAACATTTGACTGTGGTAAAACGGGGAGCAAGTTGCAGGAGTAACTATGACTCTCTTAAGGTTGCCAATGCTCGTCGCCCAGCAAGAAGCATCGGAAAACTCGTGGAGCACCTGGCAGAAAAAACTGTGAAGATCTTAAGTTCGGCAAATAATGGCGTATCGCTTCTGATGAACTAAACACAGAAAGCTTGAATATGTGACTATGGTAAAACGGGGAGCAACTGGTATGAGTAACTATGACTCTCTTAAGGTAGCCAAATGCCTCGTCACCAACGGAATAACTCGGCAAACTCGAGGAGCATCTGGCAGGAGTAACTGTGAAAATCTTATGGTCGACAAATGATGGTGTATCACTTCTGGTGAACCGGCCGGAGAAAGCTTGAAGACGTGACTGTGATAAAACACGCAGCAACTAGCAGGAGTAACTATGACACTCTTAATGTAGCCAAATGCTCGTAACAAGGCGAAATACATCGGCCGAATCGAGGAGCACCTGGCAGAAATAACTGTAAAAGTCTTAAGGTCGACAAATAATGGCGTATCGCTTCTGATGAACTGACCAGAGAAAGCTTGAGTATGTGATTATGATAAAGCGTCGAGCAACTGGTATGAGTAACTATGACTCTCTTAAGGTAGCCAAATGCCTCGTCAACAATGGAATAAAACGGCAAACTCGAGGAGCACCTGGCAGGAGTAACTGTGAAAGTCTTAAGGTCGACAAAAAATAGTGTAACACTTCTGGTGAAATGGCCAGAGAAAGCTTCAAGACGTAACTGTGATAAAACAGGGAGCAACTTGCAGGAGTAACTATGACTCTCTTAAGGTAGCCAAATGCTCGTCACCAGGCGAAATACATCGGCAAACTCGTGGAGCACCTGGCAGAAATAACTGTGAATGTCTTAAGTTCGACAAATAAAGGCGTATCTTTTCTGGTGAACTGGTCAGATAAAGGTTGAAGATGCGACTATGGTAAAACCGGGAGCAATTGGTAGGAGTAACTATGACTCTCTTAATGTAGCCAAATGCGCCGTCACCAGGCAGAATACATCGGCAAACTCGAGGAGCAAATAGCAGAAATAACTGTGAAAGTCTTGAGGTCGAGAAATAAAGGCGTATCGCTTGTGGTGAACTGGCCCGAGAAATCTTGAACATTTGACTGTGGTAAAACGGGGAGCAAGTTGCAGGAGTAACTATGACTCTCTTAAGGTTGCCAATGCTCGTCGCCCAGCAAAAAGCATCGGAAAACTCGTGGAGCACCTGGCAGAATTAACTGTGAAGGTCTTAAGTTCGGCAAATGATGGCGTATCGCTTCTGATGAACTGAACAGAGAAAGCTTGAATATGTGACTATGGTAAAACGGGCAGCAACTGGTATGAGTAACTATGACTCTCTTAAGGTAGCCAAATGCCTCGTCACCAACGGAATAACTCGGCAAACTCGAGGAGCATCCGGCAGGAGTAACTGTGAAAATCTTAAGGTCGTCAAATAATGGTGTATCACTTCTGGTGAACCGGCTGGAGAAAGCTTGAAGACGTGACTGTGATAAAACTTGCAGCAACTAGCAGTAGTAACTATGACACTCTTAATGTAGCCAAATGCTCGTCACCAGGCGAAATACATCGGCCGACTCGAGGAGCACCTGGCAGAAATAACTGTAAAAGTCTTAAGGTCGACAAATAATGGCGTATCGCTTCTGATGAACTGACCAGAGAAAGCTTGAATATGTGATTATGGTAAAGCGTCGAGCAACTGGTATGAGTAACTATGACTCTCTTAAGGTAGCCAAATGCCTCGTCAACAATGGAATAAAACGGCAAACTCGAGGAGCACCTGGCAGGAGTAACTGTGAAAGTCTTAAGGTCGACAAAAAATAGTGTAACACTTCTGGTGAAATGGCCAGAGAAAGCTTCAAGACGTAACTGTGATAAAACAGGGAGCAACTTGCAGGAGTAACTATGACTCTCTTAAGGTAGCCAAATGCTCGTCACCAGGCGAAATACATCGGCAAACTCGTGGAGCACCTGGCAGAAATAACTGTGAATGTCTTAAGTTCAACAAATAAAGGCGTATCTTTTCTGGTGAACTGGTCAGATAAAGGTTGAAGATGCGACTATGGTAAAACCGGGAGCAATTGGTAGGAGTAACTATGACTCTCTTAATGTAGCCAAATGCGCCGTCACCAGGCAGAATACATCGGCAAACTCGAGGAGCAAATAGCAGAAATAACTGTGAAAGTCTTGAGGTCGAGAAATAAAGGCGTATCGCTTGTGGTGAACTGGCCCGAGAAATCTTGAACATTTGACTGTGGTAAAACGGGGAGCAAGTTGCAGGAGTAACTATGACTCTCTTAAGGTTGCCAATGCTCGTCGCCCAGCAAAAAGCATCGGAAAACTCGTGGAGCACCTGGCAGAAAAAACTGTGAAGGTCTTAAGTTCGGCAAATAATGGCGTATCGCTTCTGATGAACTGAACAGAGAAAGCTTGAATATGTGACTATGGTAAAACGGGGAGCAACTGGTATGAGTAACAATGACTCTCTTAAGGTAGCCAAATGCCTCGTCACCAACGGAATAACTCGGCAAACTCGAGGAGCATCTGGCAGGAGTAACTGTGAAAATCTTAAGGTCGACAAATAATGGTGTATCACTTCTGGTGAACCGGCTGGAGAAAGCTTGAAGACGTGACTGTGATAAAACACGCAGCAGGAGTAACTATGACTCTCTTAAGGTTGCCAATGCTCGTCGCCCGGCAAAAAGCATCGGAAAACTCGAGGAGCACCTGGCAGAAATAACTGTGAAGGCCTTTAGTTCGGCAAATAATGGCGTATCGCTTCTGATGAACTGAACAGAGAAAGCTTGAATATGTGACTATGGTAAAACGGGGAGCAACTGGTATGAGTAACTATGACTCTCTTAAGGTAGCCAAATGCCTCGTCACCAACGGAATAACTCGGCAAACTCGAGGAGCATCTGGCAGGAGTAACTGTGAAAATCTTAAGGTCGACAAATAATGGTGTATCACTTCTGGTGAACCGGCTGGAGAAAGCTTGAAGACGTGACTGTGATAAAACACGCAGCAACTAGCAGTAGTAACTATGACACTCTTAATGTAGCCAAATGCTCGTCACCAGGCGAAATACATCGGCCGACTCGAGGAGCACCTGGCAGATATAACTGTAAAAGTCTTAAGGTCGACAAATAATGGCGTATCGCTTCTGATGAACTGACCAGAGAAAGCTTGAATATGTGATTATGGCAAAGCGTCGAGCAACTGGTATGAGTAACTATGACTCTCTTAAGGTAGCCAAATGCCTCGTCAACAATGGAATAAAACGGCAAACTCGAGGAGCACCTGGCAGGAGTAACTGTGAAAGTCTTAAGGTCGACAAAAAATAGTGTAACACTTCTGATGAAATGGCCAGAGAAAGCTTCAAGACGTAACTGTGATAAAACAGGGAGCAACTTGCAGGAGTAACTATGACTCTCTTAAGGTAGCCAAATGCTCGTCACCAGGCGAAATACATCGACAAACTCGTGGAGCACCTGGCAGAATTAACTGTGAAGGTCTTAAATTCGGCAAATAATGGCGTATCGCTTCTGATGAACTGAACAGAGAAAGCTTGAATATGTGACTATGGTAAAACGGGCAGCAACTGGTATGAGTAACTATGACTCTCTTAAGGTAGCCAAATGCCTTGTCACCAACGGAATAACTCGGCAAACTCGAGGAGCATCCGGCAGGAGTAACTGTGAAAATCTTAAGGTCGTCAAATAATGGTGTATCACTTCTGGTGAACCGGCTGGAGAAAGCTTGAAGACGTGACTGTGATAAAACTTGCAGCAACTAGCAGTAGTAACTATGACACTCTTAATGTAGCCAAATGCTCGTCACCAGGCGAAATACATCGGCCGACTCGAGGAGCACCTGGCAGAAATAACTGTAAAAGTCTTAAGGTCGACAAATAATGGCGTATCGCTTCTGATGAACTGACCAGAGAAAGCTTGAATATGTGATTATGGTAAAGCGTCGAGCAACTGGTATGAGTAACTATGACTCTCTTAAGGTAGCCAAATGCCTCGTCAACAATGGAATAAAACGGCAAACTCGAGGAGCACCTGGCAGGAGTAACTGTGAAAGTCTTAAGGTCGACAAAAAATAGTGTAACACTTCTGGTGAAATGGCCAGAGAAAGCTTCAAGACGTAACTGTGATAAAACAGGGAGCAACTTGCAGGAGTAACTATGACTCTCTTAAGGTAGCCAAATGCTCGTCACCAGGCGAAATACATCGGCAAACTCGTGGAGCACCTGGCAGAAATAACTGTGAATGTCTTAAGTTCAACAAATAAAGGCGTATCTTTTCTGGTGAACTGGTCAGATAAAGGTTGAAGATGCGACTATGGTAAAACCGGGAGCAATTGGTAGGAGTAACTATGACTCTCTTAATGTAGCCAAATGCGCCGTCACCAGGCAGAATACATCGGCAAACTCGAGGAGCAAATAGCAGAAATAACTGTGAAAGTCTTGAGGTCGAGAAATAAAGGCGTATCGCTTGTGGTGAACTGGCCCGAGAAATCTTGAACATTTGACTGTGGTAAAACGGGGAGCAAGTTGCAGGAGTAACTATGACTCTCTTAAGGTTGCCAATGCTCGTCGCCCAGCAAAAAGCATCGGAAAACTCGTGGAGCACCTGGCAGAAAAAACTGTGAAGGTCTTAAGTTCGGCAAATAATGGCGTATCGCTTCTGATGAACTGAACAGAGAAAGCTTGAATATGTGACTATGGTAAAACGGGGAGCAACTGGTATGAGTAACAATGACTCTCTTAAGGTAGCCAAATGCCTCGTCACCAACGGAATAACTCGGCAAACTCGAGGAGTATCTGGCAGGAGTAACTGTGAAAATCTTAAGGTCGACAAATAATGGTGTATCACTTCTGGTGAACCGGCTGGAGAAAGCTTGAAGACGTGACTGTGATAAAACACGCAGCAGGAGTAACTATGACTCTCTTAAGGTTGCCAATGCTCGTCGCCCGGCAAAAAGCATCGGAAAACTCGAGGAGCACCTGGCAGAAATAACTGTGAAGGCCTTTAGTTCGGCAAATAATGGCGTATCGCTTCTGATGAACTGAACAGAGAAAGCTTGAATATGTGACTATGGTAAAACGGGGAGCAACTGGTATGAGTAACTATGACTCTCTTAAGGTAGCCAAATGCCTCGTCACCAACGGAATAACTCGGCAAACTCGAGGAGCATCTGGCAGGAGTAACTGTGAAAATCTTAAGGTCGACAAATAATGGTGTATCACTTCTGGTGAACCGGCTGGAGAAAGCTTGAAGACGTGACTGTGATAAAACACGCAGCAACTAGCAGTAGTAACTATGACACTCTTAATGTAGCCAAATGCTCGTCACCAGGCGAAATACATCGGCCGACTCGAGGAGCACCTGGCAGATATAACTGTGAATGTCTTAAGGTCGACAAATAATGGCGTATCGCTTCTGATGAACTGACCAGAGAAAGCTTGAATATGTGATTATGGCAAAGCGTCGAGCAACTGGTATGAGTAACTATGACTCTCTTAAGGTAGCCAAATGCCTCGTCAACAATGGAATAAAACGGCAAACTCGAGGAGCACCTGGCAGGAGTAACTGTGAAAGTCTTAAGGTCGACAAAAAATAGTGTAACACTTCTGGTGAAATGGCCAGAGAAAGCTTCAAGACGTAACTGTGATAAAACAGGGAGCAACTTGCAGGAGTAACTATGACTCTCTTAAGGTAGCCAAATGCTCGTCACCAGGCGAAATACATCGACAAACTCGTGGAGCACCTGGCAGAATTAACTGTGAAGGTCTTAAATTCGGCAAATAATGGCGTATCGCTTCTGATGAACTGAACAGAGAAAGCATGAATATGTGACTATGGTAAAACGGGGAGCAACTGGTATGAGTAACTATGACTCTCTTAAGGTAGCCAAATGCCTCGTCACCAACGGAATAACTCGGCAAACTCGAGGAGTATCCGGCAGGAGTAACTGTGAAAATCTTAAGGTCGACAAATAATGGTGTATCACTTCTGGTGAACCGGCTGGAGAAAGCTTGAAGACGTGACTGTGATAAAACTTGCAGCTACTAGCAGTAGTAACTATGACACTCTTAATGTAGCCAAATGCTCGTCACCAGGCGAAATACATCGGCCGACTCGAGGAGCACCTGGCAGAAATAACTGTAAAAGTCTTAAGGTCGACAAATAATGGCGTATCGCTTCTGATGAACTGACCAGAGAAAGCTTGAATATGTGATTATGGTAAAGCGTCGAGCAACTGGTATGAGTAACTATGACTCTCTTAAGGTAGCCAAATGCCTCGTCAACAATGGAATAAAACGGCAAACTCGAGGAGCACCTGGCAGGAGTAACTGTGAAAGTCTTAAGGTCGCCAAAAAATAGTGTACCACTTCTGGTGAAATGGCCAGAGAAAGCTTCAAGACGTAACTGTGATAAAACAGGGAGCAACTTGCAGGAGTAACTATGACTCTCGTAGCTACTGGGCAAGTGAAGCGCAATACATGGGCCTAGCCCTCTTAGCCTCTCCTTGCCTGCGGCTTCCCCCCTTCCCGTGGGCCCGCCGATACGCCAGCCCTTATGGGGCTGGTAAGCTGAGTGGAAGTCCGCACCAGGGGCTTTGGGGGGTTACCAGCCCCCCATCGCATAACCCTCAATGTTGGGCCAAAAAGAGAAGAAAATACGGGTAACGGGCCTTCCGCTGAAGGACCCGACCCAACTGTCCCAACTGCTAGCCCACCAACCGTCCCTGAAGTAGGAGAGACTGAAGACCCATGGTACCACTGTAGCACCTGCAGCCGTGCGTTCCGCACCAAGATCGGGCTCGGACAACACCGCCGCCGCGCCCATCCAGAAGCGGCAAATGCGGACATCATCACTGACAGGAAGCGAGCTCGGTGGGCGGAGGAGGAAATGCGGGAGCTCGCCCTGGCGGAGGCTAGGCTTCTCTGTGCGAGTGACTCCAAATTTTTGTTCGCCAACCAGGAGCTTCTACCCTTGTTTCCGCACCGGACCTTGGACGCCATCAAGTGCAGGAGGAGGACGGCGGCGCACAAGGCGCTGGTGCGGGAATACGTGGGGGAGCTAACGCGGGAACACCAAGCGCAGCAAGGACTGCGCCACCCACCCGCCATGGAGTCGCTGCCGGAGGAGCCACCCTCTCCGCTGGAGCTTGAGCGCCCGCCAGAAACTACATCTGCTGTCGACGAAGCCATTTGGAGACACCTCGGCGGTCTGCCGCGGTCAGCCGCGCGCTTCTCGGCCCTGGATGACCTGGTGTGTCTGGGACCGGGTACGCCGTCGGCAGTGGTCGCGGCTGGGCTGCCAGAGGCCCTCCGTGCTGTCGGCTCGGTGGACGCAGGACCGAGGAAGAAGACGCCGCGCCCGCCATCCAAGCGGCGAACAGATGGTGGTCCTCCGCTTTCGAAGCGGAAGCGCCGCCGGTGGGAGTACGCCAGATGTCAGGATGCCTTCAGGAGGAACCGTGCACGATGTGTACGTGGCCTCCTGGACGGTACCCTGCTCCAGCCGCCGCCGAACATCCCTGGGCTGGTGGACTTCTGGCGAAGCCTCTTCACGACGGAGCCATCCTCCAACGCAGGCTCCATCCCTGACCGGCTTCTCCCGCGCGCAGAGTCCGTTGACTTTGAGCGCCTGTGGGGGCCGATCACGGCAGAGGAGGTTGCGGCAGCCTTGCCGCCCAGAGGCTCCGTTGCCGGCCCTGACGGCCTCTCGCCGGTGCAGCTGCGCCGCCTTCCGGCGGAGGTCACCACCAAACTGCTTAATCTCTTCCTGCTAACCCGCCAGCTTCCCTCATCCCTCCTCCGGGCTAGGACCTCCCTGCTTCCTAAGACAGCCGCCCCAGCATCCCCCGCTGACTTTCGGCCCATCACCGTCTGCTCGGTGTTAGCCAGAACCTTTCATAAGGTTCTGGCGACTCGCCTTATGCGGATGTGTGCTGTGGACGAACGTCAGCGGGCTTTCATCCAAAGGGATGGGATGCTGGAGAATACCTTCCTTCTCGACCGGGTGCTCGTCGGCGCCGTCCGCCGCTGTCGCTCTGTGTTCGTGGCATCGCTCGATGTGTCCAAGGCGTTCGATTCGTTGGACCATGCGGCCCTCCGCCCTGTGCTGAGGGCCCATGGTCTTCCGGACGAATTCATTGATTACGTCGAGCGCTGCTATGCAGACAGCGCGACGGTAATTGCGGGGGGCGGCGACGAGTCCCCGGCCGTGCGGCCAGCAAGAGGTGTCCGGCAGGGAGATCCTTTGTCTCCTCTCCTGTTTAATTTCGCTATAGATTGTGTTCTACACCAGTTGCCCTCACACATAGGTGTTAAGGTGTTGGGCCGCCAGACCAACGCGGCGGCCTTCGCGGACGACATCCTGCTCTTCGCCTCCACAAAGGGGGGCCTGCAGTCCCTCATCAACGCAGCAGTGGCAGCCCTCGACCAACTGGGGCTGCGCGTTAACCCACGGAAGTGTCTCACCCTCGCACTCGTGGCGTCTGGCCGCGAGAAGAAGGTGAAGGTAGATGCCAGCGTCACCTTCAGTGCCGGGGACACCACCATGCCGGCATTGGGAGTGGGTGAGACCTTCCGCTATTTGGGACTGCAGTTCTCCTCCTCTGGGCGGTGCCTCTTCCATCCGAGGCACCACATCGAGGAGCAGCTGAACATCATCTCGCGGGCGCCGCTGAAGCCGCAGCAGCGGCTGTATGCACTGCGTGAAGTTCTTCTCCCGGGCCTGTACCATGGCCTCGCCCTGAGCCGCACCCGCATCGGTGCGCTCAAGGCCATGGACATCTGTGTTCGGGCTGCGGTGAGGAAATGGTTCCGCCTCCCAGCGGACACCCCTGTGGGCTACTTCCACGCTCCAATAGCCCATGGGGGCCTTGGGATTCCATCCGCCCGCTGGATGGGGCCAACCCTGAGGCGGGGCAGGCTTCTCACTTTGTTGCAGCTCGAGCCAACTACCACCGACGCAGACCTGGGGGAGGCACGTCACGAAGTGGCGGCGCTTGAACGACACCTTACGTGGGAGGGCCATCTGCTGTCAACGGCTGCAAAAGTTGGTGAGATGTGGGCGGCACGCCTGCACATCACCTTCGACGGGGCAGCCCTTTCGTCGTCGGCCAGGACATCGGGCCAACACAGCTGGGTCGAGGACACCAGTCGCTTCCTGTCAGGCCGCGACTATGTGGCGTGCATTCGCACGCGTATTAACGCATTACCAACCAAAGCGCGGAGGAGTCGCGGCCGAGACAGGGAGAAGATGTGCCGTGCACGGTGCAATGCCGTCGAGACTGCGAACCACGTCGTCCAGGGCTGCGGGCTCACCAGCCGAGCTCGGGTGCGGCGTCACGACGCAGTTGTGAAATACGTCGCGCGCGGGCTGGCTCAACGAGGGTTCGACGTGTCGGTCGAGCCACACCTCTGCACACCTGAGGGAGTCCGCAAACCCGACATCGTAGCGTCGAAGGACGGCGTGGCGCATGTCATTGACGCGCAAATAGTCGGCGACCACCTCGACACCGACTGGTGTCACCGGCAGAAGGCGGCGAAATACGATGTCCCGTCGGTGCGGCATGCTGTCAGCGCTCTCCGACCCGCAGCCAACAGCCTTCTATTCAAGACAGTGACCTTAAACTGGAGGGGGGCTTGGGCACCAACATCTGCCCGCCAGCTCCTGCAACTGGGTTTCCGCAGGCGGGAACTAAGCACTATAAGCACGCGGGTGCTCGGGGGGACTGCATGGGTCTTTGGTATCTTCGAAAATATGACGTCGTTGAGGCCGAAGTACAGGGAGGGCGTGGGCTAGTGAGTTGGTGTTTTTTTAGGTTAGTTTGCCCTGACTCCTGGGGCTTCAATGACAGGAGCAATACCGTCTTGATATTCTTTAAGTTAATAATTAGTTATGTACTTGTGAATAATATGTTGCGGTTACACCACCATCGGTAACCGGCGCCCCTGTGAACTCCTCTCGGGGAGTACGGCGCACTAGTTCTTAAGAGTGTTTTTACCTGTATTATTCACTTGTATACTTGTGAATAAAGACGGCTGAAATAGCCAAATGCTCGTAACCAGGCGAAATACATCGACAAACTCGTGGAGCACCTGGCAGAATTAACTGTGAAGGTCTTAAATTCGGCAAATAATGGCGTATCGCTTCTGATGAACTGAACAGAGAAAGCTTGAATATGTGACTATGGTAAAACGGGGAGCAACTGGTATGAGTAACTATGACTCTCTTAAGGTAGCCAAATGCCTCGTCACCAACGGAATAACTCGGCAAACTCGAGGAGTATCCGGCAGGAGTAACTGTGAAAATCTTAAGGTCGACAAATAATGGTGTATCACTTCTGGTGAACCGGCTGGAGAAAGCTTGAAGACGTGACTGTGATAAAACTTGCAGCTACTAGCAGTAGTAACTATGACACTCTTAATGTAGCCAAATGCTCGTCACCAGGCGAAATACATCGGCCGACTCGAGGAGCACCTGGCAGAAATAACTGTAAAAGTCTTAAGGTCGACAAATAATGGCGTATCGCTTCTGATGAACTGACCAGAGAAAGCTTGAATATGTGATTATGGTGAAGCGTCGAGCAACTGGTATGAGTAACTATGACTCTCTTAAGGTAGCCAAATGCCTCGTCAACAATGGAATAAAACGGCAAACTCGAGGAGCACCTGGCAGGAGTAACTGTGAAAGTCTTAAGGTCGCCAAAAAATAGTGTAACACTTCTGGTGAAATGGCCAGAGAAAGCTTCAAGACGTAACTGTGATAAAACAGGGAGCAACTTGCAGGAGTAACTATGACTCTCTTAAGGTAGCCAAATGCTCGTCACCAGGCGAAATACATCGGCAAACTCGTGGAGCACCTGGCAGAAATAACTGTGAATGTCTTAAGTTCGACAAATAAAGGCGTATCTTTTCTGGTGAACTGGTCAGATAAAGGTTGAAGATGCGACTATGGTAAAACCGGGAGCAATTGGTAGGAGTAACTATGACTCTCTTAATGTAGCCAAATGCGCCGTCACCAGGCAGAATACATCGGCAAACTCGAGGAGCAAATAGCAGAAATAACTGTGAAAGTCTTGAGGTCGAGAAATAAAGGCGTATCGCTTGTGGTGAACTGGCCCGAGAAATCTTGAACATTTGACTGTGGTAAAACGGGGAGCAAGTTGCAGGAGTAACTATGACTCTCTTAAGGTTGCCAATGCTCGTCGCCCAGCAAAAAGCATCGGAAAACTCGTGGAGCACCTGGCAGAATTAACTGTGAAGGTCTTAAGTTCGGCAAATAATGGCGTATCGCTTCTGATGAACTGAACAGAGAAAGCTTGAATATGTGACTATGGTAAAACGGGCAGCAACTGGTATGAGTAACTATGACTCTCTTAAGGTAGCCAAATGCCTCGTCACCAACGGAATAACTCGGCAAACTCGAGGAGCATCCGGCAGGAGTAACTGTGAAAATCTTAAGGTCGACAAATAATGGTGTATCACTTCTGGTGAACCGGCTGGAGAAAGCTTGAAGACGTGACTGTGATAAATCTTGCAGCAACTAGCAGTAGTAACTATGACACTCTTAATGTAGCCAAATGCTCGTCACCAGGCGAAATACATCGGCCGACTCGAGGAGCACCTGGCAGAAATAACTGTAAAAGTCTTAAGGTCGACAAATAATGGCGTATCGCTTCTGATGAACTGACCAGAGAAAGCTTGAATATGTGATTATGGTAAAGCGTCGAGCAACTGGTATCAGTAACTATGACTCTCTTAAGGTAGCCAAATGCCTCGTCAACAATGGAATAAAACGGCAAACTCGAGGAGCACCTGGCAGGAGTAACTGTGAAAGTCTTAAGGTCGACAAAAAATAGTGTAACACTTCTGGTGAAATGGCCAGAGAAAGCTTCAAGACGTAACTGTGATAAAACAGGGAGCAACTTGCAGGAATAACTATGACTCTCTTAAGGTAGCCAAATGCTCGTCACCAGGCGAAATACATCGGCAAACTCGTGGAGCACCTGGCAGAAATAACTGTGAATGTCTTAAGTTCGACAAATAAAGGCGTATCTTTTCTGGTGAACTGGTCAGATAAAGGTTGAAGATGCGACTATGGTAAAACCGGGAGCAATTGGTAGGAGTAACTATGACTCTCTTAATGTAGCCAAATGCGCCGTCACCAGGCAGAATACATCGGCAAACTCGAGGAGCAAATAGCAGAAATAACTGTGAAAGTCTTGAGGTCGAGAAATAAAGGCGTATCGCTTGTGGTGAACTGGCCCGAGAAATCTTGAACATTTGACTGTGGTAAAACGGGGAGCAAGTTGCAGGAGTAACTATGACTCTCTTAAGGTTGCCAATGCTCGTCGCCCAGCAAAAAGCATCGGAAAACTCGTGGAGCACCTGGCAGAATTAACTGTGAAGGTCTTAAGTTCGGCAAATAATGGCGTATCGCTTCTGATGAACTGAACAGAGAAAGCTTGAATATGTGACTATGGTAAAACGGGGAGCAACTGGTATGAGTAACTATGACTCTCTTAAGGTAGCCAAATGCCTCGTCACCAACGGAATAACTCGGCAAACTCGAGGAGCATCCGGCAGGAGTAACGGTGAAAATCTTAAGGTCGACAAATAATGGTGTATCACTTCTGGTGAACCGGCTGGAGAAAGCTTGAAGACGTGACTGTGATAAATCTTGCAGCAACTAGCAGTAGTAACTATGACACTCTTAATGTAGCCAAATGCTCGTCACCAGGCGAAATACATCGGCCGACTCGAGGAGCACCTGGCAGAAATAACTGTAAAAGTCTTAAGGTCGACAAATAATGGCGTATCGCTTCTGATGAACTGACCAGAGAAAGCTTGAATATGTGATTATGGTAAAGCGTCGAGCAACTGGTATCAGTAACTATGACTCTCTTAAGGTAGCCAAATGCCTCGTCAACAATGGAATAAAACGGCAAACTCGAGGAGCACCTGGCAGGAGTAACTGTGAAAGTCTTAAGGTCGACAAAAAATAGTGTAACACTTCTGGTGAAATGGCCAGAGAAAGCTTCAAGACGTAACTGTGATAAAACAGGGAGCAACTTGCAGGAGTAACTATGACTCTCTTAAGGTAGCCAAATGCTCGTCACCAGGCGAAATACATCGGCAAACTCGTGGAGCACCTGGCAGAAATAACTGTGAATGTCTTAAGTTCGACAAATAAAGGCGTATCTTTTCTGGTGAACTGGTCAGATAAAGGTTGAAGATGCGACTATGGTAAAACCGGGAGCAATTGGTAGGAGTAACTATGACTCTCTTAATGTAGCCAAATGCGCCGTCACCAGGCAGAATACATCGGCAAACTCGAGGAGCAAATAGCAGAAATAACTGTGAAAGTCTTGAGGTCGAGAAATAAAGGCGTATCGCTTGTGGTGAACTGGCCCGAGAAATCTTGAACATTTGACTGTGGTAAAACGGGGAGCAAGTTGCAGGAGTAACTATGACTCTCTTAAGGTTGCCAATGCTCGTCGCCAAGCAAAAAGCATCGGAAAACTCGTGGAGCACCTGGCAGAAATAACTGTGAAGGTCTTAAGTTCGGCAAATAATGGCGTATCGCTTCTGATGAACTGAACAGAGAAAGCTTGAATATGTGACTATGGTAAAACGGGGAGCAACTGGTATGAGTAACTATGACTCTCTTAAGGTAGCCAAATGCCTCGTCACCAACGGAATAACTCGGCAAACTCGAGGAGCGTCTGGCAGGAGTAACTGTGAAAATCTTAAGGTCGACAAATAATGGTGTATCACTTCTGGTGCACCGGCCGGAGAAAGCTTGAAGACGTGACTGTGATAAAACACGCAGCAACTAGCAGGAGTAACTATGACACTCTTAATGTAGCCAAATGCTCGTAACCAGGCGAAATACATCGGCCGACTCGAGGAGCACCTGGCAGAAATAACTGTAAAAGTCTTAAGGTCGACAAATAATGGCGTATCGCTTCTGATGAACTGACCAGAGAAAGCTTGAGTATGTGATTATGATAAAGCGTCGAGCAACTGATATGAGTAACTATGACTCTCTTAAGGTAGCCAAATGCCTCGTCAACAATGGAATAAATCGGCAAACTCTAGGAGCACCTGGCAGGAGTAACTGTGAAAGTCTTAAGGTCGACAAAAAATGGTGTAACACTTCTGGTGAAATGGCCAGAGAAAGCTTCAAGACGTAACCGTGATAAAACAGGGAGCAACTTGCAGGAGTAACTATGACTCTCTTAAGGTAGCCAAATGCTCGTCACCAGGCGAAATACATCGACAAACTCGTGGAGCATCTGGCAGAAATAACTGTGAATGTCTTAAGTTTGAAAAATAAAGGCGTATCACTTCTGGTGAACTGGTCAGATAAAGGTTGAAGATGCGACTATGGTAAAACCGGGAGCAATTGGTAGGAGTAACTATCACTCTCTTAATGTAGCCAAATGCGCCGTCACCAGGCAGAATACATCGGCAAACTCGAGGAGCAAATAGCATAAATAACTGTGCAAGTCTTGAGGTCGAGAAATAAAGGCGTATCGCTTGTGGTGAACTGGCCCGAGAAATCTTGAACATTTGACTGTGGTAAAACGGGGAGCAAGTTGCAGGAGTAACTATGACTCTCTTAAGGTTGCCAATGCTCGTCGCCCGGCAAAAAGCATCGGAAAACTCGAGGAGCACCTGGCAGAAATAACTGTGAAGGTCTTAAGTTCGGCAAATAATGGCGTATCGCTTCTGATGAACTGAACAGAGAAAGCTTGAATATGTGACTATGGTAAAACGGGGAGCAACTGGTATGAGTAACTATGACTCTCTTAAGGTAGCCAAATGCCTCGTCACCACCGGAATAACTCGGCAAACTCGAGGAGCATCTGGCAGGAGTAACTGTGAAAATCTTAAGGTCGACAAATAATGGTGTATCACTTCTGGTGAACCGGCCGGAGAAAGCTTGAAGACGTGACTGTGATAAAACACGCAGCAACTAGCAGGAGTAACTATGACACTCTTAATGTAGCCAAATGCTCGTAACAAGGCGAAATACATCGGCCGAATCGAGGAGCACCTGGCAGAAATAACTGTAAAAGTCTTAAGGTCGACAAATAATGGCGTATCGCTTCTGATGAACTGACCAGAGAAAGCTTGAATATGTGATTATGGTAAAGCGTCGAGCAACTGGTATGAGTAACTATGACTCTCTTAAGGTAGCCAAATGTCTCGTCAACAATGGAATAAAACGGCAAACTCGAGGAGCACCTGGTAGGAGTAACTGTGAAAGTCTTAAGGTCGACAAAAAATAGTGTAACACTTCTGGTGAAATGGCCAGAGAAAGCTTCAAGACGTAACTGTGATAAAACAGGGAGCAACTTGCAGGAGTAACTATGACTCTCTTAAGGTAGCCAAATGCTCGTCACCAGGCGAAATACATCGGCAAACTCGTGGAGCACCTGGCAGAAATAACTGTGAATGTCTTAAGTTCGACAAATAAAGGCGTATCTTTTCTGGTGAACTGGTCAGATAAAGGTTGAAGATGCGACTATGGTAAAACCGGGAGCAATTGGTAGGAGTAACTATGACTCTCTTAATGTAGCCAAATGCGCCGTCACCAGGCAGAATACATCGGCAAACTCGAGGAGCAAATAGCAGAAATAACTGTGAAAGTCTTGAGGTCGAGAAATAAAGGCGTATCGCTTGTGGTGAACTGGCCCGAGAAATCTTGAACATTTGACTGTGGTAAAACGGGGAGCAAGTTGCAGGAGTAACTATGACTCTCTTAAGGTTGCCAATGCTCGTCGCCCAGCAAAAAGCATCGGAAAACTCGTGGAGCACCTGGCAGAAATAACTGTGAAGGTCTTAAGTTCGGCAAATAATGGCGTATCGCTTCTGATGAACTGAACAGAGAAAGCTTGAATATGTGACTATGGTAAAACGGGGAGCAACTGGTATGAGTAACTATGACTCTCTTAAGGTAGCCAAATGCCTCGTCACCAACGGAATAACTCGGCAAACTCGAGGAGCATCTGGCAGGAGTAACTGTGAAAATCTTAAGGTCGACAAATAATGGTGTATCACTTCTGGTGCACCGGCCGGAGAAAGCTTGAAGACGTGACTGTGATAAAACACGCAGCAACTAGCAGGAGTAACTATGACACTCTTAATGTAGCCAAATGCTCGTAACCAGGCGAAATACATCGGCCGACTCGAGGAGCACCTGGCAGAAATAACTGTAAAAGTCTTAAGGTCGACAAATAATGGCGTATCGCTTCTGATGAACTGACCAGAGAAAGCTTGAGTATGTGATTATGATAAAGCGTCGAGCAACTGGTATGAGTAACTATGACTATCTTAAGGTAGCCAAATGCCTCGTCAACAATGGAATAAATCGGCAAACTCTAGGAGCACCTGGCAGGAGTAACTGTGAAAGTCTTAAGGTCGACAAAAAATGGTGTAACACTTCTGGTGAAATGGCCAGAGAAAGCTTCAAGACGTAACTGTGATAAAACAGGGAGCAACTTGCAGGAGTAACTATGACTCTCTTAAGGTAGCCAAATGCTCGTCACCAGGCGAAATACATCGACAAACTCGTGGAGCACCTGGCAGAAATAACTGTGAATGTCTTAAGTTTGAAAAATAAAGGCGTATCTTTTCTGGTGAACTGGTCAGATAAAGGTTGAAGATGCGACTATGGTAAAACCGGGAGCAATTGGTAGGAGTAACTATGACTCTCTTAATGTAACCAAATGCGCCGTCACCAGGCAGAATACATCGGCAAACTCGAGGAGCAAATAGCAGAAATAACTGTGAAAGTCTTGAGGTCGAGAAATAAAGGCGTATCGCTTGTGGTGAACTGGCCCCAGAAATCTTGAACATTTGACTGTGGTAAAACGGGGAGCAAGTTGCAGGAGTAACTATGACTCTCTTAAGGTTGCCAATGCTCGTCGCCCGGCAAAAAGCATCGGAAAACTCGAGGAGCACCAGGCAGAAATAACTGTGAAGGTCTTAAGTTCGGCAAATAATGGCGTATCGCTTCTGATGAACTGAACAGAGAAAGCTTGAATATGTGACTATGGTAAAACGGGGAGCAACTGGTATGAGTAACTATGACTCTCTTAAGGTAGCCAAATGCCTCGTCACCAACGGAATAACTCGGCAAACTCGAGGAGCATCTGGCAGGAGTAACTGTGAAAATCTTAAGGTCGACAAATAATGGTGTATCACTTCTGGTGAACCGGCCGGAGAAAGCTTGAAGACGTGACTGTGATAAAACACGCAGCAACTAGCAGGAGTAACTATGAAACTCTTAATGTAGCCAAATGCTCGTAACAAGGCGAAATACATCGGCCGAATCGAGGAGCACCTGGCAGAAATAACTGTAAAAGTCTTAAGGTCGACAAATAATGGCGTATCGCTTCTGATGAACTGACCAGAGAAAGCTTGAGTATGTGATTATGATAAAGCGTCGAGCAACTGGTATGAGTAACTATGACTCTCTTAAGGTAGCCAAATGCCTCGTCAACAATGGAATAAATCGGCAAACTCTAGGAGCACCTGGCAGGAGTAACTGTGAAAGTCTTAAGGTCGACAAAAAATGGTGTAACTCTTCTGGTGAAATGGCCAGAGAAAGCTTCAAGACGTAACTGTGATAAAACAGGGAGCAACTTGCAGGAGTAACTATGACTCTCTTAAGGTAGCCAAATGCTCGTCACCAGGCGAAATACATCGACAAACTCGTGGAGCACCTTGCAGAATTAACTGTGAAGGTCTTAAATTCGGCAAATTATGGCGTATCGCTTCTGATGAACTGAACAGAGAAAGCTTGAATATGTGACTATGGTAAAACGGGGAGCAACTGGTATGAGTAACTATGACTCTCTTAAGGTAGCCAAATGCCTCGTCACCAACGGAATATCTCGGCAAACTCGAGGAGTATCCGGCAGGAGTAACTGTGAAAATCTTAAGGTCGACAAATAATGGTGTATCACTTCTGGTGAACCGGCTGGAGAAAGCTTGAAGACGTGACTGTGATAAAACTTGCAGCAACTAGCAGTAGTAACTATGACACTCTTAATGTAGCCAAATGCTCGTCACCAGGCGAAATACATCGGCCGACTCGAGGAGCACCTGGCAGAAATAACTGTAAAAGTCTTAAGGTCGACAAATAATGGCGTATCGCTTCTGATGAACTGACCAGAGAAAGCTTGAATATGTGTTTATGGTAAAGCGTCGAGCAACTGGTATGAGTAACTATGACTCTCTTAAGGTAGCCAAATGCCTCGTCAACAATGGAATAAAACGGCAAACTCGAGGAGCACCTGGCAGGAGTAACTGTGAAAGTCTTAAGGTCGACAAAAAATAGTGTAACACTTCTGGTGAAATGGCCAGAGAAAGCTTCAAGACGTAACTGTGATAAAACAGGGAGCAACTTGCAGGAGTAACTATGACTCTCATAAGGTAGCCAAATGCTCATCACCAGGCGAAATACATCGGCAAACTCGTGGAGCACCTGGCAGAAATAACTGTGAATGTCTTAAGTTCGACAAATAAAGGCGTATCTTTTCTGGTGAACTGGTCAGATAAAGGTTGAAGATGCGACTATGGTAAAACCGGGAGCAATTGGTAGGAGTAACTATGACTCTCTTAATGTAGCCAAATGCGCCGTCACCAGGCAGAATACATCGGCAAACTCGAGGAGCAAATAGCAGAAATAACTGTGAAAGTCTTGAGGTCGAGAAATAAAGGCGTATCGCTTGTGGTGAACTGGCCCGAGAAATCTTGAACATTTGACTGTGGTAAAACGGGGAGCAAGTTGCAGGAGTAACTATGACTCTCTTAAGGTTGCCAATGCTCGTCGCCCAGCAAAAAGCATCGGAAAACTCGTGGAGCACCTGGCAGAATTAACTGTGAAGGTCTTAAGTTCGGCAAATAATGGCGTATCGCTTCTGATGAACTGAACAGAGAAAGCTTGAATATGTGACTATGGTAAAACGGGCAGCAACTGGTATGAGTAACTATGACTCTCTTAAGGTAGCCAAATGCCTCGTCACCAACGGAATAACTCGGCAAACTCGAGGAGCATCCGGCAGGAGTAACTGTGAAAATCTTAAGGTCGACAAATAATGGTGTATCACTTCTGGTGAACCGGCTGGAGAAAGCTTGAAGACGTGACTGTGATAAAACTTGCAGCAACTAGCAGTAGTAACTATGACACTCTTAATGTAGCCAAATGCTCGTCACCAGGCGAAATACATCGGCCGACTCGAGGAGCACCTGGCAGAAATAACTGTAAAAGTCTTAAGGTCGACAAATAATGGCGTATCGCTTCTGATGAACTGACCAGAGAATGCTTGAATATGTGATTATGGTAAAGCGTCGAGCAACTGGTATGAGTAACTATGACTCTCTTAAGGTAGCCAAATGCCTCGTCAACAATGGAATAAAACGGCAAACTCGAGGAGCACCTGGCAGGAGTAACTGTGAAAGTCTTAAGGTCGACAAAAAATAGTGTAACACTTCTGGTGAAATGGCCAGAGAAAGCTTCAAGACGTAACTGTGATAAAACAGGGAGCAACTTGCAGGAGTAACTATGACTCTCTTAAGGTAGCCAAATGCTCGTCACCAGGCGAAATACATCAGCAAACTCGTGGAGCACCTGGCAGAAATAACTGTGAATGTCTTAAGTTCGACAAATAAAGGCGTATCTTTTCTGGTGAACTGGTCAGATAAAGGTTGAAGATGCGACTATGGTAAAACCGGGAGCAATTGGTAGGAGTAACTATGACTCTTTTAATGTAGCCAAATGCGCCGTCACCAGGCAGAATACATCGGCAAACTCGAGGAGCAAATAGCAGAAATAACTGTGAAAGTCTTGAGGTCGAGAAATAAAGGCGTATCGCTTGTGGTGAACTGGCCCGAGAAATCTTGAACATTTGACTGTGGTAAAACGGGGAGCAAGTTGCAGGAGTAACTATGACTCTCTTAAGGTTGCCAATGCTCGTCGCCCAGCAAAAAGCATCGGAAAACTCGAGGAGCACCTGGCAGAAATAACTGTGAAGGTCTTAAGTTCGGCAAATAAAGGCGTATCGCTTCTGATGAACTGAACAGAGAAAGCTTGAATATGTGACTATGGTAAAACGGGGAGCAACTGGTATGAGTAACTATGACTCTCTTAAGGCAGCCAAATGCCTCGTCACCAACGGAATAACTCGGCAAACTCGAGGAGCATCTGGCAGGAGTAACTGTGAAAATCTTAAGGTCGACAAATAATGGTGTATCACTTCTGGTGCACCGGCCGGAGAAAGCTTGAAGACGTGACTGTGATAAAACACGCAGCAACTAGCAGGAGTAACTATGACACTCTTAATGTAGCCAAATGCTCGTAACCAGGCGAAATACATCGGCCGACTCGAGGAGCACCTGGCAGAAATAACTGTAAAAGTCTTAAGGTCGACAAATAATGGCGTATCGCTTCTGATGAACTGACCAGAGAAAGCTTGAGTATGTGATTATGATAAAGCGTCGAGCAACTGGTATGAGTAACTATGACTCTCTTAAGGTAGCCAAATGCCTCGTCAACAATGGAATAAATAGGCATACTCTAGGAGCACCTGGCAGGAGTAACTGTGAAAGTCTTAAGGTCGACAAAAAATGGTGTAACACTTCTGGTGAAATGGCCAGAGAAAGCTTCAAGACGTAACTGTGATAAAACAGGGAGCAACTTGCAGGAGTAACTATGACTCTCTTAAGGTAACCAAATGCTCGTCACCAGGCGAAATACATCGACAAACTCGTGGAGCACCTGGCAGAAATAACTGTGAATGTCTTAAGTTTGAAAAATAAAGGCGTATCACTTCTGGTGAACTGGTCAGATAAAGGTTGAAGATGCGACTATGGTAAAACCGGGAGCAATTGGTAGGAGTAACTATGACTCTCTTAATGTAGCCAAATGCGCCGTCACCAGGCAGAATACATCGGCAAACTCGAGGAGCAAATAGCATAAATAACTGTGAAAGTCTTGAGGTCGAGAAATAAAGGCGTATCGCTTGTGGTGAACTGGCCCGAGAAATCTTGAACATTTGACTGTGGTAAAACGGGGAGCAAGTTGCAGGAGTAACTATGACTCTCTTAAGGTTGCCAATGCTCGTCGCCCAGCAAAAAGCATCGGAAAACTCGTGGAGCACCTGGCAGAATTAACTGTGAAGGTCTTAAGTTCGGCAAATAATGGCGTATCGCTTCTGATGAACTGAACAGAGAAAGCTTGAATATGTGACTATGGTAAAACGGGGAGCAACTGGTATGAGTAACTATGACTCTCTTAAGGTAGCCAAATGCCTCGTCACCAACGGAATAACTCGGCAAACTCGAGGAGCATCTGGCAGGAGTAACTGTGAAAATCTTAAGGTCGACAAATAATGGTGTATCACTTCTGGTGAACCGGCTGGAGAAAGCTTGAAGACGTGACTGTGATAAAACACGCAGCAACTAGCAGTAGTAACTATGACACTCTTAATGTAGCCAAATGCTCGTCACCAGGCGAAATACATCGGCCGACTCGAGGAGCACCTGGCAGAAATAACTGTAAAAGTCTTAAGGTCGACAAATAATGGTGTATCGCTTCTGATGAACTGACCAGAGAAAGCTTGAATATGTGATTATGGTAAAGCGTCGAGGAACTGGTATGAGTAACTATGACTCTCTTAAGGTAGCCAAATGCCTCGTCAACAATGGAATAAAACGGCAAACTCGAGGAGCACCTGGTAGGAGTAACTGTGAAAGTCTTAAGGTCGACAAAAAATAGTGTAACACTTCTGGTGAAATGGCCAGAGAAAGCTTGAAGACGTAACTGTGATAAAACAGGGAGCAACTTGCAGGAGTAACTATGACTCTCTTAAGGTAGCCAAATGCTCGTCACCAGGCGAAATACATCGGCAAACTCGTGGAGCACCTGGCAGAAATAACTGTGAATGTCTTAAGTTCGACAAATAAAGGCGTATCTTTTCTGGTGAACTGGTCAGATTAAGGTTGAAGATGCGACTATGGTAAAACCGGGAGCAATTGGTAGGAGTAACTATGACTCTCTTAATGTAGCCAAATGCGCCGTCACCAGGCAGAATACATCGGCAAACTCGAGGAGCAAATAGCAGAAATAACTGTGAAAGTCTTGAGGTCGAGAAATAAAGGCGTATCGCTTGTGGTGAACTGGCCCGAGAAATCTTGAACATTTGACTGTGGTAAAACGGGGAGCAAGTTGCAGGAGTAACTATGACTCTCTTAAGGTTGCCAATGCTCGTCGCCCAGCAAAAAGCATCGGAAAACTCGTGGAGCACCTGGCAGAAATAACTGTGAAGGTCTTAAGTTCGGCAAATAATGGCGTATCGCTTCTGATGAACTGAACAGAGAAAGCTTGAATATGTGACTATGGTAAAACGGGGAGCAACTGGTATGAGTAACTATGACTCTCTTAAGGTAGCCAAATGCCTCGTCACCAACGGAATAACTCGGCAAACTCGAGGAGCATCTGGCAGGAGTAACTGTGAAAATCTTAAGGTCGACAAATAATGGTGTATCACTTCTGGTGCACCGGCCGGAGAAAGCTTGAAGACGTGACTGTGATAAAACACGCAGCAACTAGCAGGAGTAACTATGACACTCTTAATGTAGCCAAATGCTCGTAACCAGGCGAAATACATCGGCCGACTCGAGGAGCACCTGGCAGAAATAACTGTAAAAGTCTTAAGGTCGACAAATAATGGCGTATCGCTTCTGATGAACTGACCAGAGAAAGCTTGAGTATGTGATTATGATAAAGCGTCGAGCAACTGGTATGAGTAACTATGACTATCTTAAGGTAGCCAAATGCCTCGTCAACAATGGAATAAATCGGCAAACTCTAGGAGCACCTGGCAGGAGTAACTGTGAAAGTCTTAAGGTCGACAAAAAATGGTGTAACACTTCTGGTGAAATGGCCAGAGAAAGCTTCAAGACGTAACTGTGATAAAACAGGGAGCAACTTGCAGGAGTAACTATGACTCTCTTAAGGTAGCCAAATGCTCGTCACCAGGCGAAATACATCGACAAACTCGTGGAGCACCTGGCAGAAATAACTGTGAATGTCTTAAGTTTGAAAAATAAAGGCGTATCACTTCTGGTGAACTGGTCAGATAAAGGTTGAAGATGCGACTATGGTAAAACCGGGAGCAATTGGTAGGAGTAACTATGACTCTCTTAATGTAACCAAATGCGCCGTCACCAGGCAGAATACATCGGCAAACTCGAGGAGCAAATAGCAGAAATAACTGTGAAAGTCTTGAGGTCGAGAAATAAAGGCGTATCGCTTGTGGTGAACTGGCCCCAGATATCTTGAACATTTGACTGTGGTAAAACGGGGAGCAAGTTGCAGGAGTAACTATGACTCTCTTAAGGTTGCCAATGCTCGTCGCCCGGCAAAAAGCATCGGAAAACTCGAGGAGCACCAGGCAGAAATAACTGTGAAGGTCTTAAGTTCGGCAAATAATGGCGTATCGCTTCTGATGAACTGAACAGAGAAAGCTTGAATATGTGACTATGGTAAAACGGGGAGCAACTGGTATGAGTAACTATGACTCTCTTAAGGTAGCCAAATGCCTCGTCACCAACGGAATAACTCGGCAAACTCGAGGAGCATCCGGCAGGAGTAACTGTGAAAATCTTAAGGTCGACAAATAATGGTGTATCACTTCTGGTGAACCGGCTGGAGAAAGCTTGAAGACGTGACTGTGATAAAACACGCAGCAACTAGCAGTAGTAACTATGACACTCTTAATGTAGCCAAATGCTCGTCACCAGGCGAAATACATCGGCCGACTCGAGGAGCACCTGGCAGAAATAACTGTAAAAGTCTTAAGGTCGACAAATAATGGTGTATCGCTTCTGATGAACTGACCAGAGAAAGCTTGAATATGTGATTATGGTAAAGCGTCGAGCAACTGGTATGAGTAACTATGACTCTCTTAAGGTAGCCAAATGCCTCGTCAACAATGGAATAAAACGGCAAACTCGAGGAGCACCTGGTAGGAGTAACTGTGAAAGTCTTAAGGTCGACAAAAAATAGTGTAACACTTCTGGTGAAATGGCCAGAGAAAGCTTCAAGACGTAACTGTGATAAAACAGGGAGCAACTTGCAGGAGTAACTATGACTCTCTTAAGGTAGCCAAATGCTCGTCACCAGGCGAAATACATCGGCAAACTCGTGGAGCACCTGGCAGAAATAACTGTGAATGTCTTAAGTTCGACAAATAAAGGCGTATCTTTTCTGGTGAACTGGTCAGATTAAGGTTGAAGATGCGACTATGGTAAAACCGGGAGCAATTGGTAGGAGTAACTATGACTCTCTTAATGTAGCCAAACGCGCCGTCACCAGGCAGAATACATCGGCAAACTCGAGGAGCAAATAGCAGAAATAACTGTGAAAGTCTTGAGGTCGAGAAATAAAGGCGTATCGCTTGTGGTGAACTGGCCCGAGAAATCTTGAACATTTGACTGTGGTAAAACGGGGAGCAAGTTGCAGGAGTAACTATGACTCTCTTAAGGTTGCCAATGCTCGTCGCCCAGCAAAAAGCATCGGAAAACTCGTGGAGCACCTGGCAGAAATAACTGTGAAGGTCTTAAGTTCGGCAAATAATGGCGTATCGCTTCTGATGAACTGAACAGAGAAAGCTTGAATATGTGACTATGGTAAAACGGGGAGCAACTGGTATGAGTAACTATGACTCTCTTAAGGTAGCCAAATGCCTCGTCACCAACGGAATAACTCGGCAAACTCGAGGAGCATCTGGCAGGAGTAACTGTGAAAATCTTAAGGTCGACAAATAATGGTGTATCACTTCTGGTGCACCGGCCGGAGAAAGCTTGAAGACGTGACTGTGATAAAACACGCAGCAACTAGCAGGAGTAACTATGACACTCTTAATGTAGCCAAATGCTCGTCACCAGGCGAAATACATCGGCCGACTCGAGGAGCACCTGGCAGAAATAACTGTAAAAGTCTTAAGGTCGACAAATAATGGCGTATCGCTTCTGATGAACTGACCAGAGAAAGCTTGAGTATGTGATTATGATAAAGCGTCGAGCAACTGGTATGAGTAACTATGACTATCTTAAGGTAGCCAAATGCCTCGTCAACAATGGAATAAATCGGCAAACTCTAGGAGCACCTGGCAGGAGTAACTGTGAAAGTCTTAAGGTCGACAAAAAATGGTGTAACACTTCTGGTGAAATGGCCAGAGAAAGCTTCAAGACGTAACTGTGATAAAACAGGGAGCAACTTGCAGGAGTAACTATGACTCTCTTAAGGTAGCCAAATGCTCGTCACCAGGCGAAATACATCGACAAACTCGTGGAGCACCTGGCAGAAATAACTGTGAATGTCTTAAGTTTGAAAAATAAAGGCGTATCACTTCTGGTGAACTGGTCAGATAAAGGTTGAAGATGCGACTATGGTAAAACCGGGAGCAATTGGTAGGAGTAACTATGACTCTCTTAATGTAACCAAATGCGCCGTCACCAGGCAGAATACATCGGCAAACTCGAGGAGCAAATAGCAGAAATAACTGTGAAAGTCTTGAGGTCGAGAAATAAAGGCGTATCGCTTGTGGTGAACTGGCCCCAGAAATCTTGAACATTTGACTGTGGTAAAACGGGGAGCAAGTTGCAGGAGTAACTATGACTCTCTTAAGGTTGCCAATGCTCGTCGCCCGGCAAAAAGCATCGGAAAACTCGAGGAGCACCAGGCAGAAATAACTGTGAAGGTCTTAAGTTCGGCAAATAATGGCGTATCGCTTCTGATGAACTGAACAGAGAAAGCTTGAATATGTGACTATGGTAAAACGGGGAGCAACTGGTATGAGTAACTATGACTCTCTTAAGGTAGCCAAATGCCTCGTCACCAACGGAATAACTCGGCAAACTCGAGGAGCATCCGGCAGGAGTAACTGTGAAAATCTTAAGGTCGACAAATAATGGTGTATCACTTCTGGTGAATCGGCTGGAGAAAGCTTGAAGACGTGACTGTGATAAAACACGCAGCAACTAGCAGTAGTAACTATGACACTCTTAATGTAGCCAAATGCTCGTCACCAGGCGAAATACATCGGCCGACTCGAGGAGCACCTGGCAGAAATAACTGTAAAAGTCTTAAGGTCGACAAATAATGGTGTATCGCTTCTGATGAACTGACCAGAGAAAGCTTGAATATGTGATTATGGTAAAGCGTCGAGCAACTGGTATGAGTAACTATGACTCTCTTAAGGTAGCCAAATGCCTCGTCAACAATGGAATAAAACGGCAAACTCGAGGAGCACCTGGTAGGAGTAACTGTGAAAGTCTTAAGGTCGACAAAAAATAGTGTAACACTTCTGGTGAAATGGCCAGAGAAAGCTTCAAGACGTAACTGTGATAAAACAGGGAGCAACTTGCAGGAGTAACTATGACTCTCTTAAGGTAGCCAAATGCTCGTCACCAGGCGAAATACATCGGCAAACTCGTGGAGCACCTGGCAGAAATAACTGTGAATGTCTTAAGTTCGACAAATAAAGGCGTATCTTTTCTGGTGAACTGGTCAGATTAAGGTTGAAGATGCGACTATGGTAAAACCGGGAGCAATTGGTAGGAGTAACTATGACTCTCTTAATGTAGCCAAATGCGCCGTCACCAGGCAGAATACATCGGCAAACTCGAGGAGCAAATAGCAGAAATAACTGTGAAAGTCTTGAGGTCGAGAAATAAAGGCGTATCGCTTGTGGTGAACTGGCCCGAGAAATCTTGAACATTTGACTGTGGTAAAACGGGGAGCAAGTTGCAGGAGTAACTATGACTCTCTTAAGGTTGCCAATGCTCGTCGCCCAGCAAAAAGCATCGGAAAACTCGTGGAGCACCTGGCAGAAATAACTGTGAAGGTCTTAAGTTCGGCAAATAATGGCGTATCGCTTCTGATGAACTGAACAGAGAAAGCTTGAATATGTGACTATGGTAAAACGGGGAGCAACTTGTATGAGTAACTATGACTCTCTTAAGGTAGCCAAATGCCTCGTCACCAACGGAATAACTCGGCAAACTCGAGGAGCATCTGGCAGGAGTAACTGTGAAAATCTTAAGGTCGACAAATAATGGTGTATCACTTCTGGTGCACCGGCCGGAGAAAGCTTGAAGACGTGACTGTGATAAAACACGCAGCAACTAGCAGGAGTAACTATGACACTCTTAATGTAGCCAAATGCTCGTAACCAGGCGAAATACATCGGCCGACTCGAGGAGCACCTGGCAGAAATAACTGTAAAAGTCTTAAGGTCGACAAATAATGGCGTATCGCTTCTGATGAACTGACCAGAGAAAGCTTGAGTATGTGATTATGATAAAGCGTCGAGCAACTGGTATGAGTAACTATGACTATCTTAAGGTAGCCAAATGCCTCGTCAACAATGGAATAAATCGGCAAACTCTAGGAGCACCTGGCAGGAGTAACTGTGAAAGTCTTAAGGTCGACAAAAAGTGGTGTAACACTTCTGGTGAAATGGCCAGAGAAAGCTTCAAGACGTAACTGTGATAAAACAGGGAGCAACTTGCAGGAGTAACTATGACTCTCTTAAGGTAGCCAAATGCTCGTCACCAGGCGAAATACATCGACAAACTCGTGGAGCACCTGGCAGAAATAACTGTGAATGTCTTAAGTTTGAAAAATAAAGGCGTATCACTTCTGGTGAACTGGTCAGATAAAGGTTGAAGATGCGACTATGGTAAAACCGGGAGCAATTGGTAGGAGTAACTATGACTCTCTTAATGTAACCAAATGCGCCGTCACCAGGCAGAATACATCGGCAAACTCGAGGAGCAAATAGCAGAAATAACTGTGAAAGTCTTGAGGTCGAGAAATAAAGGCGTATCGCTTGTGGTGAACTGGCCCCAGAAATCTTGAACATTTGACTGTGGTAAAACGGGGAGCAAGTTGCAGGAGTAACTATGACTCTCTTAAGGTTGCCAATGCTCGTCGCCCGGCAAAAAGCATCGGAAAACTCGAGGAGCACCAGGCAGAAATAACTGTGAAGGTCTTAAGTTCGGCAAATAATGGCGTATCGCTTCTGATGAACTGAACAGAGAAAGCTTGAATATGTGACTATGGTAAAACGGGGAGCAACTGGTATGAGTAACTATGACTCTCTTAAGGTAGCCAAATGCCTCGTCACCAACGGAATAACTCGGCAAACTCGAGGAGCATCTGGCAGGAGTAACTGTGAAAATCTTAAGGTCGACAAATAATGGTGTATCACTTCTGGTGAACCGGCCGGAGAAAGCTTGAAGACGTGACTGTGATAAAACACGCAGCAACTAGCAGGAGTAACTATGAAACTCTTAATGTAGCCAAATGCTCGTAACAAGGCGAAATACATCGGCCGAATCGAGGAGCACCTGGCAGAAATAACTGTAAAATTCTTAAGGTCGACAAATAATGGCGTATCGCTTCTGATGAACTGACCAGAGAAAGCTTGAGTATGTGATTATGATAAAGCGTCGAGCAACTGGTATGAGTAACTATGACTCTCTTAAGGTAGCCAAATGCCTCGTCAACAATGGAATAAATCGGCAAACTCTAGGAGCACCTGGCAGGAGTAACTGTGAAAGTCTTAAGGTCGACAAAAAATGGTGTAACTCTTCTGGTGAAATGGCCAGAGAAAGCTTCAAGACGTAACTGTGATAAAACAGGGAGCAACTTGCAGGAGTAACTATGACTCTCTTAAGGTAGCCAAATGCTCGTCACCAGGCGAAATACATCGACAAACTCGTGGAGCACCTTGCAGAATTAACTGTGAAGGTCTTAAATTCGGCAAATTATGGCGTATCGCTTCTGATGAACTGAACAGAGAAAGCTTGAATATGTGACTATGGTAAAACGGGGAGCAACTGGTATGAGTAACTATGACTCTCTTAAGGTAGCCAAATGCCTCGTCACCAACGGAATATCTCGGCAAACTCGAGGAGTATCCGGCAGGAGTAACTGTGAAAATCTTAAGGTCGACAAATAATGGTGTATCACTTCTGGTGAACCGGCTGGAGAAAGCTTGAAGACGTGACTGTGATAAAACTTGCAGCAACTAGCAGTAGTAACTATGACACTCTTAATGTAGCCAAATGCTCGTCACCAGGCGAAATACATCGGCCGACTCGAGGAGCACCTGGCAGAAATAACTGTAAAAGTCTTAAGGTCGACAAATAATGGCGTATCGCTTCTGATGAACTGACCAGAGAAAGCTTGAATATGTGTTTATGGTAAAGCGTCGAGCAACTGGTATGAGTAACTATGACTCTCTTAAGGTAGCCAAATGCCTCGTCAACAATGGAATAAAACGGCAAACTCGAGGAGCACCTGGCAGGAGTAACTGTGAAAGTCTTAAGGTCGACAAAAAATAGTGTAACACTTCTGGTGAAATGGCCAGAGAAAGCTTCAAGACGTAACTGTGATAAAACAGGGAGCAACTTGCAGGAGTAACTATGACTCTCTTAAGGTAGCCAAATGCTCATCACCAGGCGAAATACATCGGCAAACTCGTGGAGCACCTGGCAGAAATAACTGTGAATGTCTTAAGTTCGACAAATAAAGGTGTATCTTTTCTGGTGAACTGGTCAGATAAAGGTTGAAGATGCGACTATGGTAAAACCGGGAGCAATTGGTAGGAGTAACTATGACTCTCTTAATGTAGCCAAATGCGCCGTCACCAGGCAGAATACATCGGCAAACTCGAGGAGCAAATAGCAGAAATAACTGTGAAAGTCTTGAGGTCGAGAAATAAAGGCGTATCGCTTGTGGTGAACTGGCCCGAGAAATCTTGAACATTTGACTGTGGTAAAACGGGGAGCAAGTTGCAGGAGTAACTATGACTCTCTTAAGGTTGCCAATGCTCGTCGCCCAGCAAAAAGCATCGGAAAACTCGTGGAGCACCTGGCAGAATTAACTGTGAAGGTCTTAAGTTCGGCAAATAATGGCGTATCGCTTCTGATGAACTGAACAGAGAAAGCTTGAATATGTGACTATGGTAAAACGGGCAGCAACTGGTATGAGTAACTATGACTCTCTTAAGGTAGCCAAATGCCTCGTCACCAACGGAATAACTCGGCAAACTCGAGGAGCATCCGGCAGGAGTAACTGTGAAAATCTTAAGGTCGACAAATAATGGTGTATCACTTCTGGTGAACCGGCTGGAGAAAGCTTGAAGACGTGACTGTGATAAAACTTGCAGCAACTAGCAGTAGTAACTATGACACTCTTAATGTAGCCAAATGCTCGTCACCAGGCGAAATACATCGGCCGACTCGAGGAGCACCTGGCAGAAATAACTGTAAAAGTCTTAAGGTCGACAAATAATGGCGTATCGCTTCTGATGAACTGACCAGAGAATGCTTGAATATGTGATTATGGTAAAGCGTCGAGCAACTGGTATGAGTAACTATGACTCTCTTAAGGTAGCCAAATGCCTCGTCAACAATGGAATAAAACGGCAAACTCGAGGAGCACCTGGCAGGAGTAACTGTGAAAGTCTTAAGGTCGACAAAAAATAGTGTAACACTTCTGGTGAAATGGCCAGAGAAAGCTTCAAGACGTAACTGTGATAAAACAGGGAGCAACTTGCAGGAGTAACTATGACTCTCTTAAGGTAGCCAAATGCTCGTCACCAGGCGAAATACATCAGCAAACTCGTGGAGCACCTGGCAGAAATAACTGTGAATGTCTTAAGTTCGACAAATAAAGGCGTATCTTTTCTGGTGAACTGGTCAGATAAAGGTTGAAGATGCGACTATGGTAAAACCGGGAGCAATTGGTAGGAGTAACTATGACTCTTTTAATGTAGCCAAATGCGCCGTCACCAGGCAGAATACATCGGCAAACTCGAGGAGCAAATAGCAGAAATAACTGTGAAAGTCTTGAGGTCGAGAAATAAAGGCGTATCGCTTGTGGTGAACTGGCCCGAGAAATCTTGAACATTTGACTGTGGTAAAACGGGGAGCAAGTTGCAGGAGTAACTATGACTCTCTTAAGGTTGCCAATGCTCGTCGCCCAGCAAAAAGCATCGGAAAACTCGAGGAGCACCTGGCAGAAATAACTGTGAAGGTCTTAAGTTCGGCAAATAATGGCGTATCGCTTCTGATGAACTGAACAGAGAAAGCTTGAATATGTGACTATGGTAAAACGGGGAGCAACTGGTATGAGTAACTATGACTCTCTTAAGGCAGCCAAATGCCTCGTCACCAACGGAATAACTCGGCAAACTCGAGGAGCATCTGGCAGGAGTAACTGTGAAAATCTTAAGGTCGACAAATAATGGTGTATCACTTCTGGTGCACCGGCCGGAGAAAGCTTGAAGACGTGACTGTGATAAAACACGCAGCAACTAGCAGGAGTAACTATGACACTCTTAATGTAGCCAAATGCTCGTAACCAGGCGAAATACATCGGCCGACTCGAGGAGCACCTGGCAGAAATAACTGTAAAAGTCTTAAGGTCGACAAATAATGGCGTATCGCTTATGATGAACTGACCAGAGAAAGCTTGAGTATGTGATTATGATAAAGCGTCGAGCAACTGGTATGAGTAACTATGACTCTCTTAAGGTAGCCAAATGCCTCGTCAACAATGGAATAAATCGGCAAACTCTAGGAGCACCTGGCAGGAGTAACTGTGAAAGTCTTAAGGTCGACAAAAAATGGTGTAACTCTTCTGGTGAAATGGCCAGAGAAAGCTTCAAGACGTAACTGTGATAAAACAGGGAGCAACTTGCAGGAGTAACTATGACTCTCTTAAGGTAGCCAAATGCTCGTCACCAGGCGAAATACATCGACAAACTCGTGGAGCACCTTGCAGAATTAACTGTGAAGGTCTTAAATTCGGCAAATTATGGCGTATCGCTTCTGATGAACTGAACAGAGAAAGCTTGAATATGTGACTATGGTAAAACGGGGAGCAACTGGTATGAGTAACTATGACTCTCTTAAGGTAGCCAAATGCCTCGTCACCAACGGAATATCTCGGCAAACTCGAGGAGTATCCGGCAGGAGTAACTGTGAAAATCTTAAGGTCGACAAATAATGGTGTATCACTTCTGGTGAACCGGCTGGAGAAAGCTTGAAGACGTGACTGTGATAAAACTTGCAGCAACTAGCAGTAGTAACTATGACACTCTTAATGTAGCCAAATGCTCGTCACCAGGCGAAATACATCGGCCGACTCGAGGAGCACCTGGCAGAAATAACTGTAAAAGTCTTAAGGTCGACAAATAATGGCGTATCGCTTCTGATGAACTGACCAGAGAAAGCTTGAATATGTGTTTATGGTAAAGCGTCGAGCAACTGGTATGAGTAACTATGACTCTCTTAAGGTAGCCAAATGCCTCGTCAACAATGGAATAAAACGGCAAACTCGAGGAGCACCTGGCAGGAGTAACTGTGAAAGTCTTAAGGTCGACAAAAAATAGTGTAACACTTCTGGTGAAATGGCCAGAGAAAGCTTCAAGACGTAACTGTGATAAAACAGGGAGCAACTTGCAGGAGTAACTATGACTCTCTTAAGGTAGCCAAATGCTCATCACCAGGCGAAATACATCGGCAAACTCGTGGAGCACCTGGCAGAAATAACTGTGAATGTCTTAAGTTCGACAAATAAAGGTGTATCTTTTCTGGTGAACTGGTCAGATAAAGGTTGAAGATGCGACTATGGTAAAACCGGGAGCAATTGGTAGGAGTAACTATGACTCTCTTAATGTAGCCAAATGCGCCGTCACCAGGCAGAATACATCGGCAAACTCGAGGAGCAAATAGCAGAAATAACTGTGAAAGTCTTGAGGTCGAGAAATAAAGGCGTATCGCTTGTGGTGAACTGGCCCGAGAAATCTTGAACATTTGACTGTGGTAAAACGGGGAGCAAGTTGCAGGAGTAACTATGACTCTCTTAAGGTTGCCAATGCTCGTCGCCCAGCAAAAAGCATCGGAAAACTCGTGGAGCACCTGGCAGAATTAACTGTGAAGGTCTTAAGTTCGGCAAATAATGGCGTATCGCTTCTGATGAACTGAACAGAGAAAGCTTGAATATGTGACTATGGTAAAACGGGCAGCAACTGGTATGAGTAACTATGACTCTCTTAAGGTAGCCAAATGCCTCGTCACCAACGGAATAACTCGGCAAACTCGAGGAGCATCCGGCAGGAGTAACTGTGAAAATCTTAAGGTCGACAAATAATGGTGTATCACTTCTGGTGAACCGGCTGGAGAAAGCTTGAAGACGTGACTGTGATAAAACTTGCAGCAACTAGCAGTAGTAACTATGACACTCTTAATGTAGCCAAATGCTCGTCACCAGGCGAAATACATCGGCCGACTCGAGGAGCACCTGGCAGAAATAACTGTAAAAGTCTTAAGGTCGACAAATAATGGCGTATCGCTTCTGATGAACTGACCAGAGAATGCTTGAATATGTGATTATGGTAAAGCGTCGAGCAACTGGTATGAGTAACTATGACTCTCTTAAGGTAGCCAAATGCCTCGTCAACAATGGAATAAAACGGCAAACTCGAGGAGCACCTGGCAGGAGTAACTGTGAAAGTCTTAAGGTCGACAAAAAATAGTGTAACACTTCTGGTGAAATGGCCAGAGAAAGCTTCAAGACGTAACTGTGATAAAACAGGGAGCAACTTGCAGGAGTAACTATGACTCTCTTAAGGTAGCCAAATGCTCGTCACCAGGCGAAATACATCAGCAAACTCGTGGAGCACCTGGCAGAAATAACTGTGAATGTCTTAAGTTCGACAAATAAAGGCGTATCTTTTCTGGTGAACTGGTCAGATAAAGGTTGAAGATGCGACTATGGTAAAACCGGGAGCAATTGGTAGGAGTAACTATGACTCTTTTAATGTAGCCAAATGCGCCGTCACCAGGCAGAATACATCGGCAAACTCGAGGAGCAAATAGCAGAAATAACTGTGAAAGTCTTGAGGTCGAGAAATAAAGGCGTATCGCTTGTGGTGAACTGGCCCGAGAAATCTTGAACATTTGACTGTGGTAAAACGGGGAGCAAGTTGCAGGAGTAACTATGACTCTCTTAAGGTTGCCAATGCTCGTCGCCCAGCAAAAAGCATCGGAAAACTCGAGGAGCACCTGGCAGAAATAACTGTGAAGGTCTTAAGTTCGGCAAATAATGGCGTATCGCTTCTGATGAACTGAACAGAGAAAGCTTGAATATGTGACTATGGTAAAACGGGGAGCAACTGGTATGAGTAACTATGACTCTCTTAAGGCAGCCAAATGCCTCGTCACCAACGGAATAACTCGGCAAACTCGAGGAGCATCTGGCAGGAGTAACTGTGAAAATCTTAAGGTCGACAAATAATGGTGTATCACTTCTGGTGCACCGGCCGGAGAAAGCTTGAAGACGTGACTGTGATAAAACACGCAGCAACTAGCAGGAGTAACTATGACACTCTTAATGTAGCCAAATGCTCGTAACCAGGCGAAATACATCGGCCGACTCGAGGAGCACCTGGCAGAAATAACTGTAAAAGTCTTAAGGTCGACAAATAATGGCGTATCGCTTATGATGAACTGACCAGAGAAAGCTTGAGTATGTGATTATGATAAAGCGTCGAGCAACTGGTATGAGTAACTATGACTCTCTTAAGGTAGCCAAATGCCTCGTCAACAATGGAATAAATCGGCATACTCTAGGAGCACCTGGCAGGAGTAACTGTGAAAGTCTTAAGGTCGACAAAAAATGGTGTAACACTTCTGGTGAAATGGCCAGAGAAAGCTTCAAGACGTAACTGTGATAAAACAGGGAGCAACTTGCAGGAGTAACTATGACTCTCTTAAGGTAGCCAAATGCTGGTCACCAGGCGAAATACATCGGCAAACTCGTGGAGCACCTGGCAGAAATATCTGTGAATGTCATAAGTTCGACAAATAAAGGCGTATCTTTTCTGGTGATCTGGTCAGATAAAGGTTGAAGATGCGACTATGGTAAAACCGGGAGCAATTGGTAGGAGTAACTATGACTCTCTTAATGTAGCCAAATGCGCCGTCACCAGGCAGAATACATCGGCTAACTCGAGGAGCAAATAGCAGAAATAACTGTGAGAGTCTTAAGGTCGAGAAATAAAGGCGTATCGCTTGTGGTGAACTGGCCGGAGAAATCTTGAACATTTGACTGTGGTAAAACGGGGAGCAAGTTGCAGGAGTAACTATGACTCTCTTAAGGTTGCCAATGCTCGTCGCCCGGCAAAAAGCATCGGAAAACTCGAGGAGCACCTGGCAGAAATAACTGTGAAGGTCTTAAGTTCGGCAAATAATGGCGTATCGCTTCTGATGAACTGAACAGAGAAAGCTTGAATATGTGACTATGGTAAAACGGGGAGCAACTGGTATGAGTAACTATGACTCTCTTAAGGTAGCCAAATGCCTCGTCACCAACGGAATAATTCGGCAAACTCGAGGAGCATCTGGCAGGAGTAACTGTGAAAATCTTAAGGTCGACAAATAATGGTGTATCACTTCTGGTGAACAGGCCGGACAAAGCTTGAAGACGTGACTGTGATAAAACACGCAGCAACTAGCAGGAGTAACTATGACACTCTTAATGTAGCCAAATGCTCGTAACCAGGCGAAATTCATCGGCCGACTCGAGGAGCACCTGGCAGAAATAACTGTAAAAGTCTTAAGGTCGACAAATAATGGCGTATCGCTTCTGATGAACTGACCAGAGAAAGCTTGAGTATGTGATTATGATAAAGCGTCGAGCAACTGGTATGAGTAACTATGACTCTCTTAAGGTAGCCAAATGCCTCGTCAACAATGGAATAAATCGGCAAACTCTAGGAGCACCTGGCAGGAGTAACTGTGAAAGTCTTAAGGTCGACAAAAAATGGTGTAACTCTTCTGGTGAAATGGCCAGAGAAAGCGTCAAGACGTAACTGTGATAAAACAGGGAGCAACTTGCAGGAGTAACTATGACTCTCTTAAGGTAGCCAAATGCTCGTCACCAGGCGAAATACATCGACAAAATCGTGGAGCACCTTGCAGAATTAACTGTGAAGGTCTTAAATTCGGCAAATTATGGCGTATCGCTTCTGATGAACTGAACAGAGAAAGCTTGAATATGTGACTATGGTAAAACGGGGAGCAACTGGTATGAGTAACTATGACTCTCTTAAGGTAGCCAAATGCCTCGTCACCAACGGAATAACTCGGCAAACTCGAGGAGCATCTGGCAGGAGCAACTGTGAAAATCTTAAGGTCGACAAATAATGGTGTATCACTTCTGGTGAACAGGCCGGACAAAGCTTGAAGACGTGACTGTGATAAAACACGCAGCAACTAGCAGGAGTAACTATGACACTCTTAATGTAGCCAAATGCTCGTAACCAGGCGAAATTCATCGGCCGACTCGAGGAGCACCTGGCAGAAATAACTGTAAAAGTCTTAAGGTCGACAAATAATGGCGTATCGCTTCTGATGAACTGACCAGAGAAAGCTTGAGTATGTGATTATGATAAAGCGTCGAGCAACTGGTATGAGTAACTATGACTCTCTTAAGGTAGCCAAATGCTCGTCACCAGGCGAAATACATCGGCAAACTCGTGGAGCACCTGGCAGAAATAACTGTGAATGTCTTAAGTTCGACAAATAAAGGCGTATCTTTTCTGGTGAACTGGTCAGATAAAGGTTGAAGATGCGACTATGGTAAAACCGGGAGCAATTGGTAGGAGTAACTATGACTCTCTTAATGTAGCCAAATGCGCCGTCACCAGGCAGAATACATCGGCAAACTCGAGGAGCAAATAGCAGAAATAACTGTGAGAGTCTTAAGGTCGAGAAATAAAGGCGTATCGCTTGTGGTGAACTGGCCCGAGAAATCTTGAACATTTGACTGTGGTAAAACGGGGAGCAAGTTGCAGGAGTAACTATGACTCTCTTAAGGTTGTCAATGCTCGTCGCCCGGCAAAAAGCATCGGAAAACTCGAGGAGCACCAGCAGAAATAACTGTGAAGGTCTTAAGTTCGGCAAATAATGGCGTGTCGCTTCTGATGAACTGAACAGAGAAAGCTTGAATATGTGACTATGGTAAAACGGGGAGCAACTGGTATGAGTAACTATGACTCTCTTAAGGTAGCCAAATGCCTCGTCACCAACGGAATAACTCGGCAAACTCGAGGAGCATCTGGCAGGAGTAACTGTGAAAATCTTAAGGTCGACAAATAATGGTGTATCACTTCTGGTGAACAGGCCGGAGAAAGCTTGAAGACGTGACTGTGATAAAACACGCAGCAACTAGCAGGAGTAACTATGACACTCTTAATGTAGCCAAATGCTCGTAACCAGGCGAAATTCATCGGCCGACTCGAGGAGCACCTGGCAGAAATAACTGTAAAAGTCTTAAGGTCGACAAATAATGGCGTATCGCTTCTGATGAACTGACCAGAGAAAGCTTGAGTATGTGATTATGATAAAGCGTCGAGCAACTGGTATGAGTAACTATGACTCTCTTAAGGTAGCCAAATGCCTCGTCAACAATGGAATAAATCGGCAAACTCGAGGAGCACCTAGCAGGAGTAACTGTGAAAGTCTTAAGGTCGACAAAAAATGGTGTAACACTTCTGGTGAAATGGCCAGAGAAAGCTTCAAGACGTAACTGTGATAAAACAGGGAGCAACTTGCAGGAGTAACTATGACTCTCTTAAGGTAGCCAAATGCTCGTCACCAGGCGAAATACATCGGCAAACTCGTGGAGCACCTGGCAGAAATAACTGTGAATGTGTTAAGTTCGACAAATAAAGACGTATCTTTTCTGGTGAACTGGTCAGATAAAGGTTGAAGATGCGACTATGGTAAAACCGGGAGCAATTGGTAGGAGTAACTATGACTCTCTTAATGTAGCCAAATGCGCCGTCACCAGGCAGAATACATCGGCAAACTCGAGGAGCAAATAGCAGAAATAACTGTGAAAGTCTTGAGGTCGAGAAATAAAGGCGTATCGCTTGTGGTGAACTGGCCCGAGAAATCTTGAACATTTGACTGTGGTAAAACGGGGAGCAAGTTGCAGGAGTAACTATGACTCTCTTAAGGTAGCCAAATGCTCGTCGCCCAGCAAAAAGCATCGGAAAACTCGTGGAGCACCTGGCAGAAATAACTGTGAAGGTCTTAAGTTCGGCAAATATTGGCGTATCGCTTCTGATGAACTGAACAGAGAAAGCTTGAATATGTGACTATGGTAAAACGGGGAGCAACTGGTATGAGTAACTATGACTCTCTTAAGGTAGCCAAATGCATCGTCACCAACGGAATAACTCGGCAAACTCGAGGAGCATCTGGCAGGAGTAACTGTGAAAATCTTAAGGTCGACAAATAATGGTGTATCACTTCTGGTGAACCGGCCGGAGAAAGCTTGAAGACGTGACTGTGATAAAACACGCAGCAACTAGCAGGAGTAACTATGACACTCTTAATGTAGCCAAATGCTCGTAACCAGGCGAAATACATCGGCCGACTCGAGGAGCACCTGGCAGAAATAACTGTAAAAGTCTTAAGGTCGACAAATAATGGCGTATCGCTTCTGATGAACTGACCAGAGAAAGCTTGAATATGTGATTATGGTAAAGCGTCGAGCAACTGGTATGAGTAACTATGACTCTCTTAAGGTAGCCAAATGCCTCGTCAACGATGGAATAAAACGGCAAACTCGAGGAGCACCTGGCAGGAGTAACTGTGAAAGTCTTAAGGTCGACAAAAAATAGTGTAACACTTCTGGTGAAATGGCCAGAGAAAGCTTCAAGACGTAACTGTGATAAAACAGGGAGCAACTTGCAGGAGTAACTATGACTCTCTTAAGGTAGCCAAATGCTCGTCACCAGGCGAAATACATCGGCAAACTCGTGGAGCACCTGGCAGAAATAACTGTGAATGTCTTAAGTTTGACAAATAAAGGCGTATCTTTTCTGGTGATCTGGTCAGATAAAGGTTGAAGATGCGACTATGGTAAAACCGGGAGCAATTGGTAGGAGTAACTATGACTCTCTTAATGTAGCCAAATGCGCCGTCACCAGGCAGAATACATCGGCTAACTCGAGGAGCAAATAGCAGAAATAACTGTGAGAGTCTTAAGGTCGAGAAATAAAGGCGTATCGCTTGTGGTGAACTGGCCGGAGAAATCTTGAACATTTGACTGTGGTAAAACGGGGAGCAAGTTGCAGGAGTAACTATGACTCTCTTAAGGTTGGCAATGCTCGTCGCCCGGCAAAAAGCATCGGAAAACTCGAGGAGCACCTGGCAGAAATAACTGTGAAGGTCTTAAGTTCGGCAAATAATGGCGTATCGCTTCTGATGAACTGAACAGAGAAAGCTTGAATATGTGACTATGGTAAAACGGGGAGCAACTGGTATGAGTAACTATGACTCTCTTAAGGTAGCCAAATGCCTCGTCACCAACGGAATAACTCGGCAAACTCGAGGAGCATCTGGCAGGAGTAACTGTGAAAATCTTAAGGTCGACAAATAATGGTGTATCACTTCTGGTGAACAGGCCGGACAAAGCTTGAAGACGTGACTGTGATAAAACACGCAGCAACTAGCAGGAGTAACTATGACACTCTTAATGTAGCCAAATGCTCGTAACCAGGCGAAATTCATCGGCCGACTCGAGGAGCACCTGGCAGAAATAACTGTAAAAGTCTTAAGGTCGACAAATAATGGCGTATCGCTTCTGATGATCTGACCAGAGAAAGCTTGAGTATGTGATTATGATAAAGCGTCGAGCAACTGGTATGAGTAACTATGACTCTCTTAAGGTAGCCAAATGCCTCGTCAACAATGGAATAAATCGGCAAACTCGAGGAGCACCTAGCAGGAGTAACTGTGAAAGTCTTAAGGTCGACAAAAAATGGTGTAACACTTCTGGTGAAATGGCCAGAGAAAGCTTCAAGACGTAACTGTGATAAAACAGGGAGCAACTTGCAGGAGTAACTATGACTCTCTTAAGGTAGCCAAATGCTCGTCACCAGGCGAAATACATCGGCAAACTCGTGGAGCACCTGGCAGAAATAACTGTGAATGTGTTAAGTTCGACAAATAAAGACGTATCTTTTCTGGTGAACTGGTCAGATAAAGGTTGAAGATGCGACTATGGTAAAACCGGGAGCAATTGGTAGGAGTAACTATGACTCTCTTAATGTAGCCAAATGCGCCGTCACCAGGCAGAATACATCGGCAAACTCGAGGAGAAAATAGCAGAAATAACTGTGAAAGTCTTGAGGTCGAGAAATAAAGGCGTATCGCTTGTGGTGAACTGGCCCGAGAAATCTTGAACATTTGACTGTGGTAAAACGGGGAGCAAGTTGCAGGAGTAACTATGACTCTCTTAAGGTAGCCAAATGCTCGTCGCCCAGCAAAAAGCATCGGAAAACTCGTGGAGCACCTGGCAGAAATAACTGTGAAGGTCTTAAGTTCGGCAAATATTGGCGTATCGCTTCTGATGAACTGAACAGAGAAAGCTTGAATATGTGACTATGGTAAAACGGGGAGCAACTGGTATGAGTAACTATGACTCTCTTAAGGTAGCCAAATGCATCGTCACCAACGGAATAACTCGGCAAACTCGAGGAGCATCTGGCAGGAGTAACTGTGAAAATCTTAAGGTCGACAAATAATGGTGTATCACTTCTGGTGAACCGGCCGGAGAAAGCTTGAAGACGTGACTGTGATAAAACACGCAGCAACTAGCAGGAGTAACTATGACACTCTTAATGTAGCCAAATGCTCGTAACCAGGCGAAATACATCGGCCGACTCGAGGAGCACCTGGCAGAAGTAACTGTAAAAGTCTTAAGGTCGACAAATAATGGCGTATCGCTTCTGATGAACTGACCAGAGAAAGCTTGAATATGTGACTATGGTAAAGCGTCGAGCAACTGGTATGAGTAACTATGACTCTCTTAAGGTAGCCAAATGCCTCGTCAACAATGGAATAAAACGGCAAACTCGAGGAGCACCTGGCAGGAGTAACTGTGAAAGTCTTAAGGTCGACAAAAAATAGTGTAACACTTCTGGTGAAATGGCCAGAGAAAGCTTCAAGACGTAACTGTGATAAAACAGGGAGCAACTTGCAGGAGTAACTATGACTCTCTTAAGGTAGCCAAATGCTCGTCACCAGGCGAAATACATCGGCAAACTCGTGGAGCACCTGGCAGAAATAACTGTGAATGTCTTAAGTTTGACAAATAAAGGCGTATCTTTTCTGGTGATCTGGTCAGATAAAGGTTGAAGATGCGACTATGGTAAAACCGGGAGCAATTGGTAGGAGTAACTATGACTCTCTTAATGTAGCCAAATGCGCCGTCACCAGGCAGAATACATCGGCTAACTCGAGGAGCAAATAGCAGAAATAACTGTGAGAGTCTTAAGGTCGAGAAATAAAGGCGTATCGCTTGTGGTGAACTGGCCGGAGAAATCTTGAACATTTGACTGTGGTAAAACGGGGAGCAAGTTGCAGGAGTAACTATGACTCTCTTAAGGTTGCCAATGCTCGTCGCCCGGCAAAAAGCATCGGAAAACTCGAGGAGCACCTAGCAGAAATAACTGTGAAGGTCTTAAGTTCGACAAATAATGGCGTATCGCTTCTGATGAACTGAACAGAGAAAGCTTGAATATGTGACTATGGTAAAACGGGGAGCAACTGGTATGAGTAACTATGACTCTCTTAAGGTAGCCAAATGCCTCGTCACCAACGGAATAATTCGGCAAACTCGAGGAGCATCTGGCAGGAGTAACTGTGAAAATCTTAAGGTCGACAAATAATGGTGTATCACTTCTGGTGAACAGGCCAGACAAAGCTTGAAGACGTGACTGTGATAAAACACGCAGCAACTAGCAGGAGTAACTATGACACTCTTAATGTAGCCAAATGCTCGTAACCAGGCGAAATTCATCGGCCGACTCGAGGAGCACCTGGCAGAAATAACTGTAAAAGTCTTAAGGTCGACAAATAATGGCGTATCGCTTCTGATGAACTGACCAGAGAAAGCTTGAGTATGTGATTATGATAAAGCGTCGAGCAACTGGTATGAGTAACTATGACTCTCTTAAGGTAGCCAAATGGCTCGTCAACAATGGAATAAATCGGCAAACTCTAGGAGCACCTGGCAGGAGTAACTGTGAAAGTCTTAAGGTCGACAAAAAACGGTGTAACTCTTCTGGTGAAATGGCCAGAGAAAGCTTCAAGACGTAACTGTGATAAAACAGGGAGCAACTTACAGGAGTAACTATGACTCTCTTAAGGTAGCCAAATGCTCGTCACCAGGCGAAATACATCGACAAACTCGTGGAGCACCTTGCAGAATTAACTGTGAAGGTCTTACATTCGGCAAATTATGGCGTATCGCTTCTGATGAACTGAACAGAGAAAGCTTGAATATGTGACTATGGTAAAACGGGGAGCAACTGGTATGAGTAACTATGACTCTCTTAAGGTAGCCAAATGCCTCGTCACCAACGGAATAACTCGGCAAACTCGAGGAGCATCTGGCAGGAGTAACTGTGAAAATCTTAAGGTCGACAAATAATGGTGTATCACTTCTGGTGAACAGGCCGGACAAAGCTTGAAGACGTGACTGTGATAAAACACGCAGCAACTAGCAGGAGTAACTATGACACTTTTAATGTAGCCAAATGCTCTTAACCAGGCGAAATTCATCGGCCGACTCGAGGAGCACCTGGCAGAAATAACTGTAAAAGTCTTAAGGTCGACAAATAATGGCGTATCGCTTCTGATGAACTGACCAGAGAAAGCTTGAGTATGTGATTATGATAAAGCGTCGAGCAACTGGTATGAGTAACTATGACTCTCTTAAGGTAGCCAAATGCCTCGTCAACAATGGAATAAAACGGCAAACTCGAGGAGCACCTGGCAGGAGTAACTGTGAAAGTCTTAAGGTCGACAAAAAATAGTGTAACACTTCTGGTGAAATGGCCAGAGAAAGCTTCAAGACGTAACTGTGATAAAACAGGGAGCAACTTGCAGGAGTAACTATGACTCTCTTAAGGTAGCCAAATGCTCGTCACCAGGCGAAATACATCGGCAAACTCGTGGAGCGCCTGGCAGAAATAACTGTGAATGTCTTAAGTTCGACAGATAAAGGCGTATCTTTTCTGGTGAACTGGTCAGATAAAGGTTGAAGATGCGACTATGGTAAAACCGGGAGCAATTGGTAGGAGTAACTATGACTCTCTTAATGTAGCCAAATGCGCCGTCTCCAGGCAGAATACATCGGCAAACTCGAGGAGCAAATAGCAGAAATAACTGTGAGAGTCTTAAGGTCGAGAAATAAAGGCGTATCGCTTGTGGTGAACTGGCCCGAGAAATCTTGAATATTTGACTGTGGTAAAACGGGGAGCAAGTTGCAGGAGTAACTATGACTCTCTTAAGGTTGCCAATGCTCGTCGCCCGGCAAAAAGCATCAGAAAACTCGAGGAGCACCTGGCAGAAATAACTGTGAAGGTCTTAAGTTCGGCAAATAATGGCGTATCGCTTCTGATGAACTGAACAGAGAAAGCTTGAATATGTGACTATGGTAAAACGGGGAGCAACTGGTATGAGTAACTATGACTCTCTTAAGGTAGCCAAATGCCTCGTCACCAACGGAATAACTCGGCAAACTCGAGGAGCATCTGGCAGGAGTAACTGTGAAAATCTTAAGGTCGACAAATAATGGTGTATCACTTCTGGTGAACAGGCCGGACAAAGCTTGAAGACGTGACTGTGATAAAACACGCAGCAACTAGCAGGAGTAACTATGACACTCTTAATGTAGCCAAATGCTCGTAACCAGGCGAAATTCATCGGCCGACTCGAGGAGCACCTGGCAGAAATAACTGTAAAAGTCTTAAGGTCGACAAATAATGGCGTATCGCTTCTGATGAACTGACCAGAGAAAGCTTGAGTATGTGATTATGATAAAGCGTCGAGCAACTGGTATGAGTAACTATGACTCTCTTAAGGTAGCCAAATGGCTCGTCAACAATGGAATAAATCGGCAAACTCTAGGAGCACCTGGCAGGAGTAACTGTGAAAGTCTTAAGGTCGACAAAAAATGGTGTAACTCTTCTGGTGAAATGGCCAGAGAAAGCTTCAAGACGTAACTGTGATAAAACAGGGAGCAACTTACAGGAGTAACTATGACTCTCTTAAGGTAGCCAAATGCTCGTCACCAGGCGAAATACATCGACAAACTCGTGGAGCACCTTGCAGAATTAACTGTGAAGGTCTTACATTCGGCAAATTATGGCGTATCGCTTCTGATGAACTGAACAGAGAAAGCTTGAATATGTGACTATGGTAAAACGGGGAGCAACTGGTATGAGTAACTATGACTCTCTTAAGGTAGCCAAATGCCTCGTCACCAACGGAATAACTCGGCAAACTCGAGGAGCATCTGGCAGGAGTAACTGTGAAAATCTTAAGGTCGACAAATAATGGTGTATCACTTCTGGTGAACAGGCCGGACAAAGTTTGAAGACGTGACTGTGATAAAACACGCAGCAACTAGCAGGAGTAACTATGACACTTTTAATGTAGCCAAATGCTCTTAACCAGGCGAAATTCATCGGCCGACTCGAGGAGCACCTGGCAGAAATAACTGTAAAAGTCTTAAGGTCGACAAATAATGGCGTATCGCTTCTGATGAACTGACCAGAGAAAGCTTGAGTATGTGATTATGATAAAGCGTCGAGCAACTGGTATGAGTAACTATGACTCTCTTAAGGTAGCCAAATGCCTCGTCAACAATGGAATAAAACGGCAAACTCGAGGAGCACCTGGCAGGAGTAACTGTGAAAGTCTTAAGGTCGACAAAAAATAGTGTAACACTTCTGGTGAAATGGCCAGAGAAAGCTTCAAGACGTAACTGTGATAAAACAGGGAGCAACTTGCAGGAGTAACTATGACTCTCTTAAGGTAGCCAAATGCTCGTCACCAGGCGAAATACATCGGCAAACTCGTGGAGCACCTGGCAGAAATAACTGTGAATGTCTTAAGTTCGACAGATAAAGGCGTATCTTTTCTGGTGAACTGGTCAGATAAAGGTTGAAGATGCGACTATGGTAAAACCGGGAGCAATTGGTAGGAGTAACTATGACTCTCTTAATGTAGCCAAATGCGCCGTCTCCAGGCAGAATACATCGGCAAACTCGAGGAGCAAATAGCAGAAATAACTGTGAGAGTCTTAAGGTCGAGAAATAAAGGCGTATCGCTTGTGGTGAACTGGCCGGAGAAATCTTGAACATTTGACTGTGGTAAAACGGGGAGCAAGTTGCAGGAGTAACTATGACTCTCTTAAGGTTGGCAATGCTCGTCGCCCGGCAAAAAGCATCGGAAAACTCGAGGAGCACCTGGCAGAAATAACTGTGAAGGTCTTAAGTTCGGCAAATAATGGCGTATCGCTTCTGATGAACTGAACAGAGAAAGCTTGAATATGTGACTATGGTAAAACGGGGAGCAACTGGTATGAGTAACTATGACTCTCTTAAGGTAGCCAAATGCCTCGTCACCAACGGAATAACTCGGCAAACTCGAGGAGCATCTGGCAGGAGTAACTGTGAAAATCTTAAGGTCGACAAATAATGGTGTATCACTTCTGGTGAACAGGCCGGACAAAGCTTGAAGACGTGACTGTGATAAAACACGCAGCAACTAGCAGGAGTAACTATGACACTCTTAATGTAGCCAAATGCTCGTAACCAGGCGAAATTCATCGGCCGACTCGAGGAGCACCTGGCAGAAATAACTGTAAAAGTCTTAAGGTCGACAAATAATGGCGTATCGCTTCTGATGATCTGACCAGAGAAAGCTTGAGTATGTGATTATGATAAAGCGTCGAGCAACTGGTATGAGTAACTATGACTCTCTTAAGGTAGCCAAATGCCTCGTCAACAATGGAATAAATCGGCAAACTCGAGGAGCACCTAGCAGGAGTAACTGTGAAAGTCTTAAGGTCGACAAAAAATGGTGTAACACTTCTGGTGAAATGGCCAGAGAAAGCTTCAAGACGTAACTGTGATAAAACAGGGAGCAACTTGCAGGAGTAACTATGACTCTCTTAAGGTAGCCAAATGCTCGTCACCAGGCGAAATACATCGGCAAACTCGTGGAGCACCTGGCAGAAATAACTGTGAATGTGTTAAGTTCGACAAATAAAGACGTATCTTTTCTGGTGAACTGGTCAGATAAAGGTTGAAGATGCGACTATGGTAAAACCGGGAGCAATTGGTAGGAGTAACTATGACTCTCTTAATGTAGCCAAATGCGCCGTCACCAGGCAGAATACATCGGCAAACTCGAGGAGAAAATAGCAGAAATAACTGTGAAAGTCTTGAGGTCGAGAAATAAAGGCGTATCGCTTGTGGTGAACTGGCCCGAGAAATCTTGAACATTTGACTGTGGTAAAACGGGGAGCAAGTTGCAGGAGTAACTATGACTCTCTTAAGGTAGCCAAATGCTCGTCGCCCAGCAAAAAGCATCGGAAAACTCGTGGAGCACCTGGCAGAAATAACTGTGAAGGTCTTAAGTTCGGCAAATATTGGCGTATCGCTTCTGATGAACTGAACAGAGAAAGCTTGAATATGTGACTATGGTAAAACGGGGAGCAACTGGTATGAGTAACTATGACTCTCTTAAGGTAGCCAAATGCATCGTCACCAACGGAATAACTCGGCAAACTCGAGGAGCATCTGGCAGGAGTAACTGTGAAAATCTTAAGGTCGACAAATAATGGTGTATCACTTCTGGTGAACCGGCCGGAGAAAGCTTGAAGACGTGACTGTGATAAAACACGCAGCAACTAGCAGGAGTAACTATGACACTCTTAATGTAGCCAAATGCTCGTAACCAGGCGAAATACATCGGCCGACTCGAGGAGCACCTGGCAGAAGTAACTGTAAAAGTCTTAAGGTCGACAAATAATGGCGTATCGCTTCTGATGAACTGACCAGAGAAAGCTTGAATATGTGACTATGGTAAAGCGTCGAGCAACTGGTATGAGTAACTATGACTCTCTTAAGGTAGCCAAATGCCTCGTCAACAATGGAATAAAACGGCAAACTCGAGGAGCACCTGGCAGGAGTAACTGTGAAAGTCTTAAGGTCGACAAAAAATAGTGTAACACTTCTGGTGAAATGGCCAGAGAAAGCTTCAAGACGTAACTGTGATAAAACAGGGAGCAACTTGCAGGAGTAACTATGACTCTCTTAAGGTAGCCAAATGCTCGTCACCAGGCGAAATACATCGGCAAACTCGTGGAGCACCTGGCAGAAATAACTGTGAATGTCTTAAGTTTGACAAATAAAGGCGTATCTTTTCTGGTGATCTGGTCAGATAAAGGTTGAAGATGCGACTATGGTAAAACCGGGAGCAATTGGTAGGAGTAACTATGACTCTCTTAATGTAGCCAAATGCGCCGTCACCAGGCAGAATACATCGGCTAACTCGAGGAGCAAATAGCAGAAATAACTGTGAGAGTCTTAAGGTCGAGAAATAAAGGCGTATCGCTTGTGGTGAACTGGCCGGAGAAATCTTGAACATTTGACTGTGGTAAAACGGGGAGCAAGTTGCAGGAGTAACTATGACTCTCTTAAGGTTGCCAATGCTCGTCGCCCGGCAAAAAGCATCGGAAAACTCGAGGAGCACCTGGCAGAAATAACTGTGAAGGTCTTAAGTTCGGCAAATAATGGCGTATCGCTTCTGATGAACTGAACAGAGAAAGCTTGAATATGTGACTATGGTAAAACGGGGAGCAACTGGTATGAGTAACTATGACTCTCTTAAGGTAGCCAAATGCCTCGTCACCAACGGAATAATTCGGCAAACTCGAGGAGCATCTGGCAGGAGTAACTGTGAAAATCTTAAGGTCGACAAATAATGGTGTATCACTTCTGGTGAACAGGCCAGACAAAGCTTGAAGACGTGACTGTGATAAAACACGCAGCAACTAGCAGGAGTAACTATGACACTCTTAATGTAGCCAAATGCTCGTAACCAGGCGAAATTCATCGGCCGACTCGAGGAGCACCTGGCAGAAATAACTGTAAAAGTCTTAAGGTCGACAAATAATGGCGTATCGCTTCTGATGAACTGACCAGAGAAAGCTTGAGTATGTGATTATGATAAAGCGTCGAGCAACTGGTATGAGTAACTATGACTCTCTTAAGGTAGCCAAATGGCTCGTCAACAATGGAATAAATCGGCAAACTCTAGGAGCACCTGGCAGGAGTAACTGTGAAAGTCTTAAGGTCGACAAAAAACGGTGTAACTCTTCTGGTGAAATGGCCAGAGAAAGCTTCAAGACGTAACTGTGATAAAACAGGGAGCAACTTACAGGAGTAACTATGACTCTCTTAAGGTAGCCAAATGCTCGTCACCAGGCGAAATACATCGACAAACTCGTGGAGCACCTTGCAGAATTAACTGTGAAGGTCTTACATTCGGCAAATTATGGCGTATCGCTTCTGATGAACTGAACAGAGAAAGCTTGAATATGTGACTATGGTAAAACGGGGAGCAACTGGTATGAGTAACTATGACTCTCTTAAGGTAGCCAAATGCCTCGTCACCAACGGAATAACTCGGCAAACTCGAGGAGCATCTGGCAGGAGTAACTGTGAAAATCTTAAGGTCGACAAATAATGGTGTATCACTTCTGGTGAACAGGCCGGACAAAGCTTGAAGACGTGACTGTGATAAAACACGCAGCAACTAGCAGGAGTAACTATGACACTTTTAATGTAGCCAAATGCTCTTAACCAGGCGAAATTCATCGGCCGACTCGAGGAGCACCTGGCAGAAATAACTGTAAAAGTCTTAAGGTCGACAAATAATGGCGTATCGCTTCTGATGAACTGACCAGAGAAAGCTTGAGTATGTGATTATGATAAAGCGTCGAGCAACTGGTATGAGTAACTATGACTCTCTTAAGGTAGCCAAATGCCTCGTCAACAATGGAATAAAACGGCAAACTCGAGGAGCACCTGGCAGGAGTAACTGTGAAAGTCTTAAGGTCGACAAAAAATAGTGTAACACTTCTGGTGAAATGGCCAGAGAAAGCTTCAAGACGTAACTGTGATAAAACAGGGAGCAACTTGCAGGAGTAACTATGACTCTCTTAAGGTAGCCAAATGCTCGTCACCAGGCGAAATACATCGGCAAACTCGTGGAGCGCCTGGCAGAAATAACTGTGAATGTCTTAAGTTCGACAGATAAAGGCGTATCTTTTCTGGTGAACTGGTCAGATAAAGGTTGAAGATGCGACTATGGTAAAACCGGGAGCAATTGGTAGGAGTAACTATGACTCTCTTAATGTAGCCAAATGCGCCGTCTCCAGGCAGAATACATCGGCAAACTCGAGGAGCAAATAGCAGAAATAACTGTGAGAGTCTTAAGGTCGAGAAATAAAGGCGTATCGCTTGTGGTGAACTGGCCCGAGAAATCTTGAATATTTGACTGTGGTAAAACGGGGAGCAAGTTGCAGGAGTAACTATGACTCTCTTAAGGTTGCCAATGCTCGTCGCCCGGCAAAAAGCATCAGAAAACTCGAGGAGCACCTGGCAGAAATAACTGTGAAGGTCTTAAGTTCGGCAAATAATGGCGTATCGCTTCTGATGAACTGAACAGAGAAAGCTTGAATATGTGACTATGGTAAAACGGGGAGCAACTGGTATGAGTAACTATGACTCTCTTAAGGTAGCCAAATGCCTCGTCACCAACGGAATAACTCGGCAAACTCGAGGAGCATCTGGCAGGAGTAACTGTGAAAATCTTAAGGTCGACAAATAATGGTGTATCACTTCTGGTGAACAGGCCGGACAAAGCTTGAAGACGTGACTGTGATAAAACACGCAGCAACTAGCAGGAGTAACTATGACACTCTTAATGTAGCCAAATGCTCGTAACCAGGCGAAATTCATCGGCCGACTCGAGGAGCACCTGGCAGAAATAACTGTAAAAGTCTTAAGGTCGACAAATAATGGCGTATCGCTTCTGATGAACTGACCAGAGAAAGCTTGAGTATGTGATTATGATAAAGCGTCGAGCAACTGGTATGAGTAACTATGACTCTCTTAAGGTAGCCAAATGGCTCGTCAACAATGGAATAAATCGGCAAACTCTAGGAGCACCTGGCAGGAGTAACTGTGAAAGTCTTAAGGTCGACAAAAAATGGTGTAACTCTTCTGGTGAAATGGCCAGAGAAAGCTTCAAGACGTAACTGTGATAAAACAGGGAGCAACTTACAGGAGTAACTATGACTCTCTTAAGGTAGCCAAATGCTCGTCACCAGGCGAAATACATCGACAAACTCGTGGAGCACCTTGCAGAATTAACTGTGAAGGTCTTACATTCGGCAAATTATGGCGTATCGCTTCTGATGAACTGAACAGAGAAAGCTTGAATATGTGACTATGGTAAAACGGGGAGCAACTGGTATGAGTAACTATGACTCTCTTAAGGTAGCCAAATGCCTCGTCACCAACGGAATAACTCGGCAAACTCGAGGAGCATCTGGCAGGAGTAACTGTGAAAATCTTAAGGTCGACAAATAATGGTGTATCACTTCTGGTGAACAGGCCGGACAAAGCTTGAAGACGTGACTGTGATAAAACACGCAGCAACTAGCAGGAGTAACTATGACACTTTTAATGTAGCCAAATGCTCTTAACCAGGCGAAATTCATCGGCCGACTCGAGGAGCACCTGGCAGAAATAACTGTAAAAGTCTTAAGGTCGACAAATAATGGCGTATCGCTTCTGATGAACTGACCAGAGAAAGCTTGAGTATGTGATTATGATAAAGCGTCGAGCAACTGGTATGAGTAACTATGACTCTCTTAAGGTAGCCAAATGCCTCGTCAACAATGGAATAAAACGGCAAACTCGAGGAGCACCTGGCAGGAGTAACTGTGAAAGTCTTAAGGTCGACAAAAAATAGTGTAACACTTCTGGTGAAATGGCCAGAGAAAGCTTCAAGACGTAACTGTGATAAAACAGGGAGCAACTTGCAGGAGTAACTATGACTCTCTTAAGGTAGCCAAATGCTCGTCACCAGGCGAAATACATCGGCAAACTCGTGGAGCACCTGGCAGAAATAACTGTGAATGTCTTAAGTTCGACAGATAAAGGCGTATCTTTTCTGGTGAACTGGTCAGATAAAGGTTGAAGATGCGACTATGGTAAAACCGGGAGCAATTGGTAGGAGTAACTATGACTCTCTTAATGTAGCCAAATGCGCCGTCTCCAGGCAGAATACATCGGCAAACTCGAGGAGCAAATAGCAGAAATAACTGTGAGAGTCTTAAGGTCGAGAAATAAAGGCGTATCGCTTGTGGTGAACTGGCCCGAGAAATCTTGAATATTTGACTGTGGTAAAACGGGGAGCAAGTTGCAGGAGTAACTATGACTCTCTTAAGGTTGCCAATGCTCGTCGCCCGGCAAAAAGCATCAGAAAACTCGAGGAGCACCTGGCAGAAATAACTGTGAAGGTCTTAAGTTCGGCAAATAATGGCGTATCGCTTCTGATGAACTGAACAGAGAAAGCTTGAATATGTGACTATGGTAAAACGGGGAGCAACTGGTATGAGTAACTATGACTCTCTTAAGGTAGCCAAATGCCTCGTCACCAACGGAATAACTCGGCAAACTCGAGGAGCATCTGGCAGGAGTAACTGTGAAAATCTTAAGGTCGACAAATAATGGTGTATCACTTCTGGTGAACAGGCCGGACAAAGCTTGAAGACGTGACTGTGATAAAACACGCAGCAACTAGCAGGAGTAACTATGACACTCTTAATGTAGCCAAATGCTCGTAACCAGGCGAAATTCATCGGCCGACTCGAGGAGCACCTGGCAGAATTAACTGTAAAAGTCTTAAGGTCGACAAATAATGGCGTATCGCTTCTGATGAACTGACCAGAGAAAGCTTGAGTATGTGATTATGATAAAGCGTCGAGCAACTGGTATGAGTAACTATGACTCTCCTAAGGTAGCCAAATGCCTCGTCAACAATGGAATAAATCGGCAAACTCGAGGAGCACCTGGCAGGAGTAACTGTGAAAGTCTTAAGGTCGACAAAAAATAGTGTAACACTTCTGGTGAAATGGCCAGAGAAAGCTTCAAGACGTAACTGTGATAAAACAGGGAGCAACTTGCAGGAGTAACTATGACTCTCTTAAGGTAGCCAAATGCTCGTCACCAGGCGAAATACATCGGCAAACTCGTGGAGCACCTGGCAGAAATAACTGTGAATGTCTTAAGTTCGACAAATAAAGGCGTATCTTTTCTGGTGAACTGGTCAGATAAAGGTTGAAGATGCGACTATGGTAAAACCGGGAGCAATTGGTAGGAGTAACTAGGACTCTCTTAATGTAGCCAAATGCGCCGTCACCAGGCAGAATACATCGGCAAACTCGAGGAGCAAATAGCAGAAATAACTGTGAGAGTCTTAAGGTCGAGAAATAAAGGCGTATCGCTTGTGGTGAACTGGCCCGAGAAATCTTGAATATTTGACTGTGGTAAAACGGGGAGCAAGTTGCAGGAGTAACTATGACTCTCTTAAGGTTGCCAATGCTCGTCGCCCGGCAAAAAGCATCAGAAAACTCGAGGAGCACCTGGCAGAAATAACTGTGAAGGTCTTAAGTTCGGCAAATAATGGCGTATCGCTTCTGATGAACTGAACAGAGAAAGCTTGAATATGTGACTATGGTAAAACGGGGAGCAACTGGTATGAGTAACTATGACTCTCTTAAGGTAGCCAAATGCCTCGTCACCAACGGAATAACTCGGCAAACTCGAGGAGCATCTGGCAGGAGTAACTGTGAAAATCTTAAGGTCGACAAATAATGGTGTATCACTTCTGGTGAACAGGCCGGACAAAGCTTGAAGACGTGACTGTGATAAAACACGCAGCAACTAGCAGGAGTAACTATGACACTCTTAATGTAGCCAAATGCTCGTAACCAGGCGAAATTCATCGGCCGACTCGAGGAGCACCTGGCAGAATTAACTGTAAAAGTCTTAAGGTCGACAAATAATGGCGTATCGCTTCTGATGAACTGACCAGAGAAAGCTTGAGTATGTGATTATGATAAAGCGTCGAGCAACTGGTATGAGTAACTATGACTCTCCTAAGGTAGCCAAATGCCTCGTCAACAATGGAATAAATCGGCAAACTCGAGGAGCACCTGGCAGGAGTAACTGTGAAAGTCTTAAGGTCGACAAAAAATAGTGTAACACTTCTGGTGAAATGGCCAGAGAAAGCTTCAAGACGTAACTGTGATAAAACAGGGAGCAACTTGCAGGAGTAACTATGACTCTCTTAAGGTAGCCAAATGCTCGTCACCAGGCGAAATACATCGGCAAACTCGTGGAGCACCTGGCAGAAATAACTGTGAATGTCTTAAGTTCGACAAATAAAGGCGTATCTTTTCTGGTGAACTGGTCAGATAAAGGTTGAAGATGCGACTATGGTAAAACCGGGAGCAATTGGTAGGAGTAACTAGGACTCTCTTAATGTAGCCAAATGCGCCGTCACCAGGCAGAATACATCGGGAAACTCGAGGAGCAAATAGCAGAAATAACTGTGAAAGTCTTGAGGTCGAGAAATAAAGGCGTATCGCTTGTGGTGAACTGGCCCGAGAAATCTTGAACATTTGACTGTGGTAAAACGGGGAGCAAGTTGCAGGAGTAACTATGACTCTCTTAAGGTTGCCAATGCTCGTCGCCCAGCAAAAAGCATCGGAAAACTCGTGGAGCACCTGGCAGAAATAACTGTGAAGGTCTTAAGTTCGGCAAATAATGGCGTATCGCTTCTGATGAACTGAACAGAGAAAGCTTGAATATGTGACTATGGTAAAACGGGGAGCAACTGGTATGAGTAACTATGACTCTCTTAAGGTAGCCAAATGCATCGTCACCAACGGAATAACTCGGCAAACTCGAGGAGCATCTGGCAGGAGTAACTGTGAAAATCTTAAGGTCGACAAATAATGGTGTATCACTTCTGGTGAACCGGCTGGAGAAAGCTTGAAGACGTGACTGTGATAAAACACGCAGCAACTAGCAGTAGTAACTATGACACTCTTAATGTAGCCAAATGCTCGTAACCAGGCGAAATACATCGGCCGACTCGAGGAGCACCTGGCAGAAATAACTGTAAAAGTCTTAAGGTCGACAAATAATGGCGTATCGCTTCTGAAGAACTGACCAGAGAAAGCTTGAATATGTGATTATGGTAAAGCGTCGAGCAACTGGTATGAGTAACTATGACTCTCTTAAGGTAGCCAAATGCCTCGTCAACAATGGAATAAAACTGCAAACTCGAGGAGCACCTGGCAGGAGTAACTGTGAAAGTCTTAAGGTCGACAAAAAATAGTGTAACACTTCTGGTGAAATGGCCAGAGAAAGCTTCAAGACGTAACTGTGATAAAACAGGGAGCAACTTGCAGGAGTAACTATGACTCTCTTAAGGTAGCCAAATGCTCGTCACCAGGCGAAATACATCGGCAAACTCGTGGAGCACCTGGCAGAAATAACTGTGAATGTCTTAAGTTTGAAAAATAAAGGCGTATCACTTCTGGTGAACTGGTCAGATAAAGGTTGAAGATGCGACTATGGTAAAACCGGGAGCAATTGGTAGGAGTAACTATGACTCTCTTAAGGTAGCCAAATGCGCCGTCACCAGGCAGAATACATCGGCAAACTCGAGGAGCAAATAGCAGAAATAACTGTGAAAGTCTTGAGGTCGAGAAATAAAGGCGTATCGCTTGTGGTGAACTGGCCCGAGAAATCTTGAACATTTGACTGTGGTAAAACGGGGAGCAAGTTGCAGGAGTAACTATGACTCTCTTAAGGTTGCCAATGCTCGTCGCCCAGCAAAAAGCATCGGAAAACTCGTGGAGCACCTGGCAGAATTAACTGTGAAGGTCTTAAGTTCGGCAAATAATGGCGTATCGCTTCTGATGAACTGAACAGAGAAAGCTTGAATATGTGACTACGGTAAAACGGGGAGCAACTGGTATGAGTAACTATGACTCTCTTAAGGTAGCCAAATGCCTCGTCACCAACGGAATAACTCGGCAAACTCGAGGAGTATCCGGCAGGAGTAACTGTGAAAATCTTAAGGTCGACAAATAATGGTGTATCACTTCTGGTGAACCGGCTGGAGAAAGCTTGAAGACGTGACTGTGATAAAACACGCAGCAACTAGCAGTAGTAACTATGACACTCTTAATGTAGCCAAATGCTCGTCACCAGGCGAAATACATCGGCCGACTCGAGGAGCACCTGGCAGAAATAACTGTAAAAGTCTTAAGGTCGACAAATAATGGCGTATCGCTTCTGATGAACTGACCAGAGAAAGCTTGAATATGTGATTATGGTAAAGCGTCGAGCAACTGGTATGAGTAACTATGACTCTCCTAAGGTAGCCAAATGCCTCGTCAACAATGGAATAAATCGGCAAACTCGAGGAGCACCTGGCAGGAGTAACTGTGAAAGTCTTAAGGTCGACAAAAAATAGTGTAACACTTCTGGTGAAATGGCCAGAGAAAGCTTCAAGACGTAACTGTGATAAAACAGGGAGCAACTTGCAGGAGTAACTATGACTCTCTTAAGGTAGCCAAATGCTCGTCACCAGGCGAAATACATCGGCAAACTCGTGGAGCACCTGGCAGAAATAACTGTGAATGTCTTAAGTTCGACAAATAAAGGCGTATCTTTTCTGGTGAACTGGTCAGATAAAGGTTGAAGATGCGACTATGGTAAAACCGGGAGCAATTGGTAGGAGTAACTAGGACTCTCTTAATGTAGCCAAATGCGCCGTCACCAGGCAGAATACATCGGGAAACTCGAGGAGCAAATAGCAGAAATAACTGTGAAAGTCTTGAGGTCGAGAAATAAAGGCGTATCGCTTGTGGTGAACTGGCCCGAGAAATCTTGAACATTTGACTGTGGTAAAACGGGGAGCAAGTTGCAGGAGTAACTATGACTCTCTTAAGGTTGCCAATGCTCGTCGCCCAGCAAAAAGCATCGGAAAACTCGTGGAGCACCTGGCAGAAATAACTGTGAAGGTCTTAAGTTCGGCAAATAATGGCGTATCGCTTCTGATGAACTGAACAGAGAAAGCTTGAATATGTGACTATGGTAAAACGGGGAGCAACTGGTATGAGTAACTATGACTCTCTTAAGGTAGCCAAATGCATCGTCACCAACGGAATAACTCGGCAAACTCGAGGAGCATCTGGCAGGAGTAACTGTGAAAATCTTAAGGTCGACAAATAATGGTGTATCACTTCTGGTGAACCGGCTGGAGAAAGCTTGAAGACGTGACTGTGATAAAACACGCAGCAACTAGCAGTAGTAACTATGACACTCTTAATGTAGCCAAATGCTCGTAACCAGGCGAAATACATCGGCCGACTCGAGGAGCACCTGGCAGAAATAACTGTAAAAGTCTTAAGGTCGACAAATAATGGCGTATCGCTTCTGAAGAACTGACCAGAGAAAGCTTGAATATGTGATTATGGTAAAGCGTCGAGCAACTGGTATGAGTAACTATGACTCTCTTAAGGTAGCCAAATGCCTCGTCAACAATGGAATAAAACTGCAAACTCGAGGAGCACCTGGCAGGAGTAACTGTGAAAGTCTTAAGGTCGACAAAAAATAGTGTAACACTTCTGGTGAAATGGCCAGAGAAAGCTTCAAGACGTAACTGTGATAAAACAGGGAGCAACTTGCAGGAGTAACTATGACTCTCTTAAGGTAGCCAAATGCTCGTCACCAGGCGAAATACATCGGCAAACTCGTGGAGCACCTGGCAGAAATAACTGTGAATGTCTTAAGTTTGAAAAATAAAGGCGTATCACTTCTGGTGAACTGGTCAGATAAAGGTTGAAGATGCGACTATGGTAAAACCGGGAGCAATTGGTAGGAGTAACTATGACTCTCTTAAGGTAGCCAAATGCGCCGTCACCAGGCAGAATACATCGGCAAACTCGAGGAGCAAATAGCAGAAATAACTGTGAAAGTCTTGAGGTCGAGAAATAAAGGCGTATCGCTTGTGGTGAACTGGCCCGAGAAATCTTGAACATTTGACTGTGGTAAAACGGGGAGCAAGTTGCAGGAGTAACTATGACTCTCTTAAGGTTGCCAATGCTCGTCGCCCAGCAAAAAGCATCGGAAAACTCGTGGAGCACCTGGCAGAATTAACTGTGAAGGTCTTAAGTTCGGCAAATAATGGCGTATCGCTTCTGATGAACTGAACAGAGAAAGCTTGAATATGTGACTACGGTAAAACGGGGAGCAACTGGTATGAGTAACTATGACTCTCTTAAGGTAGCCAAATGCCTCGTCACCAACGGAATAACTCGGCAAACTCGAGGAGTATCCGGCAGGAGTAACTGTGAAAATCTTAAGGTCGACAAATAATGGTGTATCACTTCTGGTGAACCGGCTGGAGAAAGCTTGAAGACGTGACTGTGATAAAACACGCAGCAACTAGCAGTAGTAACTATGACACTCTTAATGTAGCCAAATGCTCGTCACCAGGCGAAATACATCGGCCGACTCGAGGAGCACCTGGCAGAAATAACTGTAAAAGTCTTAAGGTCGACAAATAATGGCGTATCGCTTCTGATGAACTGACCAGAGAAAGCTTGAATATGTGATTATGATAACGCGTCGAGCAACTGGTATGAGTAACTATGACTCTCTTAAGGTAGCCAAATGCCTCGTCAACAATGGAATAAAACGGCAAACTCGAGGAGCACCTGGCAGGAGTAACTGTGAAAGTCTTAAGGTCGACAAAAAATAGTGTAACACTTCTGGTGAAATGGCCAGAGAAAGCTTCAAGACGTAACTGTGATAAAACAGGGAGCAACTTGCAGGAGTAACTATGACTCTCTTAAGGTAGCCAAATGCTCGTCACCAGGCGAAATACATCGGCAAACTCGTGGAGCACCTGGCAGAAATAACTGTGAATGTCTTAAGTTCGACAAATAAAGGCGTATCTTTTCTGGTGAACTGGTCAGATAAAGGTTGAAGATGCGACTATGGTAAAACCGGGAGCAATTGGTAGGAGTAACTATGACTCTCTTAATGTAGCCAAATGCGCCGTCACCAGGCAGAATACATCGGCAAACTCGAGGAGCAAATAGCAGAAATAACTGTGAGAGTCTTAAGGTCGAGAAATAAAGGCGTATCGCTTGTGGTGAACTGGCCCGAGAAATCTTGAACATTTGACTGTGGTAAAACGGGGAGCAAGTTGCAGGAGTAACTATGACTCTCTTAAGGTTGCCAATACTCGTCGCCCGGCAAAAAGCATCGGAAAACTCGAGGAACACCTGGCAGAAATAACTGTGAAGGTCTTAAGTTCGGCAAATAATGGCGTATCGCTTCTGATGAACTGAACAGAGAAAGCTTGAATATGTGACTATGGTAAAACGGGGAGCAACTGGTATGAGTAACTACGACTCTCTTAAGGTAGCCAAATGCCTCGTCACCAACGGAATAACTCGGCAAACTCGAGGAGCATCTGGCAGGAGTAACTGTGAAAATCTTAAGGTCGACAAATAATGGTGTATCACTTCTGGTGAACCGGCTGGAGAAAGCTTGAAGACGTGACTGTGATAAAACACGCAGCAACTAGCAGTAGTAACTATGACACTCTTAATGTAGCCAAATGCTCGTAACCAGGCGAAATACATCGGCCGACTCGAGGAGCACCTGGCAGAAATAACTGTAAAAGTCTTAAGGTCGACAAATAATGGCGTATCGCTTCTAATGAACTGACCAGAGAAAGCTTGAATATGTGATTATGGTAAAGCGTCGAGCAACTGGTATGAGTAACTATGACTCTCTTAAGGTAGATAAATGCCTCGTCAACAATGGAATAAAACTGCAAACTCGAGGAGCACCTGGCAGGAGTAACTGTGAAAGTCTTAAGGTCGACAAAAAATGGTGTAACACTTCTGGTGAAATGGCCAGAGAAAGCTTCAAGACGTAACTGTGATAAAACAGGGAGCAACTTGCAGGAGTAACTATGACTCTCTTAAGGTAGCCAAATGCTCGTCACCAGGCGAAATACATCGGCAAACTCGTGGAGCACCTGGCAGAAATAACTGTGAATGTCTTAAGTTCGACAAATAAAGGCGAATCTTTTCTGGTGAACTGGTCACATAAAGGTTGAAGATGCGACTATGGTAAAACCGGGAGCAATTGGTAGGAGTAACTATGACTCTCTTAATGTAGCCAAATGCGCCGTCACCAGGCAGAATACATCGGCAAACTCGAGGAGCAAATAGCAGAAATAACTGTGAAAGTCTTAAGGTCGAGAAATAAAGGCGTATCGCTTGTGGTGAACTGGCCCGAGAAATCTTGAACATTTGACTGTGGTAAAATGGGGAGCAAGTTGCAGGAGTAACTATGACTCTCTTAAGGTTGCCAATGCTCGTCGCCCGGCAAAAAGCATCGGAAAACTCGAGGAGCACCTGGCAGAAATAACTGTGAAGGTCTTAAGTTCGGCAAATAATGGCGTATCGCTTCTGATGAACTGAACAGAGAAAGCTTGAATATGTGACTATGGTAAAACGGGGAGCAACTGGTTTGAGTAACTATGACTCTCTTAAGGTAGCCAAATGCCTCGTCACCAACGGAATAACTCGGCAAACTCGAGGAGCATCTGGCAGGAGAAACTGTGAAAATCTTAAGGTCGACAAATAATGGTGTATCACTTCTGGTGAACCGGCTGGAGAAAGCTTGAAGACGTGACTGTGATAAAACACGCAGCAACTAGCAGTAGTAACTATGACACTCTTAATGTAGCCAAATGCTCGTAACCAGGCGAAATACATCGGCCGACTCGAGGAGCACCTGGCAGAAATAACTGTAAAAGTCTTAAGGTCGACAAATAATGGCGTATCGCTTCTGATGAACTGACCAGAGAAAGCTTGAATATGTGATTATGGTAAAGCGTCGAGCAACTGGTATGAGTAACTATGACTCTCTTAAGGTAGCCAAATGCCTCGTCAACAATGGAATAAAACTGCAAACTCGAGGAGCACCTGGCAGGAGTAACTGTGAAAGTCTTAAGGTCGACAAAAAATAGTGTAACACTTCTGGTGAAATGGCCAGAGAAAGCTTCAAGACGTAACTGTGATAAAACAGGGAGCAACTTGCAGGAGTAACTATGACTCTCTTAAGGTAGCCAAATGCTCGTCACCAGGCGAAATACATCGGCAAACTCGTGGAGCACCTGGCAGAAATAACTGTGAATGTCTTAAGTTCGACAAATAAAGGCGTATCTTTTCTGGTGAACTGGTCAGATAAAGGTTGAAGATGCGACTATGGTAAAACCGGGAGCAATTGGTAGGAGTAACTATGACTCTCTTAATGTAGCCAAATGCGCCGTCACCAGGCAGAATACATCGGCAAACTCGAGGAGCAAATAGCAGAAATAACTGTGAGAGTCTTAAGGTCGAGAAATAAAGGCGTATCGCTTGTGGTGAACTGGCCCGAGAAATCTTGAACATTTGACTGTGGTAAAACGGGGAGCAAGTTGCAGGAGTAACTATGACTCTCTTAAGGTTGCCATAGCCCGTCGCTCGGCAAAAAGCATCGGAAAACTCGAGGAGCACCTGGCAGAAATAACTGTGAAGGTCTTAAGTTCGGCAAATAATGGCGTATCGCTTCTGATGAACTGAACAGAGAAAGCTTGAATATGTGACTATGGTAAAACGGGGAGCAACTGGTATGAGTAACTATGACTCTCTTAAGGTAGCCAAATGCCTCGTCACCAACGGAATAACTCGGCAAACTCGAGGAGCATCTGGCAGGAGTAACTGTGAAAATCTTAAGGTCGACAAATAATGGTGTATCACTTCTGGTGAACCGGCTGGAGAAAGCTTGAAGACGTGACTGTGATAAAACACGCAGCAACTAGCAGTAGTAACTATGACACTCTTAATGTAGCCAAATGCTCGTAACCAGGCGAAATACATCGGCCGACTCGAGGAGCACCTGGCAGAAATAACTGTAAAAGTCTTAAGGTCGACAAATAATGGCGTATCGCTTCTGATGAACTGACCAGAGAAAGCTTGAATATGTGATTATGGTAAAGCGTCGAGCAACTGGTATGAGTAACTATGACTCTCTTAAGGTAGCCAAATGCCTCGTCAACAATGGAATAAAACTGCAAACTCGAGGAGCACCTGGCAGGAGTAACTGTGAAAGTCTTAAGGTCGACAAAAAATAGTGTAACACTTCTGGTGAAATGGCCAGAGAAAGCTTCAAGACGTAACTGTGATAAAACAGGGAGCAACTTGCAGGAGTAACTATGACTCTCTTAAGGTAGCCAAATGCTCGTCACCAGGCGAAATACATCGGCAAACTCGTGGAGCACCTGTCAGAAATAACTGTGAATGTCTTAAGTTCGACAAATAAAGGCGTATCTTTTCTGGTGAACTGGTCAGATAAAGGTTGAAGATGCGACTATGGTAAAACCGGGAGCAATTGGTAGGAGTAACTATGACTCTCTTAATGTAGCCAAATGCGCCGTCACCAGGCAGAATACATCGGCAAACTCGAGGAGCAAATAGCAGAAATAACTGTGAGAGTCTTAAGGTCGAGAAATAAAGGCGTATCGCTTGTGGTGAACTGGCCCGAGAAATCTTGAACATTTGACTGTGGTAAAACGGGGAGCAAGTTGCAGGAGTAACTATGACTCTCTTAAGGTTGCCAATGCTCGTCGCTCGGCAAAAAGCATCGGAAAACTCGAGGAGCACCTGGCAGAAATAACTGTGAAGGTCTTAAGTTCGGCAAATAATGGCGTATCGCTTCTGATGAACTGAACAGAGAAAGCTTGAATATGTGACTATGGTAAAACGGGGAGCAACTGGTATGAGTAACTATGACTCTCTTAAGGTAGCCAAATGCCTCGTCACCAACGGAATAACTCGGCAAACTCGAGGAGCATCTGGCAGGAGTAACTGTGAAAATCTTAAGGTCGACAAATAATGGTGTATCACTTCTGGTGAACCGGCTGGAGAAAGCTTGAAGACGTGACTGTGATAAAACACGCAGCAACTAGCAGTAGTAACTATGACACTCTTAATGTAGCCAAATGCTCGTAACCAGGCGAAATACATCGGCCGACTCGAGGAGCACCTGGCAGAAATAACTGTAAAAGTCTTAAGGTCGACAAATAATGGCGTATCGCTTCTGATGAACTGACCAGAGAAAGCTTGAATATGTGATTATGGTAAAGCGTCGAGCAACTGGTATGAGTAACTATGACTCTCTTAAGGTAGCCAAATGCCTCGTCAACAATGGAATAAAACTGCAAACTCGAGGAGCACCTGGTAGGAGTAACTGTGAAAGTCTTAAGGTCGACAAAAAATAGTGTAACACTTCTGGTGAAATGGCCAGAGAAAGCTTCAAGACGTAACTGTGATAAAACAGGGAGCAACTTGCAGGAGTAACTATGACTCTCTTAAGGTAGCCAAATGCTCGTCACCAGGCGAAATACATCGGCAAACTCGTGGAGCACCTGGCAGAAATAACTGTGAATGTCTTAAGTTCGACAAATAAAGGCGTATCTTTTCTGGTGAACTGGTCAGATAAAGGTTGAAGATGCGACTATGGTAAAACCGGGAGCAATTGGTAGGAGTAACTATGACTCTCTTAATGTAGCCAAATGCGCCGTCACCAGGCAGAATACATCGGCAAACTCGAGGAGCAAATAGCAGAAATAACTGTGAGAGTCTTAAGGTCGAGAAATAAAGGCGTATCGCTTGTGGTGAACTGGCCCGAGAAATCTTGAACATTTGACTGTGGTAAAACGGGGAGCAAGTTGCAGGAGTAACTATGACTCTCTTAAGGTTGCCAATGCTCGTCGCCCGGCAAAAAGCATCGGAAAACTCGAGGAGCACCTGGCAGAAATAACTGTGAAGGTCTTAAGTTCGGCAAATAATGGCGTATCGCTTCTGATGAACTGAACAGAGAAAGCTTGAATATGTGACTATGGTAAAACGGGGAGCAACTGGTATGAGTAACTATGACTCTCTTAAGGTAGCCAAATGCCTCGTCACCAACGGAATAACTCGGCAAACTCGAGGAGCATCTGGCAGGAGTAACTGTGAAAATCTTAAGGTCGACAAATAATGGTGTATCACTTCTGGTGAACCGGCTGGAGAAAGCTTGAAGACGTGACTGTGATAAAACACGCAGCAACTAGCAGTAGTAACTATGACACTCTTAATGTAGCCAAATGCTCGTAACCAGGCGAAATACATCGGCCGACTCGAGGAGCACCTGGCAGAAATAACTGTAAAAGTCTTAAGGTCGACAAATAATGGCGTATCGCTTCTGATGAACTGACCAGAGAAAGCTTGAATATGTGATTATGGTAAAGCGTCGAGCAACTGGTATGAGTAACTATGACTCTCTTAAGGTAGCCAAATGCCTCGTCAACAATGGAATAAAACTGCAAACTCGAGGAGCACCTGGCAGGAGTAACTGTGAAAGTCTTAAGGTCGACAAAAAATAGTGTAACACTTCTGGTGAAATGGCCAGAGAAAGCTTCAAGACGTAACTGTGATAAAACAGGGAGCAACTTGCAGGAGTAACTATGACTCTCTTAAGGTAGCCAAATGCTCGTCACCAGGCGAAATACATCGGCAAACTCGTGGAGCACCTGGCAGAAATAACTGTGAATGTCTTAAGTTCGACAAATAAAGGCGTATCTTTTCTGGTGAACTGGTCAGATAAAGGTTGAAGATGCGACTATGGTAAAACCGGGAGCAATTGGTAGGAGTAACTATGACTCTCTTAATGTAGCCAAATGCGCCGTCACCAGGCAGAATACATCGGCAAACTCGAGGAGCAAATAGCAGAAATAACTGTGAGAGTCTTAAGGTCGAGAAATAAAGGCGTATCGCTTGTGGTGAACTGGCCCGAGAAATCTTGAACATTTGACTGTGGTAAAACGGGGAGCAAGTTGCAGGAGTAACTATGACTCTCTTAGGGTTGCCAATGCTCGTCGCCCGGCAAAAAGCATCGGAAAACTCGAGGAGCACCTGGCAGAAATAACTGTGAAGGTCTTAAGTTCGGCAAATAATGGCGGATCGCTTCTGATGAACTGAACAGAGAAAGCTTGAATATGTGACTATGGTAAAACGGGGAGCAACTGGTATGAGTAACTATGACTCTCTTAAGGTAGCCAAATGCCTCGTCACCAACGGAATAACTCGGCAAACTCGAGGAGCATCTGGCAGGAGTAACTGTGAAAATCTTAAGGTCGACAAATAATGGTGTATCACTTCTGGTGAACCGGCTGGAGAAAGCTTGAAGACGTGACTGTGATAAAACACGCAGCAACTAGCAGTAGTAACTATGACACTCTTAATGTAGCCAAATGCTCGTAACCAGGCGAAATACATCGGCCGACTCGAGGAGCACCTGGCAGAAATAACTGTAAAAGTCTTAAGGTCGTCAAATAATGGCGTATCGCTTCTGATGAACTGACCAGAGAAAGCTTGAATATGTGATTATGGTAAAGCGTCGAGCAACTGGTATGAGTAACTATGACTCTCTTAAGGTAGCCAAATGCCTCGTCAACAATGGAATAAATCTGCAAACTCGAGGAGCACCTGGCAGGAGTAACTGTGAAAGTCTTAAGGTCGACAAAAAATAGTGTAACACTTCTGGTGAAATGGCCAGAGAAAGCTTCAAGACGTAACTGTGATAAAACAGGGAGCAACTTGCAGGAGTAACTCTCAAATGCCCACCTGATGCGTAATATATTGACCCTCTCGGTCCACCCCTGAGCATCCTTGTGATGTTGGGTGGATGATGGTTCAACTAGCCTCTCGGTGGGAAATCCTAGCTCTGGCCTTCAAGTGGCGGGGGTCGTGAGGATTCTGAGAAAGGTTATGCGCAGGCGTAACACTTTACCCAGTATCCGACTGACAGAGCAGGGTGCTTTTCAGGGCTTGGGGGTTACCTCCCCCCCTGCCTTTGTTCCAGCTGGTGCAAGTAACAGAAGTGAACGTGGTACCAGGCCTCCCACTGGAGTGCCTGTGCCAGCTGATGAGGCATCCAACCCACCAACCGGTGCGGGTCGAGCGCCGCTCCCCGCTGTCTGCCCAGATTGTATGCGGTCATTTTCTACCAAGACCGGGCTCGGTGTCCATCGGCGTCGCGCCCATCCTACTGCAGCGAATGCCGAGATCAAGACCGAGAGGAAGAAGGCCAGGTGGTCCCAGGAAGAGCTGCTGCGTTTGGCCCATGCAGAAGCGACCCTCGCCATCCAGGGTTGTAGGTTCTTCAACCAGGAACTCGCCAAGGCCTTCCCCGACCGTACACTGGAATCGATTAAAGGTCAGCGTAGAGTGCAGTCGTACAAAGACATGGTAGCAGAGTTTGTCACCCAACTCTCTGGCATGGATCGTGGCCCTCGTGGTCCCGCCGGCGAGCCTGCCGTAAGTCAAATTTTGTCACAGTCTCCACCTCGGGTGGAAGATGTAGACCTAGCCATCTGGTCATTTGTGGCGGAACTCCCCTTATCAGACCGCCGATTCCGCTCCCTTGATGATCTCGTGGCTCTGGGTCCCACCACCAGCCGTAATACCATCCAGGCAATGCTGCTGTCAGCTCTTGAGGAAGTAGGCAGCAAGGAGCCAGCTGTCCATCAAGCTGAGTGGGTGCGGACCCAACAGCCCCCAGAGCGGAAGCGTGCACGCAGGAGATGGGAGTATGCAGTGGTTCAGCGTGCTTTTAAGAAGAACAGAGCACGCTGTATCAATGGTCTTCTTGATGGCACACTTTTGCATCAGCCACCATCCATCCCGGGGCTGATCGAGTTTTGGACAGACCTCTTCTCTCCACCTCGTGCCAGGTCTCGGCCTCCACGTGGTGAGGGTCTGTCCGAAGAGCTGTTGCCATTCTCGAAGAAGGTGCCCTTCCGTGACCTTTGGGCTCCCATTTCTGCAGATGAAGCCACTGCTGCCCTGCCGCCTCGCAATTCTGCTGCAGGTCCAGACGGCCTCACGCCGGCCCAGCTCCGCCGTCTTCCCCGGGAGGTTCTCCTTAAGATCCTAAACTTTCTCCTCCTTTCCCGTTCCCTTCCATCCCGTCTCCTTCAGGCTAGGACAACCCTGCTGCCTAAGAAGACCGCCGCAGCATCCCCTGCTGACTTTCGTCCGATCACGGTGTGCTCGGTGCTCACCAGAGCCTTTCATAAGGTTCTGGTTGGCCGCCTGATGCGCTACTGTGTATTGGATGGTCGTCAGCGGGCTTTCATCCCTCAGGATGGGATGCTTCACAACACCTTTCTTCTGGATCTGGCGATGACTCAGACGTGCAGAGCCGCCGGCTCGCTGTACTTGGCATCTCTGGATGTGTCAAAGGCCTTCGATTCGCTTGCCCATGGTGCCCTCGGCCCTGTGCTAAGGGCCCATGGTCTGCCGGTCGAGTTCGTTGACTACATCCAGGGATGCTATGGGGCGGGATCGACGGTTATCTGTGTGGCTGGGAAGTCGTCAGATCTAGTGCGGCCTTCGAGGGGTGTTCGGCAGGGCGACCCTCTGTCTCCTATCCTCTTCAACATGTCCATTGACCTTCTCCTGTCCCGCCTTCCTGCTCATATTGGTGCACGCATTCTCGGTCGGCGAATAAATGCGGCTGCATTCGCCGATGACCTCCTGCTGTTCGCCGAGACCCGTGATGGATTGCAGGAACTTCTTACCATCGCCACGTCGGCCCTGGGGGATCTCGGGCTCGAGGTCAACCCACGGAAGTGTTTTTCTCTCGCCCTTGTCTCATCAGGCCGGGAGAAGAAAACCAAGGTCGACGAGACTGTCATCTTTCGTGCTGGTGGGAACAACATCCCAGCACTGGCGATGGGCGATACCTTTAAGTATCTCGGCCTGCAATTCTCCACGTGCGGACGTAGTCTCTTTCATCCTCGGCGGGAGGTCGAGAAGCAGCTTAACATCATTAGGCGTGCACCACTCAAACCTCAGCAGCGACTTTTTGCCCTCTGTTCTGTTATCCTCCCGGGTATTTTCCACGGCCTAGCCCTGGGGAGGACTCGTCTTGGGGCCCTCTCCTCCCTTGATGTCTGCGTCCGTGCAGCTATTCGATCTTGGCTGCACCTGCCTGCGGATACTCCTGTTGGTTACTTCCACGCCCCCATCTCTCATGGGGGCTTGGGGGTACCTGCAGCCCGCTGGCTTGGCCCTCTTCTTCGCAGGAGGAGACTGGCGAAGATGCAGGGGCTGGGTACGGCCGCGGACGATTCTTCCTGGGACTTAATCCAACGTGAAATTCGCCAACTGGACCACGCCCTGCAATGGCAGGGGGAAGTTATTAAGTCTAGTTACCAGTTGGGCCGGTGTTGGGCCGACCGCCTGCACTCGTCGGTCGACGGCGCTGCGCTACATAAGTCTGCCCGAACACCAGGGCAGCACTGCTGGGTCTCTAATACCCGGCAGTTCGTAACAGGCCGCGACTACATCTCATGCCTGCGTGCCCGGATAAATGCCTTACCTACTCGGGCACGGCTGCTACGTGGGAGGGACGGTGACACCAGTTGCCGCGCTGGCTGCAATGCTACTGAGACTGCCAACCATGTCATACAACAGTGCTGGAGAAGCGACGGGGCTCGCATTGCTCGACACGACGCTGTGGCGTCGTATCTGGCGCGAGGCCTCCGCCGCAGAGGCTACAACGTCCTGCTAGAGCCTCACCTTCGTACAGCTGAAGGCCTGAAAAAGCCAGACATGGTGGCAGTCCGTGACACTGCAGCTTTTGTTATAGATGCGCAGGTAGTTGGCGACAACCTTGATCTTGATAGGTGTCACCGTGAGAAGGTGGCCGTCTACGACAAGCAGGCTGTCTACGACAAAATACGCGACTTGTTTCCAGTGGTCAAGGAGATCACCACCACGTCGGCGACCATCAACTGGCGTGGGGTTTGGTCTCCAGCTTCCGCCAAAGTATTGCAGGAGGTGGGTGTGACAAAGGGCCACCTCTCAACTTTGGGCACACGAGTACTTCTGGGCAGTATCATGGCGGCGCGGCGTTTCGAATCTATGACTGCCCCTCGCCGCCGCACGATGCCCCGCACCGGCGTGGGATAGGGTGTTCTCAATCCTTCGGCTGCTGCCTGGCCTCTCAGGCACAATACCTTCTTTGTTCATGTATTTGTGTGTATAATTAAGTGTATTTATGTAATTTTGTACCATCTTGTAAACCTGCTCTGTGGGTATTCACTTGTTGTTATATTCACTGTATGTGAATAAAGACGGCTAAGATAGCCAAATGCTCGTCACCAGGCGAAATACATCGGCAAACTCGTGGAGCACCTGGCAGAAATAACTGTGAATGTCTTAAGTTCGACAAATAAAGGCGTATCTTTTCTGGTGAACTGGTCAGAGAAAGGTTGAAGATGCGACTATGGTAAAACCGGGAGCAATTGGTAGGAGTAACTATGACTCTCTTAATGTAGCCAAATGCGCCGTCACCAGGCAGAATACATTGGCCAACTCGAGGAGCAAATAGCAGAAATAACTGTGAGAGTCTTAAGGTCGAGAAATAAAGGCGTATCGCTTGTGGTGAACTGGCCCGAGAAATCTTGAACATTTGACTGTGGTAAAACGGGGAGCAAGTTGCAGGAGTAACTATGACTCTCTTAAGGTTGCCAATGCTCGTCGCCCGGCAAAAAGCATCGGAAAACTCGAGGAGCACCTGGCAGAAATAACTGTGAAGGTCTTAAGTTCGGCAAATAATGGCGTATCGCTTCTGATGAACTGAACAGAGAAAGCTTGAATATGTGACTATGGTAAAACGGGGAGCAACTGGTATGAGTAACTATGACTCTCTTAAGGTAGCCAAATGCCTCGTCACCAACGGAATAACTCGGCAAACTCGAGGAGCATCTGGCAGGAGTAACTGTGAAAATCTTAAGGTCGACAAATAATGGTGTATCACTTCTGGTGAACCGGCCGGAGAAAGCTTGAAGACGTGACTGTGATAAAACACGCAGCAACTAGCAGGAGTAACTATGACACTCTTAATGTAGCCAAATGCTCGTAACCAGGCGAAATACATCGGCCGACTCGAGGAGCACCTGGCAGAAATAACTGTAAAAGTCTTAAGGTCGACAAATAATGGCGTATCGCTTCTGATGAACTGACCAGAGAAAGCTTGAGTATGTGATTATGATAAAGCGTCGAGCAACTGGTATGAGTAACTATGACTCTCTTAAGGTAACCAAATGCCTCGTCAACAATGGAATAAATCGGCAAACACTAGGAGCACCTGGCAGGAGAAACTGTGAAAGTCTTAAGGTCGACAAAAAATGGTGTAACACTTCTGGTGAAATGGCCAGAGAAAGCTTCAAGACGTAACTGTGATAAAACAGGGAGCAACTTGCAGGAGTAACTATGACTCTCTTAAGGTAGCCAAATGCTCGTCACCAGGCGAAATACATCGACAAACTCGTGGAGCACCTGGCAGAAAAAACTGTGAATGTCTTAAGTTTGAAAAATTAAGGCGTATCACTTCTGGTGAACTGGTCAGATAAAGGTTGAAGATGCGACTATGGTAAAACCGGGAGCAATTGGTAGGAGTAACTATGACTCTCTTAATGTAGCCAAATGCGCCGTCACCAGGCAGAATACATCGGCAAACTCGAGGAGCAAATAGCAGAAATAACTGTGAAAGTCTTGAGGTCGAGAAATAAAGGCGTATCGCTTGTGGTGAACTGGCCCGAGAAATCTTGAACATTTGACTGTGGTAAAACGGGGAGCAAGTTGCAGGAGTAACTATGACTCTCTTAAGGTTGCCAATGCTCGTCGCCCAGCAAAAAGCATCGGAAAACTCGTGGAGCACCTGGCAGAATTAACTGTGAAGGTCTTAAGTTCGGCAAATAATGGCGTATCGCTTCTGATGAACTGAACAGAGAAAGCTTGAATATGTGACTATGGTAAAACGGGGAGCAACTGGTATGAGTAACTATGACTCTCTTAAGGTAGCCAAATGCCTCGTCACCAACGGAATAACTCGGCAAACTCGAGGAGCATCCGGCAGGAGTAACTGTGAAAATCTTAAGGTCGACAAATAATGGTGTATCACTTCTGGTGAACCAGCTGGAGAAAGCTTGAAGACGTGACTGTGATAAAACTTGCAGCAACTAGCAGTAGTAACTATGACACTCTTAATGTAGCCAAATGCTCGTCACCAGGCGAAATACATCGGCCGACTCGAGGAGCACCTGGCAGAAATAACTGTAAAAGTCTTAAGGTCGACAAATAATGGCGTATCGCTTCTGATGAACTGACCAGAGAAAGCTTGAATATGTGATTATGGTAAAGCGTCGAGCAACTGGTATGAGTAACTATGACTCTCTTAAGGTAGCCAAATGCCTCGTCAACAATGGAATAAAACGGCAAACTCGAGGAGCACCTTTCAGGAGTAACTGTGAAAGTCTTAAGGTCGACAAAAAATAGTGTAACACTTCTGGTGAAATGGCCAGAGAAAGCTTCAAGACGTAACTGTGATAAAAAAGGGAGCAACTTGCAGGAGTAACTATGACTCTCTTAAGGTAGCCAAATGCTCGTCACCAGGCGAAATACATCGGCAAACTCGTGGAGCACCTGGCAGAAATAACTGTGAATGTCTTAAGTTCGACAAATAAAGGCGTATCTTTTCTGGTGAACTGGTCAGATAAAGGTTGAAGATGCGACTATGGTAAAACCGGGAGCAATTGGTAGGAGTAACTATGACTCTCTTAATGTAGCCAAATGCGCCGTCACCAGGCAGAATACATCGGCAAACTCGAGGAGCAAATAGCAGAAATAACTGTGAGAGTCTTAAGGTCGAGAAATAAAGGCGTATCGCTTGTGGTGAACTGGCCCGAGATATCTTGAACATTTGACTGTGGTAAAACGGGGAGCAAGTTGCAGGAGTAACTATGACTCTCTTAAGGTTGCCAATGCTCGTCGCCCGGCAAAAAGCATCGGAAAACTCGAGGAGCACCTTGCAGAAATAACTGTGAAGGTCTTAAGTTCGGCAAATAATGGCGTATCGCTTCTGATGAACTGACAAGAGAAAGCTTGAGTATGTGATTATGATAAAGCGTCGAGCAACTGGTATGAGTAACTATGACTCTCTTAAGGTAGCCAAATGCCTCGTCAACAATGGAATAAATCGGCAAACTCTAGGAGCACCTGGCAGGAGAAACTGTGAAAGTCTTAAGGTCGACAAAAAATGGTGTAACACTTCTGGTGAAATGGCCAGAGAAAGCTTCAAGACGTAACTGTGATAAAACAGGGAGCAACTTGCAGCAGTAACTATGACTCTCTTAAGGTAGCCAAATGCTCGTCACCAGGCGAAATTCATCGACAAACTCGTGGAGCACCTGGCAGAAATAACTGTGAATGTCTTAAGTTTGAAAAATAAAGGCGTATCACTTCTGGTGAACTGGTCAGATAAAGGTTGAAGATGCGACTATGGTAAAACCGGGAGCAATTGGTAGGAGTAACTATGACTCTCTTAATGTAGCCAAATGCGCCGTCACCAGGCAGAATACATCGGCAAACTCGAGGAGCAAATAGCAGAAATAACTGTGAAAGTCTTGAGGTCGAGAAATAAAGGCGTATCGCTTGTGGTGAAATGGCCCGAGAAATCTTGAACATTTGACTGTGGTAAAACGGGGAGCAAGTTGCAGGAGTAACTATGACTCTCTTAAGGTTGCCAATGCTCGTCGCCCAGCAAAAAGCATCGGAAAACTCGTGGAGCACCTGGCAGAATTAACTGTGAAGGTCTTAAGTTCGGCAAATAATGGCGTATCGCTTCTGATGAACTGAACAGAGAAAGCTTGAATATGTGACTATGGTAAAACGGGAAGCAACTGGTATGAGTAACTATGACTCTCTTAAGGTAGCCAAATGCCTCGTCAACAACGGAATAACTCGGCAAACTCGAGGAGCATCCGGCAGGAGTAACTGTGAAAATCTTAAGGTCGACAAATAATGGTGTATCACTTCTGGTGAACCGGCTGGAGAAAGCTTGAAGACGTGACTGTGATAAAACACGCAGCAACTAGCAGTAGTAACTATGACACTCTTAATGTAGCCAAATGCTCGTACCAGGCGAAATACATCGGCCGACTCGAGGAGCACCTGGCAGAAATAACTGTAAAAGTCTTAAGGTCGACAAATAATGGCGTATCGCTTCTGATGATCTGACCAGAGAAAGCTTGAATATGTGATTATGGTAAAGCGTCGAGCAACTGGTATGAGTAACTATGACTCTCTTAAGGTAGCCAAATGCCTCGTCAACAATGGAATAAAACGGCAAACTCGAGGAGCACCTGGCAGGAGTAACTGTGAAAGTCTTAAGGTCGACAAAAAATAGTGTAACACTTCTGGTGAAATGGCCAGAGAAAGCTTCAAGACGTAACTGTGATAAAACAGGGAGCAACTTGCAGGAGTAACTATGACTCTCTTAAGGTAGCCAAATGCTCGTCACCAGGCGAAATACATCGACAAACTCGTGGAGCACCTGGCAGAAAAAACTGTGAATGTCTTAAGTCTGAAAAATTAAGGCGTATCACTTCTGGTGAACTGGTCAGATAAAGGTTGAAGATGCGACTATGGTAAAACCGGGAGCAATTGGTAGGAGTAACTATGACTCTCTTAATGTAGCCAAATGCGCCGTCACCAGGCAGAATACATCGGCAAACTCGAGGAGCAAATAGCAGAAATAACTGTGAAAGTCTTGAGGTCGAGAAATAAAGGCGTATCGCTTGTGGTGAACTGGCCCGAGAAATCTTGAACATTTGACTGTGGTAAAACGGGGAGCAAGTTGCAGGAGTAACTATGACTCTCTTAAGGTTGCCAATGCTCGTCGCCCAGCAAAAAGCATCGGAAAACTCGTGGAGCACCTGGCAGAATTAACTGTGAAGGTCTTAAGTTCGGCAAATAATGGCGTATCGCTTCTGATGAACTGAACAGAGAAAGCTTGAATATGTGACTATGGTAAAACGGGGAGCAACTGGTATGAGTAACTATGACTCTCTTAAGGTAGCCAAATGCCTCGTCACCAACGGAATAAATCGGCAAACTCGAGGAGCATCCGGCAGGAGTAACTGTGAAAATCTTAAGGTCGACAAATAATGGTGTATCACTTCTGGTGAACCAGCTGGAGAAAGCTTGAAGACGTGACTGTGATAAAACTTGCAGCAACTAGCAGTAGTAACTATGACACTCTTAATGTAGCCAAATGCTCGTCACCAGGCGAAATACATCGGCCGACTCGAGGAGCACCTGGCAGAAATAACTGTAAAAGTCTTAAGGTCGACAAATAATGGCGTATCGCTTCTGATGAACTGACCAGAGAAAGCTTGAATATGTGATTATGGTAAAGCGTCGAGCAACTGGTATGAGTAACTATGACTCTCTTAAGGTAGCCAAATGCCTCGTCAACAATGGAATAAAACGGCAAACTCGAGGAGCACCTTTCAGGAGTAACTGTGAAAGTCTTAAGGTCGACAAAAAATAGTGTAACACTTCTGGTGAAATGGCCAGAGAAAGCTTCAAGACGTAACTGTGATAAAAAAGGGAGCAACTTGCAGGAGTAACTATGACTCTCTTAAGGTAGCCAAATGCTCGTCACCAGGCGAAATACATCGGCAAACTCGTGGAGCACCTGGCAGAAATAACTGTGAATGTCTTAAGTTCGACAAATAAAGGCGTATCTTTTCTGGTGAACTGGTCAGATAAAGGTTGAAGATGCGACTATGGTAAAACCGGGAGCAATTGGTAGGAGTAACTATGACTCTCTTAATGTAGCCAAATGCGCCGTCACCAGGCAGAATACATCGGCAAACTCGAGGAGCAAATAGCAGAAATAACTGTGAGAGTCTTAAGGTCGAGAAATAAAGGCGTATCGCTTGTGGTGAACTGGCCCGAGATATCTTGAACATTTGACTGTGGTAAAACGGGGAGCAAGTTGCAGGAGTAACTATGACTCTCTTAAGGTTGCCAATGCTCGTCGCCCGGCAAAAAGCATCGGAAAACTCGAGGAGCACCTGGCAGAAATAACTGTGAAGGTCTTAAGTTCGGCAAATAATGGCGTATCGCTTCTGATGAACTGACAAGAGAAAGCTTGAGTATGTGATTATGATAAAGCGTCGAGCAACTGGTATGAGTAACTATGACTCTCTTAAGGTAGCCAAATGCCTCGTCAACAATGGAATAAATCGGCAAACTCTAGGAGCACCTGGCAGGAGAAACTGTGAAAGTCTTAAGGTCGACAAAAAATGGTGTAACACTTCTGGTGAAATGGCCAGAGAAAGCTTCAAGACGTAACTGTGATAAAACAGGGAGCAACTTGCAGCAGTAACTATGACTCTCTTAAGGTAGCCAAATGCTCGTCACCAGGCGAAATTCATCGACAAACTCGTGGAGCACCTGGCAGAAATAACTGTGAATGTCTTAAGTTTGAAAAATAAAGGCGTATCACTTCTGGTGAACTGGTCAGATAAAGGTTGAAGATGCGACTATGGTAAAACCGGGAGCAATTGGTAGGAGTAACTATGACTCTCTTAATGTAGCCAAATGCGCCGTCACCAGGCAGAATACATCGGCAAACTCGAGGAGCAAATAGCAGAAATAACTGTGAAAGTCTTGAGGTCGAGAAATAAAGGCGTATCGCTTGTGGTGAACTGGCCCGAGAAATCTTGAACATTTGACTGTGGTAAAACGGGGAGCAAGTTGCAGGAGTAACTATGACTCTCTTAAGGTTGCCAATGCTCGTCGCCCAGCAAAAAGCATCGGAAAACTCGTGGAGCACCTGGCAGAATTAACTGTGAAGGTCTTAAGTTCGGCAAATAATGGCGTATCGCTTCTGATGAACTGAACAGAGAAAGCTTGAATATGTGACTATGGTAAAACGGGAAGCAACTGGTATGAGTAACTATGACTCTCTTAAGGTAGCCAAATGCCTCGTCAACAACGGAATAACTCGGCAAACTCGAGGAGCATCCGGCAGGAGTAACTGTGAAAATCTTAAGGTCGACAAATAATGGTGTATCACTTCTGGTGAACCGGCTGGAGAAAGCTTGAAGACGTGACTGTGATAAAACACGCAGCAACTAGCAGTAGTAACTATGACACTCTTAATGTAGCCAAATGCTCGTACCAGGCGAAATACATCGGCCGACTCGAGGAGCACCTGGCAGAAATAACTGTAAAGGTCTTAAGGTCGACAAATAATGGCGTATCGCTTCTGATGATCTGACCAGAGAAAGCTTGAATATGTGATTATGGTAAAGCGTCGAGCAACTGGTATGAGTAACTATGACTCTCTTAAGGTAGCCAAATGCCTCGTCAACAATGGAATAAAACGGCAAACTCGAGGAGCACCTGGCAGGAGTAACTGTGAAAGTCTTAAGGTCGACAAAAAATAGTGTAACACTTCTGGTGAAATGGCCAGAGAAAGCTTCAAGACGTAACTGTGATAAAACAGGGAGCAACTTGCAGGAGTAACTATGACTCTCTTAAGGTAGCCAAATGCTCGTCACCAGGCGAAATACATCGACAAACTCGTGGAGCACCTGGCAGAAAAAACTGTGAATGTCTTAAGTTTGAAAAATAAAGGCGTATCACTTCTGGTGAACTGGTCAGATAAAGGTTGAAGATGCGACTATGGTAAAACCGGGAGCAATTGGTAGGAGTAACTATGACTCTCTTAATGTAGCCAAATGCGCCGTCACCAGGCAGAATACATCGGCAAACTCGAGGAGCAAATAGCAGAAATAACTGTGAAAGTCTTGAGGTCGAGAAATAAAGGCGTATCGCTTGTGGTGATTTGGCCCGAGAAATCTTGAACATTTGACTGTGGTAAAACGGGGAGCAAGTTGCAGGAGTAACTATGACTCTCTTAAGGTTGCCAATGCTCGTCGCCCAGCAAAAAGCATCGGAAAACTCGTGGAGCACCTGGCAGAATTAACTGTGAAGGTCTTAAGTTCGGCAAATAATGGCGTATCGCTTCTGATGAACTGAACAGAGAAAGCTTGAATATGTGACTATGGTAAAACGGGAAGCAACTGGTATGAGTAACTATGACTCTCTTAAGGTAGCCAAATGCCTCGTCAACAACGGAATAACTAGGCAAACTCGAGGAGCATCCGGCAGGAGTAACTGTGAAAATCTCAAGGTCGACAAATAATGGTGTATCACTTCTGGTGAACCGGCTGGAGAAAGCTTGAAGACGTGACTGTGATAAAACACGCAGCAACTAGCAGTAGTAACTATGACACTCTTAATGTAGCCAAATGCTCGTACCAGGCGAAATACATCGGCCGACTCGAGGAGCACCTGGCAGAAATAACTGTAAAAGTCTTAAGGTCGACAAATAATGGCGTATCGCTTCTGATGAACTGACCAGAGAAAGCTTGAATATGTGATTATGGTAAAGCGTCGAGCAACTGGTATGAGTAACTATGACTCTCTTAAGGTAGCCAAATGCCTCGTCAACAATGGAATAAAACGGCAAACTCGAGGAGCACCTGGCAGGAGTAACTGTGAAAGTCTTAAGGTCGACAAAAAATAGTGTAACACTTCTGGTGAAATGGCCAGAGAAAGCTTCAAGACGTAACTGTGATAAAACAGGGAGCAACTTGCAGGAGTAACTATGACTCTCTTAAGGTAGCCAAATGCTCGTTACCAGACGAAATACATCGACAAACTCGTGGAGCACCTGGCAGAAATAACTGTGAATGTCTTAAGTTCGACAAATAAAGGCGTATCTTTTCTGGTGAACTGGTCAGATAAAGGTTGAAGATGCGACTATGGTAAAACCGGGAGCAATTGGTAGGAGTAACTATGACTCTCTTAATGTAGCCAAATGCGCCGTCACCAGGCAGAATACATCGGCAAACTCGAGGAGCAAATAGCAGAAATAACTGTGAAAGTCTTGAGGTCGAGAAATAAAGGCGTATCGCTTGTGGTGAACTGGCCCGAGAAATCTTGAACATTTGACTGTGGTAAAACGGGGAGCAAGTTGCAGGAGTAACTATGACTCTCTTAAGGTTGCCAATGCTCGTCGCCCAGCAAAAAGCATCGGAAAACTCGTGGAGCACCTGGCAGAATTAACTGTGAAGGTCTTAAGTTCGGCAAATAATGGCGTATCGCTTCTGATGAACTGAACAGAGAAAGCTTGAATATGTGACTATGGTAAAACGGGGAGCAACTGGTATGAGTAATTATGACTCTCTTAAATTAGCCAAATGCCTCGTCCCCAACGGAATAACTCGGCAAACTCGAGGAGCATCTGGCAGGAGTAACTGTGAAAATCTTAAGGTCGACAAATAATGGTGTATCACTTCTGGTGAACCGGCTGGAGAAAGCTTGAAGACGTGACTGTGATAAAACACGCAGCAACTAGCAGGAGCAACTATGACACTCTTAATGTAGCCAAATGCTCGTAACCAGGCGAAATACATCGGCCGACTCGAGGAGCACCTGGCAGAAATAACTGTAAAAGTCTTAAGGTCGACAAATAATGGCGTATCGCTTCTGATGAACTGACCAGAGAAAGCTTGAATATGTGATTATGGTAAAGCGTCGAGCAACTGGTATGAGTAACTATGACTCTCTTAAGGTAGCCAAATGCCTCGTCAACAATGGAATAAATCGGCAAACAAGAGGAGCACCTGGCAGGAGTAACTGTGAAAGTCTTAAGGTCGACAAAAAATAGTGTAACACTTCTGTTGAAATGGCCAGAGAAAGCTTCAAGACGTAACTGTGATAAAACATGGAGCAACTTGCAGGAGTAACTATGACTCTCTTAAGGTAGCCAAATGCTCGTCACCAGGCGAAATACATCGGCAAACTCGTGGAGCACCTGGCAGAAATGACTGTGAATGTCTTAAGTTCGACAAATAAAGGCGTATCTTTTCTGGTGAACTGGTCAGATAAAGGTTGAAGATGCGACTATGGTAAAACCGGGAGCAATTGGTAGGAGTAACTATGACTCTCTTAATGTAGCCAAATGCGCCGTCACCAGGCAGAATACATCGGCAAACTCGAGGAGCAAATAGCAGAAATAACTGTGAAAGTGTTAAGGTCGAGAAATAAAGGCTATCGCTTGTGGTGAACTGGCCCGAGAAATCTTGAGCATTTGACTGTGGTAAAACGGGGAGCAAGTTGCAGGAGTAACTATGACTCTCTTAAGGTTGCCAATGCTCGTCGCCCGGCAAAAAGCATCGGAAAACTCGAGGAGCACCTGGCAGAAATAACTGTGAACGTCTTAAGTTCGGCAAATAATGGCGTATCGCTTCTGATGAACTGAACAGAGAAAGCTTGAATATGTGACTATGGTAAAACGGGGAGCAACTGTTATGAGTAACTATGACTCTCTTAAGGTAGCCAAATGCCTCGTCACCAACGGAATAACTCGGCAAACTCGAGGAGCATCTGGCAGGAGTAACTGTGAAAATCTTAAGGTCGACAAATAATGGTGTATCACTTCTGGTGAACCGGCTGGAGAAAGCTTGAAGACGTGACTGTGATAAAACACGCAGCAACTAGCAGGAGTAACTATGACACTCTTAATGTAGCCAAATGCTCGTACCAGGCGAAATACATCGGCCGACTCGAGGAGCACCTGGCAGAAATAACTGTAAAAGTCTTAAGGTCGACAAATAATGGCGTATCGCTTCTGATGAACTGACCAGAGAAAGCTTGAATATGTGATTATGGTAAAGCGTCGAGCAACTGCTATGAGTAACTATGACTCTCTTAAGGTAGCCAAATGCCTCGTCAACAATGGAATAAATCGGCAAACAAGAGGAGCACCTGGCAGGAGTAACTGTGAAAGTCTTAAGATCGACAAAAAATGGTGTAACACTTCTGGTGAAATGGCCAGAGAAAGCTTCAAGACGTAACTGTGATAAAACAGGGAGCAACTTGCAGGAGTAACTATGACTCTCTTAAGGTAGCCAAATGCTCGTCACCAGGCGAAATACATCGGCAAACTCGTGGAGCACCTGGCAGAAATAACTGTGAATGTCTTAAGTTCGAAAAATAAAGGCGTATCACTTCTGGTGAACTGGTCAGATAAAGGTTGAAGATGCGACTATGGTAAAACCGGGAGCAATTGGTAGGAGTAACTATGACTCTCTTAATGTAGCCAAATGCGCCGTCACCAGGCAGAATACTTCGGCAAACTCAAGGAGCCAATAGCAGAAATAAGTGTGAAAATCTTAAGGTCGAGAAATAAAGGCGTTTCGCTTGTGGTGAACTGGCCCGAGAAATCTTGAACATTTGACTGTGGTAAAACGGGGAGCAAGTTGCAGGAGTAACTATGACTCTCTTAAGGTTGCCAATGCTCGTCGCCCGGCAAAAAGCATCGGGAAACTCGAGGAGCACCTGGCAGAAATAACTGTGAAGGTCTTAAGTTCGGCAAATAATGGCGTATCGCTTCTGATGAACTGAACAGAGAGAGCTTGAATATGTGACTATGGTAAAACGGGGAGCAACTGGTATGAGTAATTATGACTCTCTTAAGGTAGTCAAATGCCTCGTCACCAACGGAATAACTCGGCAAACTCGAGGAGCATCTGGCAGGAGTAACTGTGAAAATCTTAAGGTCGACAAATAATGGTGTATCACTTCTGGTGAACCGGCTGGAGAAAGCTTGAAGACGTGACTGTGATAAAACACGCAGCAACTAGCAGGAGTAACTATGACACTCTTAATGTAGCCAAATGCTCGTAACCAGGCGAAATACATCGGCCGACTCGAGGAGCACCTGGCAGAAATAACTGTAAAAGTCTTAAGGTCGACAAATAATGGCGTATCGCTTCTGATGAACTGACCAGAGAAAGCTTGAATATGTGATTATGATAAAGCGTCGAGCAAGTGGTATGAGTAACTATGACTCTCTTATGGTAGCCAAATGCGTCGTCAACAATGGAATAAATCGGCAAACTCGAGGAGCACCTGGCAGGAGTAACTGTGAAAGTCTTAAGGTCGACAAAAAATGGTGTAACACTTCTGGTGAAATGGCCCGAGAAAGCTTCAAGACGTAACTGTGATAAAACAGGGAGCAACTTGCAGGATTAACTATGACTCTCTTAAGGTAGCCAAATGCTCGTCACCAGGCGAAATACATCGGCAAACTCGTGGAGCACCTGGCAGAAATAACTGTGAATGTCTTAAGTTCGACAAATAAAGGCGTATCACTTCTGGTGAACTGGTCAGATAAAGGTTGAAGATGCGACTATGGTAAAACCGGGAGCAATTGGTAGGAGTAACTATGACTCTCTTAATGTAGCCAAATGCGCCGTCACCAGGCAGAATACATCGGCAAACTCGAGGAGCAAATAGCAGAAATAACTGTGAAAGTCTTGAGGTCGAGAAATAAAGGCGTATCGCTTGTGGTGAACTGGCCCGAGAAATCTTGAACATTTGACTGTGGTAAAACGGGGAGCAAGTTGCAGGAGTAACTATGACTCTCTTAAGGTTGCCAATGCTCGTCGCCCGGCAAAAAGCATCGGAAAACTCGAGGAGCACCTGGCAGAAATAACTGTGAACGTCTTAAGTTCGGCAAATAATGGCGTATCGCTTCTGATGAACTGAACAGAGAAAGCTTGAATATGTGACTATGGTAAAACGGGGAGCAACTGTTATGAGTAACTATGACTCTCTTAAGGTAGCCAAATGCCTCGTCACCAACGGAATAACTCGGCAAACTCGAGGAGCATCTGGCAGGAGTAACTGTGAAAATCTTAAGGTCGACAAATAATGGTGTATCACTTCTGGTGAACCGGCTGGAGAAAGCTTGAAGACGTGACTGTGATAAAACACGCAGCAACTAGCAGGAGCAACTATGACACTCTTAATGTAGCCAAATGCTCGTAACCAGGCGAAATACATCGGCCGACTCGAGGAGCACCTGGCAGAAATAACTGTAAAAGTCTTAAGGTCGACAAATAATGGCGTATCGCTTCTGATGAACTGACCAGAGAAAGCTTGAATATGTGATTATGGTAAAGCGTCGAGCAACTGGTATGAGTAACTATGACGCTCTTAAGGTAGCCAAATGCCTCGTCAACAATGGAATAAATCGGCAAACTCGAGGAGCACCTGGCAGGAGTAACTGTGAAAGTCTTAAGGTCGACAAAAAATAGTGTAACACTTCTGGTGAAATGGCCAGAGAAAGCTTCAAGACGTAACTGTGATAAAACATGGAGCAACTTGCAGGAGTAACTATGACTCTCTTAAGGTAGCCAAATGCTCGTCACCAGGCGAAATACATCGGCAAACTCGTGGAGCACCTGGCAGAAATAACTGTGAATGTCTTAAGTTCGACAAATAAAGGCGTATCTTTTCTGGTGAACTGGTCAGATAAAGGTTGAAGATGCGACTATGGTAAAACCGGGAGCAATTGGTAGGAGTAACTATGACTCTCTTAATGTAGCCAAATGCGCCGTCACCAGGCAGAATACATCGGCAAACTCGAGGAGCAAATAGCAGAAATAACTGTGAAAGTGTTAAGGTCGAGAAATAAAGGCGTATCGCTTGTGGTGAACTGGCCCGAGAAATCTTGAGCATTTGACTGTGGTAAAACGGGGAGCAAGTTGCAGGAGTAACTATGACTCTCTTAAGGTTGCCAATGCTCGTCGCCCGGCAAAAAGCATCGGAAAACTCGAGGAGCACCTGGCAGAAATAACTGTGAAGGTCTTAAGTTCGGCAAATAATGGCGTATCGCTTCTGATGAACTGAACAGAGAAAGCTTGAATATGTGACTATGGTAAAACGGGGAGCAACTGGTATGAGTAATTATGACTCTCTTAAGGTAGTCAAATGCCTCGTCACCAACGGAATAACTCGGCAAACTCGAGGAGCATCTGGCAGGAGTAACTGTGAAAATCTTAAGGTCGACAAATAATGGTGTATCACTTCTGGTGAACCGGCCGGAGAAAGCTTGAAGACGTGACTGTGATAAAACACGCAGCAACTAGCAGGAGTAACTATGACACCCTTAATGTAGCCAAATGCTCGTAACCAGGCGAAATACATCGGCCGACTCGAGGAGCACCTGGCAGAAATAACTGTAAAAGTCTTAAGGTCGACAAATAATGGCGTATCGCTTCTGATGAACTGACCAGAGAAAGCTTGAATTTGTGATTATGATAAAGCGTCGAGCAAGTGGTATGAGTAACTATGACTCTCTTATGGTAGCCAAATGCGTCGTCAACAATGGAATAAATCGGCAAACTCGAGGAGCACCTGGCAGGAGTAACTGTGAAAGTCTTAAGGTCGACAAAAAATGGTGTAACACTTCTGGTGAAATGGCCAGAGAAAGCTTCAAGACGTAACTGTGATAAAACAGGGAGCAACTTGCAGGATTAACTATGACTCTCTTAAGGTAGCCAAATGCTCGTCACCAGGCGAAATACATCGGCAAACTCGTGGAGCACCTGGCAGAAATAACTGTGAATGTCTTAAGTTCGACAAATAAAGGCGTATCACTTCTGGTGAACTGGTCAGATAAAGGTTGAAGATGCGACTATGGTAAAACCGGGAGCAATTGGTAGGAGTAACTATGACTCTCTTAATGTAGCCAAATGCGCCGTCACCAGGCAGAATACATCGGCAAACTCGAGGAGCAAATAGCAGAAATAACTGTGAAAGTCTTGAGGTCGAGAAATAAAGGCGTATCGCTTGTGGTGAACTGGGCTGAGAAATCTTGAACATTTGACTGTGGTAAAACGGGGAGCAAGTTGCAGGAGTAACTATGACTCTCTTAAGGTTGCCAATGCTCGTCGCCCGGCAAAAAGCATCGGAAAACTCGAGGAGCACCTGGCAGAAATAACTGTGAACGTCTTAAGTTCGGCAAATAATGGCGTATCGCTTCTGATGAACTGAACAGAGAAAGCTTGAATATGTGACTATGGTAAAACGGGGAGCAACTGTTATGAGTAACTATGACACTCTTAAGGTAGCCAAATGCCTCGTCACCAACGGAATAACTCGGCAAACTCGAGGAGCATCTGGCAGGAGTAACTGTGAAAAACTTAAGGTCGACAAATAATGGTGTATCACTTCTGGTGAACCGGCTGGAGAAAGCTTGAAGACGTGACTGTGATAAAACACGCAGCAACTAGCAGGAGCAACTATGACACTCTTAATGTAGCCAAATGCTCGTAACCAGGCGAAATACATCGGCCGACTCGAGGAGCACCTGGCAGAAATAACTGTAAAAGTCTTAAGGTCGACAAATAATGGCGTATCGCTTCTGATGAACTGACCAGAGAAAGCTTGAATATGTGATTATGGTAAAGCGTCGAGCAACTGGTATGAGTAACTATGACTCTCTGAAGGTAGCCAAATGCCTCGTCAACAATGGAATAAATCGGCAAACTCGAGGAGCACCTGGCAGGAGTAACTGTGAAAGTCTTAAGGTCGACAAAAAATAGTGTAACACTTCTGGTGAAATGGCCAGAGAAAGCTTCAAGACGTAACTGTGATAAAACATGGAGCAACTTGCAGGAGTAACTATGACTCTCTTAAGGTAGCCAAATGCTCGTCACCAGGCGAAATACATCGGCAAACTCGTGGAGCACCTGGCAGAAATAACTGTGAATGTCTTAAGTTCGACAAATAAAGGCGTATCTTTTCTGGTGAACTGGTCAGATAAAGGTTGAAGATGCGACTATGGTAAAACCGGGAGCAATTGGTAGGAGTAACTATGACTCTCTTAATGTAGCCAAATGCGCCGTCACCAGGCAGAATACATCGGCAAACTCGAGGAGCAAATAGCAGAAATAACTGTGAAAGTGTTAAGGTCGAGAAATAAAGGCGTATCGCTTGTGGTGAACTGGCCCGAGAGATCTTGAGCATTTGACTGTGGTAAAACGGGGAGCAAGTTGCAGGAGTAACTATGACTCTCTTAAGGTTGCCAATGCTCGTCGCCCGGCAAAAAGCATCGGAAAACTCGAGGAGCACCTGGCAGAAATAACTGTGAACGTCTTAAGTTCGGCAAATAATGGCGTATCGCTTCTGATGAACTGAACAGAGAAAGCTTGAATATGTGACTATGGTAAAACGGGGAGCAACTGTTATGAGTAACTATGACTCTCTTAAGGTAGCCAAATGCCTCTTCACCAACGGAATAACTCGGCAAACTCGAGGAGCATCTGGCAGGAGTAACTGTGAAAATATTAAGGTCGACAAATAATGGTGTATCACTTCTGGTGAACCGGCTGGAGAAAGCTTGAAGACGTGACTGTGATAAAACACGCAGCAACTAGCAGGAGTAACTATGACACTCTTAATGTAGCCAAATGCTCGTACCAGGCGAAATACTTCGGCCGACTCGAGGAGCACCTGGCAGAAATAACTGTAAAAGTCTTAAGGTCGACAAATAATGGCGTATCGCTTCTGATGAACTGACCAGAGAAAGCTTGAATATGTGATTATGGTAAAGCGTCGAGCAACTGGTATGAGTAACTATGACTCTCTTAAGGTAGCCAAATGCCTCGTCAACAATGGAATAAATCGGCAAACTCGAGGAGCACCTGGCAGGAGTAACTGTGAAAGTCTTAAGGTCGACAAAAAATAGTGTAACACTTCTGGTGAAATGGCCAGAGAAAGCTTCAAGACGTAACTGTGATAAAACATGGAGCAACTTGCAGGAGTAACTATGACTCTCTTAAGGTAGCCAAATGCTCGTCACCAGGCGAAATACATCGGCAAACTCGTGGAGCACCTGGCAGAAATAACTGTGAATGTCTTAAGTTCGACAAATAATGGCGTATCGCTTCTGATGAACTGACCAGAGAAAGCTTGAATATGTGATTATGATAAAGCGTCGAGCAAGTGGTATGAGTAACTATGACTCTCTTAATGTAGCCAAATGCGCCGTCACCAGGCAGAATACATCGGCAAACTCGAGGAGCAAATAGCAGAAATAACTGTGAAAGTCTTGAGGTCGAGAAATAAAGGCGTATCGCTTGTGGTGAACTGGCCCGAGAAATCTTGAACATTTGACTGTGGTAAAACGGGGAGCAAGTTGCAGGAGTAACTATGACTCTCTTAAGGTTGCCAATGCTCGTCGCCCGGCAAAAAGCATCGGAAAACTCGAGGAGCACCTGGCAGAAATAACTGTGAAGGTCTTAAGTTCGGCAAATAATGGCGTATCGCTTCTGATGAACTGAACAGAGAAAGCTTGAATATGTGACTATGGTAAAACGGGGAGCAACTGGTATGAGTAACTATGACTCTCTTAAGGTAGCCAAATGCCTCGTCACCAACGGAATAACTCGGCAAACTCGAGGAGCATCTGGCAGGAGTAACTGTGAAAATCTTAAGGTCGACAAATAATGGTGTATCACTTCTGGTGAACCGGCTGGAGAAAGCTTGAAGACGTGACTGTGATAAAACACGCAGCAACTAGCAGGAGCAACTATGACACTCTTAATGTAGCCAAATGCTCGTAACCAGGCGAAATACATCGGCCGACTCGAGGAGCACCTGGCAGAAATAACTGTAAAAGTCTTAAGGTCGACAAATAATGGCGTATCGCTTCTGATGAACTGACCAGAGAAAGCTTGAATATGTGATTATGGTAAAGCGTCGAGCAACTGGTATGAGTAACTATGACTCTCTTAAGGTAGCCAAATGCCTCGTCAACAATGGAATAAATCGGCAAACTCGAGGAGCACCTGGCAGGAGTAACTGTGAAAGTCTTAAGGTCGACAAAAAATAGTGTAACACTTCTGGTGAAATGGCCAGAGAAAGCTTCAAGACGTAACTGTGATAAAACATGGAGCAACTTGCAGGAGTAACTATGACTCTCTTAAGGTAGCCAAATGCTCGTCACCAGGCGAAATACATCGGCAAACTCGTGGAGCACCTGGCAGAAATAACTGTGAATGTCTTAAGTTCGACAAATAAAGGCGTATCTTTTCTGGTGAACTGGTCAGATAAAGGTTGAAGATGCGACTATGGTAAAACCGGGAGCAATTGGTAGGAGTAACTATGACTCTCTTAATGTAGCCAAATGCGCCGTCACCAGGCAGAATACATCGGCAAACTCGAGGAGCAAATAGCAGAAATAACTGTGAAAGTGTTAAGGTCGAGAAATAAAGGCGTATCGCTTGTGGTGAACTGGCCCGAGAGATCTTGAGCATTTGACTGTGGTAAAACGGGGAGCAAGTTGCAGGAGTAACTATGACTCTCTTAAGGTTGCCAATGCTCGTCGCCCGGCAAAAAGCATCGGAAAACTCGAGGAGCACCTGGCAGAAATAACTGTGAACGTCTTAAGTTCGGCAAATAATGGCGTATCGCTTCTGATGAACTGAACAGAGAAAGCTTGAATATGTGACTATGGTAAAACGGGGAGCAACTGTTATGAGTAACTATGACTCTCTTAAGGTAGCCAAATGCCTCTTCACCAACGGAATAACTCGGCAAACTCGAGGAGCATCTGGCAGGAGTAACTGTGAAAATATTAAGGTCGACAAATAATGGTGTATCACTTCTGGTGAACCGGCTGGAGAAAGCTTGAAGACGTGACTGTGATAAAACACGCAGCAACTAGCAGGAGTAACTATGACACTCTTAATGTAGCCAAATGCTCGTACCAGGCGAAATACTTCGGCCGACTCGAGGAGCACCTGGCAGAAATAACTGTAAAAGTCTTAAGGTCGACAAATAATGGCGTATCGCTTCTGATGAACTGACCAGAGAAAGCTTGAATATGTGATTATGGTAAAGCGTCGAGCAACTGGTATGAGTAACTATGACTCTCTTAAGGTAGCCAAATGCCTCGTCAACAATGGAATAAATCGGCAAACTCGAGGAGCACCTGGCAGGAGTAACTGTGAAAGTCTTAAGGTCGACAAAAAATAGTGTAACACTTCTGGTGAAATGGCCAGAGAAAGCTTCAAGACGTAACTGTGATAAAACATGGAGCAACTTGCAGGAGTAACTATGACTCTCTTAAGGTAGCCAAATGCTCGTCACCAGGCGAAATACATCGGCAAACTCGTGGAGCACCTGGCAGAAATAACTGTGAATGTCTTAAGTTCGACAAATAAAGGCGTATCTTTTCTGGTGAACTGGTCAGATAAAGGTTGAAGATGCGACTATGGTAAAACCGGGAGCAATTGGTAGGAGTAACTATGACTCTCTTAATGTAGCCAAATGCGCCGTCACCAGGCAGAATACATCGGCAAACTCGAGGAGCAAATAGCAGAAATAACTGTGAAAGTCTTGAGGTCGAGAAATAAAGGCGTATCGCTTGTGGTGAACTGGCCCGAGAAATCTTGAACATTTGACTGTGGTAAAACGGGGAGCAAGTTGCAGGAGTAACTATGACTCTCTTAAGGTTGCCAATGCTCGTCGCCCGGCAAAAAGCATCGGAAAACTCGAGGAGCACCTGGCAGAAATAACTGTGAAGGTCTTAAGTTCGGCAAATAATGGCGTATCGCTTCTGATGAACTGAACAGAGAAAGCTTGAATATGTGACTATGGTAAAACGGGGAGCAACTGGTATGAGTAACTATGACTCTCTTAAGGTAGCCAAATGCCTCGTCACCAACGGAATAACTCGGCAAACTCGAGGAGCATCTGGCAGGAGTAACTGTGAAAATCTTAAGGTCGACAAATAATGGTGTATCACTTCTGGTGAACCGGCTGGAGAAAGCTTGAAGACGTGACTGTGATAAAACACGCAGCAACTAGCAGGAGCAACTATGACACTCTTAATGTAGCCAAATGCTCGTAACCAGGCGAAATACATCGGCCGACTCGAGGAGCACCTGGCAGAAATAACTGTAAAAGTCTTAAGGTCGACAAATAATGGCGTATCGCTTCTGATGAACTGACCAGAGAAAGCTTGAATATGTGATTATGGTAAAGTGTCGAGCAACTGGTATGAGTAACTATGACTCTCTTAAGGTAGCCAAATGCCTCGTCAACAATGGAATAAATCGGCAAACTCGAGGAGCACCTGGCAGGAGTAACTGTGAAAGTCTTAAGGTCGACAAAAAATAGTGTAACACTTCTGGTGAAATGGCCAGAGAAAGCTTCAAGACGTAACTGTGATAAAACAGGGAGCAACTTGCAGGAGTAACTATGACTCTCTTAAGGTAGCCAAATGCTCGTCACCAGGCGAAATACATCGGCAAACTCGTGGAGCACCTGGCAGAAATAACTGTGAATGTCTTAAGTTCGACAAATAAAGGCGTATCTTTTCTGGTGAACTGGTCAGATAAAGGTTGAAGATGCGACTATGGTAAAACCGGGAGCAATTGGTAGGAGTAACTATGACTCTCTTAATGTAGCCAAATGCGCCGTCACCAGGCAGAATACATCGGCAAACTCGAGGAGCAAATAGCAGAAATAACTGTGAAAGTATTAAGGTCGAGAAATAAAGGCGTATCGCTTGTGGTGAACTGGCCCGAGAAATCTTGAACATTTGACTGTGGTAAAACGGGGAGCAAGTTGCAGGAGTAACTATGACTCTCTTAAGGTTGCCAATGCTCGTCGCCCGGCAAAAAGCATCGGAAAACTCGAGGAGCACCTGGCAGAAATAACTGTGAAGGTCTTAAGTTCGGCAAATAATGGCATATCGCTTCTGATGAACTGAACAGAGAAAGCTTGAATATGTGACTATGGTAAAACGGGGAGCAACTGTTATGAGTAACTATGACTCTCTTAAGGTAGCCAAATGCCTCGTCACCAACGGAATAACTCGGCAAACTCGAGGAGCATCTGGCAGGAGTAACTGTGAAAATCTTAAGGTCGACAAATAATGGTGTATCACTTCTGGTGAACCGGCCGGAGAAAGCTTGAAGACGTGACTGTGATAAAACACGCAGCAACTAGCAGGAGTAACTATGACACTCTTAATGTAGCCAAATGCTCGTAACCAGGCGAAATACATCGGCCGACTCGGGGAGCACCTGGCAGAAATAACTGTAAAAGTCATAAGGTCGACAAATAATGGCGTATCGCTTCTGATGAACTGACCAGAGAAAGCTTGAATATGTGATTATGATAAAGCGTCGAGCAACTGGTATGAGTAACTATGACTCTCTTAAGGTAGCCAAATGCCTCGTCAACAACGGAATAAATAGGCAAACTCGAGGAGCACCTGGCAGGAGTAACTGTGAAAGTCTTAAGGTCGACAAAAAATGGTGTAACACTTCTGGTGAAATAGCCAGAGAAAGCTTCAAGGCGTAACTGTGATAAAACAGGGAGCAACTTGCAGGAGTAACTATGACTCTCTTAAGGTAGCCAAATGCTCGTCACCAGGCGAAATACATCGGCAAACTCGTGGAGCACCTGGCAGAAATAACTGTGAATGTCTTAAGTTCGAAAAATAAAGGCGTATCACTTCTGGTGAACTGGTCAGATAAAGGTTGAAGATGCGACTATGGTCAAACCGGGAGCAATTGGTAGGAGTAACTATGACTCTCTTAATGTAGCCAAATGCGCCGTCACCAGGCAGAATACATCGGCAAACTCGAGGAGCAAATAGCAGAAATAACTGTGAAAGTCTTAAGGTCGAGAAATAAAGGCGTATCGCTTGTGGTGAACTGGCCCGAGAAATCTTGAACATTTGACTGTGGTAAAACGGGGAGCAAGTTGCAGGAGTGACTATGACTCTCTTAAGGTTGCCAATGCTCATCGCCCGGCAAAAAGCATCGGAAAACTCGAGGAACACCTGGCAGAAATAACTGTGAAAGTCTTAAGTTCGGCAAATAATGGCGTATCGCTTCTGATGAACTGAAGAGAGAAAGCTTGAATATGTGATTATGGTAAAGCGTCGAGCAACTGGTATGAGTAACTATGACTCCCAAATGCCCACCTGATGCGTAATATATTGACCCTCTCGGTCCACCCCTGAGCATCCTTGTGATGTTGGGTGGATGATGGTTCAACTAGCCTCTCGGTGGGAAATCCTAGCTCTGGCCTTCAAGTGGCGGGGGTCGTGAGGATTCTGAGAAAGGTTATGCGCAGGCGTAACACTTTATCCAGTATCTGACTGACAGAGCAGGGTGCTTTTCAGGGCTTGGGGGTTACCTCCCCCCCTGCCTTTGTTCCAGCTGGTGCAAGTAACAGAAGTGAACGTGGTACCAGGCCTCCCACTGGAGTGCCTGTGCCAGCTGATGAGGCATCCAACCCACCAACCGGTGCGGGTCGAGCGCCGCTCCCCGCTGTCTGCCCAGATTGTATGCGGTCATTTTCTACCAAGACCGGGCTCGGTGTCCATCGGCGTCGCGCCCATCCTACTGCAGCGAATGCCGAGATCAAGACCGAGAGGAAGAAGGCCAGGTGGTCCCAGGAAGAGCTGCTGCGTTTGGCCCATGCAGAAGCGACCCTCGCCATCCAGGGTTGTAGGTTCTTCAACCAGGAACTCGCCAAGGCCTTCCCCGACCGTACACTGGAATCGATTAAAGGTCAGCGTAGAGTGCAGTCGTACAAAGACATGGTAGCAGAGTTTGTCACCCAACTCTCTGGCATGGATCGTGGCCCTCGTGGTCCCGCCGGCGAGCCTGCCGTAAGTCAAATTTTGTCACAGTCTCCACCTCGGGAGGAAGATGTAGACCTAGCCATCTGGTCATTTGTGGCGGAACTCCCCTTATCAGACCGCCGATTCCGCTCGCTTGATGATCTCGTGGCTCTGGGTCCCACCACCAGCCGTAATACCATCCAGGCAATGCTGCTGTCAGCTCTTGAGGAAGTAGGCAGCAAGGAGCCAGCTGTCCACCAAGCTGAGAGGGTGCGGACCCAACAGCCCCCAGAGCGGAAGCGTGCACGCAGGAGATGGGAGTATGCAGTGGTTCAGCGTGCTTTTAAGAAGAACAGAGCACGCTGTATCAATGGTCTTCTTGATGGCACACTTTTGCATCAGCCACCATCCATCCCGGGGCTGATCGAGTTTTGGACAGACCTCTTCTCTCCACCTCGTGCCAGGTCTCGGCCTCCACGTGGTGAGGGTCTGTCCGAAGAGCTGTTGCCATTCTCGAAGAAGGTGCCCTTCCGTGACCTTTGGGCTCCCATTTCTGCAGATGAAGCCACTGCTGCCCTGCCGCCTCGCAATTCTGCTGCAGGTCCAGACGGCCTCACGCCGGCCCAGCTCCGCCGTCTTCCCCGGGAGGTTCTCCTTAAGATCCTAAACTTTCTCCTCCTTTCCCGTTCCCTTCCATCCCGTCTCCTTCAGGCTAGGACAACCCTGCTGCCTAAGAAGACCGCCGCAGCATCCCCTGCTGACTTTCGTCCGATCACGGTGTGCTCGGTGCTCACCAGAGCCTTTCATAAGGTTCTGGTTGGCCGCCTGATGCGCTACTGTGTATTGGATGGTCGTCAGCGGGCTTTCATCCCTCAGGATGGGATGCTTCACAACACCTTTCTTCTGGATCTGGCGATGACTCAGACGTGCAGAGCCGCCGGCTCGCTGTACTTGGCATCTCTGGATGTGTCAAAGGCCTTCGATTCGCTTGCCCATGGTGCCCTCGGCCCTGTGCTAAGGGCCCATGGTCTGCCGGTCGAGTTCGTTGACTACATCCAGGGATGCTATGGGGCGGGATCGACGGTTATCTGTGTGGCTGGGAAGTCGTCAGATCTAGTGCGGCCTTCGAGGGGTGTTCGGCAGGGCGACCCTCTGTCTCCTATCCTCTTCAACATGTCCATTGACCTTCTCCTGTCCCGCCTTCCTGCTCATATTGGTGCACGCATTCTCGGACGGCGAATAAATGCGGCTGCATTCGCCGATGACCTCCTGCTGTTCGCCGAGACCCGTGATGGATTGCAGGAACTTCTTACCATCGCCACGTCGGCCCTGGGGGATCTCGGGCTCGAGGTCAACCCACGGAAGTGTTTTTCTCTCGCCCTTGTCTCATCAGGCCGGGAGAAGAAAACCAAGGTCGACGAGACTGTCATCTTTCGTGCTGGTGGGAACAACATCCCAGCACTGGCGATGGGCGATACCTTCAAGTATCTCGGCCTGCAATTCTCCACGTGCGGACGTAGTCTCTTTCATCCTCGGCGGGAGGTCGAGAAGCAGCTTAACATCATTAGGCGTGCACCACTCAAACCTCAGCAGCGACTTTTTGCCCTCTGTTCTGTCATCCTCCCGGGTATTTTCCACGGCCTAGCCCTGGGGAGGACTCGTCTTGGGGCCCTCTCCTCCCTTGATGTCTGCGTCCGTGCAGCTATTCGATCTTGGCTGCACCTGCCTGCGGATACTCCTGTTGGTTACTTCCACGCCCCCATCTCTCATGGGGGCTTGGGGGTACCTGCAGCCCGCTGGCTTGGCCCTCTTCTTCGCAGGAGGAGACTGGCGAAGATGCAGGGGCTGGGTACGGCCGCAGACGATTCTTCCTGGGACTTAATCCAATGTGAAATTCGCCAACTGGACCACGCCCTGCAATGGCAGGGGGAAGTTATTAAGTCTAGTTACCAGTTGGGCCGGTGTTGGGCCGACCGCCTGCACTCGTCGGTCGACGGCGCTGCGCTACATAAGTCTGCCCGAACACCAGGGCAGCACTGCTGGGTCTCTAATACCCGGCAGTTCGTAACAGGCCGCGACTACATCTCATGCCTGCGTGCCCGGATAAATGCCTTACCTACTCGGGCACGGCTGCTACGTGGGAGGGACGGTGACACCAGTTGCCGCGCTGGCTGCAATGCTACTGAGACTGCCAACCATGTCATACAACAGTGCTGGAGAAGCGACGGGGCTCGCATTGCTCGACACGACGCTGTGGCGTCGTATCTGGCGCGAGGCCTCCGCCGCAGAGGCTACAACGTCCTGCTAGAGCCTCACCTTCGTACAGCTGAAGGCCTGAAAAAGCCAGACACTGCAGCTTTTGTCATAGATGCGCAGGTGGTTGGCGACAACCTTGATCTCGATAGGTGTCACCGTGAGAAGGTGGCCGTCTACGACAAGCAGGCTGTCTACGACAAAATACGCGACCTGTTTCCAGTGGTCAAGGAGATCACCACCACGTCGGCGACCATCAACTGGCGTGGGGTTTGGTCTCCAGCTTCCGCCAAAGTATTGCAGGAGGTGGGTGTGACAAAGGGCCACCTCTCAACTTTGGGCACACGAGTACTTCTGGGCAGTATCATGGCGGCGCGGCGTTTCGAATCTATGACTGCCCCTCGCCGCCGCACGATGCCCCGCACCGGCGTGGGATAGGGTGTTCTCAATCCTTCGGCTGCTGCCTGGCCTCTCAGGCACAATACCTTCTTTGTTCATGTATTTGTGTGTATAATTAAGTGTATTTATGTAATTTTGTACCATCTTGTAAACCTGCTCTGTGGGTATTCACTTGTTGTTATATTCACTGTATGTGAATAAAGACGGCTAAGATTGCCAAATGCCTCGTCAACAATGGAATAAATCGGCAAACTCGAGGAGCACCTGGCAGGAGTAACTGTGAAAGTCTTAAGGTCGACAAAACATAGTGTAACACTTCTGGTGAAATGGCCAGAGAAAGCTTCAAGACGTAACTGTGATAAAACAGGGAGCAACTTGCAGGAGTAACTATGACTCTCTTAAGGTAGCCAAATGCTCGTCACCAGGCGAAATACATCGGCAAACTCGTGGAGCACCTGGCAGAAATAACTGTGAATGTCTTAAGTTCGACAAATAAAAGCGTATCTTTTCTGGTGAACTGGTCAGATAAATTTGAAGATGCGACTATGGTAAAACCGGGAGCAATTGGTAGGAGTAACTATGACTCTCTTAATGTAGCCAAATGCGCCGTCACCAGGCAGAATACATCGGCAAACTCGAGGAGCAAATAGCAGAAATAACTGTGAAAGTCTTAAGGTCGAGAAATAAAGGCGTATCGCTTGTGGTGAACTGGCCCGAGAAATCTTGAACATTTGACTGTGGTAAAACGGGGAGCAAGTTGCAGGAGTGACTATGACTCTCTTAAGGTTGCCAATGCTCATCGCCCGGCAAAAAGCATCGGAAAACTCGAGGAACACCTGGCAGAAATAACTGTGAAGGTCTTAAGTTCGGCAAATAATGGCGTATCGCTTCTGATGAACTGAACAGAGAAAGCTTGAATATGTGACTATGGTAAAACGGGGAGCAACTGGTATGAGTAACTATGACTCTCTTAAGGTAGCCAAATGCCTCGTCACCAACGGAATAACTCGGCAAACTCGAGGAGCATCTGGCAGGAGTAACTGTGAAAATCTTAAGGTCGACAAATAATGGTGTATCACTTCTGGTGAACCGGCCGGAGAAAGCTTGAAGACGTGACTGTGATAAAACACGCAGCAACTAGCTGGAGTAACTATGACACTCTTAATGTAGCCAAATGCTCGTAACCAGGCGAAATACATCGGCCGACTCGAGGAGCACCTGGCAGAAATAACTGTAAAAGTCATAAGGTCGACAAATAATGGCGTATCGCTTCTGATGAACTGACCAGAGAAAGCTTGAATATGTGATTATGATAAAGCGTCGAGCAACTGGTATGAGTAACTATGACTCTCTTAAGGTAGCCAAATGCCTCGTCAACAATGGAATAAATCGGCAAACTCGAGGAGCACCTGGCAGGAGTAACTGTGAAAGTCTTAAGATCGACAAAAAATGGTGTAACACTTCTGGTGAAATGGCTAGAGAAAGCTTCAAGACGTAACTGTGATAAAACAGGGAGCAACTTGCAGGAGTAACTATGACTCTCTTAAGGTAGCCAAATGCTCGTCACCAGGCGAAATACATCGGCAAACTCGTGGAGCACCTGGCAGAAATAACTGTGAATGTCTTAAGTTCGACAAATAAAGGCGTATCACTTCTGGTGAACTGGTCAGATAAAGGTTGAAGATGCGACTATGGTAAAACCGGGAGCAATTGGTAGGAGTAACTATGACTCTCTTAAAGTAGCCAAATGCGCCGTCACCAGGCAGAATACATCGGCAAACTCGAGGAGCAAATAGCAGAAATAACTGTGAAAATCTTAAGGTCGAGAAATAAAGGCGTATCGCTTGTGGTGAACTGGCCCGAGAAATCTTGAACATTTGACTGTGGTAAAACGGGGAGCAAGTTGCAGGAGTAACTATGACTCTCTTAAGGTTGCCAATGCTCGTCGCCCGGCAAAAAGCATCGGAAAACTCGAGGAGCACCTGGCAGAAATAACTGTGAAGGTCTTAAGTTCGGCAAATAAAGGCGTATCGCTTCTGATGAACTGAACAGAGAAAGCTTGAATATGTGACTATGGTAAAACGGGGAGCAACTGGTATGAGTAACTATGACTCTCTTAAGGTAGCCAAATGCCTCGTCACCAACGGAATAACTCGGCAAACTCGAGGAGCATCTGGCAGGAGTAACTGTGAAAATCTTAAGGTCGACAAATAATGGTGTATCACTTCTGGTGAACCGGCCGGAGAAAGCTTGAAGACGTGACTGTGATAAAACACGCAGCAACTAGCAGGAGTAACTATGACACTCTTAATGTAGCCAAATGCTCGTAACCAGGCGACATACATCGGCCGACTCGAGGAGCACCTGGCAGAAATAACTGTAAAAGTCATAAGGTCGACAAATAATGGCGTATCGCTTCTGATGAACTGACCAGAGAAAGCTTGAATATGTGATTATGATAAAGCGTCGAGCAACTGGTATGAGTAACTATGACTCTCTTAAGGTAGCCAAATGCCTCGTCAACAATGGAATAAATCGGCAAACTCGAGGAGCACCTGGCAGGAGTAACTGTGAAAGTCTTAAGGTCGACAAAAAATGGTGTAACACTTCTGGTGAAATAGCCAGAGAAAGCTTCAAGGCGTAACTGTGATAAAACAGGGAGCAACTTGCAGGAGTAACTATGACTCTCTTAAGGTAGCCAAATGCTCGTCACCAGGCGAAATACATCGGCAAACTCGTGGAGCACCTGGCAGAAATAACTGTGAATGTCTTAAGTTCGACAAATAAAGGCGTATCACTTCTGGTGAACTGGTCAGATAAAGGTTGAAGATGCGACTATGGTGAAACCGGGAGCAATTGGTAGGAGTAACTATGACTCTCTTAATGTAGCCAAATGCGCCGTCACCAGGCAGAATACATCGGCAAACTCGAGGAGCAAATAGCAGAAATAACTGTGAAAGTCTTAAGGTCGAGAAATAAAGGCGTATCGCTTGTGGTGAACTGGCCCGAGAAATCTTGAACATTTGACTGTGGTAAAACGGGGAGCAAGTTGCAGGAGTAACTATGACTCTCTTAAGGTTGCCAATGCTCGTCGCCCGGCAAAAAGCATCGGAAAACTCGAGGAGCACCTGGCAGAAATAACTGTGAAGGTCTTAAGTTCGGCAAATAATGGCGTATCGCTTCTGATGAACTGAAGAGAGAAAGCTTGAATATGTGATTATGGTAAAGCGTCGAGCAACTGGTATGAGTAACTATGACTTTCTTAAGGTAGCCAAATGCCTCGTCAACAATGGAATAAATCGGCAAACTCGAGGAGCACCTGGCAGGAGTAACTGTGAAAGTCTTAAGGTCGACAAAAAATAGTGTAACACTTCTGGTGAAATGGCCAGAGAAAGCTTCAAGACGTAACTGTGATAAAACAGGGAGCAACTTGCAGGAGTAAATATGACTGTCTTAAGGTAGCCAAATGCTCGTCACCAGGCGAAATACATCGGCAAACTCGTGGAGCACCTGGCAGAAATAACTGTGAATGTCTTAAGTTCGACAAATAAAAGCGTATCTTTTCTGGTGAACTGGTCAGATAAATTTGAAGATGCGACTATGGTAAAACCGGAAGCAATTGGTAGGAGTAACTATGACTCTCTTAATGTAGCCAAATGCGCCGTCACCAGGCAGAATACATCGGCAAACTCGAGGAGCAAATAGCAGAAATAACTGTGAAAGTCTTAAGGTCGAGAAATAAAGGCGTATCGCTTGTGGTGAACTGGCCCGAGAAATCTTGAACATTTGACTGTGGTAAAACGGGGAGCAAGTTGCAGGAGTGACTATGACTCTCTTAAGGTTGCCAATGCTCATCGCCCGGCAAAAAGCATCGGAAAACTCGAGGAACACCTGGCAGAAATAACTGTGAAGGTCTTAAGTTCGGCAAATAATGGCGTATCGCTTCTGATGAACTGAACAGAGAAAGCTTGAATATGTGACTATGGTAAAACGGGGAGCAACTGGTATGAGTAACTATGACTCTCTTAAGGTAGCCAAATGCCTCGTCACCAACGGAATAACTCGGCAAACTCGAGGAGCATCTGGCAGGAGTAACTGTGAAAATCTTAAGGTCGACAAATAATGGTGTATCACTTCTGGTGAACCGGCCGGAGAAAGCTTGAAGACGTGACTGTGATAAAACACGCAGCAACTAGCTGGAGTAACTATGACACTCTTAATGTAGCCAAATGCTCGTAACCAGGCGAAATACATCGGCCGACTCGAGGAGCACCTGGCAGAAATAACTGTAAAAGTCTTAAGGTCGACAAATAATGGCGTATCGCTTCTGATGAACTGACCAGAGAAAGCTTGAATATGTGATTATGATAAAGCGTCGAGCAACTGGTATGAGTAACTATGACTCTCTTAAGGTAGCCAAATGCCTCGTCAACAATGGAATAAATCGGCAAACTCGAGGAGCACCTGGCAGGAGTAACTGTGAAAGTCTTAAGGTCGACAAAAAATAGTGTAACACTTCTGGTGAAATGGCCAGAGAAAGCTTCAAGACGTAACTGTGATAAAACAGGGAGCAACTTGCAGGAGTAACTATGACTGTCTTAAGGTAGCCAAATGCTCGTCACCAGGCGAAATACATCGGCAAACTCGTGGAGCACCTGGCAGAAATAACTGTGAATGTCTTAAGTTCGACAAATAAAAGCGTATCTTTTCTGGTGAACTGGTCAGATAAATTTGAAGATGCGACTATGGTAAAACCGGGAGCAATTGGTAGGAGTAACTATGACTCTCTTAATGTAGCCAAATGCGCCGTCACCAGGCAGAATACATCGGCAAACTCGAGGAGCAAATAGCAGAAATAACTGTGAAAGTCTTAAGGTCGAGAAATAAAGGCGTATCGCTTGTGGTGAACTGGCCCGAGAAATCTTGAACATTTGACTGTGGTAAAACGGGGAGCAAGTTGCAGGAGTGACTATGACGCTCTTAAGGTTGCCAATGCTCATCGCCCGGCAAAAAGCATCGGAAAACTCGAGGAACACCTGGCAGAAATAACTGTGAAGGTCTTAAGTTCGGCAAATAATGGCGTATCGCTTCTGATGAATTGAACAGAGAAAGCTTGAATATGTGACTATGGTAAAACGGGGAGCAACTGGTATGAGTAACTATGACTCTCTTAAGGTAGCCAAATGCCTCGTCACCAACGGAATAACTCGGCAAACTCGAGGAGCATCTGGCAGGAGTAACTGTGAAAATCTTAAGGTCGACAAATAATGGTGTATCACTTCTGGTGAACCGGCCGGAGAAAGCTTGAAGACGTGACTGTGATAAAACACGCAGCAACTAGCAGGAGTAACTATGACACTCTTAATGTAGCCAAATGCTCGTAACCAGGCGAAATACATCGGCCGACTCGAGGAGCACCTGGCAGAAATAACTGTAAAAGTCATAAGGTCGACAAATAATGGCGTATCGCTTCTGATGAACTGACCAGAGAAAGCTTGAATATGTGATTATGATAAAGCGTCGAGCAACTGGTATGAGTAACTATGACTCTCTTAAGGTAGCCAAATGCCTCGTCAACAATGGAATAAATCGGCAAACTCGAGGAGCACCTGGCAGGAGTAACTGTGAAAGTCTTAAGATCGACAAAAAATGGTGTAACACTTCTGGTGAAATGGCCAGAGAAAGCTTCAAGACGTAACTGTGATAAAACAGGGAGCAACTTGCAGGAGTAACTATGACTCTCTTAAGGTAGCCAAATGCTCGTCACCAGGCGAAATACATCGGCAAACTCGTGGAGCACCTGGCAGAAATAACTGTGAATGTCTTAAGTTCGACAAATAAAGGCGTAACACTTCTGGTGAACTGGTCAGATAAAGGTTGAAGATGCGACTATGGTAAAACCGGGAGCAATTGGTAGGAGTAACTATGACTCTCTTAAAGTAGCCAAATGCGCCGTCACCAGGCAGAATACATCGGCAAACTCGAGGAGCAAATAGCAGAAATAACTGTGAAAATCTTAAGGTCGAGAAATAAAGGCGTATCGCTTGTGGTGAACTGGCCCGAGAAATCTTGAACATTTGACTGTGGTAAAACGGGGAGCAAGTTGCAGGAGTAACTATGACTCTCTTAAGATTGCCAATGCTCGTCGCCCGGCAAAAAGCATCGGAAAACTCGAGGAGCACCTGGCAGAAATAACTGTGAAGGTCTTAAGTTCGGCAAATAAAGGCGTATCGCTTCTGATGAACTGAACAGAGAAAGCTTGAATATGTGACTATGGTAAAACGGGGAGCAACTGGTATGAGTAACTATGACTCTCTTAAGGTTGCCAAATGCCTCGTCACCAACGGAATAACTCGGCAAACTCGAGGAGCATCTGGCAGGAGTAACTGTGAAAATCTTAAGGTCGACAAATAATGGTGTATCACTTCTGGTGAACCGGCTGGAGAAAGCTTGAAGACGTGACTGTGATAAAACACGCAGCAACTAGCAGGAGTAACTATGACACTCTTAATGTAGCCAAATGCTCGTAACCAGGCGAAATACATCGGCCGACTCGAGGAGCACCTGGCAGAAATAACTGTAAAAGTCTTAAGGTCGACAAATAATGGCGTATCGCTTCTGATGAACTGACCAGAGAAAGCTTGAATATGTGATTATGATAAAGCGTCGAGCAACTGGTATGAGTAATTATGACTCTCTTAAGGTAGCCAAATGCCTTGTCAACAATGGAATAAATCGGCAAACTCGAGGAGCTCCTGGCAGGAGTAACTGTGAAAGTCTAAAGGTCGACAAAAAATGGTGTAACACTTCTGGTGAAATAGCCAGAGAAAGCTTCAAGACGTAACTGTGATAAAACAGGGAGCAACTTGCAGAAGTAACTATGACTCTCTTAAGGTAGCCAAATGCTCGTCACCAGGCGAAATACATCGGCAAACTCGTGGAGCACCTGGCAGAAATAACTGTGAATGTCTTAAGTTCGACAAATAAAAGCGTATCTTTTCTGGTGAACTGGTCAGATAAAGGTTGAAGATGCGACTATGGTAAAACCGGGAGCAATTGGTAGGAGTAACTATGACTCTCTTAATGTAGCCAAATGCGCCGTCACAAGGCAGAATACATCGGCAAACTCGAGGAGCAAATAGCAGAAATAACTGTGAAAGTCTTAAGGTCGAGAAATAAAGGCGTATCGCTTGTGGTGAACTGGCCCGAGAAATCTTGAACATTTGACTGTGGTAAAACTGGGGGCAAGTTGCAGGAGTAACTATGACTCTCTTAAGGTTGCCAATGCTCGTCGCCTGGCAAAAAGCATCGGAAAACTCGAGGAGCACCTGGCAGAAATAACTGTGAAGGTCTTAAGTTCGGCAAATAATGGCGTATCGCTTCTGATGAACTGAACAGAGAAAGCTTGAATATGTGACTATGGTAAAACGGGGAGCAACTGGTATGAGTAACTATGTCTCTCTTAAGGTAGCCAAATGCCTCGTCACCAACGGAATAACTCGGCAAACTCGAGGAGCATCTGGCAGGAGTAACTGTGAAAATCTTAAGGTCGACAATTAATGGTGTATCACTTCTGGTGAACCGGCTGGAGAAAGCTTGAAGACGTGACTGTGATAAAACACGCAGCAACTAGCAGGAGTAACTATGACACTCTTAATGTAGCCAAATGCTCGTAACCAGGCGATATACATCGGCCGACTCGAGGAGCACCTGGCAGAAATAACTGTAAAAGTCATAAGGTCGACAAATAATGGCGTATCGCTTCAGATGAACTGACCAGAGAAAGCTTGAATATGTGATTATGATAAAGCGTCGAGCAACTGGTATGAGTAACTATGACTCTCTTAAGGTAGCCAAATGCCTCGTCAACAATGGAATAAATCGGCAAACTCGAGGAGCACCTGGCAGGAGTAACTGTGAAAGTCTTAAGATCGACAAAAAATGGTGTAACACTTCTGGTGAAATGGCTAGAGAAAGCTTCAAGACGTAACTGTGATAAAACAGGGAGCAACTTGCAGGAGTAACTATGACTCTCTTAAGGTAGCCAAATGCTCGTCACCAGGCGAAATACATCGGCAAAATCGTGGAGCACCTGGCAGAAATAACTGTGAATGTCTTAAGTTCGACAAATAAAGGCGTATCTCTTCTGGTGAACTGGTCAGATAAAGGTTGAAGATGCGACTATGGTAAAACCGGGAGCAATTGGTAGGAGTAACTATGACTCTCTTAAAGTAGCCAAATGCGCCGTCACCAGGCAGAATACATCGGCAAACTCGAGGAGCAAATAGCAGAAATAACTGTGAAAATCTTAAGGTCGAGAAATAAAGGCGTATCGCTTGTGGTGAACTGGCCCGAGAAATCTTGAACATTTGACTGTGGTAAAACGGGGAGCAAGTTGCAGGAGTAACTATGACTCTCTTAAGGTTGCCAATGCTCGTCGCCCGGCAAAAAGCATCGGAAAACTCGAGGAGCACCTGGCAGAAATAACTGTGAAGGTCTTAAGTTCGGCAAATAAAGGCGTATCGCTTCTGATGAACTGAACAGAGAAAGCTTGAATATGTGACTATGGTAAAACGGGGAGCAACTGGTATGAGTAACTATGACTCTCTTAAGGTAGCCAAATGCCTCGTCACCAACGGAATAACTCGGCAAACGCGAGGAGCATCTGGCAGGAGTAACTGTGAAAATCTTAAGGTCGACAAATAATGGCGTATCGCTTCTGATGAACTGACCAGAGAAAGCTTGAATATGTGATTATGATAAAGCGTCGAGCAACTGGTATGAGTAACTATGACTCTCTTAAGGTAGCCAAATGCCTCGTCAACAATGGAATAAATCGGCAAACTCGAGGAGCACCTGGCAGGAGTAACTGTGAAAGTCTTAAGGTCGACAAAAAATAGTGTAACACTTCTGGTGAAATGGCCAGAGAAAGCTTCAAGACGTAACTGTGATAAAACAGGGAGCAACTTGCAGGAGTAACTATGACTGTCTTAAGGTAGCCAAATGCTCGTCACCAGGCGAAATACATCGGCAAACTCGTGGAGCACCTGGCAGAAATAACTGTGAATGTCTTAAGTTCGACAAATAAAAGCGTATCTTTTCTGGTGAACTGGTCAGATAAATTTGAAGATGCGACTATGGTATAACCGGGAGCAATTGGTAGGAGTAACTATGACTCTCTTAATGTAGCCAAATGCGCCGTCACCAGGCAGAATACATCGGCAAACTCGAGGAGCAAATAGCAGAAATAACTGTGAAAGTCTTAAGGTCGAGAAATAAAGGCGTATCGCTTGTGGTGAACTGGCCCGAGAAATCTTGAACATTTGACTGTGGTAAAACGGGGAGCAAGTTGCAGGAGTGACTATGACTCTCTTAAGGTTGCCAATGCTAATCGCCCGGCAAAAAGCATCGGAAAACTCGAGGAATACCTGGCAGAAATAACTGTGAAGGTCTTAAGTTCGGCAAATAATGGCGTATCGCTTCTGATGAACTGAACAGAGAAAGCTTGAATATGTGACTATGGTAAAACGGGGAGCAACTGGTATGAGTAACTATGACTCTCTTAAGGTAGCCAAATGCCTCGTCACCAACGGAATAACTCGGCAAACTCGAGGAGCATCTGGCAGGAGTAACTGTGAAAATCTTAAGGTCGACAAATAATGGTGTATCACTTCTGGTGAACCGGCCGGAGAAAGCTTGAAGACGTGACTGTGATAAAACACGCAGCAACTAGCAGGAGTAACTATGACACTCTTAATGTAGCCAAATGCTCGTAACCAGGCGAAATACATCGGCCGACTCGAGGAGCACCTGGCAGAAATAACTGTAAAAGTCATAAGGTCGACAAATAATGGCGTATCGCTTCTGATGAACTGACCAGAGAAAGCTTGAATATGTGATTATGATAAAGCGTCGAGCAACTGGTATGAGTAACTATGACTCTCTTAAGGTAGCCAAATGCCTCGTCAACAATGGAATAAATCGGCAAACTCGAGGAGCACCTGGCAGGAGTAACTGTGAAAGTCTTAAGATCGACAAAAAATGGTGTAACACTTCTGGTGAAATGGCTAGAGAAAGCTTCAAGACGTAACTGTGATAAAACAGGGAGCAACTTGCAGGAGTAACTATGACTCTCTTAAGGTAGCCAAATGCTCGTCACCAGGCGAAATACATCGGCAAACTCGTGGAGCACCTGGCAGAAATAACTGTGAATGTCTTAAGTTCGACAAATAAAGGCGTAACACTTCTGGTGAACTGGTCAGATAAAGGTTGAAGATGCGACTATGGTTAAACCGGGAGCAATTGGTAGGAGTAACTATGACTCTCTTAAAGTAGCCAAATGCGCCGTCACCAGGCAGAATACATCGGCAAACTCGAGGAGCAAATAGCAGAAATAACTGTGAAAATCTTAAGGTCGAGAAATAAAGGCGTATCGCTTGTGGTGAACTGGCCCGAGAAATCTTGAACATTTGACTGTGGTAAAACGGGGAGCAAGTTGCAGGAGTAACTATGACTCTCTTAAGATTGCCAATGCTCGTCGCCCGGCAAAAAGCATCGGAAAACTCGAGGAGCACCTGGCAGAAATAACTGTGAAGGTCTTAAGTTCGGCAAATAAAGGCGTATCGCTTCTGATGAACTGAACAGAGAAAGCTTAAATATGTGACTATGGTAAAACGGGGAGCAACTGGTATGAGTAACTATGACTCTCTTAAGGTAGCCAAATGCTCGTCACCAGGCGAAATACATCGGCAAACTCGTGGAGCACCTGGCAGAAATAACTGTGAATGTCTTAAGTTCGACAAATAAAAGCGTATCTTTTCTGGTGAACTGGTCAGATAAATTTGAAGATGCGACTATGGTAAAACCGGGAGCAATTGGTAGGAGTAACTATGACTCTCTTAATGTAGCCAAATGCGCCGTCACCAGGCAGAATACATCGGCAAACTCGAGGAGCAAATAGCAGAAATAACTGTGAAAGTCTTAAGGTCGAGAAATAAAGGCGTATCGCTTGTGGTGAACTGGCCCGAGAAATCTTGAACATTTGACTGTGGTAAAACGGGGAGCAAGTTGCAGGAGTGACTATGACTCTCTTAAGGTTGCCAATGCTAATCGCCCGGCAAAAAGCATCGGAAAACTCGAGGAACACCTGGCAGAAATAACTGTGAAGGTCTTAAGTTCGGCAAATAATGGCGTATCGCTTCTGATGAACTGAACAGAGAAAGCTTGAATATGTGACTATGGTAAAACGGGGAGCAACTGGTATGAGTAACTATGACTCTCTTAAGGTAGCCAAATGCCTCGTCACCAACGGAATAACTCGGCAAACTCGAGGAGCATCTGGCAGGAGTAACTGTGAAAATCTTAAGGTCGACAAATAATGGTGTATCACTTCTGGTGAACCGGCCGGAGAAAGCTTGAAGACGTGACTGTGATAAAACACGCAGCAACTAGCAGGAGTAACTATGACACTCTTAATGTAGCCAAATGCTCGTAACCAGGCGAAATACATCGGCCGACTCGAGGAGCACCTGGCAGAAATAACTGTAAAAGTCATAAGGTCGACAAATAATGGCGTATCGCTTCTGATGAACTGACCAGAGAAAGCTTGAATATGTGATTATGATAAAGCGTCGAGCAACTGGTATGAGTAACTATGACTCTCTTAAGGTAGCCAAATGCCTCGTCAACAATGGAATAAATCGGCAAACTCGAGGAGCACCTGGCAGGAGTAACTGTGAAAGTCTTAAGATCGACAAAAAATGGTGTAACACTTCTGGTGAAATGGCTAGAGAAAGCTTCAAGACGTAACTGTGATAAAACAGGGAGCAACTTGCAGGAGTAACTATGACTCTCTTAAGGTAGCCAAATGCTCGTCACCAGGCGAAATACATCGGCAAACTCGTGGAGCACCTGGCAGAAATAACTGTGAATGTCTTAAGTTCGACAAATAAAGGCGTAACACTTCTGGTGAACTGGTCAGATAAAGGTTGAAGATGCGACTATGGTAAAACCGGGAGCAATTGGTAGGAGTAACTATGACTCTCTTAAAGTAGCCAAATGCGCCGTCACCAGGCAGAATACATCGGCAAACTCGAGGAGCAAATAGCAGAAATAACTGTGAAAATCTTAAGGTCGAGAAATAAAGGCGTATCGCTTGTGGTGAACTGGCCCGAGAAATCTTGAACATTTGACTGTGGTAAAACGGGGAGCAAGTTGCAGGAGTAACTATGACTCTCTTAAGATTGCCAATGCTCGTCGCCCGGCAAAAAGCATCGGAAAACTCGAGGAGCACCTGGCAGAAATAACTGTGAAGGTCTTAAGTTCGGCAAATAAAGGCGTATCGCTTCTGATGAACTGAACAGAGAAAGCTTAAATATGTGACTATGGTAAAACGGGGAGCAACTGGTATGAGTAACTATGACTCTCTTAAGGTAGCCAAATGCTCGTCACCAGGCGAAATACATCGGCAAACTCGTGGAGCACCTGGCAGAAATAACTGTGAATGTCTTAAGTTCGACAAATAAAAGCGTATCTTTTCTGGTGAACTGGTCAGATAAATTTGAAGATGCGACTATGGTAAAACCGGGAGCAATTGGTAGGAGTAACTATGACTCTCTTAATGTAGCCAAATGCGCCGTCACCAGGCAGAATACATCGGCAAACTCGAGGAGCAAATAGCAGAAATAACTGTGAAAGTCTTAAGGTCGAGAAATAAAGGCGTATCGCTTGTGGTGAACTGGCCCGAGAAATCTTGAACATTTGACTGTGGTAAAACGGGGAGCAAGTTGCAGGAGTGACTATGACTCTCTTAAGGTTGCCAATGCTAATCGCCCGGCAAAAAGCATCGGAAAACTCGAGGAACACCTGGCAGAAATAACTGTGAAGGTCTTAAGTTCGGCAAATAATGGCGTATCGCTTCTGATGAACTGAACAGAGAAAGCTTGAATATGTGACTATGGTAAAACGGGGAGCAACTGGTATGAGTAACTATGATTCTCTTAAGGTAGCCAAATGCCTCGTCACCAACGGAATAACTCGGCAAACTCGAGGAGCATCTGGCAGGAGTAACTGTGAAAATCTTAAGGTCGACAAATAATGGTGTATCACTTCTGGTGAACCGGCCGGAGAAAGCTTGAAGACGTGACTGTGATAAAACACGCAGCAACTAGCAGGAGTAACTATGACACTCTTAATGTAGCCAAATGCTCGTAACCAGGCGAAATACATCGGCCGACTCGAGGAGCACCTGGCAGAAATAACTGTAAAAGTCATAAGGTCGACAAATAATGGCGTATCGCTTCTGATGAACTGACCAGAGAAAGCTTGAATATGTGATTATGATAAAGCGTCGAGCAACTGGTATGAGTAACTATGACTCTCTTAAGGTAGCCAAATGCCTCGTCAACAATGGAATAAATCGGCAAACTCGAGGAGCACCTGGCAGGAGTAACTGTGAAAGTCTTAAGATCGACAAAAAATGGTGTAACACTTCTGGTGAAATGGCTAGAGAAAGCTTCAAGACGTAACTGTGATAAAACAGGGAGCAACTTGCAGGAGTAACTATGACTCTCTTAAGGTAGCCAAATGCTCGTCACCAGGCGAAATACATCGGCAAACTCGTGGAGCACCTGGCAGAAATAACTGTGAATGTCTTAAGTTCGACAAATAAAGGCGTAACACTTCTGGTGAACTGGTCAGATAAAGGTTGAAGATGCGACTATGGTAAAACCGGGAGCAATTGGTAGGAGTAACTATGACTCTCTTAAAGTAGCCAAATGCGCCGTCACCAGGCAGAATACATCGGCAAACTCGAGGAGCAAATAGCAGAAATAACTGTGAAAATCTTAAGGTCGAGAAATAAAGGCGTATCGCTTGTGGTGAACTGGCCCGAGAAATCTTGAACATTTGACTGTGGTAAAACGGGGAGCAAGTTGCAGGAGTAACTATGACTCTCTTAAGATTGCCAATGCTCGTCGCCCGGCAAAAAGCATCGGAAAACTCGAGGAGCACCTGGCAGAAATAACTGTGAAGGTCTTAAGTTCGGCAAATAAAGGCGTATCGCTTCTGATGAACTGAACAGAGAAAGCTTAAATATGTGACTATGGTAAAACGGGGAGCAACTGGTATGAGTAACTATGACTCTCTTAAGGTTGCCAAATGCCTCGTCACCAACGGAATAACTCGGCAAACTCGAGGAGCATCTGGCAGGAGTAACTGTGAAAATCTTAAGGTCGACAAATAATGGTGTATCACTTCTGGTGAACCGGCTGGAGAAAGCTTGAAGACGTGACTGTGATAAAACACGCAGCAACTAGCAGGAGTAACTATGACACTCTTAATGTAGCCAAATGCTCGTAACCAGGCGAAATACATCGGCCGACTCGAGGAGCACCTGGCAGAAATAACTGTAAAAGTCTTAAGGTCGACAAATAATGGCGTATCGCTTCTGATGAACTGACCAGAGAAAGCTTGAATATGTGATTATGATAAAGCGTCGAGCAACTGGTATGAGTAATTATGACTCTCTTAAGGTAGCCAAATGCCTTGTCAACAATGGAATAAATCGGCAAACTCGAGGAGCTCCTGGCAGGAGTAACTGTGAAAGTCTAAAGGTCGACAAAAAATGGTGTAACACTTCTGGTGAAATAGCCAGAGAAAGCTTCAAGACGTAACTGTGATAAAACAGGGAGCAACTTGCAGAAGTAACTATGACTCTCTTAAGGTAGCCAAATGCTCGTCACCAGGCGAAATACATCGGCAAACTCGTGGAGCACCTGGCAGAAATAACTGTGAATGTCTTAAGTTCGACAAATAAAAGCGTATCTTTTCTGGTGAACTGGTCAGATAAAGGTTGAAGATGCGACTATGGTAAAACCGGGAGCAATTGGTAGGAGTAACTATGACTCTCTTAATGTAGCCAAATGCGCCGTCACAAGGCAGAATACATCGGCAAACTCGAGGAGCAAATAGCAGAAATAACTGTGAAAGTCTTAAGGTCGAGAAATAAAGGCGTATCGCTTGTGGTGAACTGGCCCGAGAAATCTTGAACATTTGACTGTGGTAAAACTGGGAGCAAGTTGCAGGAGTAACTATGACTCTCTTAAGGTTGCCAATGCTCGTCGCCTGGCAAAAAGCATCGGAAAACTCGAGGAGCACCTGGCAGAAATAACTGTGAAGGTCTTAAGTTCGGCAAATAATGGCGTATCGCTTCTGATGAACTGAACAGAGAAAGCTTGAATATGTGACTATGGTAAAACGGGGAGCAACTGGTATGAGTAACTATGTCTCTCTTAAGGTAGCCAAATGCCTCGTCACCAACGGAATAACTCGGCAAACTCGAGGAGCATCTGGCAGGAGTAACTGTGAAAATCTTAAGGTCGACAAATAATGGTGTATCACTTCTGGTGAACGGGCTGGAGAAAGCTTGAAGACGTGACTGTGATAAAACACGCAGCAACTAGCAGGAGTAACTATGACACTCTTAATGTAGCCAAATGCTCGTAACCAGGCGATATACATCGGCCGACTCGAGGAGCACCTGGCAGAAATAACTGTAAAAGTCTTAAGGTCGACAAATAATGGCGTATCGCTTCTGATGAACTGACCAGAGAAAGCTTGAATATGTGATTATGGTAAAGCGTCGAGCAACTGGTATGAGTAACTATGACTCTCTTAAGGTAGCCAAATGCCTCGTCAACAATGGAATAAATCGGCAAATTCGAGGAGCACCTGGCAGGAGTAACTGTGAAAGTCTTAAGGTCGACAAAAAATAGTGTAACACTTCTGGTGAAATGGCCAGAGAAAGCTTCAAGACGTAACTGTGATAAAACAGGGAGCAACTTGCAGGAGTAACTATGACTCTCTTAAGGTAGCCAAATGCTCGTCACCAGGCGAAATACATCGGCAAACTCGTGGAGCACCTGGCAGAAATAACTGTGAATGTCTTAAGTTCGACAAATAAAAGCAAATCTTTTCTGGTGAACTGGTCAGATAAAGGTTGAAGATGCGACTATGGTAAAACCGGGAGCAATTGGTAGGAGTAACTATGACTCTCTTAATGTAGCCAAATGCGCCGTCACCAGGCAGAATACATCGGCAAACTCGAGGAGCAAATAGCAGAAATAACTGTGAAAGTATTAAGGTCGAGAAATAAAGGCGTATCGCATGTGGTGAACTGGCCCGAGAAATCTCGAACATTTGACTGTGGTAAAACGGGGAGCAAGTTGCAGGAGTAACTATGACTCTCTTAAGGTTGCCAATGCTCGTCGCCCGGCAAAAAGCATCGGAAAACTCGAGGAGCACCTGGCAGAAATAACTGTGAAGGTCTTAAGTTCGGCAAATAATGGCGTATCGCTTCTGATGAACTGAACAGAGAAAGCTTGAATATGTGACTATGGTAAAACGGGGAGCAACTGGTATGAGTAACTATGACTCTCTTAAGGTAGCCAAATGCCTCGTCACCAACGGAATAACTCGGCAAACTCGAGGAGCATCTGGCAGGAGTAACTGTGAAAATCTTAAGGTCGACAAATAATGGTGTATCACTTCTGGTGAACCGGCTGGAGAAAGCTTGAAGACGTGACTGTGATAAAACACGCAGCAACTAGCAGGAGTAACTATGACACTCTTAATGTAGCCAAATGCTCGTAACCAGGCGAAATACATCGGCCGACTCGAGGAGCACCTGGCAGAAATAACTGTAAAAGTCATAAGGTCGACAAATAATGGCGTATCGCTTCTGATGAACTGGTCAGATAAAGGTTGAAGATGCGACTATGGTAAAACCGGGAGCAATTGGTAGGAGTAACTATGACTCTCTTAAAGTAGCCAAATGCGCCGTCACCAGGCAGAATACATCGGCAAACTCGAGGAGCAAATAGCAGAAATAACTGTGAAAATCTTAAGGTCGAGAAATAAAGGCGTATCGCTTGTGGTGAACTGGCCCGAGAAATCTTGAACATTTGACTGTGGTAAAACGGGGAGCAAGTTGCAGGAGTAACTATGACTCTCTTAAGATTGCCAATGCTCGTCGCCCGGCAAAAAGCATCGGAAAACTCGAGGAGCACCTGGCAGAAATAACTGTGAAGGTCTTAAGTTCGGCAAATAAAGGCGTATCGCTTCTGATGAACTGAACAGAGAAAGCTTGAATATGTGACTATGGTAAAACGGGGAGCAACTGGTATGAGTAACTATGACTCTCTTAAGGTTGCCAAATGCCTCGTCACCAACGGAATAACTCGGCAAACTCGAGGAGCATCTGGCAGGAGTAACTGTGAAAATCTTAAGGTCGACAAATAATGGTGTATCACTTCTGGTGAACCGGCTGGAGAAAGCTTGAAGACGTGACTGTGATAAAACACGCAGCAACTAGCAGGAGTAACTATGACACTCTTAATGTAGCCAAATGCTCGTAACCAGGCGAAATACATCGGCCGACTCGAGGAGCACCTGGCAGAAATAACTGTAAAAGTCTTAAGGTCGACAAATAATGGCGTATCGCTTCTGATGAACTGACCAGAGAAAGCTTGAATATGTGATTATGATAAAGCGTCGAGCAACTGGTATGAGTAATTATGACTCTCTTAAGGTAGCCAAATGCCTTGTCAACAATGGAATAAATCGGCAAACTCGAGGAGCTCCTGGCAGGAGTAACTGTGAAAGTCTAAAGGTCGACAAAAAATGGTGTAACACTTCTGGTGAAATAGCCAGAGAAAGCTTCAAGACGTAACTGTGATAAAACAGGGAGCAACTTGCAGAAGTAACTATGAATCTCTTAAGGTAGCCAAATGCTCGTCACCAGGCGAAATACATCGGCAAACTCGTGGAGCACCTGGCAGAAATAACTGTGAATGTCTTAAGTTCGACAAATAAAAGCGTATCTTTTCTGGTGAACTGGTCAGATAAAGGTTGAAGATGCGACTATGGTAAAACCGGGAGCAATTGGTAGGAGTAACTATGACTCTCTTAATGTAGCCAAATGCGCCGTCACAAGGCAGAATACATCGGCAAACTCGAGGAGCAAATAGCAGAAATAACTGTGAAAGTCTTAAGGTCGAGAAATAAAGGCGTATCGCTTGTGGTGAACTGGCCCGAGAAATCTTGAACATTTGACTGTGGTAAAACTGGGAGCAAGTTGCAGGAGTAACTATGACTCTCTTAAGGTTGCCAATGCTCGTCGCCTGGCAAAAAGCATCGGAAAACTCGAGGAGCACCTGGCAGAAATAACTGTGAAGGTCTTAAGTTCGGCAAATAATGGCGTATCGCTTCTGATGAACTGAACAGAGAAAGCTTGAATATGTGACTATGGTAAAACGGGGAGCAACTGGTATGAGTAACTATGTCTCTCTTAAGGTAGCCAAATGCCTCGTCACCAACGGAATAACTCGGCAAACTCGAGGAGCATCTGGCAGGAGTAACTGTGAAAATCTTAAGGTCGACAAATAATGGTGTATCACTTCTGGTGAACCGGCTGGAGAAAGCTTGAAGACGTGACTGTGATAAAACACGCAGCAACTAGCAGGAGTAACTATGACACTCTTAATGTAGCCAAATGCTCGTAACCAGGCGATATACATCGGCCGACTCGAGGAGCACCTGGCAGAAATAACTGTAAAAGTCTTAAGGTCGACAAATAATGGCGTATCGCTTCTGATGAACTGACCAGAGAAAGCTTGAATATGTGATTATGGTAAAGCGTCGAGCAACTGGTATGAGTAACTATGACTCTCATAAGGTAGCCAAATGCCTCGTCAACAATGGAATAAATCGGCAAATTCGAGGAGCACCTGGCAGGAGTAACTGTGAAAGTCTTAAGGTCGACAAAAAATAGTGTAACACTTCTGGTGAAATGGCCAGAGAAAGCTTCAAGACGTAACTGTGATAAAACAGGGAGCAACTTGCAGGAGTAACTATGACTCTCTTAAGGTAGCCAAATGCTCGTCACCAGGCGAAATACATCGGCAAACTCGTGGAGCACCTGGCAGAAATAACTGTGAATGTCTTAAGTTCGACAAATAAAAGCGTATCTTTTCTGGTGAACTGGTCAGATAAAGGTTGAAGATGCGACTATGGTAAAACCGGGAGCAATTGGTAGGAGTAACTATGACTCTCTTAATGTAGCCAAATGCGCCGTCACCAGGCAGAATACATCGGCAAACTCGAGGAGCAAATAGCAGAAATAACTGTGAAAGTATTAAGGTCGAGAAATAAAGGCGTATCGCATGTGGTGAACTGGCCCGAGAAATCTTGAACATTTGACTGTGGTAAAACGGGGAGCAAGTTGCAGGAGTAACTATGACTCTCTTAAGGTTGCCAATGCTCGTCGCCCGGCAAAAAGCATCGGAAAACTCGAGGAGCACCTGGCAGAAATAACTGTGAAGGTCTTAAGTTCGGCAAATAATGGCGTATCGCTTCTGATGAACTGAACAGAGAAAGCTTGAATATGTGACTATGGTAAAACGGGGAGCAACTGGTATGAGTAACTATGTCTCTCTTAAGGTAGCCAAATGCCTCGTCACCAACGGAATAACTCGGCAAACTCGAGGAGCATCTGGCAGGAGTAACTGTGAAAATCTTAAGGTCGACAAATAATGGTGTATCACTTCTGGTGAACCGGCTGGAGAAAGCTTGAAGACGTGACTGTGATAAAACACGCAGCAACTAGCAGGAGTAACTATGACACTCTTAATGTAGCCAAATGCTCGTAACCAGGCGATATACATCGGCCGACTCGAGGAGCACCTGGCAGAAATAACTGTAAAAGTCTTAAGGTCGACAAATAATGGCGTATCGCTTCTGATGAACTGACCAGAGAAAGCTTGAATATGTGATTATGGTAAAGCGTCGAGCAACTGGTATGAGTAACTATGACTCTCTTAAGGTAGCCAAATGCCTCGTCAACAATGGAATAAATCGGCAAATTCGAGGAGCACCTGGCAGGAGTAACTGTGAAAGTCTTAAGGTCGACAAAAAATAGTGTAACACTTCTGGTGAAATGGCCAGAGAAAGCTTCAAGACGTAACTGTGATAAAACAGGGAGCAACTTGCAGGAGTAACTATGACTCTCTTAAGGTAGCCAAATGCTCGTCACCAGGCGAAATACATCGGCAAACTCGTGGAGCACCTGGCAGAAATAACTGTGAATGTCTTAAGTTCGACAAATAAAAGCGTATCTTTTCTGGTGAACTGGTCAGATAAAGGTTGAAGATGCGACTATGGTAAAACCGGGAGCAATTGGTAGGAGTAACTATGACTCTCTTAATGTAGCCAAATGCGCCGTCACCAGGCAGAATACATCGGCAAACTCGAGGAGCAAATAGCAGAAATAACTGTGAAAGTATTAAGGTCGAGAAATAAAGGCGTATCGCATGTGGTGAACTGGCCCGAGAAATCTTGAACATTTGACTGTGGTAAAACGGGGAGCAAGTTGCAGGAGTAACTATGACTCTCTTAAGGTTGCCAATGCTCGTCGCCCGGCAAAAAGCATCGGAAAACTCGAGGAGCACCTGGCAGAAATAACTGTGAAGGTCTTAAGTTCGGCAAATAATGGCGTATCGCTTCTGATGAACTGAACAGAGAAAGCTTGAATATGTGACTATGGTAAAACGGGGAGCAACTGGTATGAGTAACTATGACTCTCTTAAGGTAGCCAAATGCCTCGTCACCAACGGAATAACTCGGCAAACTCGAGGAGCATCTGGCAGGAGTAACTGTGAAAATCTTAAGGTCGACAAATAATGGTGTATCACTTCTGGTGAACCGGCTGGAGAAAGCTTGAAGACGTGACTGTGATAAAACACGCAGCAACTAGCAGGAGTAACTATGACACTCTTAATGTAGCCAAATGCTCGTAACCAGGCGAAATACATCGGCCGACTCGAGGAGCACCTGGCAGAAATAACTGTAAAAGTCATAAGGTCGACAAATAATGGCGTATCGCTTCTGATGAACTGACCAGAGAAAGCTTGAATATGTGATTATGATAAAGCGTCGAGCAACTGGTATGAGTAACTATGACTCTCTTAAGGTAGCCAAATGCCTCGTCAACAATGGAATAAATCGGCAAACTCGAGGAGCACCTGGCAGGAGTAACTGTGAAAGTCTTAAGGTCGACAAAAAATGGTGTAACACTTCTGGTGAAATAGCCAGAGAAAGCTTCAAGGCGTAACTGTGATAAAACAGGGAGCAACTTGCAGGAGTAACTATGACTCTCTTAAGGTAGCCAAATGCTCGTCACCAGGCGAAATACATCGGCAAACTCGTGGAGCACCTGGCAGAAATAACTGTGAATGTCTTAAGTTCGACAAATAAAGGCGTATCACTTCTCGTGAACTGGTCAGATAAAGGTTGAAGATGCGACTATGGTCAAACCGGGAGCAATTGGTAGGAGTAACTATGACTCTCTTAATGTAGCCAAATGCGCCGTCACCAGGCAGAATACATCGGCAAACTCGAGGAGCAAATAGCAGAAATAACTGTGAAAGTCTTAAGGTCGAGAAATAAAGGCGTATCGCTTGTGGTGAACTGGCCCGAGAAATCTTGAACATTTGACTGTGGTAAAACGGGGAGCAAGTTGCAGGAGTAACTATGACTCTCTTAAGGTTGCCAATGCTCGTCGCCCGGCAAAAAGCATCGGAAAACTCGAGGAGCACCTGGCAGAAATAACTGTGAAGGTCTTAAGTTCGGCAAATAAAGGCGTATCGCTTCTGATGAACTGAACAGAGAAAGCTTGAATATGTGACTATGGTAAAACGGGGAGCAACTGGTATGAGTAACTATGACTCTCTTAAGGTAGCCAAATGCCTCGTCACCAACGGAATAACTCGGCAAACTCGAGGAGCATCTGGCAGGAGTAACTGTGAAAATCTTAAGGTCGACAAATAATGGTGTATCACTTCTGGTGAACCGGCCGGAGAAAGCTTGAAGACGTGACTGTGATAAAACATGCAGCAACTAGCAGGAGTAACTATGACACTCTTAATGTAGCCAAATGCTCGTAACCAGGCGAAATACATCGGCCGACTCGAGGAGCACCTGGCAGAAATAACTGTAAAAGTCTTAAGGTCGACAAATAATGGCGTATCGCTTCTGATGAACTGACCAGAGAAAGCTTGAATATGTGATTATGATAAAGCGTCGAGCAACTGGTATGAGTAACTATGACTCTCTTAAGGTAGCCAAATGCCTCGTCAACAATGGAATAAATCGGCAAACTCGAGGAGCTCCTGGCAGGAGTAACTGTGAAAGTCTTAAGGTCGACAAAAAATGGTGTAACACTTCTGGTGAAATAGCCAGAGAAAGCTTCAAGACGTAACTGTGATAAAACAGGGAGCAACTTGCAGAAGTAACTATGACTCTCTTAAGGTAGCCAAATGCTCGTCACCAGGCGAAATACATCGGCAAACTCGTGGAGCACCTGGCAGAAATAACTGTGAATGTCTTAAGTTCGACAAATAAAAGCGTATCTTTTCTGGTGAACTGGTCAGATAAAGGTTGAAGATGCGAATATGGTAAAACCGGGAGCAATTGGTAGGAGTAACTATGACTCTCTTAATGTAGCCAAATGCGCCGTCACCAGGCAGAATACATCGGCAAACTCGAGGAGCAAATAGCAGAAATAACTGTGAAAGTATTAAGGTCGAGAAATAAAGGCGTATCGCATGTGGTGCACTGGCCCGAGAAATCTTGAACATTTGACTGTGGTAAAACGGGGAGCAAGTTGCAGGAGTAACTATGACTCTCTTAAGGTTGCCAATGCTCGTCGCCCGGCAAAAAGCATCGGAAAACTCGAGGAGCACCTGGCAGAAATAACTGTGAAGGTCTTAAGTTCGGCAAATAAAGGCGTATCGCTTCTGATGAACTGAACAGAGAAAGCTTGAATATGTGACTATGGTAAAACGGGGAGCAACTGGTATGAGTAACTATGACTCTCTTAAGGTTGCCAAATGCCTCGTCACCAACGGAATAACTCGGCAAACTCGAGGAGCATCTGGCAGGAGTAACTGTGAAAATCTTAAGGTCGACAAATAATGGTGTATCACTTCTGGTGAACCGGCTGGAGAAAGCTTGAAGACGTGACTGTGATAAAACACGCAGCAACTAGCAGGAGTAACTATGACACTCTTAATGTAGCCAAATGCTCGTAACCAGGCGAAATACATCGGCCGACTCGAGGAGCACCTGGCAGAAATAACTGTAAAAGTCTTAAGGTCGACAAATAATGGCGTATCGCTTCTGATGAACTGACCAGAGAAAGCTTGAATATGTGATTATGATAAAGCGTCGAGCAACTGGTATGAGTAATTATGACTCTCTTAAGGTAGCCAAATGCCTTGTCAACAATGGAATAAATCGGCAAACTCGAGGAGCTCCTGGCAGGAGTAACTGTGAAAGTCTAAAGGTCGACAAAAAATGGTGTAACACTTCTGGTGAAATAGCCAGAGAAAGCTTCAAGACGTAACTGTGATAAAACAGGGAGCAACTTGCAGAAGTAACTATGAATCTCTTAAGGTAGCCAAATGCTCGTCACCAGGCGAAATACATCGGCAAACTCGTGGAGCACCTGGCAGAAATAACTGTGAATGTCTTAAGTTCGACAAATAAAAGCGTATCTTTTCTGGTGAACTGGTCAGATAAAGGTTGAAGATGCGACTATGGTAAAACCGGGAGCAATTGGTAGGAGTAACTATGACTCTCTTAATGTAGCCAAATGCGCCGTCACAAGGCAGAATACATCGGCAAACTCGAGGAGCAAATAGCAGAAATAACTGTGAAAGTCTTAAGGTCGAGAAATAAAGGCGTATCGCTTGTGGTGAACTGGCCCGAGAAATCTTGAACATTTGACTGTGGTAAAACTGGGAGCAAGTTGCAGGAGTAACTATGACTCTCTTAAGGTTGCCAATGCTCGTCGCCTGGCAAAAAGCATCGGAAAACTCGAGGAGCACCTGGCAGAAATAACTGTGAAGGTCTTAAGTTCGGCAAATAATGGCGTATCGCTTCTGATGAACTGAACAGAGAAAGCTTGAATATGTGACTATGGTAAAACGGGGAGCAACTGGTATGAGTAACTATGTCTCTCTTAAGGTAGCCAAATGCCTCGTCACCAACGGAATAACTCGGCAAACTCGAGGAGCATCTGGCAGGAGTAACTGTGAAAATCTTAAGGTCGACAAATAATGGTGTATCACTTCTGGTGAACCGGCTGGAGAAAGCTTGAAGACGTGACTGTGATAAAACACGCAGCAACTAGCAGGAGTAACTATGACACTCTTAATGTAGCCAAATGCTCGTAACCAGGCGAAATACATCGGCCGACTCGAGGAGCACCTGGCAAAATAACTGTAAAAGTCTTAAGGTCGACAAATAATGGCGTATCGCTTCTGATGAACTGACCAGAGAAAGCTTGAATATGTGATTATGATAAAGCGTCGAGCAACTGGTATGAGTAATTATGACTCTCTTAAGGTAGCCAAATGCCTTGTCAACAATGGAATAAATCGGCAAACTCGAGGAGCTCCTGGCAGGAGTAACTGTGAAAGTCTAAAGGTCGACAAAAAATGGTGTAACACTTCTGGTGAAATAGCCAGAGAAAGCTTCAAGACGTAACTGTGATAAAACAGGGAGCAACTTGCAGAAGTAACTATGACTCTCTTAAGGTAGCCAAATGCTCGTCACCAGGCGAAATACATCGGCAAACTCGTGGAGCACCTGGCAGAAATAACTGTGAATGTCTTAAGTTCGACAAATAAAAGCGTATCTTTTCTGGTGAACTGGTCAGATAAAGGTTGAAGATGCGACTATGGTAAAACCGGGAGCAATTGGTAGGAGTAACTATGACTCTCTTAATGTAGCCAAATGCGCCGTCACAAGGCAGAATACATCGGCAAACTCGAGGAGCAAATAGCAGAAATAACTGTGAAAGTCTTAAGGTCGAGAAATAAAGGCGTATCGCTTGTGGTGAACTGGCCCGAGAAATCTTGAACATTTGACTGTGGTAAAACTGGGAGCAAGTTGCAGGAGTAACTATGACTCTCTTAAGGTTGCCAATGCTCGTCGCCTGGCAAAAAGCATCGGAAAACTCGAGGAGCACCTGGCAGAAATAACTGTGAAGGTCTTAAGTTCGGCAAATAATGGCGTATCGCTTCTGATGAACTGAACAGAGAAAGCTTGAATATGTGACTATGGTAAAACGGGGAGTAACTGGTATGAGTAACTATGTCTCTCTTAAGGTAGCCAAATGCCTCGTCACCAACGGAATAACTCGGCAAACTCGAGGAGCATCTGGCAGGAGTAACTGTGAAAATCTTAAGGTCGACAAATAATGGTGTATCACTTCTGGTGAACCGGCTGGAGAAAGCTTGAAGACGTGACTGTGATAAAACACGCAGCAACTAGCAGGAGTAACTATGACACTCTTAATGTAGCCAAATGCTCGTAACCAGGCGATATACATCGGCCAACTCGAGGAGCACCTGGCAGAAATAACTGTAAAAGTCTTAAGGTCGACAAATAATGGCGTATCGCTTCTGATGAACTGACCAGAGAAAGCTTGAATATGTGATTATGGTAAAGCGTCGAGCAACTGGTATGAGTAACTATGACTCTCTTAAGGTAGCCAAATGCCTCGTCAACAATGGAATAAATCGGCAAATTCGAGGAGCACCTGGCAGGAGTAACTGTGAAAGTCTTAAGGTCGACAAAAAATAGTGTAACACTTCTGGTGAAATGGCCAGAGAAAGCTTCAAGACGTAACTGTGATAAAACAGGGAGCAACTTGCAGGAGTAACTATGACTCTCTTAAGGTAGCCAAATGCTCGTCACCAGGCGAAATACATCGGCAAACTCGTGGAGCACCTGGCAGAAATAACTGTGAATGTCTTAAGTTCGACAAATAAAAGCGTATCTTTTCTGGTGAACTGGTCAGATAAGGTTGAAGATGCGACTATGGTAAAACCGGGAGCAATTGGTAGGAGTAACTATGACTCTCTTAATGTAGCCAAATGCGCCGTCACCAGGCAGAATACATCGGCAAACTCGAGGAGCAAATAGCAGAAATAACTGTGAAAGTATTAAGGTCGAGAAATAAAGGCGTATCGCATGTGGTGAACTGGCCCGAGAAATCTTGAACATTTGACTGTGGTAAAACGGGGAGCAAGTTGCAGGAGTAACTATGACTCTCTTAAGGTTGCCAATGCTCGTCGCCCGGCAAAAAGCATCGGAAAACTCGAGGAGCACCTGGCAGAAATAACTGTGAAGGTCTTAAGTTCGGCAAATAATGGCGTATCGCTTCTGATGAACTGAACAGAGAAAGCTTGAATATGTGACTATGGTAAAACGGGGAGCAACTGGTATGAGTAACTATGACTCTCTTAAGGTAGCCAAATGCCTCGTCACCAACGGAATAACTCGGCAAACTCGAGGAGCATCTGGCAGGAGTAACTGTGAAAATCTTAAGGTCGACAAATAATGGTGTATCACTTCTGGTGAACCGGCTGGAGAAAGCTTGAAGACGTGACTGTGATAAAACACGCAGCAACTAGCAGGAGTAACTATGACACTCTTAATGTAGCCAAATGCTCGTAACCAGGCGAAATACATCGGCCGACTCGAGGAGCACCTGGCAGAAATAACTGTAAAAGTCATAAGGTCGACAAATAATGGCGTATCGCTTCTGATGAACTGACCAGAGAAAGCTTGAATATGTGATTATGATAAAGCGTCGAGCAACTGGTATGAGTAACTATGACTCTCTTAAGGTAGCCAAATGCCTCGTCAACAATGGAATAAATCGGCAAACTCGAGGAGCACCTGGCAGGAGTAACTGTGAAAGTCTTAAGGTCGACAAAAAATGGTGTAACACTTCTGGTGAAATAGCCAGAGAAAGCTTCAAGGCGTAACTGTGATAAAACAGGGAGCAACTTGCAGGAGTAACTATGACTCTCTTAAGGTAGCCAAATGCTCGTCACCAGGCGAAATACATCGGCAAACTCGTGGAGCACCTGGCAGAAATAACTGTGAATGTCTTAAGTTCGACAAATAAAGGCGTATCACTTCTGGTGAACTGGTCAGATAAAGGTTGAAGATGCGACTATGGTCAAACCGGGAGCAATTGTTAGGAGTAACTATGACTCTCTTAATGTAGCCAAATGCGCCGTCACCAGGCAGAATACATCGGCAAACTCGAGGAGCAAATAGCAGAAATAACTGTGAAAGTATTAAGGTCGAGAAATAAAGGCGTATCGCATGTGGTGAACTGGCCCGAGAAATCTTGAACATTTGACTGTGGTAAAACGGGGAGCAAGTTGCAGGAGTAACTATGACTCTCTTAAGGTTGCCAATGCTCGTCGCCCGGCAAAAAGCATCGGAAAACTCGAGGAGCACCTGGCAGAAATAACTGTGAAGGTCTTAAGTTCGGCAAATAATGGCGTATCGCTTCTGATGAACTGAACAGAGAAAGCTTGAATATGTGACTATGGTAAAACGGGGAGCAACTGGTATGAGTAACTATGACTCTCTTAAGGTAGCCAAATGCCTCGTCACCAACGGAATAACTCGGCAAACTCGAGGAGCATCTGGCAGGAGTAACTGTGAAAATCTTAAGGTCGACAAATAATGGTGTATCACTTCTGGTGAACCGGCTGGAGAAAGCTTGAAGACGTGACTGTGATAAAACACGCAGCAACTAGCAGGAGTAACTATGACACTCTTAATGTAGCCAAATACTCGTAACCAGGCGAAATACATCGGCCGACTCGAGGAGCACCTGGCAGAAATAACTGTAAAAGTCATAAGGTCGACAAATAATGGCGTATCGCTTCTGATGAACTGACCAGAGAAAGCTTGAATATGTGATTATGATAAAGCGTCGAGCAACTGGTATGAGTAACTATGACTCTCTTAAGGTAGCCAAATGCCTCGTCAACAATGGAATAAATCGGCAAACTCGAGGAGCACCTGGCAGGAGTAACTGTGGAAGTCTTAAGGTCGACAAAAAATGGTGTAACACTTCTGGTGAAATAGCCAGAGAAAGCTTCAAGGCGTAACTGTGATAAAACAGGGAGCAACTTGCAGGAGTAACTATGACTCTCTTAAGGTAGCCAAATGCTCGTCACCAGGCGAAATACATCGGCAAACTCGTGGAGCACCTGGCAGAAATAACTGTGAATGTCTTAAGTTCGACAAATAAAGGCGTATCACTTCTGGTGAACTGGTCAGATAAAGGTTGAAGATGCGACTATGGTCAACCCGGGAGCAATTGGTAGGAGTAACTATGACTCTCTTAATGTAGCCAAATGCGCCGTCACCAGGCAGAATACATCGGCAAACTCGAGGAGCAAATAGCAGAAATAACTGTGAAAGTCTTATGGTCGAGAAATAAAGGCGTATCGCTTGTGGTGAACTGGCCCGAGAAATCTTGAACATTTGACTGTGGTAAAACGGGGAGCAAGTTGCAGGAGTAACTATGACTCTCTTAAGGTTGCCAATGCTCGTCGCCCGGCAAAAAGCATCGGAAAACTCGAGGAGCACCTGGCAGAAATAACTGTGAAGGTCTTAAGTTCGGCAAATAAAGGCGTATCGCTTCTGATGAACTGAACAGAGAAAGCTTGAAGATGTGACTATGGTAAAACGGGGAGCAACTGGTATGAGTAACTATGACTCTCTTAAGGTAGCCAAATGCCTCGTCACCAACGGAATAACTCGGCAAACTCGAGGAGCATCTGGCAGGAGTAACTGTGAAAATCTTAAGGTCGACAAATAATGGTGTATCACTTCTGGTGAACCGGCCGGAGAAAGCTTGAAGACGTGACTGTGATAAAACATGCAGCAACTAGCAGGAGTAACTATGACACTCTTAATGTAGCCAAATGCTCGTAACCAGGCGAAATACATCGGCCGACTCGAGGAGCACCTGGCAGAAATAACTGTAAAAGTCTTAAGGTCGACAAATAATGGCGTATCGCTTCTGATGAACTGACCAGAGAAAGCTTGAATATGTGATTATGATAAAGCGTCGAGCAACTGGTATGAGTAACTATGACTCTCTTAAGGTAGCCAAATGCCTCGTCAACAATGGAATAAATCGGCAAACTCGAGGAGCTCCTGGCAGGAGTAACTGTGAAAGTCTTAAGGTCGACAAAAAATGGTGTAACACTTCTGGTGAAATAGCCAGAGAAAGCTTCAAGACGTAACTGTGATAAAACAGGGAGCAACTTGCAGAAGTAACTATGACTCTCTTAAGGTAGCCAAATGCTCGTCACCAGGCGAAATACATCGGCAAACTCGTGGAGCACCTGGCAGAAATAACTGTGAATGTCTTAAGTTCGACAAATAAAAGCGTATCTTTTCTGGTGAACTGGTCAGATAAAGGTTGAAGATGCGACTATGGTAAAACCGGGAGCAATTGGTAGGAGTAACTATGACTCTCTTAATGTAGCCAAATGCGCCGTCACCAGGCAGAATACATCGGCAAACTCGAGGAGCAAATAGCAGAAATAACTGTGAAAGTATTAAGGTCGAGAAATAAAGGCGTATCGCATGTGGTGAACTGGCCCGAGAAATCTTGAACATTTGACTGTGGTAAAACGGGGAGCAAGTTGCAGGAGTAACTATGACTCTCTTAAGGTTGCCAATGCTCGTCGCCCGGCAAAAAGCATCGGAAAACTCGAGGAGCACCTGGCAGAAATAACTGTGAAGGTCTTAAGTTCGGCAAATAATGGCGTATCGCTTCTGATGAACTGAACAGAGAAAGCTTGAATATGTGACTATGGTAAAACGGGGAGTAACTGGTATGAGTAACTATGTCTCTCTTAAGGTAGCCAAATGCCTCGTCACCAACGGAATAACTCGGCAAACTCGAGGAGCATCTGGCAGGAGTAACTGTGAAAATCTTAAGGTCGACAAATAATGGTGTATCACTTCTGGTGAACCGGCTGGAGAAAGCTTGAAGACGTGACTGTGATAAAACACGCAGCAACTAGCAGGAGTAACTATGACACTCTTAATGTAGCCAAATGCTCGTAACCAGGCGATATACATCGGCCAACTCGAGGAGCACCTGGCAGAAATAACTGTAAAAGTCTTAAGGTCGACAAATAATGGCGTATCGCTTCTGATGAACTGACCAGAGAAAGCTTGAATATGTGATTATGGTAAAGCGTCGAGCAACTGGTATGAGTAACTATGACTCTCTTAAGGTAGCCAAATGCCTCGTCAACAATGGAATAAATCGGCAAATTCGAGGAGCACCTGGCAGGAGTAACTGTGAAAGTCTTAAGGTCGACAAAAAATAGTGTAACACTTCTGGTGAAATGGCCAGAGAAAGCTTCAAGACGTAACTGTGATAAAACAGGGAGCAACTTGCAGGAGTAACTATGACTCTCTTAAGGTAGCCAAATGCTCGTCACCAGGCGAAATACATCGGCAAACTCGTGGAGCACCTGGCAGAAATAACTGTGAATGTCTTAAGTTCGACAAATAAAAGCGTATCTTTTCTGGTGAACTGGTCAGATAAGGTTGAAGATGCGACTATGGTAAAACCGGGAGCAATTGGTAGGAGTAACTATGACTCTCTTAATGTAGCCAAATGCGCCGTCACCAGGCAGAATACATCGGCAAACTCGAGGAGCAAATAGCAGAAATAACTGTGAAAGTATTAAGGTCGAGAAATAAAGGCGTATCGCATGTGGTGAACTGGCCCGAGAAATCTTGAACATTTGACTGTGGTAAAACGGGGAGCAAGTTGCAGGAGTAACTATGACTCTCTTAAGGTTGCCAATGCTCGTCGCCCGGCAAAAAGCATCGGAAAACTCGAGGAGCACCTGGCAGAAATAACTGTGAAGGTCTTAAGTTCGGCAAATAATGGCGTATCGCTTCTGATGAACTGAACAGAGAAAGCTTGAATATGTGACTATGGTAAAACGGGGAGCAACTGGTATGAGTAACTATGACTCTCTTAAGGTAGCCAAATGCCTCGTCACCAACGGAATAACTCGGCAAACTCGAGGAGCATCTGGCAGGAGTAACTGTGAAAATCTTAAGGTCGACAAATAATGGTGTATCACTTCTGGTGAACCGGCTGGAGAAAGCTTGAAGACGTGACTGTGATAAAACACGCAGCAACTAGCAGGAGTAACTATGACACTCTTAATGTAGCCAAATGCTCGTAACCAGGCGAAATACATCGGCCGACTCGAGGAGCACCTGGCAGAAATAACTGTAAAAGTCATAAGGTCGACAAATAATGGCGTATCGCTTCTGATGAACTGACCAGAGAAAGCTTGAATATGTGATTATGATAAAGCGTCGAGCAACTGGTATGAGTAACTATGACTCTCTTAAGGTAGCCAAATGCCTCGTCAACAATGGAATAAATCGGCAAACTCGAGGAGCACCTGGCAGGAGTAACTGTGAAAGTCTTAAGGTCGACAAAAAATGGTGTAACACTTCTGGTGAAATAGCCAGAGAAAGCTTCAAGGCGTAACTGTGATAAAACAGGGAGCAACTTGCAGGAGTAACTATGACTCTCTTAAGGTAGCCAAATGCTCGTCACCAGGCGAAATACATCGGCAAACTCGTGGAGCACCTGGCAGAAATAACTGTGAATGTCTTAAGTTCGACAAATAAAGGCGTATCACTTCTGGTGAACTGGTCAGATAAAGGTTGAAGATGCGACTATGGTCAAACCGGGAGCAATTGTTAGGAGTAACTATGACTCTCTTAATGTAGCCAAATGCGCCGTCACCAGGCAGAATACATCGGCAAACTCGAGGAGCAAATAGCAGAAATAACTGTGAAAGTATTAAGGTCGAGAAATAAAGGCGTATCGCATGTGGTGAACTGGCCCGAGAAATCTTGAACATTTGACTGTGGTAAAACGGGGAGCAAGTTGCAGGAGTAACTATGACTCTCTTAAGGTTGCCAATGCTCGTCGCCCGGCAAAAAGCATCGGAAAACTCGAGGAGCACCTGGCAGAAATAACTGTGAAGGTCTTAAGTTCGGCAAATAATGGCGTATCGCTTCTGATGAACTGAACAGAGAAAGCTTGAATATGTGACTATGGTAAAACGGGGAGCAACTGGTATGAGTAACTATGACTCTCTTAAGGTAGCCAAATGCCTCGTCACCAACGGAATAACTCGGCAAACTCGAGGAGCATCTGGCAGGAGTAACTGTGAAAATCTTAAGGTCGACAAATAATGGTGTATCACTTCTGGTGAACCGGCTGGAGAAAGCTTGAAGACGTGACTGTGATAAAACACGCAGCAACTAGCAGGAGTAACTATGACACTCTTAATGTAGCCAAATACTCGTAACCAGGCGAAATACATCGGCCGACTCGAGGAGCACCTGGCAGAAATAACTGTAAAAGTCATAAGGTCGACAAATAATGGCGTATCGCTTCTGATGAACTGACCAGAGAAAGCTTGAATATGTGATTATGATAAAGCGTCGAGCAACTGGTATGAGTAACTATGACTCTCTTAAGGTAGCCAAATGCCTCGTCAACAATGGAATAAATCGGCAAACTCGAGGAGCACCTGGCAGGAGTAACTGTGGAAGTCTTAAGGTCGACAAAAAATGGTGTAACACTTCTGGTGAAATAGCCAGAGAAAGCTTCAAGGCGTAACTGTGATAAAACAGGGAGCAACTTGCAGGAGTAACTATGACTCTCTTAAGGTAGCCAAATGCTCGTCACCAGGCGAAATACATCGGCAAACTCGTGGAGCACCTGGCAGAAATAACTGTGAATGTCTTAAGTTCGACAAATAAAGGCGTATCACTTCTGGTGAACTGGTCAGATAAAGGTTGAAGATGCGACTATGGTCAACCCGGGAGCAATTGGTAGGAGTAACTATGACTCTCTTAATGTAGCCAAATGCGCCGTCACCAGGCAGAATACATCGGCAAACTCGAGGAGCAAATAGCAGAAATAACTGTGAAAGTCTTATGGTCGAGAAATAAAGGCGTATCGCTTGTGGTGAACTGGCCCGAGAAATCTTGAACATTTGACTGTGGTAAAACGGGGAGCAAGTTGCAGGAGTAACTATGACTCTCTTAAGGTTGCCAATGCTCGTCGCCCGGCAAAAAGCATCGGAAAACTCGAGGAGCACCTGGCAGAAATAACTGTGAAGGTCTTAAGTTCGGCAAATAAAGGCGTATCGCTTCTGATGAACTGAACAGAGAAAGCTTGAAGATGTGACTATGGTAAAACGGGGAGCAACTGGTATGAGTAACTATGACTCTCTTAAGGTAGCCAAATGCCTCGTCACCAACGGAATAACTCGGCAAACTCGAGGAGCATCTGGCAGGAGTAACTGTGAAAATCTTAAGGTCGACAAATAATGGTGTATCACTTCTGGTGAACCGGCCGGAGAAAGCTTGAAGACGTGACTGTGATAAAACATGCAGCAACTAGCAGGAGTAACTATGACACTCTTAATGTAGCCAAATGCTCGTAACCAGGCGAAATACATCGGCCGACTCGAGGAGCACCTGGCAGAAATAACTGTAAAAGTCTTAAGGTCGACAAATAATGGCGTATCGCTTCTGATGAACTGACCAGAGAAAGCTTGAATATGTGATTATGATAAAGCGTCGAGCAACTGGTATGAGTAACTATGACTCTCTTAAGGTAGCCAAATGCCTCGTCAACAATGGAATAAATCGGCAAACTCGAGGAGCTCCTGGCAGGAGTAACTGTGAAAGTCTTAAGGTCGACAAAAAATGGTGTAACACTTCTGGTGAAATAGCCAGAGAAAGCTTCAAGACGTAACTGTGATAAAACAGGGAGCAACTTGCAGAAGTAACTATGACTCTCTTAAGGTAGCCAAATGCTCGTCACCAGGCGAAATACATCGGCAAACTCGTGGAGCACCTGGCAGAAATAACTGTGAATGTCTTAAGTTCGACAAATAAAAGCGTATCTTTTCTGGTGAACTGGTCAGATAAAGGTTGAAGATGCGACTATGGTAAAACCGGGAGCAATTGGTAGGAGTAACTATGACTCTCTTAATGTAGCCAAATGCGCCGTCACCAGGCAGAATACATCGGCAAACTCGAGGAGCAAATAGCAGAAATAACTGTGAAAGTATTAAGGTCGAGAAATAAAGGCGTATCGCATGTGGTGAACTGGCCCGAGAAATCTTGAACATTTGACTGTGGTAAAACGGGGAGCAAGTTGCAGGAGTAACTATGACTCTCTTAAGGTTGCCAATGCTCGTCGCCCGGCAAAAAGCATCGGAAAACTCGAGGAGCACCTGGCAGAAATAACTGTGAAGGTCTTAAGTTCGGCAAATAATGGCGTATCGCTTCTGATGAACTGAACAGAGAAAGCTTGAATATGTGACTATGGTAAAACGGGGAGCAACTGGTATGAGTAACTATGACTCTCTTAAGGTAGCCAAATGCCTCGTCACCAACGGAATAACTCGGCAAACTCGAGGAGCATCTGGCAGGAGTAACTGTGAAAATCTTAAGGTCGACAAATAATGGTGTATCACTTCTGGTGAACCGGCTGGAGAAAGCTTGAAGACGTGACTGTGATAAAACACGCAGCAACTAGCAGGAGTAACTATGACACTCTTAATGTAGCCAAATGCTCGTAACCAGGCGAAATACATCGGCCGACTCGAGGAGCACCTGGCAGAAATAACTGTAAAAGTCATAAGGTCGACAAATAATGGCGTATCGCTTCTGATGAACTGACCAGAGAAAGCTTGAATATGTGATTATGATAAAGCGTCGAGCAACTGGTATGAGTAACTATGACTCTCTTAAGGTAGCCAAATGCCTCGTCAACAATGGAATAAATCGGCAAACTCGAGGAGCACCTGGCAGGAGTAACTGTGAAAGTCTTAAGGTCGACAAAAAATGGTGTAACACTTCTGGTGAAATAGCCAGAGAAAGCTTCAAGGCGTAACTGTGATAAAACAGGGAGCAACTTGCAGGAGTAACTATGACTCTCTTAAGGTAGCCAAATGCTCGTCACCAGGCGAAATACATCGGCAAACTCGTGGAGCACCTGGCAGAAATAACTGTGAATGTCTTAAGTTCGACAAATAAAGGCGTATCACTTCTGGTGAACTGGTCAGATAAAGGTTGAAGATGCGACTATGGTCAAACCGGGAGCAATTGGTAGGAGTAACTATGACTCTCTTAATGTAGCCAAATGCGCCGTCACCAGGCAGAATACATCGGCAAAGTCGAGGAGCAAATAGCAGAAATAACTGTGAAAGTCTTAAGGTCGAGAAATAAAGGCGTATCGCTTGTGGTGAACTGGCCCGAGAAATCTTGAACATTTGACTGTGGTAAAACGGGGAGCAAGTTGCAGGAGTAACTATGACTCTCTTAAGGTTGCCAATGCTCGTCGCCCGGCAAAAAGCATCGGAAAACTCGAGGAGCACCTGGCAGAAATAACTGTGAAGGTCTTAAGTTCGGCAAATAAAGGCGTATCGCTTCTGATGAACTGAACAGAGAAAGCTTGAATATGTGACTATGGTAAAACGGGGAGCAACTGGTATGAGTAACTATGACTCTCTTAAGGTAGCCAAATGCCTCGTCACCAACGGAATAACTCGGCAAAGTCGAGGAGCATCTGGCAGGAGTAACTGTGAAAATCTTAAGGTCGACAAATAATGGTGTATCACTTCTGGTGAACCGGCCGGAGAAAGCTTGAAGACGTGACTGTGATAAAACATGCAGCAACTAGCAGGAGTAACTATGACACTCTTAATGTAGCCAAATGCTCGTAACCAGGCGAAATACATCGGCCGACTCGAGGAGCACCTGGCAGAAATAACTGTAAAAGTCTTAAGGTCGACAAATAATGGCGTATCGCTTCTGATGAACTGACCAGAGAAAGCTTGAATATGTGATTATGATAAAGCGTCGAGCAACTGGTATGAGTAACTATGACTCTCTTAAGGTAGCCAAATGCCTCGTCAACAATGGAATAAATCGGCAAACTCGAGGAGCTCCTGGCAGGAGTAACTGTGAAAGTCTTAAGGTCGACAAAAAATGGTGTAACACTTCTGGTGAAATAGCCAGAGAAAGCTTCAAGACGTAACTGTGATAAAACAGGGAGCAACTTGCAGAAGTAACTATGACTCTCTTAAGGTAGCCAAATGCTCGTCACCAGGCGAAATACATCGGCAAACTCGTGGAGCACCTGGCAGAAATAACTGTGAATGTCTTAAGTTCGACAAATAAAAGCGTATCTTTTCTGGTGAACTGGTCAGATAAAGGTTGAAGATGCGACTATGGTAAAACCGGGAGCAATTGGTAGGAGTAACTATGACTCTCTTAATGTAGCCAAATGCGCCGTCACAAGACAGAATACATCGGCAAACTCGAGGAGCAAATAGCAGAAATAACTGTGAAAGTCTTAAGGTCGAGAAATAAAGGCGTATCGCTTGTGGTGAACTGGCCCGAGAAATCTTGAACATTTGACTGTGGTAAAACGGGGAGCAAGTTGCAGGAGTAACTATGACTCTCTTAAGGTTGCCAATGCTCGTCGCCCGGCAAAAAGCATCGGAAAACTCGTGGAGCACCTGGCAGAAATAACTGTGAAGGTCTTAAGTTCGGCAAATAATGGCGTATCGCTTCTGATGAACTGAACAGAGAAAGCTTGAATATGTGACTATGGTAAAACGGGGAGCAACTGGTATGAGTAACTATGACTCTCTTAAGGTAGCCAAATGCCTCGTCACCAACGGAATAACTCGGCAAACTCGAGGAGCATCTGGCAGGAGTAACTGTGAAAATCTTAAGGTCGACAAATAATGGTGTATCACTTCTGGTGAACCGGCTGGAGAAAGCTTGAAGACGTGACTGTGATAAAACACGCAGCAACTAGCAGGAGTAACTATGACACTCTTAATGTAGCCAAATGCTCGTAACCAGGCGAAATACATCGGCCGACTCGAGGAGCACCTGGCAGAAATAACTGTAAAAGTCTCAAGGTCGACAAATAATGGCGTATCGCTTCTGATGAACTGACCAGAGAAAGCTTGAATATGTGATTATGATAAAGCGTCGAGCAACTGGTATGAGTAACTATGACTCTCTTAAGGTAGCCAAATGCCTCGTCAACAATGGAATAAATCGGCAAATTCGAGGAGCACCTGGCAGGAGTAACTGTGAAAGTCTTAAGGTCGACAAAAAATAGTGTAACACTTCTGGTGAAATAGCCAGAGAAAGCTTCAAGACGTAACTGTGATAAAACAGGGAGCAACTTGCAGGAGTAACTATGACTCTCTTAAGGTAGCCAAATGCTCGTCACCAGGCGAAATACATCGGCAAACTCGTGGAGCACCTGGCAGAAATAACTGTGAATGTCTTAAGTTCGACAAATAAAAGCGTATCTTTTCTGGTGAACTGGTCAGATAAAGGTTGAAGATGCGTCTATGGTAAAACCGGGAGCAATTGGTAGGAGTAACTATGACTCTCTTAATGTAGCCAAATGCGCCGTCACCAGGCAGAATACATCGGCAAACTCGAGGAGCAAATAGCAGAAATAACTGTGAAAGTCTTAAGGTCGAGAAATAAAGGCGTATCGCTTGTGGTGAACTGGCCCGAGAAATCTTGAACATTTGACTGTGGTAAAACGGGGAGCAAGTTGCAGGAGTGACTATGACTCTCTTAAGGTTGCCAATGCTCATCGCCCGGCAAAAAGCATCGGAAAACTCGAGGAACACCTGGCAGAAATAACTGTGAAGGTCTTAAGTTCGGCAAATAATGGCGTATCGCTTCTGATGAACTGAACAGAGAAAGCTTGAATATGTGACTATGGTAAAACGGGGAGCAACTGGTATGAGTAACTATGACTCTCTTAAGGTAGCCAAATGCCTCGTCACCAACGGAATAACTCGGCAAACTCGAGGAGCATCTGGCAGGAGTAACTGTGAAAATCTTAAGGTCGACAAATAATGGTGTATCACTTCTGGTGAACCGGCCGGAGAAAGCTTGAAGACGTGACTGTGATAAAACACGCAGCAACTAGCTGGAGTAACTATGACACTCTTAATGTAGCCAAATGCTCGTAACCAGGCGAAATACATCGGCCGACTCGAGGAGCACCTGGCAGAAATAACTGTAAAAGTCATAAGGTCGACAAATAATGGCGTATCGCTTCTGATGAACTGACCAGAGAAAGCTTGAATATGTGATTATGATAAAGCGTCGAGCAACTGGTATGAGTAACTATGACTCTCTTAAGGTAGCCAAATGCCTCGTCAACAATGGAATAAATCGGCAAACTCGAGGAGCACCTGGCAGGAGTAACTGTGAAAGTCTTAAGGTCGACAAAAAATGGTGTAACACTTCTGGTGAAATGGCCAGAGAAAGCTTCAAGACGTAACTGTGATAAAACAGGGAGCAACTTGCAGGAGTAACTATGACTCTCTTAAGGTAGCCAAATGCTCGTCACCAGGCGAAATACATCGGCAAACTCGTGGAGCACCTGGCAGAAATAACTGTGAATGTCTTAAGTTCGACAAATAAAGGCGTATCACTTCTGGTGAACTGGTCAGATAAAGGTTGAAGATGCGACTATGGTAAAACCGGGAGCAATTGGTAGGAGTAACTATGACTCTCTTAAAGTAGCCAAATGCGCCGTCACCAGGCAGAATACATCGGCAAAGTCGAGGAGCAAATAGCAGAAATAACTGTGAAAGTCTTAAGGTCGAGAAATAAAGGCGTATCGCTTGTGGTGAACTGGCCCGAGAAATCTTGAACATTTGACTGTGGTAAAACGGGGAGCAAGTTGCAGGAGTAACTATGACTCTCTTAAGGTTGCCAATGCTCGTCGCCCGGCAAAAAGCATCGGAAAACTCGAGGAGCACCTGGCAGAAATAACTGTGAAGGTCTTAAGTTCGGCAAATAAAGGCGTATCGCTTCTGATGAACTGAACAGAGAAAGCTTGAATATGTGACTATGGTAAAACGGGGAGCAACTGGTATGAGTAACTATGACTCTCTTAAGGTAGCCAAATGCCTCGTCACCAACGGAATAACTCGGCAAACTCGAGGAGCATCTGGCAGGAGTAACTGTGAAAATCTTAAGGTCGACAAATAATGGTGTATCACTTCTGGTGAACCGGCTGGAGAAAGCTTGAAGACGTGACTGTGATAAAACACGCAGCAACTAGCAGGAGTAACTATGACACTCTTAATGTAGCCAAATGCTCGTAACCAGGCGAAATACATCGGCCGACTCGAGGAGCACCTGGCAGAAATAACTGTAAAAGTCATAAGGTCGACAAATAATGGCGTATCGCTTCTGATGAACTGACCAGAGAAAGCTTGAATATGTGATTATGATAAAGCGTCGAGCAACTGGTATGAGTAACTATGACTCTCTTAAGGTAGCCAAATGCCTCGTCAACAATGGAATAAATCGGCAAACTCGAGGAGCACCTGGCAGGAGTAACTGTGAAAGTCTTAAGGTCGACAAAAAATGGTGTAACACTTCTGGTGAAATGGCCAGAGAAAGCTTCAAGACGTAACTGTGATAAAACAGGGAGCAACTTGCAGGAGTAACTATGACTCTCTTAAGGTAGCCAAATGCTCGTCACCAGGCGAAATACATCGGCAAACTCGTGGAGCACCTGGCAGAAATAACTGTGAATGTCTTAAGTTCGACAAATAAAGGCGTATCACTTCTGGTGAACTGGTCAGATAAAGGTTGAAGATGCGACTATGGTAAAACCGGGAGCAATTGGTAGGAGTAACTATGACTCTCTTAAAGTAGCCAAATGCGCCGTCACCAGGCAGAATACATCGGCAAAGTCGAGGAGCAAATAGCAGAAATAACTGTGAAAGTCTTAAGGTCGAGAAATAAAGGCGTATCGCTTGTGGTGAACTGGCCCGAGAAATCTTGAACATTTGACTGTGGTAAAACGGGGAGCAAGTTGCAGGAGTAACTATGACTCTCTTAAGGTTGCCAATGCTCGTCGCCCGGCAAAAAGCATCGGAAAACTCGAGGAGCACCTGGCAGAAATAACTGTGAAGGTCTTAAGTTCGGCAAATAAAGGCGTATCGCTTCTGATGAACTGAACAGAGAAAGCTTGAATATGTGACTATGGTAAAACGGGGAGCAACTGGTATGAGTAACTATGACTCTCTTAAGGTAGCCAAATGCCTCGTCACCAACGGAATAACTCGGCAAACTCGAGGAGCATCTGGCAGGAGTAACTGTGAAAATCTTAAGGTCGACAAATAATGGTGTATCACTTCTGGTGAACCGGCCGGAGAAAGCTTGAAGACGTGACTGTGATAAAACATGCAGCAACTAGCAGGAGTAACTATGACACTCTTAATGTAGCCAAATGCTCGTAACCAGGCGAAATACATCGGCCGACTCGAGGAGCACCTGGCAGAAATAACTGTAAAAGTCTTAAGGTCGACAAATAATGGCGTATCGCTTCTGATGAACTGACCAGAGAAAGCTTGAATATGTGATTATGATAAAGCGTCGAGCAACTGGTATGAGTAACTATGACTCTCTTAAGGTAGCCAAATGCCTCGTCAACAATGGAATAAATCGGCAAACTCGAGGAGCTCCTGGCAGGAGTAACTGTGAAAGTCTTAAGGTCGACAAAAAATGGTGTAACACTTCTGGTGAAATAGCCAGAGAAAGCTTCAAGACGTAACTGTGATAAAACAGGGAGCAACTTGCAGAAGTAACTATGACTCTCTTAAGGTAGCCAAATGCTCGTCACCAGGCGAAATACATCGGCAAACTCGTGGAGCACCTGGCAGAAATAACTGTAAATGTCTTAAGTTCGACAAATAAAAGCGTATCTTTTCTGGTGAACTGGTCAGATAAAGGTTGAAGATGCGACTATGGTAAAACCGGGAGCAATTGGTAGGAGTAACTATGACTCTCTTAATGTAGCCAAATGCGCCGTCACAAGGCAGAATACATCGGCAAACTCGAGGAGCAAATAGCAGAAATAACTGTGAAAGTCTTAAGGTCGAGAAATAAAGGCGTATCGCTTGTGGTGAACTGGCCCGAGAAATCTTGAACATTTGACTGTGGTAAAACGGGCAGCAAGTTGCAGGAGTGACTATGACTCTCTTAAGGTTGCCAATGCTCATCGCCCGGCAAAAAGCATCGGAAAACTCGAGGAACACCTGGCAGAAATAACTGTGAAGGTCTTAAGTTCGGCAAATAATGGCGTATCGCTTCTGATGAACTGAACAGAGAAAGCTTGAATATGTGACTATGGTAAAACGGGGAGCAACTGGTATGAGTCACTATGACTCTCTTAAGGTAGCCAAATGCCTCGTCACCAACGGAATAACTCGGCAAACTCGAGGAGCATCTGGCAGGAGTAACTGTGAAAATCTTAAGGTCGACAAATAATGGTGTATCACTTCTGGTGAACCGGCCGGAGAAAGCTTGAAGACGTGACTGTGATAAAACACGCAGCAACTAGCTGGAGTAACTATGACACTCTTAATGTAGCCAAATGCTCGTAACCAGGCGAAATACATCGGCCGACTCGAGGAGCACCTGGCAGAAATAACTGTAAAAGTCATAAGGTCGACAAATAATGGCGTATCGCTTCTGATGAACTGACCAGAGAAAGCTTGAATATGTGATTATGATAAAGCGTCGAGCAACTGGTATGAGTAACTATGACTCTCTTAAGGTAGCCAAATGCCTCGTCAACAATGGAATAAATCGGCAAACTCGAGGAGCACCTGGCAGGAGTAACTGTGAAAGTCTTAAGGTCGACAAAAAATGGTGTAACACTTCTGGTGAAATGGCCAGAGAAAGCTTCAAGACGTAACTGTGATAAAACAGGGAGCAACTTGCAGGAGTAACTATGACTCTCTTAAGGTAGCCAAATGCTCGTCACCAGGCGAAATACATCGGCAAACTCGTGGAGCACCTGGCAGAAATAACTGTGAATGTCTTAAGTTCGACAAATAAAGGCGTATCACTTCTGGTGAACTGGTCAGATAAAGGTTGAAGATGCGACTATGGTAAAACCGGGAGCAATTGGTAGGAGTAACTATGACTCTCTTAAAGTAGCCAAATGCGCCGTCACCAGGCAGAATACATCGGCAAACTCGAGGAGCAAATAGCAGAAATAACTGTGAAAATCTTAAGGTCGAGAAATAAAGGCGTATCGCTTGTGGTGAACTGGCCCGAGAAATCTTGAACATTTGACTGTGGTAAAACGGGGAGCAAGTTGCAGGAGTAACTATGACTCTCTTAAGGTTGCCAATGCTCGTCGCCCGGCAAAAAGCATCGGAAAACTCGAGGAGCACCTGGCAGAAATAACTGTGAAGGTCTTAAGTTCGGCAAATAAAGGCGTATCGCTTCTGATGAACTGAACAGAGAAAGCTTGAATATGTGACTATGGTAAAACGGGGAGCAACTGGTATGAGTAACTATGACTCTCTTAAGGTAGCCAAATGCCTCGTCACCAACGGAATAACTCGGCAAACTCGAGGAGCATCTGGCAGGAGTAACTGTGAAAATCTTAAGGTCGACAAATAATGGTGTATCACTTCTGGTGAACCGGCTGGAGAAAGCTTGAAGACGTGACTGTGATAAAACACGCAGCAACTAGCAGGAGTAACTATGACACTCTTAATGTAGCCAAACGCTCGTAACCAGGCGAAATACATCGGCCGACTCGAGGAGCACCTGGCAGAAATAACTGTAAAAGTCATAAGGTCGACAAATAATGGCGTATCGCTTCTGATGAACTGACCAGAGAAAGCTTGAATATGTGATTATGATAAAGCGTCGAGCAACTGGTATGAGTAACTATGACTCTCTTAAGGTAGCCAAATGCCTCGTCAACAATGGAATAAATCGGCAAACTCGAGGAGCACCTGGCAGGAGTAACTGTGAAAGTCTTAAGGTCGACAAAAAATGGTGTAACACTTCTGGTGAAATAGCCAGAGAAAGCTTCAAGGCGTAACTGTGATAAAACAGGGAGCAACTTGCAGGAGTAACTATGACTCTCTTAAGGTAGCCAAATGCTCGTCACCAGGCGAAATACATCGGCAAACTCGTGGAGCACCTGGCAGAAATAACTGTGAATGTCTTAAGTTCGACAAATAAAGGCGTATCACTTCTGGTGAACTGGTCAGATAAAGGTTGAAGATGCGACTATGGTCAAACCGGGAGCAATTGGTAGGAGTAACTATGACTCTCTTAATGTAGCCAAATGCGCCGTCACCAGGCAGAATACATCGGCAAACTCGAGGAGCAAATAGCAGAAATAACTGTGAAAGTCTTAAGGTCGAGAAATAAAGGCGTATCGCTTGTGGTGAACTGGCCCGAGAAATCTTGAACATTTGACTGTGGTAAAACGGGGAGCAAGTTGCAGGAGTAACTATGACTCTCTTAAGGTTGCCAATGCTCGTCGCCCGGCAAAAAGCATCGGAAAACTCGAGGAGCACCTGGCAGAAATAACTGTGAAGGTCTTAAGTTCGGCAAATAATGGCGTATCGCTTCTGATGAACTGAACAGAGAAAGCTTGAATATGTGACTATGGTAAAACGGGGAGCAACTGGTATGAGTAACTATGACTCTCTTATGGTAGCCAAATGCCTCGTCACCAACGGAATAACTCGGCAAACTCGAGGAGCATCTGGCAGGAGTAACTGTGAAAATCTTAAGGTCGACAAATAATGGTGTATCCCTTCTGGTGAACCGGCCGGAGAAAGCTTGAAGACGTGACTGTGATAAAACATGCAGCAACTAGCAGGAGTAACTATGACACTCTTAATGTAGCCAAATGCTCGTAACCAGGCGAAATACATCGGCCGACTCGAGGAGCACCTGGCAGAAATAACTGTAAAAGTCTTAAGGTCGACAAATAATGGCGTATCGCTTCTGATGAACTGACCAGAGAAAGCTTGAATATGTGATTATGATAAAGCGTCGAGCAACTGGTATGAGTAACTATGACTCTCTTAAGGTAGCCAAATGCCTCGTCAACAATGGAATAAATCGGCAAACTCGAGGAGCTCCTGGCTGGAGTAACTGTGAAAGTCTTAAGGTCGACAAAAAATGGTGTAACACTTCTGGTGAAATAGCCAGAGAAAGCTTCAAGACGTAACTGTGATAAAACAGGGAGCAACTTGCAGAAGTAACTATGACTCTCTTAAGGTAGCCAAATGCTCGTCACCAGGCGAAATACATCGGCAAACTCGTGGAGCACCTGGCAGAAATAACTGTGAATGTCTTAAGTTCGACAAATAAAAGCGTATCTTTTCTGGTGAACTGGTCAGATAAAGGTTGAAGATGCGACTATGGTAAAACCGGGAGCAATTGGTAGGAGTAACTATGACTCTCTTAATGTAGCCAAATGCGCCGTCACAAGGCAGAATACATCGGCAAACTCGAGGAGCAAATAGCAGAAATAACTGTGAAAGTCTTAAGGTCGAGAAATAAAGGCGTATCGCTGGTGGTGAACTGGCCCGAGAAATCTTGAACATTTGACTGTGGTAAAACGGGGAGCAAGTTGCAGGAGTGACTATGACTCTCTTAAGGTTGCCAATGCTCATCGCCCGGCAAAAAGCATCGGAAAACTCGAGGAACACCTGGCAGAAATAACTGTGAAGGTCTTAAGTTCGGCAAATAATGGCGTATCGCTTCTGATGAACTGAACAGAGAAAGCTTGAATATGTGACTATGGTAAAACGGGGAGCAACTGGTATGAGTAACTATGACGCTCTTAAGGTAGCCAAATGCCTCGTCACCAACGGAATAACTCGGCAAACTCGAGGAGCATCTGGCAGGAGTAACTGTGAAAATCTTAAGGTCGACAAATAATGGTGTATCACTTCTGGTGAACCGGCCGGAGAAAGCTTGAAGACGTGACTGTGATAAAACACGCAGCAACTAGCTGGAGTAACTATGACACTCTTGATGTAGCCAAATGCTCGTAACCAGGCGAAATACATCGGCCGACTCGAGGAGCACCTGGCAGAAATAACTGTAAAAGTCATAAGGTCGACAAATAATGGCGTATCGCTTCTGATGAACTGACCAGAGAAAGCTTGAATATGTGATTATGATAAAGCGTCGAGCAACTGGTATGAGTAACTATGACTCTCTTAAGGTAGCCAAATGCCTCGTCAACAATGGAATAAATCGGCAAACTCGAGGAGCACCTGGCAGGAGTAACTGTGAAAGTCTTAAGATCGACAAAAAAAGGTGTAACACTTCTGGTGAAATGGCTAGAGAAAGCTTCAAGACGTAACTGTGATAAAACAGGGAGCAACTTGCAGGAGTAACTATGACTCTCTTAAGGTAGCCAAATGCTCGTCACCAGGCGAAATACATCGGCAAACTCGTGGAGCACCTGGCAGAAATAACTGTGAATGTCTTAAGTTCGACAAATAAAGGCGTATCACTTCTGGTGAACTGGTCAGATAAAGGTTGAAGATGCGACTATGGTAAAACCGGGAGCAATTGGTAGGAGTAACTATGACTCTCTTAAAGTAGCCAAATGCGCCGTCACCAGGCAGAATACATCGGCAAACTCGAGGAGCAAATAGCAGAAATAACTGTGAAAATCTTAAGGTCGAGAAATAAAGGCGTATCGCTTGTGGTGAACTGGCCCGAGAAATCTTGAACATTTGACTGTGGTAAAACGGGGAGCAAGTTGCAGGAGTAACTATGACTCTCTTAAGGTTGCCAATGCTCGTCGCCCGGCAAAAAGCATCGGAAAACTCGAGGAGCACCTGGCAGAAATAACTGTGAAGGTCTTAAGTTCGGCAAATAAAGGCGTATCGCTTCTGATGAACTGAACAGAGAAAGCTTGAATATGTGACTATGGTAAAACGGGGAGCAACTGGTATGAGTAACTATGACTCTCTTAAGGTAGCCAAATGCCTCGTCACCAACGGAATAACTCGGCAAACTCGAGGAGCATCTGGCAGGAGTAACTGTGAAAATCTTAAGGTCGACAAATAATGGTGTATCACTTCTGGTGAACCGGCCGGAGAAAGCTTGAAGACGTGACTGTGATAAAACACGCAGCAACTAGCAGGAGTAACTATGACACTCTTAATGTAGCCAAATGCTCGTAACCAGGCGAAATACATCGGCCGACTCGAGGAGCACCTGGCAGAAATAACTGTAAAAGTCTTAAGGTCGACAAATAATGGCGTATCGCTTCTGATGAACTGACCAGAGAAAGCTTGAATATGTGATTATGATAAAGCGTCGAGCAACTGGTATGAGTAACTATGACTCTCTTAAGGTAGCCAAATGCCTCGTCAACAATGGAATAAATCGGCAAACTCGAGGAGCTCCTGGCAGGAGTAACTGTGAAAGTCTTAAGGTCGACAAAAAATGGTGTAACACTTCTGGTGAAATAGCCAGAGAAAGCTTCAAGACGTAACTGTGATAAAACAGGGAGCAACTTGCAGAAGTAACTATGACTCTCTTAAGGTAGCCAAATGCTCGTCACCAGGCGAAATACATCGGCAAACTCGTGGAGCACCTGGCAGAAATAACTGTGAATGTCTTAAGTTCGACAAATAAAAGCGTATCTTTTCTGGTGAACTGGTCAGATAAAGGTTGAAGATGCGACTATGGTAAAACCGGAAGCAATTGGTAGGAGTAACTATGACTCTCTTAATGTAGCCAAATGCGCCGTCACAAGGCAGAATACATCGGCAAACTCGAGGAGCAAATAGCAGAAATAACTGTGAAAGTCTTAAGGTCGAGAAATAAAGGCGTATCGCTTGTGGTGAACTGGCCCGAGAAATCTTGAACATTTGACTGTGGTAAAACGGGGAGCAAGTTGCAGGAGTAACTATGACTCTCTTAAGGTTGCCAATGCTCGTCGCCCGGCAAAAAGCATCGGAAAACTCGAGGAGCACCTGGCAGAAATAAGTGTGAAGGTCTTAAGTTCGGCAAATAATGGCGTGTCGCTTCTGATGAACTGAACAGAGAAAGCTTGATTATGTGACTATGGTAAAACGGGGAGCAACTGGTATGAGTAACTATGTCTCTCTTAAGGTAGCCAAATGCCTCGTCACCAACGGAATAACTCGGCAAACTCGAGGAGCATCTGGCAGGAGTAACTGTGAAAATCTTAAGGTCGACAAATAATGGTGTATCACTTCTGGTGAACCGGCTGGAGAAAGCTTGAAGACGTGACTGTGATAAAACACGCAGCAACTAGCAGGAGTAACTATGACACTCTTAATGTAGCCAAATGCTCGTAACCAGGCGAAATACATCGGCCGACTCGAGGAGCACCTGGCAGAAATAACTGTAAAAGTCTTAAGGTCGACAAATAATGGCGTATCGCTTCTGATGAACTGACCAGAGAAAGCTTGAATATGTGATTATGGTAAAGCGTCGAGCAACTGGTATGAGTAACTATGACTCTCTTAAGGTAGCCAAATGCCTCGTCAACAATGGAATAAATCGGCAAATTCGAGGAGCACCTGGCAGGAGTAACTGTGAAAGTCTTAAGGTCGACAAAAAATAGTGTAACACTTCTGGTGAAATGGCCAGAGAAAGCTTCAAGACGTAACTGTGATAAAACAGGGAGCAACTTGCAGGAGTAACTATGACTCTCTTAAGGTAGCCAAATGCTCGTCACCAGGCGAAATACATCGGCAAACTCGTGGAGCACCTGGCAGAAATAACTGTGAATGTCTTAAGTTCGACAAATAAAAGCGTATCTTTTCTGGTGAACTGGTCAGATAAAGGTTGAAGATGCGACTATGGTAAAACCGGGAGCAATTGGTAGGAGTAACTATGACTCTCTTAATGTGGCCAATGCGCCGTCACCAGGCAGAATACATCGGCAAACTCGAGGAGCAAATAGCAGAAATAACTGTGAAAGTCTTAAGGTCGAGAAATAAAGGCGTATCGCTTGTGGTGAACTGGCCCGAGAAATCTTGAACATTTGACTGTGGTAAAACGGGGAGCAAGTTGCAGGAGTAACTATGACTCTCTTAAGGTTGCCAATGCTCGTCGCCCGGCAAAAAGCATCGGAAAACTCGAGGAGCACCTGGCAGAAATAACTGTGAAGGTCTTAAGTTCGGCAAATAATGGCGTATCGCTTCTGATGAACTGAACAGAGAAAGCTTGAATATGTGACTATGGTAAAACGGGGAGCAACTGGTATGAGTAACTATGACTCTCTTAAGGTAGAAAATGCCTCGTCACCAACGGAATAACTCGGCAAACTCGAGGAGCATCTGGCAGGAGTAACTGTGAAAATCTTAAGGTCGACAAATAATGGTGTATCACTTCTGGTGAACCGGCCGGAGAAAGCTTGAAGACGTGACTGTGATAAAACACGCAGCAACTAGGTGGAGTAACTATGACACTCTTAATGTAGCCAAATGCTCGTAACCAGGCGAAATACGTCGGCCGACTCGAGGAGCACCTGGCAGAAATAACTGTAAAAGTCATAAGGTCGACAAATAATGGCGTATCGCTTCTGATGGACTGACCAGAAAAAGCTTGAATATGTGATTATGATAAAGCGTCGAGCAACTGGTATGAGTAACTATGACTCTCTTAAGGTAGCCAAATGCCTCGTCAACAATGGAATAAATCGGGAAACTCGAGGAGCACCTGGCAGGAGTAACTGTGAAAGTCTTAAGGTCGACAAAAAATGGTGTAACACTTCTGGTGAAATAGCCAGAGAAAGCTTCAAGACGTAACTGTGATAAAACAGGGAGCAACTTGCAGGAGTAACTATGACTCTCTTAAGGTAGCCTAAAGCTCGTCACCAGGCGAAATACATCGGCAAACTCGTGGAGCACCTGGCAGAAATAACTGTGAATGTCTTAAGTTCGACAAATAAAAGCGTATCTTTTCTGGTGAACTGGTCAGATAAAGGTTGAAGATGCGACTATGGTAAAAACGGGAGCAATTGGTAGGAGTAACTATGACTCTCTTAATGTAGCCAAATGCACCGTCACCAGGCAGAATACATCGGCAAACTCGAGGAGCAAATAGCAGAAATAACTGTGAAAGTCTTAAGGTCGAGAAATAAAGGCGTATCGCTTGTGGTGAACTGGCCCGAGAAATCTTGAACATTTGACTGTGGTAAAACGGGGAGCAAGTTGCAGGAGTAACTATGACTCTCTTAAGGTTGCCAATGCTCGTCGCCCGGCAAAAAGCATCGGAAAACTAGAGGAGCACCTGGCAGAAATAACTGTGAAGGTCTTAAGTTCGGCAAATAATGGCGTATCGCTTCTGATGAACTGAACAGAGAAAGCTTGAATATGTGACTATGGTAAAACGGGGAGCAACTGGTATGAGTAACTATGACTCTCTTAAGGTAGCCAAATGCCTCGTCACCAACGGAATAACTCGGCAAACTCGAGGAGCATCTGGCAGGAGTAACTGTGAAAATCTTAAGGTCGACAAATAATGGTGTATCACTTCTGGTGAACCGGCCGGAGAAAGCTTGAAGACGTGACTGTGATAAAACACGCAGCAACTAGCTGGAGTAACTATGACACTCTTAATGTAGCCAAATGCTCGTAACCAGGCGAAATACATCGGCCGACTCGAGGAGCACCTGGCAGAAATAACTGTAAAAGTCATAAGGTCGACAAATAATGGCGTATCGCTTCTGATGAACTGACCAGAGAAAGCTTGAATATGTGATTATGATAAAGCGTCGAGCAACTGGTATGAGTAACTATGACTCTCTTAAGGTAGCCAAATGCCTCGTCAACAATGGAATAAATCGGCAAACTCGAGGAGCTCCTGGCAGGAGTAACTGTGAAAGTCTTAAGGTCGACAAAAAATGGTGTAACACTTCTGGTGAAATAGCCAGAGAAAGCTTCAAGACGTAACTGTGATAAAACAGGGAGCAACTTGCAGGAGTAACTATGACTCTTTTAAGGTAGCCAAATGCTCGTCACCAGGCGAAATACATCGGCAAACTCGTGGAGCACCTGGCAGAAATAACTGTGAATGTCTTAAGTTCGACAAATAAAGGCGTATCACTTCTGGTGAACTGGTCAGATAAAGGTTGAAGATGCGACTATGGTAAAACCGGGAGCAATTGGTAGGAGTAACTATGACTCTCTTAATGTAGCCAAATGCGCCGTCACCAGGCAGAATACATCGGCAAACTCGAGGAGCAAATAGCAGAAATAACTGTGAAAGTCTTAAGGTCGACAAATAAAGGCGTATCGCTTGTGGTGAACTGGCCCGAGAAATCTTGTACATTTGACTGTGGTAAAACGGGGAGCAAGTTGCAGGAGTAACTATGACTCTCTTAAGGTTGCCAATGCTCGTCGCCCGGCAAAAAGCATCGGAAAACTCGAGGAGCACCTGGCAGAAATAAGTGTGAAGGTCTTAAGTTCGGCAAATAATGGCGTGTCGCTTCTGATGAACTGAACAGAGAAAGCTTGATTATGTGACTATGGTAAAACGGGGAGCAACTGGTATGAGTAACTATGTCTCTCTTAAGGTAGCCAAATGCCTCGTCACCAACGGAATAACTCGGCAAACTCGAGGAGCATCTGGCAGGAGTAACTGTGAAAATCTTAAGGTCGACAAATAATGGTGTATCACTTCTGGTGAACCGGCTGGAGAAAGCTTGAAGACGTGACTGTGATAAAACACGCAGCAACTAGCAGGAGTAACTATGACACTCTTAATGTAGCCAAATGCTCGTAACCAGGCGAAATACATCGGCCGACTCGAGGAGCACCTGGCAGAAATAACTGTAAAAGTCTTAAGGTCGACAAATAATGGCGTATCGCTTCTGATGAACTGACCAGAGAAAGCTTGAATATGTGATTATGGTAAAGCGTCGAGCAACTGGTATGAGTAACTATGACTCTCTTAAGGTAGCCAAATGCCTCGTCAACAATGGAATAAATCGGCAAATTCGAGGAGCACCTGGCAGGAGTAACTGTGAAAGTCTTAAGGTCGACAAAAAATAGTGTAACACTTCTGGTGAAATGGCCAGAGAAAGCTTCAAGACGTAACTGTGATAAAACAGGGAGCAACTTGCAGGAGTAACTATGACTCTCTTAAGGTAGCCAAATGCTCGTCACCAGGCGAAATACATCGGCAAACTCGTGGAGCACCTGGCAGAAATAACTGTGAATGTCTTAAGTTCGACAAATAAAAGCGTATCTTTTCTGGTGAACTGGTCAGATAAAGGTTGAAGATGCGACTATGGTAAAACCGGGAGCAATTGGTAGGAGTAACTATGACTCTCTTAATGTGGCCAATGCGCCGTCACCAGGCAGAATACATCGGCAAACTCGAGGAGCAAATAGCAGAAATAACTGTGAAAGTCTTAAGGTCGAGAAATAAAGGCGTATCGCTTGTGGTGAACTGGCCCGAGAAATCTTGAACATTTGACTGTGGTAAAACGGGGAGCAAGTTGCAGGAGTAACTATGACTCTCTTAAGGTTTCCAATGCTCGTCGCCCGGCAAAAAGCATCGGAAAACTCGAGGAGCACCTGGCAGAAATAACTGTGAAGGTCTTAAGTTCGGCAAATAATGGCGTATCGCTTCTGATGAACTGAACAGAGAAAGCTTGAATATGTGACTATGGTAAAACGGGGAGCAACTGGTATGAGTAACTATGACTCTCTTAAGGTAGAAAATGCCTCGTCACCAACGGAATAACTCGGCAAACTCGAGGAGCATCTGGCAGGAGTAACTGTGAAAATCTTAAGGTCGACAAATAATGGTGTATCACTTCTGGTGAACCGGCCGGAGAAAGCTTGAAGACGTGACTGTGATAAAACACGCAGCAACTAGGTGGAGTAACTATGACACTCTTAATGTAGCCAAATGCTCGTAACCAGGCGAAATACGTCGGCCGACTCGAGGAGCACCTGGCAGAAATAACTGTAAAAGTCATAAGGTCGACAAATAATGGCGTATCGCTTCTGATGGACTGACCAGAAAAAGCTTGAATATGTGATTATGATAAAGCGTCGAGCAACTGGTATGAGTAACTATGACTCTCTTAAGGTAGCCAAATGCCTCGTCAACAATGGAATAAATCGGGAAACTCGAGGAGCACCTGGCAGGAGTAACTGTGAAAGTCTTAAGGTCGACAAAAAATGGTGTAACACTTCTGGTGAAATAGCCAGAGAAAGCTTCAAGACGTAACTGTGATAAAACAGGGAGCAACTTGCAGGAGTAACTATGACTCTCTTAAGGTAGCCTAAAGCTCGTCACCAGGCGAAATACATCGGCAAACTCGTGGAGCACCTGGCAGAAATAACTGTGAATGTCTTAAGTTCGACAAATAAAAGCGTATCTTTTCTGGTGAACTGGTCAGATAAAGGTTGAAGATGCGACTATGGTAAAAACGGGAGCAATTGGTAGGAGTAACTATGACTCTCTTAATGTAGCCAAATGCACCGTCACCAGGCAGAATACATCGGCAAACTCGAGGAGCAAATAGCAGAAATAACTGTGAAAGTCTTAAGGTCGAGAAATAAAGGCGTATCGCTTGTGGTGAACTGGCCCGAGAAATCTTGAACATTTGACTGTGGTAAAACGGGGAGCAAGTTGCAGGAGTAACTATGACTCTCTTAAGGTTGCCAATGCTCGTCGCCCGGCAAAAAGCATCGGAAAACTAGAGGAGCACCTGGCAGAAATAACTGTGAAGGTCTTAAGTTCGGCAAATAATGGCGTATCGCTTCTGATGAACTGAACAGAGAAAGCTTGAATATGTGACTATGGTAAAACGGGGAGCAACTGGTATGAGTAACTATGACTCTCTTAAGGTAGCCAAATGCCTCGTCACCAACGGAATAACTCGGCAAACTCGAGGAGCATCTGGCAGGAGTAACTGTGAAAATCTTAAGGTCGACAAATAATGGTGTATCACTTCTGGTGAACCGGCCGGAGAAAGCTTGAAGACGTGACTGTGATAAAACACGCAGCAACTAGCTGGAGTAACTATGACACTCTTAATGTAGCCAAATGCTCGTAACCAGGCGAAATACATCGGCCGACTCGAGGAGCACCTGGCAGAAATAACTGTAAAAGTCATAAGGTCGACAAATAATGGCGTATCGCTTCTGATGAACTGACCAGAGAAAGCTTGAATATGTGATTATGATAAAGCGTCGAGCAACTGGTATGAGTAACTATGACTCTCTTAAGGTAGCCAAATGCCTCGTCAACAATGGAATAAATCGGCAAACTCGAGGAGCTCCTGGCAGGAGTAACTGTGAAAGTCTTAAGGTCGACAAAAAATGGTGTAACACTTCTGGTGAAATAGCCAGAGAAAGCTTCAAGACGTAACTGTGATAAAACAGGGAGCAACTTGCAGGAGTAACTATGACTCTTTTAAGGTAGCCAAATGCTCGTCACCAGGCGAAATACATCGGCAAACTCGTGGAGCACCTGGCAGAATAAACTGTGAATGTCTTAAGTTCGACAAATAAAGGCGTATCACTTCTGGTGAACTGGTCAGATAAAGGTTGAAGATGCGACTATGGTAAAACCGGGAGCAATTGGTAGGAGTAACTATGACTCTCTTAATGTAGCCAAATGCGCCGTCACCAGGCAGAATACATCGGCAAACTCGAGGAGCAAATAGCAGAAATAACTGTGAAAGTCTTAAGGTCGACAAATAAAGGCGTATCGCTTGTGGTGAACTGGCCCGAGAAATCTTGTACATTTGACTGTGGTAAAACGGGGAGCAAGTTGCAGGAGTAACTATGACTCTCTTAAGGTTGCCAATGCTCGTCGCCCGGCAAAAAGCATCGGAAAACTCGAGGAGCACCTGGCAGAAATAACTGTGAAGGTCTTAAGTTCGGCAAATAATGGCGTATCGCTTCTGATGAACAGAACAGAGAAAGCTTGAATATGTGACTATGGTAAAACGGGGAGCAACTGGTATGAGTAACTATGACTCTCTTAAGGTAGCCAAATGCCTCGTCACCAACGGAATAACTCGGCAAACTCGAGGAGCATCTGGCAGGAGTAACTGTGAAAATCTTAAGGTCGACAAATAATGGTGTATCACTTCTGGTGAACCGGCTGGAGAAAGCTTGAAGACGTGACTGTGATAAAACACGCAGCAACTAGCAGGAGTAACTATGACACTCTTAATGTAGCCAAATGCTCGTAACCAGGCGAAATACATCGGCCGACTCGAGGAGCACCTGGCAGAAATAACTGTAAAAGTCTTAAGGTCGACAAATAATGGCGTATAGCTTCTGATGAACTGACCAGAGAAAGCTTGAATATGTGATTATGGTAAAGCGTCGAGCAACTGGTATGAGTAACTATGACTCTCTTAAGGTAGCCAAATGCCTCGTCAACAATGGAATAAATCGGCAAACTCGAGGAGCACCTGGCAGGAGTAACTGTGAAAGTCTTTAGATCGACAAAAAATAGTGTAACACTTCTGGTGAAATGGCCAGAGAAAGCTTCAAGACGTAACTGTGATAAAACAGGGAGCAACTTGCAGGAGTAACTATGACTCTCTTAAGGTAGCCAAATGCTCGTCACCAGGCGAAATACATCGGCAAACTCGTGGAGCACCTGGCAGAAATAACTGTGAATGTCTTAAGTTCGACAAATAAAAGCGTATCTTTTCTGGTGAACTGGTCAGATAAAGGTTGAAGATGCGACTATGGTAAAACCGGGAGCAATTGGTAGGAGTAACTATGACTCTCTTAATGTAGCCAAATGCGCCGTCACCAGGCAGAATACATCGGCAAACTCGAGGAGCAAATAGCAGAAATAACTGTGAAAGTCTTAAGGTCGAGAAATAAAGGCGTATCGCTTGTGGTGAACTGGCCCGAGAAATCTTGAACATTTGACTGTGGTAAAACGGGGAGCAAGTTGCAGGAGTAACTATGACTCTCTTAAGGTTGCCAATGCTCGTCGCCCGGCAAAAAGCATCGGAAAACTCGAGGAGCACCTGGCAGAAATAACTGTGAATGTCTTAAGTTCGGCAAATAATGGCGTATCGCTTCTGATGAACTGAACAGAGAAAGCTTGAATATGTGACTATGGTAAAACGGGGAGCAACTGGTATGAGTAACTATGACTCTCTTAAGGTAGCCAAATGCCTCGTCACCAACGGAATAACTCGGCAAACTCGAGGAGCATCTGGCAGGAGTAACTGTGAAAATCTTAAGGTCGACAAATAATGGTGTATCACTTCTGGTGAACCGGCTGGAGAAAGCTTGAAGACGTGACTGTGATAAAACACGCAGCAACTAGCAGGAGTAACTATGACACTCTTAATGTAGCTAAATGCTCGTAACCAGGCGAAATACATCGGCCGACTCGAGGAGCACCTGGCAGAAATAACTGTGAAGGTCTTAAGTTCGGCAAATAATGGCGTATCGCTTCTGATGAACTGAACAGAGAAAGCTTGAATATGTGACTATGGTAAAACGGGGAGCAAATGGTATGAGTAACTATGACTCTCTTAAGGTAGCCAAATGCCTCGTCACCAACGGAATAACTCGGCAAACTCGAGGAGCATCTGGCAGGAGTAACTGTGAAAATCTTAAGGTCGACAAATAATGGTGTATCACTTCTGGTGAACCGGCTGGAGAAATCTTGAAGACGTGACTGTGATAAAACACGCAGCAACTAGCAGGAGTAACTATGACACTCTTAATGTAGCCAAATGCTCGTAACCAGGCGAAATACATCGGCCGACTCGAGGAGCACCTGGCAGAAATAACTGTAAAAGTCTTAAGGTCGACAAATAATGGCGTATCGCTTCTGATGAACTGACCAGAGAAAGCTTGAATATGTGATTATGGTAAAGCGTCGAGCAACTGGTATGAGTAACTATGACTCTCTTAAGGTAGCCAAATGCCTCGTCAACAATGGAATAAATCGGCAAACTCGAGGAGCACCTGGCAGGAGTAACTGTGAAAGTCTTAAGGTCGAGAAAAAATAGTGTAACACTTCTGGTGAAATGGCCAGAGAAAGCTTCAAGACGTAACTGTGATAAAACAGGGAGCAACTTGCAGGAGTAACTATGACTCTCTTAAGGTAGCCAAATGCTCGTCACCAGGCGAAATACATCGGCAAACTCGTGGAGCACCTGGCAGAAATAACTGTGAATGTCTTAAGTTCGACAAATAAAAGCGTATCTTTTCTGGTGAACTGGTCAGATAAAGGTTGAAGATGCGACTATGGTAAAACCGGGAGCAATTGGTAGGAGTAACTATGACTCTCTTAATGTAGCCAAATGCGCCGTCACCAGGCAGAATACATCGGCAAACTCGAGGAGCAAATAGCAGAAATAACTGTGAAAGTCTTAAGGTCGAGAAATAAAGGCGTATCGCTTGTGGTGAACTGGCCCGAGAAATCTTGAACATTTGACTGTGGTAAAACGGGGAGCAAGTTGCAGGAGTAACTATCACTCTCTTAAGGTTGCCAATGCTCGTCGCCCGGCAAAAAGCATCGGAAAACTCGAGGAGCACCTGGCAGAAATAACTGTGAACGTCTTAAGTTCGGCAAATAATGGCGTATCGCTTCTGATGAACTGAACAGAGAAAGCTTGAATATGTGACTATGGTAAAACGGGGAGCAAATGGTATGAGTAACTATGACTCTCTTAAGGTAGCCAAATGCCTCGTCACCAACGGAATAACTCGGCAAACTCGAGGAGCATCTGGCAGGAGTAACTGTGAAAATCTTAAGGTCGACAAATAATGGTGTATCACTTCTGGTGAACCGGCTGGAGAAAGCTTGAAGACGTGACTGTGATAAAACACGCAGCAACTAGCAGGAGTAACTATGACACTCTTAATGTAGCCAAATGCTCGTAACCAGGCGAAATACATCGGCCGACTCGAGGAGCACCTGGCAGAAATAACTGTAAAAGTCTTAAGGTCGACAAATAATGGCGTATCGCTTCTGATGAACTGACCAGAGAAAGCTTGAATATGTGATTATGGTAAAGCGTCGAGCAACTGGTATGAGTAACTATGACTCTCTTAAGGTAGCCAAATGCCTCGTCAACAATGGAATAAATCGGCAAACTCGAGGAGCTCCTGGCAGGAGTAACTGTGAATGTCTTAAGGTCGACAAAAAATAGTGTAACACTTCTGGTGAAATGGCCAGAGAAAGCTTCAAGACGTAACTGTGATAAAACAGGGAGCAACTTGCAGGAGTAACTATGACTCTCTTAAGGTAGCCAAATGCTCGTCACCAGGCGAAATACATCGGCAAACTCGTGGAGCACCTGGCAGAAATAACTGTGAATGTCTTAAGTTCGACAAATAAAAGCGTATCTTTTCTGGTGAACTGGTCAGATAAAGGTTGAAGATGCGACTATGGTAAAACCGGGAGCAATTGGTAGGAGTAACTATGACTCTCTTAATGTAGCCAAATGCGCCGTCACCAGGCAGAATACATCGGCAAACTCGAGGAGCAAATAGCAGAAATAACTGTGAAAGTCTTAAGGTCGAGAAATAAAGGCGTATCGCTTGTGGTGAACTGGCCCGAGAAATCTTGAACATTTGACTGTGGTAAAACGGGGAGCAAGTTGCAGGAGTAACTATGACTCTCTTAAGGTTGCCAATGCTCGTCGCCCGGCAAAAAGCATCGGAAAACTCGAGGAGCACCTGGCAGAAATAACTGTGAATGTCTTAAGTTCGGCAAATAATGGCGTATCGCTTCTGATGAACTGAACAGAGAAAGCTTGAATATGTGACTATGGTAAAACGGGGAGCAACTGGTATGAGTAACTATGACTCTCTTAAGGTAGCCAAATGCCTCGTCACCAACGGAATAACTCGGCAAACTCGAGGAGCATCTGGCAGGAGTAACTGTGAAAATCTTAAGGTCGACAAATAATGGTGTATCACTTCTGGTGAACCGGCTGGAGAAAGCTTGAAGACGTGACTGTGATAAAACACGCAGCAACTAGCAGGAGTAACTATGACACTCTTAATGTAGCTAAATGCTCGTAACCAGGCGAAATACATCGGCCGACTCGAGGAGCACCTGGCAGAAATAACTGTGAAGGTCTTAAGTTCGGCAAATAATGGCGTATCGCTTCTGATGAACTGAACAGAGAAAGCTTGAATATGTGACTATGGTAAAACGGGGAGCAAATGGTATGAGTAACTATGACTCTCTTAAGGTAGCCAAATGCCTCGTCACCAACGGAATAACTCGGCAAACTCGAGGAGCATCTGGCAGGAGTAACTGTGAAAATCTTAAGGTCGACAAATAATGGTGTATCACTTCTGGTGAACCGGCTGGAGAAATCTTGAAGACGTGACTGTGATAAAACACGCAGCAACTAGCAGGAGTAACTATGACACTCTTAATGTAGCCAAATGCTCGTAACCAGGCGAAATACATCGGCCGACTCGAGGAGCACCTGGCAGAAATAACTGTAAAAGTCTTAAGGTCGACAAATAATGGCGTATCGCTTCTGATGAACTGACCAGAGAAAGCTTGAATATGTGATTATGGTAAAGCGTCGAGCAACTGGTATGAGTAACTATGACTCTCTTAAGGTAGCCAAATGCCTCGTCAACAATGGAATAAATCGGCAAACTCGAGGAGCACCTGGCAGGAGTAACTGTGAAAGTCTTAAGGTCGAGAAAAAATAGTGTAACACTTCTGGTGAAATGGCCAGAGAAAGCTTCAAGACGTAACTGTGATAAAACAGGGAGCAACTTGCAGGAGTAACTATGACTCTCTTAAGGTAGCCAAATGCTCGTCACCAGGCGAAATACATCGGCAAACTCGTGGAGCACCTGGCAGAAATAACTGTGAATGTCTTAAGTTCGACAAATAAAAGCGTATCTTTTCTGGTGAACTGGTCAGATAAAGGTTGAAGATGCGACTATGGTAAAACCGGGAGCAATTGGTAGGAGTAACTATGACTCTCTTAATGTAGCCAAATGCGCCGTCACCAGGCAGAATACATCGGCAAACTCGAGGAGCAAATAGCAGAAATAACTGTGAAAGTCTTAAGGTCGAGAAATAAAGGCGTATCGCTTGTGGTGAACTGGCCCGAGAAATCTTGAACATTTGACTGTGGTAAAACGGGGAGCAAGTTGCAGGAGTAACTATCACTCTCTTAAGGTTGCCAATGCTCGTCGCCCGGCAAAAAGCATCGGAAAACTCGAGGAGCACCTGGCAGAAATAACTGTGAACGTCTTAAGTTCGGCAAATAATGGCGTATCGCTTCTGATGAACTGAACAGAGAAAGCTTGAATATGTGACTATGGTAAAACGGGGAGCAAATGGTATGAGTAACTATGACTCTCTTAAGGTAGCCAAATGCCTCGTCACCAACGGAATAACTCGGCAAACTCGAGGAGCATCTGGCAGGAGTAACTGTGAAAATCTTAAGGTCGACAAATAATGGTGTATCACTTCTGGTGAACCGGCTGGAGAAAGCTTGAAGACGTGACTGTGATAAAACACGCAGCAACTAGCAGGAGTAACTATGACACTCTTAATGTAGCCAAATGCTCGTAACCAGGCGAAATACATCGGCCGACTCGAGGAGCACCTGGCAGAAATAACTGTAAAAGTCTTAAGGTCGACAAATAATGGCGTATCGCTTCTGATGAACTGACCAGAGAAAGCTTGAATATGTGATTATGGTAAAGCGTCGAGCAACTGGTATGAGTAACTATGACTCTCTTAAGGTAGCCAAATGCCTCGTCAACAATGGAATAAATCGGCAAACTCGAGGAGCTCCTGGCAGGAGTAACTGTGAATGTCTTAAGGTCGACAAAAAATAGTGTAACACTTCTGGTGAAATGGCCAGAGAAAGCTTCAAGACGTAACTGTGATAAAACAGGGAGCAACTTGCAGGAGTAACTATGACTCTCTTAAGGTAGCCAAATGCTCGTCACCAGGCGAAATACATCGGCAAACTCGTGGAGCACCTGGCAGAAATAACTGTGAATGTCTTAAGTTCGACAAATAAAAGCGTATCTTTTCTGGTGAACTTGTCAGATAAAGGTTGAAGATGCGACTATGGTAAAACCGGGAGCAATTGGTAGGAGTAACTATGACTCTCTTAATGTAGCCAAATGCGCCGTCACCAGGCAGAATACATCGGCAAACTCGAGGAGCAAATAGCAGAAATAACTGTGAAAGTCTTAAGGTCGAGAAATAAAGGCGTATCGCTTGTGGTGAACTGGCCCGAGAAATCTTGAACATTTGACTGTGGTAAAACGGGGAGCAAGTTGCAGGAGTAACTATGACTCTCTTAAGGTTGCCAATGCTCGTCGCCCGGCAAAAAGCATCGGAAAACTCGAGGAGCACCTGGCTGAAATAACTGTGAAGGTCTTAAGTTCGGCAAATAATGGCGTATCGCTTCTGATGAACTGAACAGAGAAAGCTTGAATATGTGACTATGGTAAAACGGGGAGCAACTGGTATGAGTAACTATGACTCTCTTAAGGTAGCCAAATGCCTCGTCACCAACGGAATAACTCGGCAAACTCGAGGAGCATCTGGCAGGAGTAACTGTGAAAATCTTAAGGTCGACAAATAATGGTGTATCACTTCTGGTGAACCGGCTGGAGAAAGCTTGAAGACGTGACTGTGATAAAACATGCAGCAACTAGCAGGAGTAACTATGACACTCTTAATGTAGCCAAATGCTCGTAACCAGGCGAAATACATCGGCCGACTCGAGGAGCACCTGGCAGAAATAACTGTAAAAGTCTTAAGGTCGACAAATAATGGCGTATCGCTTCTGATGAACTGACCAGAGAAAGCTTGAATATGTGATTATGGTAAAGCGTCGAGCAACTGGTATGAGTAACTATGACTCTCTTAAGGTAGCCAAATGCCTCGTCAACAATGGAATAAATCAGCAAACTCGAGGAGCACCTGGCAGGAGTAACTGTGAAAGTCTTAAGGTCGACAAAAAATAGTGTAACACTTCTGGTGAAATGGCCAGAGAAAGCTTCAAGACGTAACTGTGATAAAACAGGGAGCAACTTGCAGGAGTAACTATGACTCTCTTAAGGTAGCCAAATGCTCGTCACCAGGCGAAATACATCGGCAAACTCGTGGAGCACCTGGCAGAAATAACTGTGAATGTCTTAAGTTCGACAAATAAAAGCGTATCTTTTCTGGTGAACTGGTCAGATAAAGGTTGAAGATGCGACTATGGTAAAACCGGGAGCAATTGGTAGGAGTAACTATGACTCTCTTAATGTAGCCAAATGCGCCGTCACCAGGCAGAATACATCGGCAAACTCGAGGAGCAAATAGCAGAAATAACTGTGAAAGTCTTAAGGTCGAGAAATAAAGGCGTATCGCTTGTGGTGAACTGGCCCGAGAAATCTTGAACATTTGACTGTGGTAAAACGGGGAGCAAGTTGCAGGAGTAACTATGACTCTCTTAAGGTTGCCAATGCTCGTCGCCCGGCAAAAAGCATCGGAAAACTCGAGGAGCACCTGGCTGAAATAACTGTGAAGGTCTTAAGTTCGGCAAATAATGGCGTATCGCTTCTGATGAACTGAACAGAGAAAGCTTGAATATGTGACTATGGTAAAACGGGGAGCAACTGGTATGAGTAACTATGACTCTCTTAAGGTAGCCAAATGCCTCGTCACCAACGGAATAACTCGGCAAACTCGAGGAGCATCTGGCAGGAGTAACTGTGAAAATCTTAAGGTCGACAAATAATGGTGTATCACTTCTGGTGAACCGGCTGGAGAAAGCTTGAAGACGTGACTGTGATAAAACATGCAGCAACTAGCAGGAGTAACTATGACACTCTTAATGTAGCCAAATGCTCGTAACCAGGCGAAATACATCGGCCGACTCGAGGAGCACCTGGCAGAAATAACTGTAAAAGTCTTAAGGTCGACAAATAATGGCGTATCGCTTCTGATGAACTGACCAGAGAAAGCTTGAATATGTGATTATGGTAAAGCGTCGAGCAACTGGTATGAGTAACTATGACTCTCTTAAGGTAGCCAAATGCCTCGTCAACAATGGAATAAATCAGCAAACTCGAGGAGCACCTGGCAGGAGTAACTGTGAAAGTCTTAAGGTCGACAAAAAATAGTGTAACACTTCTGGTGAAATGGCCAGAGAAAGCTTCAAGACGTAACTGTGATAAAACAGGGAGCAACTTGCAGGAGTAACTATGACTCTCTTAAGGTAGCCAAATGCTCGTCACCAGGCGAAATACATCGGCAAACTCGTGGAGCACCTGGCAGAAATAACTGTGAATGTCTTAAGTTCGACAAATAAAAGCGTATCTTTTCTGGTGAACTGGTCAGATAAAGGTTGAAGATGCGACTATGGTAAAACCGGGAGCAATTGGTAGGAGTAACTATGACTCTCTTAATGTAGCCAAATGCGCCGTCACCAGGCAGAATACATCGGCAAACTCGAGGAGCAAATAGCAGAAATAACTGTGAAAGTCTTAAGGTCGAGAAATAAAGGCGTATCGCTTGTGGTGAACTGGCCCGAGAAATCTTGAACATTTGACTGTGGTAAAACGGGGAGCAAGTTGCAGGAGTAACTATGACTCTCTTAAGGTTGCCAATGCTCGTCGCCCGGCAAAAAGCATCGGAAAACTCGAGGAGCACCTGGCAGAAATAACTGTGAAGGTCTTAAGTTCGGCAAATAATGGCGTATCGCTTCTGATGAACTGAACAGAGAAAGCTTGAATATGTGACTATGGTAAAACGGGGAGCAACTGGTATGAGTAACTATGACTCTCTTAAGGTAGCCAAATGCCTCGTCACCAACGGAATAACTCGGCAAACTCGAGGAGCATCTGGCAGGAGTAACTGTGAAAATCTTAAGGTCGACAAATAATGGTGTATCACTTCTGGTGAACCGGCTGGAGAAAGCTTGAAGACGTGACTGTGATAAAACACGCAGCAACTAGCAGGAGTAACTATGACACTCTTAATGTAGCCAAATGCTCGTAACCAGGCGAAATACATCGGCCGACTCGAGGAGCACCTGGCAGAAATAACTGTAAAAGTCTTAAGGTCGACAAATAATGGCGTATCGCTTCTGATGAACTGACCAGAGAAAGCTTGAATATGTGATTATGGTAAAGCGTCGAGCAACTGGTATGAGTAACTATGACTCTCTTAAGGTAGCCAAATGCCTCGTCAACAATGGAATAAATCGGCAAACTCGAGGAGCACCTGGCAGGAGTAACTGTGAAAGTCTTAAGGTCGAGAAAAAATAGTGTAACACTTCTGGTGAAATGGCCAGAGAAAGCTTCAAGACGTAACTGTGATAAAACAGGGAGCAACTTGCAGGAGTAACTATGACTCTCTTAAGGTAGCCAAATGCTCGTCACCAGGCGAAATACATCGGCAAACTCGTGGAGCACCTGGCAGAAATAACTGTGAATGTCTTAAGTTCGACAAATAAAAGCGTATCTTTTCTGGTGAACTGGTCAGATAAAGGTTGAAGATGCGACTATGGTAAAACCGGGAGCAATTGGTAGGAGTAACTATGACTCTCTTAATGTAGCCAAATGCGCCGTCACCAGGCAGAATACATCGGCAAACTCGAGGAGCAAATAGCAGAAATAACTGTGAAAGTCTTAAGGTCGAGAAATAAAGGCGTATCGCTTGTGGTGAACTGGCCCGAGAAATCTTGAACATTTGACTGTGGTAAAACGGGGAGCAAGTTGCAGGAGTAACTATGACTCTCTTAAGGTTGCCAATGCTCGTCGCCCGGCAAAAAGCATCGGAAAACTCGAGGAACACCTGGCAGAAATAACTGTGAAGGTCTTAAGTTCGGCAAATAATGGCGTATCGCTTCTGATGAACTGAACAGAGAAAGCTTGAATATGTGACTATGGTAAAACGGGGAGCAACTGGTATGAGTAACTATGACTCTCTTAAGGTAGCCAAATGCCTCGTCACCAACGGAATAACTCGGCAAACTCGAGGAGCATCTGGCAGGAGTAACTGTGAAAATCTTAAGGTCGACAAATAATGGTGTATCACTTCTGGTGAACCGGCTGGAGAAAGCTTGAAGACGTGACTGTGATAAAACACGCAGCAACTAGCAGGAGTAACTATGACACTCTTAATGTAGCCAAATGCTCGTAACCAGGCGAAATACATCGGCCGACTCGAGGAGCACCTGGCAGAAATAACTGTAAAAGTCTTAAGGTCGACAAATAATGGCGTATCGCTTCTGATGAACTGACCAGAGAAAGCTTGAATATGTGATTATGGTAAAGCGTCGAGCAACTAGTATGAGTAACTATGACTCTCTTAAGGTAGCCAAATGCCTCGTCAACAATGGAATAAATCGGCAAACTCGAGGAGCACCTGGCAGGAGTAACTGTGAAAGTCTTAAGGTCGACAAAAAATAGTGTAACACTTCTGGTGAAATGGCCAGAGAAAGCTTCAAGACGTAACTGTGATAAAACAGGGAGCAACTTGCAGGAGTAACTATGACTCTCTTAAGGTAGCCAAATGCTCGTCACCAGGCGAAATACATCGGCAAACTCGTGGAGCACCTGGCAGAAATAACTGTGAATGTCTTAAGTTCGACAAATAAAAGCGTATCTTTTCTGGTGAACTGGTCAGATAAAGGTTGAAGATGCGACTATGGTAAAACCGGGAGCAATTGGTAGGAGTAACTATGACTCTCTTAATGTAGCCAAATGCGCCGTCACCAGGCAGAATACATCGGCAAACTCGAGGAGCAAATAGCAGAAATAACTGTGAAAGTCTTAAGGTCGAGAAATAAAGGCGTATCGCTTGTGGTGAACTGGCCCGAGAAATCTTGAACATTTGACTGTGGTAAAACGGGGAGCAAGTTGCAGGAGTAACTATCACTCTCTTAAGGTTGCCAATGCTCGTCGCCCGGCAAAAAGCATCGGAAAACTCGAGGAGCACCTGGCAGAAATAACTGTGAAGGTCTTAAGTTCGGCAAATAATGGCGTATCGCTTCTGATGAACTGAACAGAGAAAGCTTGAATATGTGACTATGGTAAAACGGGGAGCAACTGGTATGAGTAACTATGACTCTCTTAAGGTAGCCAAATGCCTCGTCACCAACGGAATAACTCGGCAAACTCGAGGAGCATCTGGCAGGAGTAACTGTGAAAATCTTAAGGTCGACAAATAATGGTGTATCACTTCTGGTGAACCGGCTGGAGAAAGCTTGAAGACGTGACTGTGATAAAACACGCAGCAACTAGCAGGAGTAACTATGACACTCTTAATGTAGCCAAATGCTCGTAACCAGGCGAAATACATCGGCCGACTCGAGGAGCACCTGGCAGAAATAACTGTAAAAGTCTTAAGGTCGACAAATAATGGCGTATCGCTTCTGATGAACTGACCAGAGAAAGCTTGAATATGTGATTATGGTAAAGCGTCGAGCAACTGGTATGAGTAACTATGACTCTCTTAAGGTAGCCAAATGCCTCGTCAACAATGGAATAAATCGGCAAACTCGAGGAGCACCTGGCAGGAGTAACTGTGAAAGTCTTAAGGTCGAGAAAAAATAGTGTAACACTTCTGGTGAAATGGCCAGAGAAAGCTT